>NC_064861.1:58599158-59799158 GCF_024139225.1 Suncus etruscus | reverse complement strand
AACCAAAACTAGCTGAGTAACTCCAAACCACTAAATAACTGAAAGAAAGCCCACACTAAATGGAATGGATAGGCTGAGACCATCTCCTCACTATCCCCAAATTCCACATGATAACCTGTAGCTGGGACAGAACTGAAAATTGGGAGTTTCTCCCTGAGGAGATATAAATTCATTCTCATTATGTATCTTGACTTTTAATATTTGCCCCCGAGAGACAATCATTAAATGATGTCTAGCTTTGAAAACTCATCAAAGTTCAAATCCATGATATCCATATGGCATAAGAAACACTTGAACTCACTGAAGGTGTCTGGAATTTGAAGAAGTTCATTTATTTGTCTTGAAATCTCAACCTTAGAAATAGTCACCTGATTTTCACAGATGAGAAAATAGTCATGTTAGGCTGCTCTCTGGGAACAGATTTGTGGGCACTATCTATATCTTCTCTCTACCCCTGTCTTATCCTAGATCATTGGCACCATCTTTAAAAAAAATCAAACTATATGCATTTTTCAACCCTAGGCTCTTTTCTTTTCTAGATGGTGCTATCTCTACACTATTCTACTTCATTACATCCATTAGGTGCATTTTTTCTTAACTAACAGCATTGAAAATATTCTTATTTTTTTCTTTCTAATATATACCATCATTTTACTTTGATCACCTTGCCATATTTTTTAAACTTTATTTTATTAGAGCACCATGATTTATAAAGTAATTCAGAGTTGAGTTTTAGACATTACATGTTCCAACACTTATTTCCTCTACCAGTGTCCCAATTTTCTACCCCCTTTAAATAACCTGTCAGCTTACATCTTGACAGGCACTTTTTATGAAAAAGAGAGCCAGAAAAAGTGTGAAAGAGGGGCTGGAGCGATAGCACAGAGGTAGGGTGTTTGCCTTACACGCGGTTGACCTGGAACAGACCCGAGTTCAATTCCCTGAATCCCATATGGTCCTGTGAGCTGGCCAGGGGTAATTTCTGAGCGGAGAGCCAGGAATAACCCCTGAGTGCCACTGGGTGTGGCCCCAAAACAAACAAACAAACAAACAAAAAACAAAAAAATTAAAAATTAATTTTTAAAAAAAGTGAGAAAGAGAAATCTCTTCCAGTAATAGTGTTAGAATGAAATCAAGCCAAATTTCCATCAACATATGATTGTATAAATAAGTTCCCAAGGATAACAGTTATCAAAAAGATTTGCTCAGGCCTTTTGTAATATCATGGATGAACATAGAGATAATTTTACTAAGTTAAATATGTCAGGAAGTTTAAGACAAATAAATTGCAAACTACATATATAAAATAAAACTAAATTATGACATCATAATAAAATAGTCTTTTGGGGGGAGTTGGGGTTACACCTGGCGGCGCTCAGGGGTTACTCCTGGCTGTGTACTCAGAAGATGCTTCTGGCAGGCATGGTCGGGTGGGTGGACCAGATGGGATGCCAGGATTGGAACCACCATCTCTTCTGGTTTGGCTGCATGAGAGGCAAATGCCCTACCACTGTGCTATCTCTCCGGGCCAGCAAAATAGTATTAAAATTGTTTAAGTATTTAAATATACACAAGACTGAAAGCCAAAATTTCCAATAAAAACATAAAACAGAGGGACACCAATTGTGGGAAAGTTACACTGGTGAAGTGTCTATGTGTCAATATATGACTCACTCAACTACAAACATTTCTGTAACCATGATGCTTAAATAAATAAATTATTAAAGAAAAAATAAATTCATATAAGTGGTATACTCCTTGACATCAGTCTTGGCAATAAATAAATTTCTGAGCTTGACACCAAAAACAAAAGTAAAAGAAAAACAATTAAAAGTGAGATTTCATCAAAGTTTAAAAATAGGTTTTTCTGCACAGTAAAGAAAATCATCAACAAAATTTAAAAAATAACCTAGTGAATAGGGTAAAATATCTTTCAACTGAATCTCTGATTATATATTGACATTTAAAATAAGTAAAGAACTCAGAATTCAGGCTAAATAACGAAACTTATGCATCTGAAGAGAGATTTTGCATATATTCCACAGAAAACATAAGGATGAAAACATAGGTGCATGACAAGATTTTAAATATCTTTCATATCAGGGAAGTGGAGAGATAAAGATCACAATAGAACAATATTTCTCATCTATTATAATTACTATGATTAATATAATTGATTTTTGAGCCATACACAGTGGTGATCGGGGCTTACTCCTGGCTCTGGCTCAGAGATCATTTGTAACAGGGCTCAAGGGACAATATAAAATTCTGGGAATTAAACTCAACTCAGCCATGTGCAAAACAAGTACTCTACTCAATATACTCTTTCTCTAACCCCAGAATGATTATTCAAAACAAAACAAAAAGGGGTGGATGATAATATGAAAAATAAAAAGAATCTTTGTGGACTACCAAAATCTGAACTAGTATGAGAACTAAAGAACTAAAATAGAAGAACCAGAGGCTTAGCAGTTCCACTTCTGGTCATTTATTTAAGAAAAAAGATACACTAATTCATATGCACATTTCATGTTCACTATAGCACTATTTACAATGGACAAAATGTGTAAATAACCTAATTATCTACTGACAAATGAGTAAAGAAGTTGTTGTGACAGAGAAAATCATACACAAGTAAGATAAGAATATCACTTATATGTGAAAAGGAAGAAAAGCAAGATAAAAATAAGAAAAACAAAATCTTGCATACAGAAAACACGTTAGCATGTTAGAGGGCATGGGATCTAGATAAAATGAGAGAAGGTCCTTAAAAGGGAAAATCTAGTTTCAAAATAACTAAGTTAGGTGTAGCAGCAAAGATATTTCATATCAGAAATTTGCTAACAGACTACATCTTGAAATTTCTCATTAAAGAAAATATTCATATGACCATATATATATGTGTGTGTACATAAGTGCAAACTAGACATATGGCAATCGATTTATATATAATAATAAATTATTATCCTAAAATATTGATTATTATAAAACTAGTATTATAAATAATATACCTAAAATGAATATAAGGACATACATATGTCAATTCAACCTTAATCAAAGAAAAAGAAAAAGTAAGCTTGGTTGCAATTACCTGGAGGAGAATGAAATTGCCTTAGGAAGTACTGGATTCTCCATCTTTTAAAAATATATTGGCATTGTTAGGTTACTATAGAAATAGGCCCAACATTGCAAAGATGAGATTACCTTTCTTTCTTAGGTCCTAAAGAAATAATATGATAAAATATTTTCACAATATATTGACCATCATATTATTCTTAAAGGCAATTTATTATCCATACTAATGATTGAAAATAGCATTCTACTGTATATGTCAGAATAACTTCTTTACTCATTTTTTTGTCAGTGGATAATGAGATTATTTACATGTTTTATCCATTGTAAATAGTGTGGTAGTGAACATGGGAATAATATTATTATCTTCATATTTTGGGACAATGTAAACCTCAGAGTCAAATCAGAAGTAAGTCTTAATCCATTTGTTGATTTGTTCCTTTTTTTTTTAATTTCAACTAATGTATACATAATCACCATGAGTCATGTCATGTGTGGAGTTGAATAAAGAGAAAAAAAATTAAAGACTTCAGCCTTCCAAAGGAGGTTATTGAGATACTTGATAATACATAATGAGAACCTGGAAGTTGAAAACCCACCCACACACTCCGTTGGAATAAGACCAAGTTGCTAGTGGGAAAGCTTTAGAAAAATTTTAGAGAAAACAATTGTCATCTAATCTGAAACTCTCCAGGTATTCAGTAAAGCTCATTGCTCCATGCTTTTCATACAACATTCATTGGTTGGTTTTATCCAGGCAAAGAGCCATGAGTATGCAGGCATCAATTTTATTCCAGAAACTGTAAAGTTTTAAAAACTAAAAATATTTATAGCCAAATCATAAATACCCTTCATAGGTTACGGTTGAAAAACGAGGCTAGGGGCATCTAGAATGTGTCTAATATTCCACTGTAATTTGGGGGAAAACATCAATGACTTGGGTGCTTGTATCTTTCTTTCATATGAGTAATGCCATCTTGATTTAGTATATTTTATTTTAATTAATAATAATTCTCAAGGGAAAGTGAGTAAAACATAATAGTAATACCCATAATTACTTGCCATGTGTCATAAATGTTTAAAGTACTTAATGTACTTTTTTTCCTATAAATCTATAAATGAGATTTAAAGATAAATATTATATCTCATTTTGTGAATGATGAAATAAAACCCATAGGAAGCAATAACTTTCTGAAGACCCAAAGTCAGGACATGCTAGAGGAAAGCTATGAATTCAGTCCATCCAGTGATGACTTTCACAGACCACCATCAGGCATTATATCTCTTGATCTTCCGGTCTGCTCTGATGAAATGTCTGTTCAAGCCTTTAAGGATTTTCAGATGCAAACATTGGTCCTTGGTTTTATAGCAAAGCACTGTTTTCTTGTGAAGTTCTAGTGAGACCCTATGGCTTTCTAGTCACTTCTCCTTGTGATGAGAGTATCCTTCTCCAGTTAACTGAAACAACAGTAAGGAAGTGAGCTAAGATAACTTATCTAAAAGCATGACCCACCCCATTGTAGACACTCATAACAGTTGCCATAACAAGAGCAGAGACTGTGAAGAGGAGCTGGGAAATTCGACTATAAAGAAGGCAGCAGGCAATCAGACTGTGAACACAGAGAAGAATGACACAGGATAAGAAAGTGGGCACAGATCCTACGGTGCACACTGTGTTTTCCTTTCCAAAGAACTTCTGCTTCCCCACTGAGGTTTGTTCTTTGTAAAGCCAACCCCTCAGGGTGAGGAGAGACCAGGGTCCCATTTTGGTCTGCCCCCTGAATGATATTCTTACATCAGATCTTGCTCCTTTAACACCATCATCCTATTTGTTATGCCACAAAGAACTGTACAATAGATGCAAGGCCACTCACTGCATGCAATTTCTTAAGCTTTACACTACTGCCCCTCTTTTAACTTTTTCAAAATTTGAGACTTCTTCCTGAAGACTGATTCAAAAATGGAATCTTGTCTAGAAAGGCCTTCATAATCCTCGATCAATGACATGCACCCCGTTTTTAGATGATACAGGTTTAGTGCCTTTATCTTGAAAACAATCATTGTACATTAGAAAAATCTATATAAAGTATGCCATATTATATTAAAATTCTAAATTCATAACTTTGTCTTCCTCTATAGATAGCTGACTTTTAGAAAGTGAGAGAGTCAAAGACTGTTTTTAGAGCGTATGGGCTAGAGTATATTTTTTGCATTTTGTAGATGTAGCAAAATAACACTGAATTGTAGACTTGAAATAAATATATATGAACATATAAATGTATTAAAATGATAAAGTTATGAGTACACATTAACTTCATATGCTAAGTCTGAGTCTAGTATATAAAGTCAGAAAGAATTCATTTTCTACTTCTAGTCTTTGGTTCTGATTACTAGTATCAGAGAGAAAATAATTCCTGAATAACCATGTTTCAGAGGTTAGGACGAGGATGGCCAGAATTGGTCAACTCAATTCCTTATCAAATACATTAAAGACATGTGGTGACTTTCAGTAATAATAAGAAAGATTTTTCCAATAGGTTTTAGTCAAGTGACTTTTTGGGTGGAGCAATGACATTATTGAGCACTTTGCTAGGCACACTCTGCTGAGCAATGAAGGCCAATGAGAAACAACATTCAAAGACACTGTGCTCCAGTGTTTAGAGGCTGATAAAAGCAGAGACAAATAAAATAACAGAAGATCAGATTGAAGAATGATTTAAGATAGATTGAAGACTGTGCACTAAGCTGGAAGGTATGAGTTTACCTGAAGGAAGATTCATATTAGATTTAGTGGAATTAAATATCATAGTTCCTTAATTTAGTAGTGGTACTCTATTTTATTATTAGTCCTTTAAATTATCAGAGTAATTCTAGAAAGTTAACTGTTATTAAAGTACTCATGAATCCTGCCATCTAATTGGGTATTAAAAGGACTATGGCAAGGGGTTTGCACAAAGGTAAGGCATTGATTGTCAGAAAAAGAGCAAGAACAAAAAAAGAGCAAACAAAAAAAAAACAAAAGTTGACATCAGGCAAAACCCCTCCTGAGAAGGTAAGGGGTCTCATCATACAGTTTATTTTCCTATATTAAGCAAGAACTTCTAGATTGACTAGTTTAAAATCACACTTTGTGGAGATACCATAACTGCAATTAGGCTAGGTATGAATGAAGTCTGAGGAGGTCCAGCATGAAGACTGCATTTAGGGCTTGTTGTTACATTCTTTTCTATTTTATTTTAAAGACACTATCATTTTTCTCAAACTTACTAATTAGCAGGTCTATATATTCTTAGCCTTTTTTAATGCCCCAGTTTCTCTTAAAATTAACCTTGATGTACCTATTTTACAGATAAGGAGACATGAGGCTCTAATATGATAAGCAATAATAATGACCCTTGATAATAAGAGTCAGACTATAAACCTGGGTCTGCCTTTAAACACCACCCAGTCTTCTCTGATTTGATTTAATGCTTAGTATTAAAGAACAGGATTTCCTTCATTTCAGTAATATCACTGTTCTAACAATTACTGAACATTTAACTGAGAAGAAATTGCTGGATTAAAAAAAAAAGAAGATAAGAAGGAGACAGACAAACAAGCCTTTTTGTAAAGTACAAAAAATACTTTTGCTAAAGTACCAACAGTCTTTTAAAGAAAAAAAAAAGGGAAGAAAGAATAGAGAGACAGAGATACTCAGAAAGAAAAATGAGAAGAATGAATGAGGGATCACTGGATTGCAATGAAAAGGCAGAAATGCAGTTGTGGGAAACAGAAAAGGAAGTGACTCACTTTTCTGAAGAGGTCAGCGTGCTGAAGCCTATCCCAACTATTTATTTGCTGAGGGCCAATCCCTAGAGATTTAACTTCAGCATACTTACCAGTTCCCTTATGAACAGAATCAGGAAGAACAAAAAAAGATCCAACTGGGGAGTGTTTTAAAGAAGGATTTATTGACTATCTATTTTCCTAACTGCCTCCCTAAAACTGTTTAGACAGGGGACCTGACCACCTAGTAAGTTGGTCTTGGGCCTCACTGCCCACCAGGAACCACTATAAAATTTTGAAAAATATTTACTATTAAAAAAGGAATACTTAATAAAAATAAAATATTTATTAGTACACACACATGTTAGTATTTTATTTTTAATTTTGCTACTTTTTCTATAGATGCATGAATTTTTTTTTTTTTTTTGGTTTTGGGGCCACACCCGGCGGTGCTCAGGGGTTACTCCTGGCTGTCTGCTCAGAAATAGCTCCTGGCAGGCACGGGGGACCATATGGGACACGGGGATTCGAACCAACCACCTTTGGTCCTGGATCGGCTGCTTGCAAGGCAAACGCCGCTGTGCTATCTCTCCGGGCCCAGATGCATGAAATTTTAACATAGATGAAACAAAAGAAAACTGAAAAAGAAATCAGCAAAAGAAGAGTTCATTGGCTTAGTGCTTGCAAATTGAGGCTACAGATCCAATCCTTAGCATTTCCCCAGATGTAGTGAGAAAGGTCCGGATGAGTTTGTTGTCTGTGACTCCAGGGTCACAAGATATTTCCAATTGTGCTATTGCTGGTATGTGTAATTATTGCTACTAAAAGTATGTGAGCCACAGCAAGCACTTCAACAATGTGTGTGATGGGGCTAGAGCAGTGGTGCAAGTGATAGGGCTTTTGCCTTGCTTGCAGCTAACCTACGACGAACCAGTTTGATGTCCCGTCATCCCACATGGTCCCCCAAGCCAGAAGCGATTTCTGAGCGCATAGACAGGTGTAACCCCTGAGAATTACCAGTGGTAGCCCTAAAAGCCAAAAAGCCAAAAAGCCAAAAAAAAAAAAAAAGTGTGTGTTAGCACCAGAACAAACAGGAGGGTGAGTCTATTGGGCAGTATGGCTGAGTGACTGAGCACTAGTATTTGCTAAAGTGCCCTTGATGAGCATCTCAGCTCAAAGTACAAAAACATACAGCCTGGTAGCAATAAAGCAAAGAGGGAAGGGGAGAAAGTCCAGCTACTGCAATCAGCATTGCAGAATAATTAAATAGAACCCCTGGGGAAAAAATCACAAGTTGGCACCTTTCAGGAACAACACACAGAGGCTGAGTAAGGTGAGGTGTTAGACAGAGCACATACTTGGTCTATAAAAGTCCTAGAGACATTGGCACCACATGCACTCTTACCTCCTGATATCTAGCACCAGAGGACTGAGCACTGAATTGTCAGCCCAGCATTTGAGAGGCAAGCATTACCAGAGCAGCCCCAGAACTACTATCTATACTGCATGTAGCTCTTATAATAATAATTTTTTTAAAAAGTTAAATATGTGTATTCAGCTCTTTACCTTGGTCCTAATAACCTGCTATGAGTTGAGGAAGCCAGAGCTATATAAAAAGCTACTGGCACTAAAATCACAGATGGGAGGTTGTGACCTTACTTTTCACAGGATATGTGCACCGACTTTTTATTCTTGGGTCTTCACTCCTCATTTCTATTTGTATTTCCACGTTGGGTTAAATCCTTACCCAACTTGGTTACACCTCAGGATCTCCTTACTCCTGGAGACCACCAGTTATTTTTTTCTTTGTCATCTGTTATCAAATACTGGTTTTCCTTTTTTCCAGCCTCATTTCAGCCTAGGATTGTGCAACTAGAAGGCTCATATTTGGATTAAAGTCCATCTTTCCCACTAGAACAGAAATTTGCAGAAGCAGAGAACATAAAAGGATGGGATTTCTTCTTTTTGTAATCTGTAAACTGGGTTTCTTGTACAGAGGAAGCAACCTAACACTTACTCATTGCATGAATGAATATAAATGCAAGGATAAAGGGATAAAGAAAGGATTTATCTAAACTCTAGTTTATAAAACAAAAGCTGATTAAATCTGCAAATCTAGTGCTTTTGTTATTATTGTATATTTCTAGTCTCTAAGTCTTTTTTATTTTTCTGTTTTCCTCACTATGTCAACATGAATAAAACCTTTCTTTGGAGCCAGAGATATCTCAGAAATCAAGGGCATGTACAAATCACCCTTCAGCCTGAATTTGAACCTTACCCCACAAGTAACTCTAGATGTAGCACTGAAGACCCTCAAGCCAAGAACTTTCAACCTCTTTGGCCTATATTATCCTGAGCACTGCTTAGAATCTTCATTCCTCAACCCCTGTCCATCTCTTCAAGACTTTCAAAATTCCACTATTGCAAAACCTTATCTTGCACATTATCTTATCAAGCTAACCCACATTATGTGGAGTTTCTTTTCTTTATACAACTTAGAATGTTAATGACCATGTACTGCTCTTTCTTGTCCAGGATATGTATTGTCACATTATGAACAACTTGAGGGTAGTAATAGCTCTGTTTATTTTTGCCCCTTTCCCACTTGCTGCTCAATACAATGACTGCCACCTAATAGGTCTTATGTAATTATTTGTTTTAATGCCTGTCTAAATGCCATGGATGCCATGGATGGGTATGAAATAGAGTATTGGGTTTATTTTTCAAACAGAGAAAAAATAACAGTCACATCCATTTTTAAATTCATGTAGTCTATGGATTTAGTCTAGGAAAAAATACTGCTATAGAGTCTTCTTTTCTCTTTTCTTTGTAGACCATAGTCTAATAAAAAGAAAAATACTAGGGGACCAGAGAGATAGCATGGAGGTAGGGTTTTTGCCTTACATCCAGAAGAATGGTGGTTCGAATCCCAGCATCCCATATGGTCCCCCGTGCCTGCCAGGGTCAATTTCTGAGCGCTGCTAGGTGTGACCCAAAAACCAAATAATAAATAAATAAAATAAAATACTAGAAGAGCAAACAGAGATAATAGAGTGTTTTTGAATAAGTTTGAGTAATATTTTTCACATTGCTTAGGTGTTAGGATTGACAACTTTTGATTTTCTAAGGCACTTATGTATTTTTTCAAAAACTGTACAACACAAAAGTAATGATTTAATATAATTGCAAAACCAAATGACATAGCTCCAACATACTCTTGAATTTATGAAACTCAGTTTTCTCATCTATAGAATCTAAAAGTTAGAAAAGATCACATTTTTCCAGACTAATTCTCTAAGAAGCATATCATAACCTATTCAGAGTTCATCCCTTCATATAGAAAATATTTTATGATATCATAAAATATTTATATTATTTATATGATCACCTAAACTTCTTCTTGTGGAGAAGAAAACTATTTTTCAATAATCATATAAATGCCTGTGATTATGTTATACATCTGGTAGATAAAGATATTTTAACTGAGTCAATTATGAAGTTATCTCAAGAAATGAGGAGTAACTAACAAAATAGAAAAATCTTTTCCAGATTATGGGCATGTATTAGCTAGAATTTGTCAGAGAAACAAATCCAACAGGATGTATAAGGAAAAGAGGTTATTTCAAGGAACTGGTTTATGAGACTGTGAGAGCTTGCAAATTCAAGACTGTAAAGCAGTCTGGCAGACTTGAGAGCCAGAGAATGACTGAGAGGTTCAGGGGGAATCAGGAGATAGAGTTATTTTTTCTTTTTTTTTACATCTTTATTTAAAGACCTTGATTACAAATATGATTGTAGTTGGATTTCAGTCATGTAAAGAGCACCTCCCTTCACCATGCAACATTCCCATCACCAATATCCCTCCTCCTCCCCACCTCCACCTATTCTCGAGACAGGCTTTCTACTTCCCTCATTCATTCGCATTATGATAGTTCTCAATGTAGTTATTTCTCTAACTACACTCATCACTCTTTGTGGTGAGCTTCATGTCATAAGCTGGACCTTCCAGCCCTCCTCTCTGTTGTCTCTGAGAATTATTGCCAAAATGTATTTTATTTTTCTTAAAACCCATAGATGAATGAGACTATTCTGCATCTATTTCTCTCTTTCTGACTTATTTCATTCAGCATAATAGATTCCATGTACTTCCATGTATAGGAAAATTTCATGACTCCATCTCTCCTGATGGCTGCATAATATTCCATTGTGTGTATATGTATCACAGTTTCTTTAGCCATTCCTCTGCTGAAGGACATCTTGGTTGTTTCCAGAGCCTGGCTATTGTAAATAGCATCGCAATGAATATAAGTATGAGGAAGGAACTTTTGTATTGTATATTTTTGTTCTTAGGGTATATCCCTAGGAGTGGTATAGCTGGATCATATGTGAGCTCAATTTCTACTTTTTGGAGGAATTTTCATATCGCTTTCCATACAGGTTGGTCTAGACAGCATCTTTTCTACAGAGAATTTCAGTCTTTTTCTCTTTAAGCATTCAACTGATGTGTTGAGGCCCATCCACATTTTGAAGAGAAATCTGCTTTACTCAAAAGGCCTAATGATTTAAATACTGATTTGAGGGTGTAGAAATAGTGTACTTAAAGTGCTTGTCCTGCATGCAGCCAGCCCCAGTTTGATTCCCAGCATGACACATAGTTCCCAAGAACTGACAGGAGTAATCACTGAGCATAGTCAGAAATAAACCCTGAGCACCAGAAGGTTTGGAATAGATCCTCCCCAATATGTTAATCTCATATTTAAAATACCTTTAGACTGTCTATTGTACAAATAAATGTTTCAGTACCATGACCTTGCCAAATCAATACATAAATCTAATCATCAAAAGGCTTATATATAAGATAAAAAAAACTAGGGTAGTTATAGAGAATACCTTTTAAAAGAATGGCAGGAAGAAAGTTTCAAAGCAGATGGCTGCCTTTGACCTTACATACTGCAGGATAGATGAATCTTTACCTACACATAGTTATAAAGTTCTTCAGAACTCTCAAACAGAGGTTCAACATGATCATACATGCCTTCCAAAGCAGAAGAGTTGTCAAGTTGTAAACACAGTTTATGGGGTGGAAGTATACAGGAATGTTAAGGAGAATACAGGAGAGATTACAACAGGGCTTATGCAAATATTGTATTTACCAAATGATGAACAGACAGACAGGGTAACCAACCAACAGTTACCATCTAAAAACTGAAAGTCACATGGTTCCAGAAAGCTATCAGTCCAAACAAAACCAATAGCTCATCACCCTACATGAGAAACATCAGTGCTAATAGTTAGATTTCTGTGTAGCTATGAATCATATTGCATACTCTAATTTGCTAAGATACACATTTCATATATAAAAACTCTTAGATGAATACATGGATAGATAAAACCTGATGGGCAAATGTTCTCCGAATTATTTTCAAGCTCTCATATTCTACTTTCTCTAGAATTGGAGGAATGTCTGCAAAATTAGAATAAATTAAAAAAAAAAAAGAAATAGTCCTTCACAAAGCTCTTATCTCTGAGATACAAAATACAAATCTTTCAATTGTGCTCAACTTTAAAATAGTTGACAACTCACGCCTTAGCAGGTATCAGAAGAGAAAATTTAAGAAAATTTTCTTAAGGTATGAATTCATACATAAGGAAAATGCCCTACCACTGAGCTATCACTCCGGCCCAGAATGTGTTTTTCTTCCTAAGAACATTGATATTAACATTGGTATCTACTATTATCTTACACATGGTTCATATTCAAATTCCTTCAATAATCCAAATAATACCATTTTTTCTTTTAGTTTTTTTTTTGGTCACACCCAGCAGTGCTCAGGAATTACTCCTCGCTCTACACTCAGAAATAGCTCCTGGCAGGCTTGGGGGACCATATGGAATGCCGGGATTCAAACCACTGTCCTTCTGCATGGAAGGCAAACACCCTACCTCCATGCTATCTCTCTGGTCCCCAATAATGCCATTTATATAATGGACCCCCCTCTAAGATTGCCATCTCTGGTTCATAAACCTTTAATTACATATCAATTAATGTACTCATTTATAATTTATTTGTTAATTTCAAGTTTTTCATTATAAATTATGCTCATAAGATAATGGGAAATAGATATGGAAAAATTATGATTTTTCCTGAAATGTTCCTGAGCTCAAGACAAGTATTCCACTTACTTTTATAAACATCTGAATATAGATTTATAAATCACTTTATTATGCAATATCATGCATACACAATATGATATATATTGTTTTCTTAGTCTCATATCTTAGCTTTGATGTTTAAATTGGACTGGTAATATTCCATGCACCATATTAGGCTCTTTAAACAGTGTTCAAGGTAACAATCTGACAATCCAGCATGTATGTGTTTCATAACTCACCTCACTGGTGGTCATTGTTAAGCATCCACAATTTCTGGACTATTGTCTATAAATGCCCTAATTAACATATCTGCAAAAAGCTGTCATGTATTTCTGGTGATTTCTTTAGTATACATTCCCAGAAGTAAAATTTCTGGATCAAATTATATGGGAGGTTTAATGTCCCTGACACTTACTGCAAAACTGTCTTCCAAAAGGGCTGTAGCTATCTCAATGCTTACTGAAATGTAAGAACATGATTTTGAAACCTTTGTAAATTTAAACCAAAGTAAGCAGCATGTCAGTAAAAAAGAATTATATATGGACACTCCCTCCCCAACTATCTAGAGCCAAATAGAACTTTGAGATTTACAATTTTTTCTGACAGGTGAATTCTTACTAACACAAGTAGAACTTGATTGATTTATTTAAAACTATACCTTTTTGTTTTCAGAGCTTATCCTGGCTTTGTATTCAGGGATCAGTCTGGTAGGGCTCAGGGTAGCACATGAGGTGTCTGGAGTCAAATCTGTATCTGTCACATATAAGGCAAGCTTCATATCACCTGCATTATCTCTCTGTCCTCCCATAGCATTACTTTTAGATAATTTCTAAAACAGGTATTACACAGCAATCATTGAAATGCAACAATTATTTCCACAGAGTCTTTGACTCTTTGATTTCTGTAAACCTTGACTCTGTTTTTTTTATTTATAGATTTGCTTATTTCCTAGAAACATGTTCATTTTCATCTGACACATGGGGATATCTGGAT
The DNA here is from genome assembly GCF_024139225.1 of Suncus etruscus. Classification (NCBI taxonomy): domain Eukaryota; kingdom Metazoa; phylum Chordata; class Mammalia; order Eulipotyphla; family Soricidae; genus Suncus; species Suncus etruscus. Next base: position 59,785,175 of record NC_064861.1, on the reverse strand, counting down.
TAAAGCTTGGTTGACTTTTGCAATGAATCCCTATCCTCTCATAAAAAATAATTCAGAATTATCAGTCCTGCTCAAAAACTCAACTCCCTGATTTGAACAACACTGCTCCTGGGAGGACAAGGATTAGCAGAAAGCTATTAGTTTTTGTTTTTTTTTATTATTTATTTATTTATTTATTTATTTATTTATTTATTTATTTATTTATTTATTTATTGGTTTTTGGGTCACACCCTGCAGCGCTCAGGGGTTACTCTTGGCTCTACTCTCAGAAATCGATCCTGGCAGTCTCAGGGGACCATATGAGATGCCGAAATTGAACCACCATCCTTCTGCATGCCAGGCAAATGCCCTACCTCCATGCTATCTCTCCAGCCCCAAGAAAGTTATTAGTTTTTTTTCTCCCTGGAGAATCAGAAATTGAATCATTCTATCTACATGATCCAAATGAGGAGTATGAGTTCATACATGCTCAACTGTTGTGGAAAAGTTTTTTTTCCCTATATGGAAATTCTGGTTTTCATATGATCTTCTTCCATAAAATTTACAACAGAAATAGCCACACCTACAGATGGGTGAGATATGCTGTAAGGTCAGATGATCAGATAACATCATTTCTGTCTCTGAGACTGACATTAGAAATTAATGGGGCTGGAGTGGTGGTGCAAGTATAGGGCGTCTGCCTTGCACGCACTAACATAGGCTGGGCCAAGGTTCCATTCCTTGGCATCCCATATGGCTCCCCAAGCCAGGACTGATTTCTGAGTGCATAGCCAGGAGTAACCCCTGAGTATCACCGGGTGTGGCCCCCTCCCAAGAATTAAGACCTATCCCTAAATTCACTGAAAACAGAAGTTTATACTTCAGTTATGACAATTTGGGTTGACTTCGGTCACTCACCATCCAAAGAATCTTGAATAATTTAAGATACATGGGGAAAATCATGCTAGGAAACATTGAATTTCTACCTCCAAATTTTACAACCAGAAATATGTAGACTCAGGGAGGAATACTGACTTGGCTAGTTTGGCTAGAGTCAAAAATAGGAGGCAGTCTCCTTTTGAGGACATTACGCCTTTATAAAATGCTGGATGTTCCTGCTTTTTTTTTTTATACCAACAGTTACACAGGAAGTATTTTATAGTGATCCCTGTTATTTACAATAAATTGAAGACTTTGTGCGTAGAAAACAATACATAGTACAATGACTGGAAATACATCATTTTTAAATTTTCCCAGTGTCTTTTGTAACAAGAACAATTTCTTTAAAAAAAAAAAAAATTAGAGGCCCAGGTCTGTGGCTCAGTAACGTCTGTTTAACCAGCATGAAACTGAGACTTAAATCCCTAACATGGACCCACATGTGAATTTCATCTTGGCAATGCTGCTAATGGAAATCCCCAGCACTACAACAAAATCTGCAACCACTGAAAATCATAGCAATGACAACAAAAGGGAAGAGAAGGGGGGAATATTTATGATTAAGAGGAATTATAAATGCTTCCAACTACGCAGAAGCCAGTACTGACTATTTATGTTTGTGTCCTGACCTTGAAGTAGAAAAAAGAATTTTAAAGAAAAATCCATGGAGCCAGAGCAGTAGGGCATTTGCCTTGCAGTCGGCAGAGCAGGACAGACCCCAGCGACTCATATGGTCCCCCAAGCCAGGAGCTATTTCTGAGCACATAACCAAAAGTAACCTCGGAGTGTAACCGGGTGTGGCCCAAAACAAACAAACAAACAAAAAAGTAAGAAAAATACAAAGTTTTTTTTTAATGTCTTTGGCATGAACTAAGAGTTAATAGGCAGCTGATTTGGTTTTTAATGGAATCAGTATTGGTGACCCTCAGTCAGGACTGTCTTAAAGATACTATCCAGTGGAAGTTTGCTGAGCAGCGTCCAGCATAGCACTAAACTCCTAAAATTTCCCCATTTCTACTGCCTGAGTACTGACTGTGGGAAAATCAATATTCAGGATAATCTATAAATATTCATGGGAAGTAAATGCAGAATGGCAGAATAGACTTCACTTCAACAAAGCAGATTCTACTCAGGGGTCCTCAAACTTTTTAAACAGGGGGCCAGTTCACTGTCCCTCAGACCACTGGAGGGTCTGACTATAGTAAAAACAAAACTTATGAACGAATTCTTATGCACACTGCATATATCTTATTTTGCAATGAAGAAACAAAACAGATACAAATACAATATGTGGCCCGCGGGCCATAGTTTGAGGACCACTGTTACATGGACACAAATGAATTGAATTTTAGAGTTAGGAGAGTTGAGCCAAAAAGAGGTGAAAATTGGGGTTCCAGGGTAAGAAATGGAGTTCCTCAAGATCACACAGAGGATCAGTGGTAGAACTAAAGTAGTTTTCCTTTAAAGTATTAATAGTTTGGCTACTATTTTTTATTTTCTCTGCCAAATTGGAAACAAGTCCGAAGATTCAGCAACAATTAACTGTCACTGTGTTATTGGTTTGAGCATTACCACCTCTTATTACAACCCTTTGAAATAATATTTAATCATTCAAGGTGATAATCATTATTCTAACCTTTTTCTCTATGAGTACCATGTGAAACATAATAGCTTCAGCCTCTACTAAGATTCTCATTAGCTAATGATCCTTTGGAGAAAAATCGGGACCAGCCTACACAACTAATCTGTTGTGACTCATCAGACTAAAAGAGAGCAGAATTTCCCTGTTAGTACCCTCACAAAAAAAAAAAAAAAAGGCTACTGGGGATGGCTGTCCCTGGATAAAATAGTTTATTATTTCTCGCTGCTGCTTGTACTCAGGTATTATACATGTTAATAATATATCCAGAATATTGTCGCTATGCAAGTTCTTTCATTTGCCTGGTTTTTCTGAAATTGACTTAAAACATGAATGTTGAGTGATGATGCAAGTGATAATATCACCTACATTTCAATTTATTCTATATTAAAGTATGTTTACTGAGTGAGGTTCTTTCAAATAACTAATACCCAAATCACCATGTCTCTACTGGCCTTGCATTCTAGGACAACTGATAGATGGCTGTCTAGGGCTCTTCTTTTCCCTCTGAGCCCCTTTTATTTCTATGGGCCTAGGGCAGTTGCAAGGATAATGGCTTTTACAACTTTAAACAGCTCCTTCTAGACATTCTTTCTAACTAACGGTTGATAAGAAAAAAAAACACACAATTTGGGAGAGAAACACAAAAGAGAATGATTTTTAAAGTTTTCTTTGCCTGAACTGTGAAAGACATGAGTACTCACACATTCAGGCTTATGTTGACAGGATATTTCAATGGAGAAAACAGTAGTGGCCTCTCCAAGCTTCTTGCTCTCTATTTGATAGGCTTGTGTTAAGTTTAAATAAATGCATTTTAGTCAGAAAGAACATTAAATTCTACAGCCCCCAAACTAAAACATCATCTGTCAGTTTCATCGATCTAATTTCAGAATGTCTAGGGCAAATGTGTCCCAAGAGATTGGGGAAGAGGAAATTGTCAGTGATAGGTGAAGACCAGAAAGCTCCTGAGGCATCTACATTTGAGATGGCACCCTGGGAATCAGGATGAAATCTCAGCAAATTTAACTTTAGGTAGGAGGTAATGATAAAGGTTTTGATTTTAAAAAAAAATCTCCTAGGTTTTCTGTTTCTTTGTTTTGGTTTGGATTTTGGACTACACATATTGGTGCTTAAGGCTTATTCAGGAATAAATCCTGCTGGGCTCAGAGAATCATAAGCAATACCAAGGATGGAACCCAAGTTGGCCTTATGCAAGGAAAGTGCCCAGCCCACTATACAACCTCCTTGGCCTTGACTGGTAAGTTTTCTGATCAAGTTACTTCCTCTTTAATCTGGAGGAAATGACTCTCTGCCCTGGAACAAAATATACCCACATTCTAAAGGTTGAGCTCATTTTTATTTATATTCAAATTTAAGATTACTAAGAGTATTAACTAAAAATAATGCTAGCAGAGGCAGTCACTTCCCTGAAAATATTATTGGATGCAGATATAGGATCAAATGGAAATCACAATCAAACAGGTTAAAAATCCAGAACTAAAGTGAAGTCATCACATTCAAGGAGACTAAAACAAATTATAAATTTCAGAGGCTTAGACCAGCAATATTGTAGGTGAAAAGAGTAATCACAGTCATCAACACAGTCTTGGTGGTTGCCTCAAAAAGTCTGTTTTAGTCAAAGTGACATAGATATGTCCTCAGCATTTAAGATTGGACTAATTCTAGTATGATTATCCAGGACAGTCAAGACTTTGAATACCACATGAAAGATATGACCAAGGAATAACATCTGCAATTCACTGGAAAAAACTATTTGGCAGGACATGAAGAAATAGAATATACATGAATTTGGGATTGATGAACTATAGCTATAGAAGGATAAATTTGCTCAAATCTTAAATTTTACCCTCTGCTTGATTCCAAAGTGCACTCATGGTCACAAGGCAAGTTGGGATTCTCTCTCACACCAGAGGAAAGTTCTTTTCTTCCATTCTCATACTCTCTGTCTGGTTCCCCTCCTTCTCAGTCAGCACTTCCCACTCTTAAGGATTTGATTTCCCTGTGATTAAGGAGGTTTGTTGGGGTCTAGCTTACTAAGAAAGGGGTGGGAGAAGGCAATAAATATTTAATGAGAATTTTACTTCTGAGCTTCCTCTTAGAGGGGAAGATGAAATCAAAAAGTCTTCATGGGAACCCCTATTGTTGGAGGACAAAGAAATACTCTGATACTGCTGTGAAAATGAACCACTGGCACCTCAGCAAGAGGCAGCTCCTAGAGGGGGAGTCTTAATGAATCACAGAGCAAAGAGCCCTTTCCTGGAAGGAATTATCCCCAGTGCTTTTCTCTAATAACACTTCCAGGCCTCAGACTGATGCATGTGGAGTTATGGCTTTGGAGTCAAGGCTCAGGGATTATAAGACTGAGATTTATGCAACATTTCTCCCCATGCTCCTGAAAACAAAGAAGGAACCTGGCTCCTAGAGTCTGCTGGCGACCCAAAGGGGTTAGATGGGAGGACAAAGACCCTTACAGAGGAAGCTTCAAAATTGGTGGGAAGTAATTTTATGACTTTGGACAAGTCCATGAAGCTTTTACAGCTTTGGCTTTTCAAATTTGTAAAAGAGAGAAAAGTACTAGAACTACCTGGTGTAGATGTTTCTGAAAATATAAAGAGAGACTGTTTGAAATCATTTAGAATAATAGATATAGGACGAGTTATTGGAAAATATCAGCCAATGATGTTTTGGTTGTGATGGTGATTTTGTTATTTTGAAGAAGGTTGAGTCAGAAGCTGGAGTGCTGGAAAAACTGTTAAGCCTGTGAAGAGTAAAAGTATGACTGATCAGAGAAGATTCCAAGTCATCTTGGTAGTAAGAGATAAAGCATGTATTGACTGCTTACTATATCAAAGAATTTCTTATTCTCACTTAACTCTCAGTAATCAATGAAAAGGTATCACCACCATTGGCATCAACTTGACTACCCTCAGTACCATCTTGAGGGTGGAAATCAAACACAAATCTGGCTGAATTCAAAGACTTTGTTTGTTACTTTTCCCCTAGTCATCTCTGATGCTCACTTTAAGTTTTCAATATATTTTTGGAAAACCAGAAACTTAGAATTGTAGCCTTCCCCCATGACAGGCCCTTCATGATGTTACTGACTTCAAACCTCAATTCTACTCTGCCTTTCAGATGACCCTTAAGAAACCATTGTTACAGGTGACTTCTTGCTTTGAGTCCCAGTTCTCCAAGTCATTGGGAAAACTAGGTATAAAAGCCTCTCTTTGTCATTTTCAGTATTCTTCAAAACATACATCCTTTCTTAACTTCTGTTTCAGTTTTCCTCATTAACAGTTTGTTCCTATTAAAACTTCTACTAAACCATAGCATGATAGTTGAAACTTGATGTACCCTGACCTTGTATATCACCCAAATTTTGTCTGTTGTCTAATTCTCAAATATCTGAAATTGCTTCTATACCATGTATCTTGCAGTTCTTTTTTTTCTCTGAATACTCGGGACCTCCACTGGACAAGGTGGCCTGGCAGAGTATAACATCTCTATGTAGCATGGGCCACTGCAATAGATTTTTCCCAATACTCCTTTTTGTTCTGAGACCTACTTCAACGATAATTATACCAAACTAAAACAATGGGACATTACATTGGTTTCCTCTTAGCTGTATTCAGAAGCAATGACAAAGAAGTACTCTTGAAGGCACCATTCCTAGTATAAGACAGGATGTTTCTATATCAAGTCATTTATCTGAATGCCTTATCCTGGTTTGGGAAGGCTATATTTTATGGCTGTGTATTTTTTATGCAGTTCAATTTCCAAGATTTTTATCACCCAGGGTGATCCCCACTTAAATTTGTCATTAGCACATTGGAGAAAATAGCCTGCTTCCATGAGGCATCCCAAAAATTCACAGAGTACCACTGGGAGTGGTTCTAGTTACATATAGGTGTCCCCTACAAGTAATGAGACCTATGCAAATGAAAAGAGAAAACTTGATTTGATATGAGAAGGCATAGTATGCTGATATCAGATGAGTGCCTTCATGAACTTGGTCTTTTCTTCCCCCCTCAGCATAGTTCTCTGTGCACACAATGTTCATAGAGACACCAGAATTAGACTTTGAACTACTTAGGGCAGTGATACTGATGGACTCATTTTTGTGCTACAATCATACCACTTTGCTAGTTCTACAAAAATAATAAGGTGCAAGTCTGAGGATAGTGCCATCAGATATCAGAGTCCTGGTTCCCTATTTTTGTTAGACTCACAGTCTCTTTAAGAAATGAGCTCTATGTCCATTAGCTGATCTGCTCATTAGTTCAAAGAGAGTGTGAGAGATTGTTTTAAAATCCAGGCCACTTCATTATTTTCTGACTCTTTAGCAACAGCCTGCAAACAAGAAAGACTCTCAGGAGGGATTTCTCCCCAGTGCTGTCCCTATCCCTCCAAAAGCAGCACACTCACTATAAATAAATTAATTAATGAACAAATAAATGATGACCTACAAGTAAGTGTACACATATAGATTATGCTCAGATGGTCTATTCATCTTCAAAAGACCATAGTGCTATCCTTTAGGGGAGGAATAACAGGTTAAGGGGCTCACAAATGAACAGATGGAATATCTGGGGGAACAGATGCTAGGCCCGAAAGGTCAGAATTAAGATACTTAAGGACTCTTGGCTTCTGGTGGCCTCCACGGTGGCTACAATCATACTCTGCCAGAATTTGTGCTAAAACAACCCTTCAGTCTGCCCCAACCCACCCATCCCTAATGCTTGTTTTCAGTTCTCAGGAAGAAACAGCTGGATTTAGTCCAGGTAAGCAAGAATCCATATTGTAATAACCTTTCTTTCTACTTGAACAGCTGGCTGATAGCTCTGGGTTGAAGAGGTTTATGGTGACCCTGCTAATGGATGCACAAAACAACCCATCAAAAGGTAAACTGATCATTCTGTTCTCTGTGGTAGCAGGAAACCTTAGTCTTTGCAGCCTGCCTTCTGTTGTCTTTTCTTTACCCAAGATAATGATGCTTCCCACAAAAAAATACCAGCAAGAAAAGAGTTAAGCATTGTGTGGTGTATTTCACGCCGGGAGGGCAGTTCAGTGAGTGATTGAACATTCCATCATCATTTGCCATTTTCAAATTGCCCATAAGAAACCCCAACATCTAGATGCGGTGTCAGAACAAAGAGGGTTGGCTACTTTGCATTGTAGGCAGTGGGCAGAAAAAATTGAGCAGAGGCATTAGGATAAATGGGATGATCGGTGGAATGATAGAAGGAGATATTTTTCATACACTGCTTTTGTTGGTGATTTTTCTTTCTATGTCGAAAGGCCATATTTTGTTGGAGAAAGAGCCAAGAGTCAAGAATTTTGGCTTTGAATCCAAATTTCTTTTGATGAGTACAGCGTTCACCCCAGAACCTCGCTTTATGTATACGACAGTGTGCGAAACATATAGATGTGCAAGAAATTATCTCTTCTTTACTGAAAAGCTAGAGTCAAATCTTCCTTCTAAGGGAGAGATAGATGTGTACAATGACTCCCAATTTTTATTTTATTTTTTAGCACAGTACATTCAGCATTACATGTTATGTGTTATATGGCTAGTAGTTCATTTAATCCTAGCAGGATGTTTTTGAAATAAATATTATAATGACTCTCTTTCTTTTAAATGTGGGAACATTTAAAAGCTCAGCAACTGAAACTGCTTTCTTGATCACAAGGTCAGCATGTTTTAGAGATGCATTCAAGACCAGACTGTGATTACTCAAGGGTAAAGTGAAGCCAATATTAGAACATTCTAGAGCAAGGGTCCCCAAACTATGGCCCATGGGCCACATGCTGTCCACTGAGAACGTTGATCTGCCCTGTCAGATGTTTTTGCGGCCACTGCTTGTCTGGTTAGCAGCCAACTTGTCCCAGGCTCTCAGTGCACATGTGTGGAATGTATGCTGCACTCTCCAGCTCCCCTCCTTCTATCTGTCTCTCAACATCTCCTCTCAGACTAGGACAGGGGTCCTCAAACTACCCCACTAAAAGCAGGCCCATAGTTCCCATTGTACTACTGGTAAGTTTGTTGATTTAACTTTACTTGTTCTACATTTTAAATATTGTATTTGTTTTCTTTTCTTTAACTTCAAAATAAGATATGTGCAGTGTACATACACATTTGTGCATAGTTTTTATTTAATTTAGTCCAGCCCTCCAGTGCTCTGAGGGACAGTGAACTGGCCCCCTATTTAAAAATTTGAGGACCTGGGGCTGGAGAGATAGCCGGGTAAGACGTTGGCCTGCATGTCAAAAAGGTCGGTGGTTCGAACACCGGCACTCTATGTGGTCCCTCGAGCCTGCCAGGAGCTATTTCTGAGCACAGAGCCAGGAGTAACCCCTGAGCCCTGCAGGGTGTGACCCAAAAACAAAACAAATAAGCATTTGAGGACCCTGTTCTAGTTAGTGGTCAATGGTGCCAAATACCTAACCATATTGACTCTTGCTGCTACTGAACACCCATTCGTTGATGTTAGCAATTTACTAAATATATAAAAGGCTTATGCTTACATGAAAAACAGAAATCATAAAAGCATAGACATTTGAGGCTATTAAGTGAGATAACCCACCAAGTCAAGGGTGTGGTCCAGAGTACACAATGCTGATAATTACTATTATTCCCACCACATAATCAGGAGCCTTGGTTCATAGATACACCCTTTTTTCAGTGAACACTGAGTTAGAGTGTTTGTGTTTAAGGAGCCAGTTCAGAGAGGAGGCCAATTTTCAATGGGAGACAATCTAGGGATAAAGTAATGGAAAACGGAAGAAAGGGATGATATCCAAGGAAAGGTGGGAGAGAAATGGAACAGAGTCTATACTTTCAGTCATGTAGGAGAAAATAAAGGCTAAAGAATAAAGAATAAAGGAAGCTCTGACGTGTCATCTGAATGCCATTAACCAATGTGGGTTCAACATGTTGGAAGAGAACAGCCATTGGCATGGTTGTTGAGAAGACACTATTCAAGAAAGCATAATTTTGGGAAGCATTAATCCATAACACTAAGCCTGACTGAACTTGTGTTTTATTATAAGAAGAGAATAATTAGGATCTTGTAGAAATAGAATTAAAAATGCTGGAGAAGGCACTCATGGCCTAAGATATTAATGCCTCTTTGTTCCTCTAGTGTACAGACTTGTTCTTACTTAATAGGAACCAGAATTTGCCATAAAGTTCTTAGGTGCCAGTTTTTAAAAGCCCCCATATAATTAAATTAGATTTAGTTTTGCCCTGCTAATTAAAGTCAGTGCGAGGTTGAAGTGTAAATCAAGCTTGATCAGAGCAGTCTTCTAATGAAAGCAACAATTGTATCCCTGATTCTTCTAGGTCACTGTGAACGTGGGTCAAAATTCATTATTTTATTTGAAATTTTAAAATGATGCTGAAGTTTGAGCTGGGTTTAGAAATGGAGGTTGGGGGGTAGGAGCTCATCTCACTAGTGTTTTTCAAAGCCAGAGTTTCTCAAGGGAGGGTGTTCCTAAGATTCCCTGTCTTGATCATATTCTAGAAATGCATTTAGATGTGAATCTTTGGGGCAAGTATTCTGGATTTCGAAATTCTTTTCTGTCTTGAACATAAAAAAGAAAATATTGCAGAAGTTAGTAGTGAGGACCACTGACTGAGCTTCCAGGCAGAGTAATTTAGTGAAAGGATCATAGATTAAGAGTCAGAGTCAATGGCATTGTAATAAGACTTCTAGATCCCACACCTATTGGTGATCTCTGAAATGCAATCAGAGAGGCATTGGAGACATAGGTACTAACTTTTACAGAATCTATATTCTTCATGTGGAAACATACCAGTCACTAACATATATCCCTTGTCCTTTTGTTTTTTGGGGGAAACAGGGCTCCCAACCATTCCTCACATGGCTTAAGGCCCATTCCCAGTGATACTGGACCAAATTAGATCATAAGGATCAGCATAAGCATAAGGATGTGCTTATATGCTTAAGTGCTAGGAGCTATGAGAGATCTATCAGTACCAGAGGCCTCCAGGGCAAAATCCAATGGAGCAGGGGGACCAGGTAGTGGCAAGAATGCAAAATATACATCACTGACCAGTGAGTTATCTTCCAGAACTCCACCCCAGTCTTTTTTCAATTTGAAAGGTGATGAGATATCCTGTAATGCAATGAGAGATAGCTTTCATCTTGATTGAGTACACAAGCTTTGGAACTCCATAAGCAGGTTTGAGTCTCTATCTGCCTTTCATTAATTCGGGTGGGGGGGGACACGTAATTATCTGAATTGCAGAACCCTCATAAAGAGCAATTATAAAATATCCATGGGGAACAATACTTTATGTGCCACATGATATGTATTGTATACATTATTATCAACCATTATAGCTATAAGGAAGTTATTTAACCTTTATGAACCTCAGGCTCCTTATCTGTGAAAGGGGGGAACTAATATCTCCCCACAGGGTTATAAGAAAGATGAAATTTAGTATTTCTGTAAGGCACCTAGCCAGCTCCAGACTTCATTAGATGGCATATATTATCTTAGGTATTAAACAAAGCACACAAGACGAATTCCAAATGCTCTAGAGCCACAGTTACTTGCCCCTCTATGTACTGGGGAAAGTTTAGAAGGGGAATTTTAAAACTCTGCAGTCTAAATCTTTAGAAAAATCATCATCCGGGGTGTAGTTAAATATATGTTTTCATGAGGACATAAACAATTCATGCACCAAGAAATTGTATTTCCCTAGCGGTAAGTGTTCTCCAAAATCTAATGGGAAAACTCTGGCCACAGACATTCAAAACACGTCTGCTCAGAGACCAGCTAGTTGTAATAAAAAATATCATTTGAGGGTGGAAATGTTTGGGGGTTTCTTTAACAGGATAGAAAGGGTCATTTGTGGATACAGATACCTGTTTCTCAGAAAAGCAATATTAAGTAACTCCCACTTCCATTTCCAAGAAAGCAAAATAGGCTGTTTGAGCAGATACTATTATGAGTTGGAGGTTTTTCATTAAGGGATCTTTGTCGCTGCAAATCCACATAGGCTGTTCCTAGCAGGAGCAGAAGCCAGAAAGAGTCATGATTAACTGGCTACCCTTTGCATAAATCTGCAGCCAGCACCCATTTCTCCCAAGTCCTCTCTGGGCTCCTGGGGTACCTCTCTCTAGCTCTGGTGGGCAGCAAGCTCCCTGCAACCGCCTTTCTCATTCATCCCAGCTCTTAGGTTTTCTCTCACTTGTTCACCTCTTCTTTCTTCCGCTCAATGCCTTTGAGTTTCAACTGTTTCCTTTCAATCACTGCCTCAATCTTTTTGCTCTCTGGGTCTTTGCCCAAATCACTGTAATTTGGTTTCCTCTGTTACTGATTCCCTCTCTCAGGTATGTAGTCTGTAATTTCTTCTCTCTCTCCCATTTATTGAGGGGTGACGTTGAGCCATATTGACAATGCTCAAGATTTGTCCCAGCTATGCACTCAGGGATAAATTTTAGCTGCTAAGGGGACCTAATGTGGTGACACACAGAGAACCCAGGTGAGCTGTGTGCTAGGCAAGCACCCTACTTGCTGCCCTAGATCTCCAATCCCTTTCATTTTATTTTTCTTATCCTGTTCCTCTTTTCTCTGTCTTCCCATGGCCTCTATCATTATTTTTTTCTTTCCAAATGTGCCTTTTTGCCCTCAATCTTTTTTTATTTAAATAATATATTTATTTAAGCACCATGATTACAAACATGATTGTAATTGCTTTCAGTCATAAAAAGAACACCCTCCCTTCACCAGTGCAACATTTCTACCACCAATGACCACATATCCTTCCTTCCCTAACCCCAGTCTATATTTGAGACAAGATTTCTACTTCCCTCACTCATTAACATTGTCATGATAGTGGTTAGTGTAGTTATTTGTCTAACTACACTCACGATTCTTAGTGGTGAGCTTCATAGCATGAACTGATCCTTCTAGCCTTCATCTCTATTGTCTCTGGACATTATTACAATAATGTCTTTTATTTGTCTTAAAACCATAGATAGAGTGAGACTATTCTGTTTCTATCTCTCTCCCTCTGACTTATTTCACTCAGCATAATAGTTTCCATGTCCATCCAGGTGTAGGAAAATTTCATGACCTCATCTCTCCTTATATCTGCATAATATTCCATTGTGTATATGTACCACAGTTTCTTTAGCCATTCATCTGTTGAAGGGCATGTTGGTTGTTTCCAGATTCTTGCTATTGTAAATAATGCTACAATGAATATAGGTGTGAGGAAGACATTTTTGTATTTTGTTTTTGTGTTCATAGGGTATATTTCTTGGAGAGGTATAGCTAGATCATATGGGAGCTCAATTTCCAGTTTTTTGAGGAATATCCATATTGTTTTCTATAAAGGGTGGACTAGACAGCATTCCAACCAGCAGTGAATGAGAGTCCCTTTCTCTTTACATCCCTGCTAGCAATGATTATTTTTGTTCTTTGTGATATGTACCAGTCTCTGTGGTATGAGATGGTACCTCATTTTTGTTTTGATTTTTTTTGCCTTCAATCTTATGTCTTCTCTTCCACTAAAGTTCTCAAAGACTTCCTCTCATCTTCTGTTTTTCGTCACTCTGTCCCTCTGACTTTTTTTCAATGTCTTATTGCCCTGTCTCCTCTCTTTACCCTCATCAGTGCTGGTTTCTTCTGCTGTCATGGTTTTACTACTCCTACCATCCAGTCTGTTAGTCATTCTGCCCTGCCCTCATCACTCTTTCAATGTTTATTTTTCTTCTGTGTCTCCCCGTGCTGCTCTCTCTCTCTCTCTGGCCCATAGTTTCTCATGGTTTTTACAGATCGCTCACTCATTACACTGGCTTCCAGTTGTCTCTGTCAGAGACACACATATCATTCTGGCAGCAATGCCTTTCTGTTTGGGTCAGCAACTACAGATGTCTTCAATGCACATACCCCCACAGGCTCACCTTATATTCAAGCCTTCTCTTCCAGAACCTCCTCATTTTGTGGAGTGAGGGTGAGGAAGGACATTTCTCTGGTAGACTTTCCTTTTTTGAACCTCAGCTTTGAGGTTGCTCTTATTATTGGGACAAGTCAGCAGAGGAGAATCTTTCCCCTTCTGTCAGAGTTTTGCTTCCAGTATCTCATCAATGCTTTGACCCTGCAGTTACAAATAAGGCTGGAAGCTTCATGAGGGAATCAAGTCTGTCTGCTTCATTTTCTTTCACATTCCCAGTGCTACAGGCAAACCAAGACATGGAGAAATGACCTAGTTCACCGGAGCACATGTGCCTTAAATACATTAACACTAAAATGGGGACACATCTGTGGAATATCCAGGTTTCTCCCTTCTTCCCTTCCAGTCAGATAACATTGCAACATCTATAACAAAATTAAATGATAGTAATCAATGCTTTGGGCTTTGAGAGGTGGGGAGCTATGGGAAAATATAAGTGCCTGTTTGTGGTTCCATTCCCCTTGAATCAGGCTACCTGTGATTCTTTAAAAATAGTGGGTGTTTCTTTGGACTGGAAGAGTTTCTTGTAAAGAGTTTCTTGTCTCTAGTGGTCAAGAAAGACCAATGACACAGTTACTCCAGAATGGATGAGTATTAGGACCCACAATATGGTTGAAGTGACCATAAACTTTCTGAAATTGGTGAAGTATTTTCTATACTTCAGAGGAAGTTGCTCCAAGGCAGACTTTCAATTCTGTGAAAAGGGAGTTCTTGGAGCCTTAGTGATATTACAGTGGACTGAGTGTTTGCCTTGGCAGTTAACTGGAGTTTGGTCCCTGGCATCCCATATGGTACATCCGAGTATACCAAAGGTATACCCCAAATATATTCCTGAGGAAAAGAAAAATCAGAAGTAACCTCTAAATATTGCCATTTGTGGCTTCCAAATAAACAAACAACTACAAAAAGAAAGGGAGGTTTACACCTATTTCCTATTAAAGCATACTAGAAAGTGTGTGTGTGTGTGTGTGTGTGTGTGTGTGTGTGTGATGTACTAGAAATCAAACCCAGAATCTCACACATACAACACAATATTTTACTATTGAGTCATATTCTTAACCCCAAGAATATTAAAACTTATCAGAAAATTTTTGCTTTTACTTTCACTAGAGTTATAATTACTATTTGACTAATTGAAGTCTAAAATTACACCAATTACCCTCACCCTTACCTCTAGATTTTAATCCAATTCTCTTTGACATCTCTGTTTTCAATCTCCTTTCTAGAAGCCTTCACTTGCCCCTATATTTTGCTTACTAAAGTTTGAAGAAGCTTATTACAAACATAGCCTCTTTAAAGAGGAACAACTTCAGCCTCCCTGGTTCAAACTTTGTAGAAACAAAACTAAAAATGTATTGTAGTATTGATGTAGTATTAGTTTGTTAGTTATAATTTGTAATATAAATTTTGGCATTAACTGAAGTATTTTTCTACTAATAACATCTATACATGAGCAGCAAACTGATGCTTACAAAAACACAGTGATTTGTCCAATACTACTGAACTAATGGAAAAAGCAAAGAAGTGACTGAAGTCCTGACTTACTTTAAATACTGAGGCTGGTTGTTTTCTGCTGTGTCTGTCTCTACATAGACTGAGTTCTATACACAATAATCTCTCTAGTTTATTTTTTTTTAAAAAATAGCTATTCCAAGATGTTGTCCTTAACTACCTAGGTTACTATTATTAACTCATTAGACTATTTTTCTTTTTTTTTCTTTCTTTCTTTTTATTTTTTAATTTTTTTGGTTTTTGGGTCACACCCGGCAGCGCTCAGGGATTACTCCTGGCTCTATGCTCAGAAATTGCCCCTGGCAGGCATGGGGAGCCATATGGAATACCGGGATTTGAACCACCGTCCTTCTGCATGAAAGGCAAACGCCTTACCTCCATGCTATCTTGCAGGCCCCTCATTAGACTATTTTAATAACCCTATTTGGTCTTTTTATTTCAACCCGATCTCTAACTTCAAACTATTGATTTTAAATGATATTTCTTAATTTATACCTATGAACATAAGGAACATGTGTGATTTTTTTTCCCTAAAGGGTATGGTCAGTCACAAGATACCGTGATCCTAAGGGCTTTTTCTCCCTCATTCCTACCTTTCCCCCTTCCCTTCCTTCTTTCTTCTCTGCCACCCCCACCTCTGTTTTTTAGTATCTATATCTATCTATGTCTATAATCGTTATCCTTTCCAGGAGTCTACAACTAGTATGTCTCTTTTTCAGATAAAGCCATTAGCTCCCCAGTTTTTGGGTTGAAAATTGATTGGAAAATACGTATCATTAAGGATATTCTCCATGACTGAGCCCTAGTGTCTGATAAATACCCCCATTGATAGGAAATTTACTGCTTCCTTAAATAGCACATTTATTCTGGCGACACCAATGTACATGAGCATAAACACCCAGCTAGGAATTCTCCCATGTTCTATGTGTGCTTGCTTACTAATTTCTGAGCACTTCATTGTTTTTTGTTTGTTTGTTCGGTTGGTTGGTTAGTTTTTTTGTTTGTTTTGTTTTGAGTCACACCTGGCTGTTCTCAGGGTTACTTCTGGCTCTGTGCTCAGAAATGGCTTCTATCAGGCATGGGGCCATTTGGGATGCCGGGATTCGAACCATGAGTCCTGGATTGGCTTAGTGCAAGGCCTTTGGGATTCCAACTGCACCCTCTTGTCCTGTCTAAAGGAGGTTCTGCTTTTTGTGCTGCTACAACTTCTTTGCTGGAACACAGAAAAGAAGTATTCCTTCTCAGCAGGAAGAACATGGCATTGGGTTTGCTCTCCTCTAAGATAAGCCATCCTGGGACACAAAGTCTGGGGCACACTTGACTGAGTAGATCTATTCAGTGTGTAGGGCTAACACAGATTTACTGTATTATTACTTTAGCTCTCAGGACAGCTAAAGCCACTTTCCATAGCTGATCTCCTCCAACACTTGCAATTGGTATGATTATTGCTCTTTGGTAATAGATGATGAAGCACATTCAGGTTTCTTCCTGTGGCACCAATATTATGTTAATCTCTAGAAGTGAAATGACCAAAGTATTTTTGTTTTGTAGCTGTGTAAACTGAATCAACCAAGAAGAAACAGAACAAGACTTCTCTTTAGAATTTACTTTTACTTGACAAAGAATAGGATTAAGAGGCCATTTTACTGAGCAATAAATCTCTGGATTATGACCCAAGTAATGGCACAATGGTAGGATATTTGCTTTGCATGTGACCAACTCGGTACAGACCTGGGTTCTATCCCTGGCATCCCATATGGTTCCCTGAGCCCGCCAGGAGCAATCCCTGAGTGCCACCAGGTGTGGCCCCAAAACAAACAAACAAAAATAATAAAAGAAATAAAAAAGATCCTGGATTACCTTTTATTCTGAGGGTAGGCCATAACTTACTCCATTTAGGTTTTTACTCTACTCCTGCTTAACAAATTCCATGATTCCTTCTAAATATTGAGTGAGGCACATTCTTGTTCAACGTGTCAAATTCTAAATGTAGCTCTACATATATATTGTCACAAGTAAGCCTTGCGAAAATCCTATAAGTCAAATGTTATGGTGAAATTTTTTATATGTGAAAATTGAGGTTCAGATACAAGTGTCACACTGCTTGTAAAAACTGAGTCAAATCAGGACATGCTGAGTCCTGGAAAAATTTTAGAGGCATCACTAGTCCACTGTTACTACATACAGCCTTGTAAAAGTAGCACACAAACTCCCTCTGAAAAGTCCCAATAGAGATTTCCATTTCTAATTCAGACAAACCAAAACTTGGAAGGTCTGAATTCAAATCTGACTTTGTCCACTATTTGAATGTGAATAATTAGGGAAGAGTATTCCTCTGGATATCTTTTTATTCCAAGGACATATAAAGTCACATTTATTTTCTATGAGAAAACTCCTGTCTAATCTTTAAATAGCTCTGTGACATAGGAATCCTTATTCATATTTTAGAAATCAATTTAAATAAAATGAAGTGGGTGACAATTATCTGAAAAAAAAATCTAGCTCCCTCAAAGTTGCTCTTTTTACTATGCTCTAAGAAACAGATGCAAAGATCACTACACATATCTGTGTTATACAAGACCTGTCATTGAAAAAGTCAATGTGAGTGACCTTACCTGTATTTTCTGTATCATGATGAGAATTTAACCACCATGGTATTCTGATGGGCACTGCTACCCTGTCGCACAAATGGGACTCTAGATATGGCTACATTAGGCATGATTTTGGGGAAGCCTTGCCAGGCTAACAGAGCTCAGGTCCCAGCTAGCCATGACTATGCACACCAGTCCTCACCCAGGTGATAGGGACTGCAGGATCTGAACTGAGACTCTGTCTCCATCTTCCCGACTCTCAATTGGACAAACATCAAAGCAGCAGCCTCTACATGGAGCTTTTTCAGTACCCTCTCTCACTTATACACTAGAAACCAATGAACCTTTCCAGGGTGTTTTTCTTGCAGATTTCCAAGCCTGTGTATTGGCTTTCTGTCACTTCTTTCAGGCCTGATTAACACAATATAAAATTGAGGGGCTTTCAGCTATTCTTCAAAGAGGAGGAGTCAGTTTTCTTGGCTTTTATTCTGAAATAAGCAATTGCATTACATCTATCTGAATGGTGCTGAGGGATGCAAAGAGATGGGATCAATACACCGAAGAAAAGAAGAGGTTGAACCAATAAGGGATGCAGTATACCACTCGGGCTAAGGGACTGTATCCTAGAACCAAGGAATCCAGCCAGCAATCTCTCGTCTTGGCAGCAGAAAGCAGAGTGATGACCAATGCTCTGCCACAAAGGGATTGTTATTAGGGTCACTGTTAGTGGGCCTAGTTGGATCACTTAGCAAGTGTTATATATGATGCCCACAAAAATGCATGCGATTGGTGCTATCACTACTCAGATTTTATAGATGTTGGAAACTACAACTCAGAGTGGTGAGTGTGTGGTCTGAGATAATACACCGAGTGAGCAATGAAGCTATATTAAATTCTAGGCTATCTGTAGTCAGCCGAAGCACTTTGCTAGATCAACACACTCTTAATGCAACCAGGGTCGAAGCCAGAGGAGCCTCCTAATTGGGCCTATTAGCTCAGCGTATCATTCTGAGAGATAGATGGAGGGAATCTCAAAGACTCAATAAAAGTGGTTTCCTTTGGGGCCAAGATGTAGTCTCCCTCACTGATGAAAGTCTAAATTCAGAAGTTCCCGCAGGGGTTAGCATGGTGCAAGGGAAGCAACATTAGAAGATGGAGGACTCAATTTGAATCTTAGCTTCATTCATTGCCTTGGGACCGTCCATCACTTGACCACTCAGAGACCAAATTTCCTGATGCATGAAATAAAGATAGAAATACCTAGAGTTTTATCCAAGTGCCGTGTCTGTTGAAGGGGATGAATTGATCTCTCTTCTCTTTCTGAGGGCATATATCCCCTGGGGTCACCGAATGTTTCCACAATTCTATTCTCTGGTTTATCTTTTTTTCAAAATTTTGACATAATGTATGCACTCAAATAAATATCTGCAAGAAAACAAAGTCAGATAGGAGGTTTTTTGCTTTGAACCAGGAATGATGTTGGTGGAACATCAACATCAGAAGATAAATTTCACTTAGCAGACAGGAAGGCTTATGATAAAATATTTTGGCAGGAAAATGCACTTAATTTTAAAGAAAAATTTCTAGTATCTCATAGCAGAAAAGAAATCCTAGAAAAAGGTTTTATTATCCTCTGCATTGGAAATTTCTCATCTTCTCATTTACCAGAGTCAAACACCTCTCCTGTTTTCTTCATTTTCCCCACAACTCCCATTTCTTCTAGTACGTACTCTCCTTCTGCAGAGCACCCATGCAGGGCATGTAGTGACTACATCACCTTGTTCCCAGGCAGTCAGTCATTTTATCTCCTTTGACCTCCCACATTAAAAAGGCCAAGGACTTTGGAAACCTTCCCATTTCCATGATTCAAATATAGAAACTTGGAACAGTTTATCTAAAATGGTGGCATGAGAACAGATTAAACAAGATCTGTCTCTTGACAGAATGAATTCATCTTTGGGGGAGGGTGACAAGGCTGGGTTGACATAACCCTGAAATAATTGACCTTTGCTCCATGTCTGAGCTGTTCATCACCATGATGCTTACTTGCACAGAGGCAGTGCTCAACACTGACAGCACTTCAGGATAACTGAGAAAGCTTTGACAAATCCCCGTGCTCAACTCTCTCACCAGAACATATAAATCATACTCTCCAGGGGTGGGACTCAGGCATCAGTATTTTTTGTTTAAGCGCCCCAAGTGACACTAACATGTTGCCAAGGTTGAGAATTGATGTTTTATGAAAACAAGTCAGAATAATTCAGCGGGGAAAAACTGTTTGCCCTAACTCCCACCACTCACCCTTTTCCCTGTGGCTCTATATTTAAATCTCTTGCCAACATCAACTCCTTAAGAACCTTGACCGAATCTTCACGTGACTACATTTCTGAGGTCCTGGGCATTTTAGGCTGAGAGCGGCTGGTCAATGATGTGTGTGTTCGCTGACAACAATTCAACGGCTTTTCTTGGCATGTTTAAACTCTAAAAGCTGAAAGATAAAGACCTCACATTAAACTAAGGGGTCCTGCTCTCTCTCCTCCAATCTCCCCAGGCTGATAAATAATGGATAATGAAGAACAGTACTATTACATGCACAAAGCACTTAGCATCTGCCTTCGAGACACACTTTCCATCTAATCTGAGGTCCAGTTCAGCATAAAATCTGTTCAGGGGTAAGGCCAGGTCCTTTAGAGGGATCTTCAGTGCTGTTGAGTTATTCAATGAAAAAAGAAATAATTCAACTCTAGAATCAATGGCAGTGAGGGTATCAGAAAGGCTAACAGGTTAGGTTAGCATGGATGGTCTATCTTGCTCTTTTAGAGCACGAGAGACTCATCTACTTAGAGAAACTTATATGAAATCAAGCTCCTTAGAAATCCTCTCTTTCCCTCTTTCCAGCACATATCACAGTCCTCATAGTCTGTATGCTACATTGTGTATTATCTTTTCCTGCTGGAGTTTAAACTTACCACAGGTCACATGGACTTTTATTTTTGTGGCTCTCCTGCATCTAATGTAGCACACTGAGCTTAAATATTGGTTGAATAGATGCTAATGTAAAGTGGGAAGCAGTACTTTTCCTTAGAGAAGTCATATTCTGGGACAGAACATGGATTCCATTCCAGTCCCTCCACTCTCAGTGTTGACTTAGTGGGGTTACAGTTCATAGAAAGCCGACTCATCTGGAGTTTGGTATGTTAGTGAGTGTACATGGGAGACAGATCAATGTGGGAGTACAAGAGGCCTTCAGTTACAAGTGGACAATCAACTCAATGAATTAACCTTTCTGAGGCTCAGTTTAGTCCCTTGAAAATAACCTTGTAAGAGACCAGAGACTACAGAGATAAGGAGCGTGCCTTGCTGGCAGTCAACCCCAATTGTTCCCTGGCACCACATATGGTCCCTTGAGCAGAGGGCCAGGAATAAAGCCTGAACACAATTGAGTGTGGCCCAGCCCCTCCCCAAATAATAACAACGTATACACTGATAAATACCATTTTCATAAATTAAGATGCACATACCTAATACTTCCAAGACCTTGTGGATAAGAGGCTTCTTTTAAAAGAAGTTTGAAAAATACTATACAATTTGTGTTTTTGTAACCTGGTCAAGGTTCAAAAAGACAAGTGAACTAAATAAAGCAAAATTCAATTGTTTAGACTAGAAGACTTATTAGTGGTTACCAAAAATAAGGGAAGAAGTGGGGATGGAAAATTAGAATAAATGAGATAAAGCTTCTGAAGGATAGAATTGGATTTTTAGTGGTGACCTTAATGTGTGTTCGTATACATATGTATATACTGTATACTTATATAATATATATTATATATACTTACTTTCATTTTAGTGATGTATGCCTAAAATTACTTTAAAATGAAATTGAATCAACATTGTCTATTACAAAGCTACTATTTACCATTTATTAGCTATAACAATGAACAAAATAAACAAATTTCTGGCTTTGTAGAATTTCTATCTTACTGATTGAAGACAGAAAAAGTAAACAAGAAAATATTTAATAGTATAGAATGTTGTATTAATTATTAATTATAAAGTCTAGTGTAGTGGATGAATGGTGGGGTTTTTCTCGGCTCAGCCTGGAGCTTGCTCACCTTCAGCCAGTGGGTCTGTAGTTGCAGGGTGACGGTGAAGAAATGATCCACAGGCAATCAGTTGAAGTTTCAAGAGAAACCAGCTTTACTATAAGGCCCTAATTGCCATGTGCTGTTTTCGCATGGCCTCTAAGCTAAGCAACCTTCCTGCGGCTCTGCCTCCATCTTGTATCTCCTCTATCCTTGATGTGTCGGACACTCTCCTTTCTCCTGGCAACCCCCTCATTACCAACAATGACCACTCCCGGCTGTGGGAGGGTCTAACCATCCAGGTGAGCCTAGCATTTGGCTTTGGGGGAAGGTAACAATAGATAATGGCAAATACTATTGAGAAAAATATAGCAAGGAAAAAAAGCAGGTAGTGAAACTATGATGATATTTCTTTCATCATTTCTATAGCACCCCAAGAATGGCTCTGATTGGCTGGCCTGCTTCCTATATTGATCTCTGTGAATGGGCCAGCAAGATCCTGTGCTCAACCCTATGGATCAAGAGACAAAAATAAGCCTCAGAAAAAGACAAAATTTGCAAGCAACAGAACATCAAAGAGCTACTATCGGCTTGTTGAATGCCTCATAGAAGACCAACTTCTTTGACAAATGAAGAATATTCATAAAGTCTACAGTGAATAAAAAGAGCAGCTGTTCACCACAAACTTTATATAAAACCTTTTAGGGAGGGTAAGTGTGTCACATCAGGGTTTACTCCTGGCTCTGTGCTCAGGGATTACTCCCAGTGGAATTGGGGGATTATATGGGATGCTATAGATTAAACCCGGCTTCATACAAGGCAAGCAATTCCGCTATATACTATCACCCCAATCCGAAAACTTGTATAATACTTTTGAATAGTTGATGGGCATATTTGGACAGATAATTAGCACTAATTGTGATTATTTCACTTACATTACATACATAGCTCAGAAAGTATCATTATTTGTATCCAAATTATTTATTCAAATGCTAAAATATAGAATTTGAGTAAATTGCTAATTTGGTTGGTTTACTCCTAAGTGTTGATTGAGAGAAGGAAACTCACTGGTGAATCTTGGCCAACCAGGCAGAGGATTCAATAAAAATGCCTAAGAAATGTATACTGTTCCAGCCTGGTGATGCTGAGTTCTTCCAGAGTCACATCCAACAATGCTCAGGGACTCTAGGGCTATTCCTGTTTGTTGATGGTGAGAGGAATATGAATGCAAGACTTTATTATATCCCAGCTCTGAAAATTCTTAATTTTCTAAAAAAAAATAAAAGCGTTTGAGACCAAGAATTCAATGCTCTTTTTAAACTTTTTCCCTTGCATGGAGGCATATCTTGTTGTAAATGTGTAAATGTTGTAAATGTGACTCTAAGGAAGAGATGCCTCTATGGGTTAGAATGGATCTGCAAAACATAAATGCATGGGTCATCTGCTGAAACACCTAGTTTTGTTGCAAGAAGAAACCTTCCAAATCACCAATTGTCCTGGTCAAATTAGTCTGGTTTAATGAGAAACTTTCATGATGGTTTATAGAAATGTTTGCATAATCACAACCCTGTAAAATGTCATGTCATATTCCTTGTGACTTTGGGAAATGTCATGAAATCAGCTATACCAGTAGGATTCTTAATGTATCCAATAAAACCTCTCATAGAAAGGAAAACAGCTATTTACCATGGCTGGTGAGCTATAGGTCACAAAACATAAAACAGCTGGTTGAGCGACAGTAGCAGAAGACCCCCTACTATTCACAGCGGCTGTCAGAGTGTCCATGCATAGAGTCCAGGGCTGACCTCATTACTAAGTCTCTGCTTCATCCTAGCCAGTCATTTCACCCTCTAGGGAATCTAGATTCCTACTCAGTGGATTCTGGCATCACAGTAATGAATTCCTGAAGTTTAGGAACAAAGGTCAGTAAGTTTGATGACTACAGGACCACCTAGAAATCTTTTCTTTTAGACAAGATGCTTGTTTTTTTAAGTGCTGATTTTACTCAATTTTAAATTTTAATAAAGAACTGTGTAAAATATTTTAAAATATGAAAAAAGTACTTAAAGTATTCCTTTAAGAATAAAATTTTAGTTTTGAAATACCCACAATTAAATCTTGGATAATGTATCAACTTTCACGACATTATTTTTTTATTTGTTTATGTGAATTTGAAATAAATGTGCAGCAATATGTGTTAATAAATATGAAGTAATATATAGTATTACCTCAGTCATATAGTATAAACATTTCCCATAGAATTATAGTCTTTCTTTGTGTCATTTTAATGGTTATGTGATATTTGATCCACTAAAGGCATTTTATTTTTCAAATTCCACTGTATTTAGAGATTTACTTCACACCATATGTCAGGTTTTTGGCCAACAGAAATAAACATGATGTAAAATTTTGCACTCAGGACTTCAGAAGCATTACATTTATTCCCCACTGCGTAGAAAATACTTAGGTTGGGGCCGGCGAGGTGGCGCTAGAGGTAAGGTGTCTGCCTTGCAAGCGCTAGCCAAGGAAGGACCGCAGTTTGATCCCCCCGCGTCCCATATGGTCCCCGCAAGCCAGGGACAATTCCTGAGCGCTTAGCCAGGAGTAACCCCTGAGCATCAAACAAGTGTGGCCCGAAAAAAAAAAAAAACTTAGGTTAATCAGTGATGTTTCCAATTCACTGCAAAAAAGAAGTGAAAGAGGAAGAGGATAGTATTTACAAGCTATATCAATTATTGACACTACATAGGGATTTTCTTTGATGCTAGGGAACATATATTTCTTTAAGCTATTTAAGGAAGAAATTTTCAAGGTGATATAACTAAAATTTACCCTTTCACCAAAACACAAGAAATTAATAAACCATAAAACAAAATTATGGCCTACGTGGTGACGCTAGAGGTAAGGTGTCTGCCTTGCCAGAGCTAGCCTAGGACGGACCGCGGTTTGATCCCTTGGCATCCCATGTGGTCCCCCAAGCCAGGAGTGACTTCTGAGCACATAGCCAGGAGTAACCCCTGAGCATCAGAGGGTGTGGCCCCCCCAAAAATTTAGGAAGGATTAAGATATATTGTCATTAGTGAATGGGAAAAATAGCCTTTAGACCATTGAAAAAGGCAACTGAGAATTTCCAAGAATAGAAGACAAAGAGAAAAAAGTTATCAATATCCGAAGATGTCTCCTTAAATCTTTCTTTTATATATAAAGTATTTAAGCACTATGATTACAAACATGATTGTAGTTGGGCTTCTATCAGAAATAGAATATTCCCCTTCACCAGTGTAACCTTCCCACCACCAAAGCACCCCTTCCCTCCTTCCCAACCCTTGCCTGTATGTGAGACAGGTATTCTATTTCTCTCACTCATTAGATTGTCATGATAGTTGTGAGTGTAGGTATTTCTCCAACTACACCACTACTCTTTGTGCTGAGCTTCATATTGTGAATTGATCCTTCCAGCCATCATTTCTATTGTCTATGGGCCTTATTACAATAATGCCCTTAATTTTTCTTAAAACCCATAGATCAATGAGACTATTCTGTGTCTATCTCTCTCCCTCTGACTTACTTTACTCAGCGTAATAGATTTTATGTTCCTTAACTCTTTTATTTCTCTTTTCCATTATGCTTTTAGCATAGCAAATACTCAATGATGATTATGATTTTGTGACACTTAGCACATAAAAATGTAATCATTTTTATATTTATACAGTCATATCTTGGAATCTGTGTAGGAACTTCCCAAGTCCATAACCTCATGGATATCAACATTCACAATTGCACAAATCCCTTGTATAAACTGATATACTGTTTGTGTAAATTCTACATAATTCCCCAATGTACTTTATAGATTTGGTTTGAGCTCAAACTCTCTTATCCACTTTGACTTGCCTTTTATATAAGGTATGAAATATGGATCTAGCTTTAATTTAATATATGTGGTTATCCAATTGTCCTGATACCATTTTTTGAAGAGGCTGTCTTTATTCTATTTCATGTTCTTGGCTCCTTTGTCAAAAATTACTTGACCATATTCTTGGTGGTTTGTCTATTCTGAGAAAAACATAGGCAGAATGCTCCAAAATCTAGACTTCAAGGTAATTGATGATATGATATGATACCAATGGTAAAGGTTACAAAATCAGAATGAACAAATGGGACTACAGCAAATTAAGAGTTTATGGCAAAAGGAACATGGACTACACCTAAAAGGCAACTGAGTGGGAGAAAATATTTGCACTGAAAAATCAGATACAAGGTCTATATCTATGATACACAAATTAATCACAGGTATTATCCTCCCAAAATGTATCCAAAAAATGGGGAGAAGAATTGAACAGACACCTATCTAAGGAAGACCAACTGATGGCCCACCAGATACATGAGAAAAATGCTAATCTCTGCTTATTAGGTAAATCCAAATCAAGAAGACAATCTTATACCAGTGAGGATGACACATATGAAAATTACTAGGAACAATATATGTTGGCAGGAATTTGGTTAAAAAGGAACTCTCACCCAATGCTAGGAGGAATATTGTCTAGTTCAACCCCTCTGGAAAACATGGAGGGTTCTTAGTAAGCTCAGAATCTAATGACCTAGAAATTTCACTTTTGGGTATCTAGTTTAAAGACTGTAAAGTATTCATTCAAAAGAACATATGCATACTACTATTTATCACAGCACTCAGTATAATAGCTAAATGTTGAAATCAACCTAGTTGTCCAACAACAGACAAGTGGTTCATGAATATGTGGTAAATATATACAATGAACTACTATATACCTATAATGACTGATGCAATCTTGCAATTTGCTGCAATGTGGATGACACTGGAAAATAGCATGCAAATAAAGTATTTCAGAATAATATGGGTGATATCACTTACGTGGATAATATCACTTATCTGAGGTATATAAAATAATGCCATGAAGAAACAGAGTGGTTTAAATGGGGGTTGTCTAGAATGCTCTTGGCCCCAAAGTATAGTGAGCAGAAGGAAAGAAATTGTGGAGAAAGAGAAAGACAAATGTGAAATAATATTGGACTTGGGAGTACTGGTGATATTAAGGAAGAAAAAAAGTAAATATTCAAACTTCCAAACCATGGGAGTAAAACATAAATAACACCATGATACCTGAACTTTAACAACCAAACTTAAAATGCTAACTGTTATTTGGCAGACTGTGGTGGAAGAGAAGGTATTGAATGAATTTTGGGAACATGGGTGGAGGGAGGTTGACATTGGTGGTGGGATTGATGCTGTCATATTGTATATATACAATAACTTTGTAAAACCCAATGATTTAAATAAAGATAATTTTAAAAAAACTACACAAAACTTGCCTCAAAATGATCTTTAGATTACTTATAACACCTCACACAATGGTTATTCTATGTAAAGAATTGTTCTGCTTTATTGCTTAACAAGTAATGGAAAGGAAAACACTACATGAGAGTACTTGTCCAATCAACATTAGCCTAACTAAGTACAATTAAGTCCTCATTTTATGTCACTGACAGGTTCTAAGAAAGTCTGCTTTTGAAAAACACCATATAGAATAAAAACAATTTAACTCCAGTATTAATTGATACGAACACAAATTTAAGTTTTTGTCCTAGTTTGGTTTTGGGAGCACACCCCATGGTGCTTAAAGGTTACACTTTGCTCTGTGGGTCAGCCCTGCAGATCTCTAAGGACCATATGAGGTGCTGGGTATTGAACATAGATCCACTGTGTATAAGACAAGCATGCTGCTTGCTATTCTCTCTCTCAAGCCACACATGACTTAAAAGTTTAGGCATATTTCTTGCCACAAAACTTCCACAAACTTCTAAAGACATATGTAAATATATATGAAAAATTATTTGTAGTTTATTGATTCATTTTTGACTCAGTTATTACACTTCTCTGTCATGAATAACCAGTTTGTAATGACAGGTTAGGAAAATAAATTTCAATTATTGATAGGATACTTTCCTTTTCCAGAGTACAAATATGAACACACACGAATACACACACACACACACACACACACACACACACACACAAACTCAAACACACCAAGGAGCCTAAGGTTCCTCTAAGATATGATAAAAAAAAAACCCTGCATAAAGTCTAAGGAGATATGAAAAAATGTGAAAATTCTACAGACATTATTTTCATTGTTATCATGAAACAATATTGGGTGAATCAACATTTTAAGGACCTGGTTTATATATTATATACATACATACATATATATACATATATACATGCATACATACATATATATACACATATGTATATATATATATATATAAATTGGGTTTTGGGCCACACCCAGTGATGCTCAGGGATTACGCCTGACTATGTGCTCAGAAATCACTCCTAGCTTAGGGGACCGGACCATATGGGAAGTCCATCCTAGGGCAAACACCCTACTGCTGTCCCACCACTCCAGCCCCTGGTTTATATATTTATAAGCTGTATTTTTTCTACATTCATGAACAAATTTGAAAACACTGAAAAGCAACACTTAGATTCATTTGTATATTTCCTCTAAATCATGATTTTTCCTTAATAAACTTCCAATAACACATCAGTGAAAACAGGAGTGTAGTCCTGTAGATCTATCCCATAAGTATAGAATTTGGGGATAATGCTGCCAGTGACATATGATTATTTTGAAGACCAGACCAATTCAAGCTGACATCACTATAAACAAGTGCACCAATGAACCTTAAGAGGAAAGGTGTACCATGTTGAAATTCTCCTCGAAAGATCATTAACTTCATTGTTTAAGCAGCTAGAAATTCTCTGGCATCTCCTATATCTACTGTTTCAGTCTCTGCTTCTTCAATCAGCAACATAGCTCTATTCTGCATCATTTTCCGGGTGTTTTAAAGAATGTCCTTGTGAAAAATGTAACACCAATCTTTGAGGTCAGAATCATTCAACCATTATTTCCAATTTATTCAGAGAGGCACCAGTTAATTACTTTGGAGAAACAATTCCCAGATTTTCAATAAGGATACTTTTTCCCTTTGTGGGGTTGATCTTAATGGGTGCCTTAACATTTTAGTGTGCACTAAAATCTAATTTTATCCCATACTGTCAGGGTAACATAAGCTCCATTTATTTCTCTGAACCAAGAATGGAAGGCGTCAGAGTGGCGACCTGGCTAATTCCTCATTGATCCCACCTTGGTCCACGGAAAGGAAAAGAGTAGAGATACTAACCTATAGAAACCTTTGGCACAGTGCCCTCAGAAGTCAGGGTGTTAGTTTTCAGGCTCTGCCAGACTCTGTAGCCACGGCCAAGGGTGCTTCGTCAAATCTATTAATTTCTATTAAAGACTAAAGAGTTGAGAAGGAAAATAATCAATTTTGCAAGCTGAACTCAATCATCCTGTAGAGTAGATACTTTATCTTTTTTTTCGGATAGACTTGTGCAGGACATGTTTAATATGATTCTCTTGGCATTATTCACCAATAACACTTCTGATTAAAAAGTGATCAAAGCCACTGTCTAAGTTATCAAGTTTAGGGATAGTGGCAAAATAAAGATAGATTAATAGGTAAATATGTATATTCAATATTTGCATGTATGTGCATTTGTGTATGATGTACAAGTTCTTTTATGCCAAAATGTGTCATTGAAAGCTTTCTATTGCTACAAATCAGCTAAATTGTTTCTTAATGTATATGTAATGCTTAATTAAGTTTGTTGATTGCCATTCCTCCCACCCCACCCCCACCCCACTGAGATAAACTTCTACCATGTCCTTCAACTCAATAGTGATTTGTTTAAGTATTAAAAACTCTCAATACCATGACTTGGTGAGCTACTGGGAAATACTGGTATGCCCAAGCAGCATTTTAGAAACACTCATACATTATTGATTTGATCCTTAGATCTCTGGATTAAATACAAATTCTCTTAAACAGTTGAGTTCAGCTTACTTAATTTATCCCACTTTATCACCATTACCTATAATAATGTTCTCACAGGAAGGTGATATATTCATTGGATGTGTCTATCTTTATTACTAATAAAAGCTGTGACTATCTGTTTAGTCTCTGTTTAGTACTTAGCAATATATGTACGGACAAGTACATATTTAGTATTTTGAATAAATCACTAAATTATAATAGCACTATTGTCCCATTACATAAGTAAGTTTCCTAGGCTTAACGAAGTTTAGTTAACTTGATCAGGACTCTCACTTCTATGAGGTGAGATTTAATTTGATTTTGTGCAGTTCCTCATCTTCTCTTCCGCTGAAGAGCTCTTTAATTTCTCTATACCAAAAACCACTCATGGCCCCATCTAGTATTGTTTTCTAACCTCAGAGCCCAGGATTTCAGGTATTCCCAAACAAAAGGGAGGATCAGTGAAAGTGCAGGGATCAGAGAGACAACAGGTCCTGACAATCAAAAAAGGAAAGTGAAATAATAGTTCCTGGTAACTGAAAGGGAAGGGATGTAACTCAGTGACATTTCCCAACTCTGATACTTTAAATATCATACTTTAATAAGTAATTGATCCCAATCTTTCTGATGAATGCCTTTCCCCTCATCTCTCCAGAAGAACAAAGGAGAGTCCACATATGAATATGCCAGAGGCTCACAAGTGCCAAATAAAATTACTCAACTTCTCCACAATCTTTGTACCCCACCTGTGGTTCCTCTTTATTAACTCTCTGGCACAACATCAATCAGTTTATCTAAGAATTTAAATATAAGTGTCTTCTTAAATATCTTTCTCTATGCCCATAGTAAACCCCCAAAACATCTTACCAAATTAAGATTCATCACAATATCTTAGTTATCATTGTTATTTTAAAAGACCTTTACTGTAAGATTTCTCTTAAGCTTTTATTGCTTGATTCTTTCTTTTTTATTGTTTTTCATTTACCAGAGAGGAATATCAAAAATACCAGAAAACTCCCTTAATTTTAATTATCACGTCATGGATGGCATATATTTCCTGTTTGCCATTAGCAATTATTGGGACAAAATAAATCCAATCATGTTTTCAGACACTGAAAACGGGAAAGCTTAAGGAAGTTCTTTCTGTTATAAATTGTTATAAGAAACTGAAGCAAGACTTACAGTTGCATGGGCTGGCAATTTGGAGCATTCTGTGTCACAGTGGAGGAAGTGGGGGCTCCAATAGATTTGGCTTTCTTGAAAGAAGAGAAAATATAAAATTTACGAAGCTCAAAGGGTTAGAATTAAGAGAGAAATACTAAAGAGTAATCAAAAGGGGTGAAACATGGAGAGGCAAGAACATAGAGAGATGAAGACCTGCAGATAGTTCATATGAGTACAGGTCTGTGAATGTCTGTGCAGACTCACGCTCAAATACGTGTAAAGGAATACAAATACATAACTATAAATGCAGCAAAAAACAAAAAACAGTGTCACCATTTCAGAAAAAATTCTGGAGGCATGCAAAAAAAGTTAAAAAAAAGGGGGAGCTGGAGAGATAGCATGGAGGTAGGGCATTTGCCTTGCATACAGAAGGACGGTGGTTCAAATCCCGGCATTCCATATGGTTCCCAAGTCTGCCAGGAACCATTTCTGAGCATAGAGCCAGGGTGACTCCTGAGCACTGCCAGGTGTGACCCCCCAAAAAAAAAGTAAAAAAAAATTAAAACATACTCCATAGAAGGAGCAAAATTAATAAATAGAAATATCCAGTAATTATACAGTTAAAGAAGTTAATGTTCTTAAATAATAAATATATTTTTCATATCAAAAGAGAGAGGACAGTATGAATACATGCAGAAAAGAAGTAACAGATAGAAACACGGCCTACTTTTCAAGCCCATGTTCACTCTTTTTTTTTTTTTTTTTTTTTTTTTTTTGGTTTTTGGGCCACACCCGGTGACGCTCAGGGGTTACTCCTGGCTATGCGCTCAGAAGTCGCTCCTGGCTTGGGGGACCATATGGGACGCCGGGGGATCGAACCGCGGTCCGTCTCCTAGGCTAGCGCAGGTAAGGCAGGCACCTTACCTCCAGCGCCACCGCCCGGCCCCCCCATGTTCACTCTTGAACATATACTTTTCTGTGTCTCCTCTCATGTCTTTCTAAGTAAGATTCAATAAAGAATATCTTGCATCACACCCTAAAAAATGAAAAAGAAAGAAAAAAGAAAAAAAAGACAAAAATTGAAGTAGTAGTAAGAATAGCCTATATTTAAGAATAGGGATGCAATAAGTAGAATTAACAGAAAATTTATTATTTAAAAAGACTTGCACTGGTGAAGAGGGGTGTTCTGTTTATGACTAAAACCCTACTATAATCATGCTTGTAATCATGGTGCTTAAATAAAGATATTATAAAAAAATACTTAAGAAGAGACTAGAAGATTTTAAAGCATATTAATAGGTACTTTAGAAATTAAAATAAAATACAAAATCTGAAAAAAGAAGCAACACAACAAAACTGAATATTGTGAATGGTACAGTATATAGTTAGCTGGATTTTTTTTAAAAAATAAAAGAGAGGATAATATCTGAAGATTTTACAATGCAAAAATCTCAGTAACTGACATTTTAAATTTAGTTTCTACTTAAAACTTCAATTAAAATTAATTTGTCTATGTTTTCTGAATACTGGAAAAGTGCAAATTCAATAACCTGGAAAAATAATACAAATAAAAAATTCACACCAATGTCATCAGCATCAAGCTGTTTACATTAGAGATAAAAATCCACAAAGGGTAAGTGGGGCTCATACATAGAAATGACAAAGGATAACAATTCTTTTCTTTGTTTTGTTTATTTTATTTACTTTGCATTAACTTCTGCTTCATTTACGGAATCAACTCAACATATTCCTGTTTTAGGTGGTGTGTGTTGCCTAATTGTTCCTTCTGCCTGCAGGAACATTACCTCAGAAATCTGGCATGATAGAAGATAGTAGGACAGCATCATTAAATTTCTTGTGGTAAAGGAGGTGTATCAATCAAGAATGCGCTACCAGGTGAATATATCTTTCAAAAATGAAGGCAAAATAAACCCTTTCTCAGACAGATGAAATCGGAAATAATCCATCAATAGTGACTCTGCGTTGCATGAAATGTTACAGGGATTTCTTCAAACAGAAGGGATATGAAACCAGAAGGAAATTGGTATCTATACCAAGGAGAAAGAGAATCCCAGAAATTATTACTCTATATGAAAATGTAAAAAATAATTCACAATTCCTTTTCAAGAGGTTTAGTATTTTAAGATAATTTTTCAAAAACAATATTATTATCTTAATCAGTATAGAGGAAGACAATCATGACAATAATATATAGAAAAGCTAGGAAAGGGGCAATGAAAATATACTTTTATAAAATAATAAGTATGATAAACAGAAATAACCATTAAAAAAGAAAAAACTGCTACTGCCAATTTGTTGATGAAAGAGATCACTTGAAAATTTAAAAACATTCTTTCTTTACTTGCTCACAATAAGAATGATTAAAAAATACTTTCTTTAGTGATACAGTATGCTCTATCTTCTTTTGTACCTATGAAATGTGTTGTCTTTTTCTACTTCTGCAAAAGAATATCTGGCAAAATTTAATTTATCTCTGAGGGATAACTTCTCTGAGAATGTCCTACAATGATGATTCATGCTTATTTAAATAAAAATTATGCCATTATGAAATTATTATTATTACTGTTTTGTGAAACTCTCTTTACTGAATTTTAGTTTAATTTAATGAACATCTTAATATAGTGATAGTTTAATTAATAAACATGTCCAGGTTATTGCTAAAAAACAGCATTGACACAGGTTTATTTCTGTCTTTATCAATAGTTCAAAGTATAATATAACCCATAGCAGGTCCTGTGCTAATATTTACTGAATAAACTAAGAGTCTAGATTCAATGATTCCTTTACCCTCTAATGACCCTTTGGGTACTATCATTCAAAACATATTTAATTGTCACCACCTGATGACCTAAAATAATCTGACATTCAACAATTCAAGTTAAATAATACTTATTTATTTTGCTCCTGAGGTAATCAATCCCAAGTTAATCCCAAGTTATTCTCACAGGAGAATCATAAGACTGGCTTCTTGAAAAAAAAACTCTTAGTATTAATTTGTTTTTTTACCAAAACAAGATTAGAAATGTGTTCTTCAACTATTGGTACATGGAGTGACCATTCTCTGCAGATATAGAAAGGTTGTAAACTCATGGGGCCCTTGTCTTGACTAAAAATATTAGCCCATGGGCCAGTAAGAAGAACAAGTGCTAGTCTACAGGTCTAAAATAATTGCAAAATGTTGATCTAGAATCATCTTTGAAAATTTCAACAATTAACATGATATATAGAATTCTATTATACAAGTCTTCACTTAAATGTTTTCTTTTCATAAAGTTTTCCTTTCATAAAGCCCTCAAATAAAAAAAGACTTTTAACCTCTTCTGGACTCACTTGGACTACTGTATATCCATTGTCCATTAAATATGGCATATGATTTAATCTGAAAACTAATTGTGAATATTTTTTCCTCTCTAGACTAAAATCCTTTTCTTTGTTTTTTAGTCTCAGTTTGCCATGACCAGGGTTAACTTCTAGAATGGTACTCAGGGCTCACCCTTGGCAGTGTTCAGGTGGTTAGGCAGAGGCTGGTAACCAACCCGGGCCTCCTGCACACAAAGATTGTACTTCAGATCTCTGGCACAAGATAATAATTTTTCTCCTCTATTCATCATTCCTTGGAGTAAACTGGTAAATGTAGTACAAATTTGATTGTTGTTTTAAAAGCATAGCAACAGGAATTCAAAATACAATACACACAATTTTTATAGTTTTCTGAAACTTTATAGAATAGGAGCCACTGAACCAAGATTTATATAGGGAGAAACTGATGTTTTGATATAATAGCAACTGAGAATCTGAGAAATGTTTTTGCTTAAAATTAATCATGTATAATTCCAAGCTATATTATTTAATTTTATGATGATATAATTTACTTGAGATCTCAATAGCAGAGCAAACCTATTTTTTTTACTTTTGTTTTCTTCTTGGAAACTACTTTTAGAAATCTTATTAAAGATCCATAAGCTTTATGACCGACAAGTCATTAAATTTTTCATTCACTCATTTATTCTTTCTAAGAGTTCACCTTCAGCTAGTCATGGTATTATTAAAGGATTTAGATACAAAGACTAATAAAAACACAAAGATTAATAAAATCACTATGCATGTCCTAAATGGATTTCTTGTCATGATAAAGGCAAATATAAACAAAACAAATGAGGCACATAATAACTGTAAGATTGAGTCATATAGAGAAATAGGGCACAATCCAAGAAAATATTCAAAACACCAGAGGTAGAGAGGCATCCTTGATGATATTCCACCAGAAATGAGAACTGAAGGAAGGAAGACTGAGGCCAAAATAGGGGCCAGAACAAAAGAGAACAGAAATGGCCTTAGAGAATGTACAAAAGGAGGAAGTCAAGGGCTTTAACTGTAAAAAGAAGGAAACAACAAACAAGAAAAAAACTTCTTTGCAAAGTTTTACTATTTAGTTTTACTCTGAAGACAGAAAATCGTCAAAGCCTAGCTGAATAGCATATTTATATTTGCATTAAAAAAATTGCAGGTTGCATGGAAGACATATTGGAAAAAATAAGAGTCCAGTGAGAATGACAAATGAGCTTGCACTGGGATTCATTTTCCTTATCTAGAGAGGAAAAATAAATAACTCTCAATGCTAATAATCTATAATATTCTAAATGCAGTGTCTCTTCTTTGACACTGTCTGACTGTCTGAGGGATTTCAGGTATGGCATTTTCCTTCTGAGCATCTACATTTTATCATTTATTATACAGGGCATTTGGGCAAGGTTCTCTCCAAGGTCTCCTTTCACACAAGCCATCAATGGTCCTAAGACCATTATTTTGTCTCTCAGGTAATAACAAAAGTGTCCAAGTGAGTAAAACAATGTCCAATAATTTCACAATTTAAAAAATACAGGAATATTGCACTCAGATGTGTGCTCATGTCCAGCAATTAGAAAGTAATTATATAACAAGTTTTTTTTTTTTAAAAAAAGTCTCCCTAAACTCTATGGCCCAGCAAAAATTATTAATTGAAACTAAAAATAACCATGTAACCCACTTCACATTTCCCTTCTGTTGTAACTTATAGAATATCCCCATTGAGCCCCTTCCCCATTTCAGCAAGTAAGAAAATATGCTCTTCTGATATTGGTTCTTTATTAGAATCATGTGTCTTGTTTGAACAGAAGACTCTGCGGGTGACTGAGAAATTTCATTGCCCACTGGGTAATTAAGCCTGGGATTATGAAGGTTGGAATTGCTTATTCCTGCCCTGGCACTCTTAGAAGACCACTAGAGCTGACCCCATATGCAAATGGTGTATACATCATTTGCCAATGGGGAAGAATACAGAATGTAGAAATTAGGTCTTTCAGAAGTACAGGCTCATCAGAAAGGCTACCTCAATGCTTTTGGCTTTATGTAGGGAGAAGGATTGAGTTTTGGGGTCACACCCAATGATACTGAAGCGTTACTCTTAGATCTGTGTGCAAGAGTGACTTCAGGTACTATTGGGAAACAATGCAGTTCCATAAATTGAACAATGGTGAACTGCAGGCAAAATAAGCACCTTAACCACTATATTAACTCTCTATCCCTCAGGCTACTTGGGTCTAAATCTAGGACTACTTTCAGAGTAGGAGGGTGATCTTAAGAAAACGTAAAGATATTCAACTATTTTGAAAAATAAAACATAACATTAATATCTATGTCATTTAATGAATAGAAAGTAAGATATAGCCCTCACTGTCAACACTGAACCACATATTTTGATTCCTTTTAATTTCAAAGAATTTGTTTTCCTAAAATAAATAGAATTTTCCTTTATTTAGTTTTTATACTATGTCTTATACCAATATATATCTATATCTATAGATATTTTTGGCTTTTGGGTCACACCCAGCAGTGCTCAGGGGCTACTCCAGGCTCTACGCTCAGAAATCACTCCTGGCAGGCTCGGAGAACCATATGGGATGCCGGGATTTGAACCACTGACCTTCTGCATACAAGGCAAATGCCTTACCTCCATGCTATCTCTCCGGCCTCTTATACTAATATTTTAAAAACGTGTTTTTCAATTAAGGGCAAAGAAAACTCCCAAGTTATTTTAAAAGGGACATAAGTGAAAACTGTATACATATATATGGGTCCGTGGCACAAGTCTGGGACAACCAATAAGACATGGAAAGACCTCAGAAACAAACCAAAATGTGGCAAGATAAAAAGAAATACTGTCTGAAATAGCAAACAATGATCCTACTTATTATTTTCATACTGATATTTGCACTCTGATTTTGCAATAATTTTTATACTGTGGTTATGTGATCATAACCACAAAAAAAAAACAGGATCTACCTGTGGGTTAAATTCCTTTGTTTCATGAATGTGGCATCTGCCCCATGATGGAAAATTATGAAAGAAAATCAAACTCTCAACCTTATATCTTCACACACAAGGCAGTGAGTATTATCTTGCAATGAACAAATTGCCACTGAGGACAGGAATGGATCTGTGTTTTATCTAATGACATCACCTGAGATCCACACACAAATAGATAAATGGCCTCTTCTCATTTTTTTCCCCATATCCAACTCAGAAAACTCTAGAAGGCCTAGGATCATCCCATAAGTCCAAACATGGCTAAACCTAGGTGACAGAAATCATCTTCAGAACTTCTTAAATGCTTAGCAACCTAAGCCAAGAAATTTTCACTCTGGAAGTCTGAGATGGGATCTAAAAATGTGGGTTTTTTTTTTATTTGTTTGCTTGTTTGGTATTGGGTTTTAATTCACATTCAGTGGTACTCATATCTTACTTCTGGCTCTGAATTCAGGGATTAATCCTGTCTATGCTCAAGGGGCCTTATGGGGATCTGGAAACTCAATTCAGGATGGCTACAGGCAAGTAAATTATCCGACCTGATCCGGCCCCAGAAAAATGTGTATTTTTGACATGCATTTCAGGTGATTGATTTGGCCTAAGTGAGCACATGCATGAGGCTGGGGAGCTTTTGGATAATGATGAAAGGCATGAATAGTGTCTCACTTCTTGGCCTTTTAGCTAAGACCAAGTGTAAAAATGGTGTTTGTTCAGAAAATCTGGAATGAATGCATGAGTCCCACATTTACCATTAATGTATGTGATGGCTAGTGTAATGACAATAAAATGGGGAGAACCCAGGAAAACCCAATTTAGAACAAGTGAAGAAAAACAAAATAAAGGTGAAGACTTGAATGAATACAAGTATTTTATTTGGCCCATTCCTTCCAACTCTTTTCTGGGGATAGAGGGAATAGGGATACTCTAGAAATACCCCCAAGCAATAGTGGAGATCAAATCCAGATACAAGGTGCACCTTAATCCCTATACTATTTCCACTGACCCTTCTTTTTTACTTTTTACCCTTTAAATACAAGATATGCAATAGTTTGTTTTTGTACCTTCTTACCTTCTTGGAATGCCTCATTTATGCTTCAATTTACTTAAAAAAAAATCACCCCTTAAGGCAGGAATGATAGCACAGAGGGTAGTGTGCTTGCCTTGCATGTAGTCAACCCTAGTAAAATTTCTGGTATTTCATGTGTTCTCCTGAGTACCACCAGAGGCAATACCTGAGTGCAAAGCCGGGAGTAACCTCTGAGCATCGCTGGGTATGACCCAAAAATTGAAAATAGAAACAAACAAAACCTTTTCTCTGCTCTCCTCACTTTTACTGTTGAGCATGTCCACAAACTAAGCTGGTAGAGGATAGTGGGATTACTAGGATGCAGGGCAATAATTTTAAATTAAAAAGCTTGCTCTGAGTAAGCTTGGCAAATGGAGCCAGGCCATGAAGAAGACCAGCAGTGATAGGGACCTGCAAACTCCCTGTTGTTTCAAGAGGCTGCCTGAGAAACAGAGACAAGGACTGGAGTAAGTGGGTTGCAAATGCATCTCCTCAGAGGAATGGCTCGTTGTTTTTCTGTTTTTGTTTGTTTGTTTGTTTGTTTATTTGTTTTTGATCTTGGAGCTTAATATATAACTTTTTGTTTATAGAAACTACAATTGCCTATAGAAATGGACTATCAAGAAATAGACATTTGGGGCCGGAGAGCTAGCACGGCAGCAGGACGTTTGCTTTGCGTGCAGAAGGATGGTGGTTTGAATCTCGACTTCCCATATGGTCCCATCCCCCGCACTCCCCGAACCTGCCAGAAGTGATTTCTGAGCAGAGAGCCAGGAGGAACTCCTGAGCACTGCCTGGTGTGACCCAAAAAACAAAAAAACAAAACAAACAAAAAGAAATAGACATTTATGAAAACTAGTCAGACTACTTTTCTCCTCTAAGTATTTATTTGGGGCCACCTAGATGATTCTCAGAGGCTACAGATAGATAGTAATTAGGCTAACCACTGAGTAGTTATTCCTAGTACTGCTCTCAGAACCATGCAGTATCAGGGGATTAAATCTGGACTTTCAAGCTAGGTATGTGCTCATCTCATTTAACTATCTCTGCAGATTCTTTGCCCCACTCCCATAATTTTGGAAAATAATGGAACATTTTCATAGAATCAATGGTTATGTCACCCCCTCCTTACATAAATGGACAATAATGGGGCAAAGATAGAGACATGGCCCATTTCTTGAATATAGTCTTAGCTCTTATATCCCAGCAAATTTCTTTCATTTCCTTCTTCCTCAATGAATCAAAAAGAAAACAGAGGTATTAAAGTAGTGTGTATAGAATATAATAGTTGCAAGCTAGTCAATTAGCAACATTTTATCCCTGATAATATAAAAATATTCCAGTTTCAACATGGACTTGGAATTCAAACCAGAAAACATGGCCCTAAGTAGAAACTAAAGTAGAAGCCATATAACATTTGGATCTATCTGATGAACAGCTAAAGCAAGGCTCTCATGCCACCAATAAAAGGCAACTGCTTCCAGATATTTTTTATAGGTTCTACCCCAATGGCAACTCATGGTGATAGCTTAGGGTTTTCTTTTAAATGCTTTTCCTGCTGGTTCAGAAATAATAATTTCTGCTCTAGTCAAATAATGAAGGTCTGAGATGCCAGGCCGATATTCAGCAGTGCTGGGGATCAAACTCAGGGCCTTATTTATGCTAGACTTGTGCTTTACCATTATAGCTTTGGCCACATATTTCTTTTCTATCAGTTGAAACAATATTATCATTTTGTAACTATATAGATTAACATAGCAAATACAAAATAAACTATGCATTTGACACTGATAAAAATAAAGTTGACTCTTTCCACCCTCAGAATGAGCACAGAAAAATATTCCTCTCTAGACACTCACTTGTTCAATGTCTATTCACTACCTATCATGTATCAGGTTAAGCTACAAAGATAAAATCATAATGATGAAGAAATATTCCAAGAGATCATTTGCAGCAAAAGAGGCCATGTTATTTGGAACAAAGAGTAAGTAGGTGGTAAGATAAGGACATAGCAAGACATAGAGATAGTACGAGAGGGTACTTGTCTTGCTACATGCAGCTATGCTGAGTTTGACCTCTTGCACCACATATCTTACCCTGAGCCCTGTCATGATTATTCTTGAGCTTAAAGCTAGGAGTAGGCCCTGAGCACTGCCATTTGTGACTCAAACACACACACACACACACACACACACACACACACACACACACACACACTCATTACACATGTGCACAATGGAGGAGGAAAAGAAACAGTATGAGGAATAACGGATAAGAAAAGAAAAAAGAGATATAAAGGAAAAGAAGGAGGGGAGAGAGGAAAGAGGAGAAAGGGAAGGAAAGGAGAAAAAGTAGAAAAAGTAGAAGAAAAAGAAAACAGAGAAGAATTTTCTATGGAATAAAGTAGAAGAACCCTGGAGCAAGACTACTGAATTAAGATCTTCTATTTTCTTCCCAAATAAAACATGCTGTTAGAATGTGAATATGTAAATTTCAGTATAGGTTTTGGGACAACAGTAATTCTGTTGGTGTCTCCATGAATCACACTTTCTACATCTGAGAAGTAGCCCTTAGTGATTAGCATGTACAAAAAATTATGTAATTTCTCCTCATTATACACAGAATAGGAACAACTCCAATTGTTTACATAAAGTCCCAGAGATTTCTCAAAATCTCTTTCAGGCTCTTCTTAGCCTGCTAGAATCTGAGCATGCACACAGCTGCAAGGACGTTTCCTTTGCATGCCCTGTTCTTTACTCCTCCTCTCCCAGCCACTGCAGACTCTCAACAGAGGCTTCTGTACAAACATTGAAATCTCAGTGGGATCAAACATCACTCAGGACCATGTTGCCCTTCTTTGAAAAAGAACAGAAAGTAACTTCCAGCTATAAGTGAAAACATTCTTCAGTCAGACCAGAAACATTGGTTGTACAAAGGAGCAGTTACTTTCCATCATTTTCTTTTTGCCTGTGTAGGGTGGGTGATGGGGAGAGGATAAAGAGAAGGAATGGAGTCACACCCACCATTGATCAGAAGTTATCCTGGTTCTTTGTTCAGGAGTGTTTCCTGTCTTGGGAAAACCATGTGCAATGCTAGCAGACAAACTTAACTCCTTATCTCTCTAGCACTCTCCAGTACTTTCTCTATGACATACATCCACTGGGGTTGGAGATTCTAATTTCCTGGGGTTTTCTAAATTAATTTTTATTTTAGCACCAAGATTTACAATATAGATAAAAGCAGGATTTCATGGAAAAATCATAGTGTCAGCTTCCCTCCAGCATATCCTTGTCCTATCACTCCATCCTATCCACCAACCCCCATAAAGTGATGTTTCCTATTATGGTTAGTTCTGTTCTATGGCTTTTGAGCATTTGTTGTCTCATTACTTTGTTATTTTATATACCAGATGGAAGGGAGATCATTCTCTATCCCTTTCTTCTAATTTACTTTGATCAGCATGATACTCTCCAGTATCATCAACATAGCCTCAAATTGTATGATTTCATCTTTTCTTATACCTGAATATTATCCCATTTTGTATATCTACCTCGGTTTCTTTATCCAGGCATCATTTTTGGATACTTGGAATGTTCCCAAACTATGGTCAGTGTAAATAGTGCTAAAATGAATGTAGAAGTGCAAATGAACTGTTTGAAGAGAGTTTAGAGGCCTTTAAGTCTCATGTTATATATTGATCTGTGCAAGTGGTGGAATAAGAGGTGCAGACAGGTTTTTGAAGGAGATAGAGTAAAATAGAGTACGAACTGCAATGATTTCTAAGGTCTCTGTTGTGAGGCCATAAGCTAACTTGTTCAGACAAAGTATTCCTTTGTCCCACTGATCTTGGATCAGTGGTCTTGGAAATCACTGGTCAGGATCCTTGTTTCATCTTTGATCGTTGTTTCATTTGTCCCTTTTCCTTATTGGAGAAAAGATCACCAAAGATAACTCTATTCTTTCTTGTCTTAGGAAAGTTTGCTTTTGCCTTTTTCTAACTCTACATGTTGGTATTACCGAAGTTAAAGAGTTGTTTATTCACTTGATGTGAGCCATGAGAAGTTTGTAGAACAATAGGAAATCAAGCATTGTCCTTGAGATCAAGATATCAGGAATGCCTGAATTCATCTGAAAGTATTTCAGTGCCAATGATTAGTCCTCACACCATAT
Source organism: Suncus etruscus (assembly GCF_024139225.1). Taxonomy (NCBI): domain Eukaryota; kingdom Metazoa; phylum Chordata; class Mammalia; order Eulipotyphla; family Soricidae; genus Suncus; species Suncus etruscus. The sequence continues at coordinate 59,742,742 of NC_064861.1, read as the reverse complement.
GTCACTATATTCTGTGAATTAATTAAACTGCAATGAGATCACTGAGGAATGAAATCTCCAGTTTATGAATGAAGACTGATGAATTCCTCTCATCAACTCAGGAATGGTCCAAGGTCTTGTCTCTCAAATTTAAATTGTTTTAAATTGGACTAAAACTTCAATAAGGGTAATATGCAAATTCTTCTCTGGAAGAAAGGATTTGACTTTAGAAAAGTGTCCATGCACTGTTGGTCTGTTTAGACTCTATGGGAACAAATATAGAGATTTCTTTAAAAAGGTAAGAACAGAAATCCTATATACCCTAGCAATTCTGTTTGGTATCTGATGCAAAACTATTCTTTTTTTAAATAACTTTTTATTTAAGTAACATTGTTACAAAAATGTGTGTAGTTGGGTTTCAGTCATTAGATGTACACCATTCTTTTACTACTGTATTTTCCTGCAACCAATGTTCCCCATTTCCCTCCTTCCCCCACCCCCTACCTGTCTTCAAGACAGACATTCTATTTGCATTCTATTTCTCTCTCTCTCTCTCACTGTCTTTGTCATGGTAGTTGTGAGTGAAGTTTCTCTAACAACACTCACCATTCTTTGTGGTAAGCTTGATAGCATGAGCTGGTCCTTTTGGGCTACATCCCTATTGTCTCTGGGTATTATCATACTGTCTTTTATTTTTCTTAAATCCTACAGATTAGTTAGATAGTTTGTGTCTATCTCTCTCCCTCTGACTCATTTCACTCAGCATAATAGTCTTTATGTCCATTCTTTTTTTTTGGTGGCAAATTTTATTTTATTTTTTCTTTATTTAAACATCTTGATTACAAATATGATTGTGATTAGGTTTCAGTCATGTAAAGGACGCCCCCCTTCACCAGTGCAACATTCCCACCACCAATGTCCCAAATCTCCCTCCATCCCGCCTCACCCCCACCTGTACTCTAGACAGGTTTTCCAGTTTCCTCATTCATTCACATGATTATGGTAGTTCTCTGTGTAGTTATTTCTATAACTGCACTCACCACTCTTTGTGATGAGCTTCATGAAGTCAGCTGGAAGTTCCAGCCCTCCTCTCATTGTCTCTGAGGATTGTTGCAAAAATGACTTTTATTTTTCTTAAAACCCATAGATGAGTGAGACTATTCTGCATCTCTCTCTCTCCCTCTGACTTATTTTACTCAGCATGATAGATTCCATGTATATCTATGTATAGGAAAATTTCATGACTTCATCTCTCCTGACAACTGCATAATATTCCATTGTGTATATGTACCACAGTTTCTTTAGCCATTTGTCTGTTGAAGGGCATCTTAGTTGTTTCCAGAGCCTGGCTAATATGAATAGTGCTGCAATAAATATAGGTGTAAGGAAGGGGTTTTGTATTGTATTCTTGTGTCCATTCTTATATAAACAAATTTCATGGCTTCATTTTTCCTAACAACTGCACAGAATTCTATTATTTTCTTTCATTTTTATTGTGTAGCTGTATCACAATTTCTTCTGCCACTAATTCGTTGTTGGTCATCTGGGTTGTTTCCATTTGGCTATTGTAAATAAAGTTGTGATGAACATAAAAGTGCAGAGTACATTTTTGTATTGTGTTTTTGTGTTCTTAGATATATCTCTAGGAGTGGTATTGCTGAATCATCTGGGAGCTCAATGTCCAGTTTTTTGAGGAATATCAATATTTTTTCCAATAATGTTAGACTAGACATCATTCCTACCAGGAGTAAATGAGAGTGAATTTCTCGCAGCATCCACGCCAGCACTACATTTCTTGTTCTTTGTGATATGTGCCAGTCTCTGTGGCATGAGATATCTCATTGTTGTTTTGATTTGCATCTATCTCCCTAATTATTAGTGATGTGGAACATTTTTTATGTGCCTCTTGGCTACCTGTATTTCTTCTTTGAGTAAATGTCTTTTCACTTCTCTCCACTTTTTTATGGGATTAGATATTTTCTTCTTAAGTTTTAGTACCTTGTATATCTTAGATATTAGCCCCTTTTCTGATGGGTATTAGGTGAATAGGTTATCCCATTCCATAGATGACATTTGTACCCTAGTTGCTGTTTTCATTGAAGTGCAGATGCTTTTTCATTTAATGTAGTACATTTGTTTATCTCTGCTTTCACTTGATTGGACAGTGGTGTTTTCTCCTTGAATATGCCTTTAGTTTCAGTGTCATGGAATGTTTTGTTACATTTACTTCTATATAGTTTCAGGTTTGATATCATGGTCTTTACTCCACTTTGATTTGACCTTTCTGATGGTTAGTAAGAGGTTTGAGTTCACATTTTTGTTTTTGTTTTGTTGTTGTTGTTTGTTTTTCTGGGCGACTCCCAACAAGCTCAGGAATTACTCCTGAGTCTGTACTCAGAAATCACTCCTGGCAGGCTCATGGGACCATATGGGATTCTGGGGATTGAACTAGGTCTATCCAGGGTTGGTCACATGCAAGGCAAATGCCTTACCACTGTGCTATCACTCTAGACCAGTGAATTCACTTTTTGAAAATGACTGATCATTTATATAACATTTAATAGTTATTCAATTATCACTTGTTGAAGAGGCTTTCCTTATTCCATATGCATTTCTTAACTCTTTATCAAACATTATATATATTTGAGAGTGATTTGCTGAATACTGAAGTCTATTCCATTGATCTGAGGATCTGTCTTTATTCCAATGCCATGCTGTTTTAATGACTATTGCTTTGTAGTACAATTTAAAGTTGAAGAAAGTGATGCCTCCCATTATCTTTTTACTAAGAGTGCTTTAACTATTCATGGACATTTATTGTTCCAAGTGTATTTCAGGAGTGTTTAATCCATTCTTTGAAGAATGTCATGGGTACCCTTAGAGCAGGGGTCCTCAAACTTTGTAAACATGGGGCCAGTTCACTGTCCTTCAGACTGTTGGAGGGCCAGATTATAGTAAAAACAAAAATTATGAACAAATTTCTATGCACACTGCATATATCTTATTTAGAAGTGAAGAAACAAAATGGGAATAAATACAATATGTGGCCTGCGGGCCATAGTTTGAAGACCCCTGCCTTAGAGGGATTGCATTAGATATATATTATGCTTTTGGACTATTCCCATTTTAATGATGCTAATTTCCCAATATATCTACAAGCTATATGTCTATATTTCTTTGTGTGTTCTTTAATTTCTTAAAGCAGTATTTTGTAGTTTTATTTGTATTGGTCTTTCATCTTTTTAGTTAAGTTGACTCCAAGATATTTGAGTTTCTGTGGTACTATTGTGAATGGGAATTTTTAATGTTTATTTATTCTCTATTATTATTTGTGTATAAGGCCTTTTTTGCATGTTAATATTGTAGCTGTCACTTTTTATTGTTTCTAGAAGCTTTTTGGTAGAGTCTTTAGGACTTTTAGGACTTTTAAAATATAGTATCATGTTTTCTGCAAACAGTGAGAGATTGATTTCTTCCTTTCCTATCTGGATGCCCTTAATATCTTTGGCAAGTATTTCCAGTAATTCATAGATTAGCAGTGGTGAGAGGGGGCAGCCCTGTCTTGTGCCATATTTTAGAGGAAAGGCTTTCAGTATTTCTCCATTGAATATAATATTTTCCATGGGCTTTTGGTAAATGGCCTTGACTATATTGAGAAAAGTTTTTCCCATTCCCACCTTGTTGATAGTTTTCATAATGAATGGATATTGGAACTTATAGAATGTTTTCCCTGAATCTATTGATAAGATCATTTGGTTTTAATTTTTCCTTTGTTGATGTGGTATATTATGTTGATTGATTTTTATATGTTAAACCATCCTTGCATCTCTGGAATGAATCCTACTTGGTCATAGTGTATGACCTTGATAGATGTTGAATCATATTTTCTAGGATTTTGTTGAAGATCTTTTTATCTGTGTTCATTAGGGATATGGGTCTATGGTTCTCTTTTTTTTGTGACACCAAATCATTTATTAGAAATGATATATGTGAAGCAAAAGGAATATGAGCTAAAACTAAAAAATATATATATAATTGAATAGGGAAAATATTCACATTCAACACTTCAGAAGTGTTAAGTAAAGGCTTACTATCCATAATATATAAAATATTGAAAAAGACAACTTCAAAACTCGTACCAAAAATTGGGACAGGAAATGAACAGCAGTTATCAAAGTAAAAGAAGCAAATTGCCAATAGGCACATAAAAAAGTTCTCAGCATCACTGATTAGGGAAATCAAATCAAGACAACAATGAGATATCATCTCACACCAGTGAGAAGAGAATATGTTGAAAATAATAGGAACAATCTTCGCTATTGGGTATGTGGTGGAATATTGTCTTTTTGAACCTTTATTAAAAATGGTATGGCGTGGAGAGTCTCAGTAAACTTAGAATTGAGCTTCCATATAACCCAGAAATTTTATTTTTGGGTATCAATCCCCAAAACTTAAATACATTTATTCAAAATTATGTAGACACAATTTTCATTGCTTCAATGAGTACAATAGCTAAGAAATGGGATCAACTTAGGTGTCCAATGACAGTTGAATGAATTATAAAGATGTGGTATATATATATATATATATATATATATATATATATATATATATATATATATACAATGCAATACTCTGAAGTTGTAAAGAGTGATGAAATCATATAATTTGCTAAAACCCGGTTGGAACTGGAAGATATCATGTTGAGTGAAGTAAGGTAGAAGAAAAAAGACAGAGAATATCACTTATCTGTGGTATATAAAATAATTGTACTAGGAAATATGATGTAATAAAGGGAGAATGCCTGAATTACTCTTGACTCCAGAGCCTAGGGAGAAAAATGAGAGAGAAGAAAAGAAATCAAAGCAAAAAGGAAGAAGAAAAATAAGGGAAGTAATGGAAGAACTGGAGTTTTGGCTTGGATATATTGGGGATGTGGGAATATGGTATACATCCAAAGCACAGACTCAACAACACTAAAAACATGAGATCTAAGCTAAAACTACCAAGGTGGAAGGAAGGAGGTGGGAGAGGTTGGTTGGGGGTGTGTGATAACAGAATATGGGAGTACTGGTGATGAGAGTTAATACTTGTGGTTGGATTGGTTTAGAAATATTATATGCATAAAATTCAACAATTAATAACTTTGTAAATTATGTGTTCTTTTAAAAATTTAATAAAGGTATATGCAACTGATGTTCTAACTGTACTAACAGCAGTTAATACAATAACCAGGATATGAAAACTATAGTGTCCAGACACAAAAAAGAAGACAATGGAGATATGGCATATAAACACAATTCTATTCCACCATAGATGAAATCCTGTAATGTGTTGCACCTTAGATGCTATTGGAGAAAGTTAAATAAGTAAGTTAGTAAGGTAAGTAATATTCTAAATAAATAAATAAGAAGAAACAAGGAAATGCTGAATTTCTCCTTGATCTGCTTTATAGAAAATAATATAAGTGAAAGGAAGGTACTAAAGGTCAACAAATCTCTGGCCCTAGATTACAGAAATAAAAATGTTGAGGACAAAGAGAACTGGATAGGGGAATCAAGAACAGGTAAACTTGAGATTTCATATGGGCAAGAGTTAGGGGTCTTATCCTCTTCTCTGATTTAAAGGAGAGATTTTCATAAACCTCAAAACTTCTAGTGTCAAACTAGAATAATTAAACTTAATTTTTCTATCAAGAAGACAGATTGGGGAGGAGAGGGAATTTAGGATCACAGGTGGAAGATAGTGGGATTGGAGATGGAATACTGCATGACTGAAATCTATTGCCAACAACTCTGTAAATCACTTTTTTTTTTTTTTTTGGTGTTTGGGCCATTCCCAGCATCTCTCGGGTGTTACTCCTGGCTCTGTGCTTAGATATCACTCCTGGCAGGCTCGGGGGATCATATGGGATGCCAAGAATCAAACCATGGTCCATTCCAGATTGTCTGAGTGCAAGGCAAACCCTCTCCTGCTGTCCTATCTCTCTGACCCCTGTAAATCACTTTTTAAAAATGTGCTTCTTTGATCCAGTTAGGATAACACGCCCTTATAATGTCATCACAAGTCATATCTGAGGCTAATAAATGTATCTGAGATTCTATGAGACAAAATGTGTTTTTTTATATGTGTTTGATCATTGTTATGGTGATTTTCAGTACTTTTCAAAAGTACTATCTAAAAATACATATGCACACATCTACTATAGTGTCAAATATATAAATGGTCTCAAATTATCTAATACACAAGAAGTTTTTGCTTGTGATAAATCTGAATCCAGCACAAATAAGAGGTATTTTATATTTTCTATTGGGGGGCACACTCTAGTGAGTACTTGAGGGAAACTCTCAGCTCTGTGTTCAAGGATTGCTCTTGGTGATGGCTGTCGGATGATGCACTGGCCCCATGCACATATCACATGCACTCAATCAATTGAGCTATCTCTCTGGTTCCCTGTTTTTACCTCTTAATGACACTGGGGCATAGGTGAGAGTGGGATACAGAGTAATTCAGAAACTTTGTGCTAAGCCTGTCATCTGTCTTTATCTTTGATAAATAGGGGGATTGTGGGAACATTTTCAGTAACACTCAAGAGGGGGAAATATCATCAATCATATCTGTCCCTGGGAGGAAGTATTCAAATAGAACTATTTCCAGGTAAAAAATATTTCAATTTAGTGAAACAACAATAACATTTTAAAGTCATAGGACACTTTGTTGGAGGAGTAGTAGCTGAGAATTTTAAGTCCATTTTTTCCAATGTTGGACACAGAAATATAACAGATTCAAATAACTTTGTTCATAATCAAGGTGAATAAAGCTATAGGAATGTTAGGGGGAGCTCATTCAAGGGACAGCATCTTGTGGGGGCTGGCGGCTTGTGAAATAAAAATATCGCTGATAAGAAAATACAGTCTTCTGCACAATGTTAGAACTTGAATTTGAGGCTGCAAGCTAGTCCATAAACGCTTCAATTTAAGGAATGTACTAGACAAAGAACAAGTTTTTTACTAAACAAGGTTCTCCGGCTCTAAGTGGAGTTTGATAGTGATTCTTGCTACAATTTTTTAATTAAGTTTTTATTTGTGATATATGCCTCATACTACTCATAATTCAGTCTGTATCTGATTTCATGTTAAACCAGAAAAGGTTCCCTGTAAAGGGAACCTGCATACAGCAAGGAAACTATAGTGTTGTTTAGAGTAGAATTTGTAGCTGTGGCAATAACAGTAGTAATAACAATAATGGCAATGGCAGTAGCCAAAGTAATGTTATTAATAGTAATAATAGATGAATAGTAAAGCTTAAATTATAGGATCATCATTGAAAAGATTGTGAAAGAACATTTTGGTTGTCTTCTTGCATTATATCAACTAGGAAACAAGTTAGGAGTAAATAAAAGGCCTGATACAAGGTTTTTTACAACAACTAAAAAAGATACCAAGAGAATAATATTTAAATATTGTAATTCTTACAAAATAGAATTTTTCCTACAAATCTATTATTCTCAAAGCTATTGAAGAAAAGGAAAATTAAGTCAAATGTGTAAGGTGCTAATCTTTCATACAGTCAACTCAAGTTCAATTAACAGCCCAACATAAAAACACTTTCAGGAGTGATCGCTAAGCACAGAACCAGGAATAATCCCTGAACACAGTCTGGTGTTATCCATTCCCAATTTTCTTTTTTTTTTTTGAGAAATTAATTATTAACATTTGGAATTAATAGTAGTCATGTGGGAGGGCAGGAGAAGCCCTCCTATACAACCTCAGAGTGTTAAAAATATGTTAAAACTTGACCTGGTGATAGCCACCTAGCTAGCTGTACATGCTGGACCTTTAGATGTAAGGACCTTTAGATGAGACCACGACTTGGTCTCAGAATTTCTGGAAGATACCAGAGATATGCCAGGGGTTTTGGGTAAGTGCTCTATTGGTCTGGGGATTTAACTCTGGCATTAGTATACCTCAGACCTTTGAGCTATCTTCTGGGCCCTTAATAATCAGTCCATTTTGATCATCTAAATATATTAACATAGATAAGCTTTCACAAGCTAAGAATAGTTCACCCCCAAAATTCAAAATTGTGTTCTTTATCTTCAAAGCATTCATTAAAGGGAGAAAACAAAAACTGTAAGTAAGCCTAATTAACAGCTTCTGTATCTTTACATTAATATTTGTTTCTCTAATGTGCACTTATTTGGATATTTTTAGGAGATGATAGAATAATGGATGGTAGAATATTTAAATTAATATTGGGATCTACAACAAGTTGTACAAGTGGGGAACTTGTTCCACTAGCATTATGGGGGATAAAGGAGGGAGATGTGGGATGCATGCAGGGAACAGGGATGGAGGGAGGACAGCACTGGTGGTGGGAATGTCCCTCATTCATTGTCACTATGTGCCTTAAATATTACTGTGAAAGATTTGTAATTCAATCTTACCACAATAAAAATAAAAAAATTAATATTGGGAGAGGTTGCAACTGGAAGGTTTATTTTTGCTTCAAACAAAATGTCATATATGCACAATCATATATGCACACTTGTATCCAATGGAAGACATATTTTCCCATTTTCAGACCTGTCCTGGATGAGCTGAGAAACAAGTTTTGCACACAGGAAGGACATCAGCATTGTATCTTCAACATTGACAGAAGTGACATTGAGTAACAAATCAAGAATAGGCCCTTATCACTGCTGTGTGTGGCTCTAACTACCCTAAAGCTTCCTCCACAGAAGAAGAAAAATAAATATTTCTAAGCTGAATCAATGATAGTCATCCTATGGAACATGTTATTGGGAAGCAAAGTCTCTGCAATGTAATGGACAAAGAAGTCTTACTTGTCCTTAAAGTTTTACAGGACTTAAAAATAAACTAGTTGAGGAAGAGATATCTAATCAGTGGTATTGTTTATCTTATATGTATGAGGCCCTGGGTTCACCACAGAACCATAAATAAATAAATAATAGCATTAAGGAATGTGGGCTAGATCCACCTGGGATACAGATAAAAAATTTCTCATATAAGGACCCTCTGCCTTTTTTAGGCCTTGATCCTAAGGAGAATGATCTTCACACTTCTGTTTTATGTAATACTGTGGTGAAAAGGGATTAGAAGTTATTTCCAAAATTCCCAAGATACCATGTGTAACTTGTTGTGTATAATTATGTTTCTGTTAATAGTATCTGGTCCCCATTCTCTAGCCTGGTTCAAGAGCAGCTAATCCTAGCTGTCACTTCTAAGGAGTTCTGAATTAAAGAATTCTTCTGAAAATTATCCTGGATGGGTAATTAGGCTAAGTGAACCTTGCATTAAAGTCAAGTTTCATCTGTGCAGATGAGTAAACTCCACACTGACAAAATATTTAGCAAGTTCTTCTTTAATATGTAATGACACAGTATTACAGTCAGAGAAGCAATGACACATATCAATGATATAAAACAAAAAATACCTGAAGGGTACAGAAAAGATCAACCATCTTCCTCTATGATTCTTGCCACATAACAAGATAATTTCAATAGCTCTATACAGATCATGGAAATCTCTTTCATCTCTTTAAGCCCTGGCCTTTTTCTGTACCTCTTTTATGTTCCTTTACTGTCTCATCCATTCCAGTTCCTTTTTTTTCTTTCTTTTGGATTAATGATCATTCTTTAGTTGCCTTTTAAAAACATAATTAATTGCTATTTAAATACCATGGATACAAGGTTGTTCATAATACATTTTTTTATCACAACTGCAAATTTGTTCATGATTAAGTTTCTTTTTCTTTTATTTTTTTAAATGTCCATCCATTTTCAGGCTAGTTGATTCAAAAGATGAGGGGTTACACACTCCTTAGTGAATTCTGACTTCCATGGCCACCATCCTGCTTCATCACGATTGGGTTTCAATCAAACGACGTACTTTACCAGTCCACATTTCCCACCATCAACATCCTGAAAGGAGATAGTGATAGGCAATTTACCCCTTCAGCAACAATATTGCAAACCACAGTTGTCTAAAGGGAAATTTTAAAAAAGGAGAGAGAGGAAAGGAGTCAGATATTGAGAGTTTTTTTTTTAATTAAACACCTTGATTACATACATGATTGTGTTTGGGTTTCAGTCATGTAAAGAACACCACCCATCACCAGTGCAACATTCCCATCACCAATGTCCCAAGTCTCCCTCCTCCCCACCCGACCCCCGCCTGTATTCTAAACAGGCTCTCCATTTCCCAGATATTGAGAGTTTAAGAGATTGAGAGTGTAAGAGACAGAGAGAGAGAGAGACAGAGACAGAGAGAGAGACAGAGAGAGAGAATGGGGCTTTCCAGTTCATCCACATACTACTCAACTCCACCACCAGCCCTGGCTTTTTCGTGCTTGCTCTTCTAGTCACCAAGCCCCTAGAACACAGCTGCAGACTGCTGGCATGTTTAGGACAAAGGCCCTAGATTCCTTTATTATCTTTACAGATAAACGCTTAAAAGATTTAAATCAAGCTCTTGAATAGAGCTTTCTTTTGCAGCCTTGCCAAATGAGAAGAGGTCACTGGAGTCTAGTTTTAATGAGGAACATGGAAGAAAAAGAGAGGAGAGGGTCTTTCACTCTAGAAAGAATTGGAAATGACTACAAAAAAATTCTATCAGTGACCTTTGTAACAGACAAACAATGATATCTGGAGCCAATTTCTAGTGCTGTAATTCTGCCCCAGGCTCACCAGGAGGCTGCAGGAAGAGCCTCAAGCTCAAGGTTAACTCTACTATTTGGCCTCAGGAAAAGTTTCCCAGCCAAGTTTAAACCCTTAGAGACTAAGGGGTGTATAATTTAAGCACTAATATAAGCTAAGAGGGAATGCAACAATACTAGTGCTCCCATAATGGAAAGATCATTATTTTTAGGTTTGTATAGAAAGCAGTGCTGGCAGCTGTGAGGGAAAATGTACCCTTTGAAAAGAGCCTACCATTGTTATATTTAAGCTGTTGGGATACAGCTTTTGACTCAGAGGCAATTGTCATATGCTTAGAATTACCCCCATGAACAGTCACAGGCTTAATCATTTTGAAAGTAGCAATATACAAAGAAAGGTGAGGGGCCAGGGCTGAGAAGTGTTTTATGACCCATTATTTCGTTTGCCTGCTAAAGAATATGTAAGCATACTCAAAGCTGATGGAGAATGATAATGCATCCTTTTATAATTTTCCCTTTTTTTCTTTCCTTTCTTTTTTTATTTTGCTTATAAATATTTACCTGCCTTTTTTTTTTCTTCTTTTTTTTAAAGGGGAAATAACAGCGAGGTTAAGTACTTGGTCAAATAGAGGCCTCTTAAAATAGTAGGTCTGCCACTTTGTGTTGGCGGCTAAGTTACTAACCTCTCTCAACTTCCAGTTATTTATCTAATAGATGTAAAAATGGAGATAATGACAGCATCTGTCTCAGAGAGAGGACACATGATATTTATTTCTTCTACAAATAGATGCTGGCAGTGATCTGCATCTGGCAATGTGTTAGGGTCTGGCCACACAATAAGGAGCAAGACACACACAGACCCTGGCTCTGTTAGAACCTTACAAATGAGTGGCCAGGTAAGAAAATGTATGAGTACTACTGAGTAAAGTACTGGTAAACAAGTAGATTCTTTCAAATCACCATTAACCATTAACAGGGTTTTGGAGGTAGGTGACCAAGATGAAACCCAATCACAGCGTATACAAACTTTCTGGCTGTGTATATCTCCTAGAATCCCTTTAAGTTCATATCCTGTGTCCTAATTTGGGTTCATAATACTCTAATGCAGAGCACTTGGAATTTAGAAGTTGGTTGTGTCCAATTAGTCATGGCAGAAGACCACCAAGAACTGAGTTCATAAGCAGACTAAAAACTGAGTTAGCATGCCAACTGCTGACCCAAGTTGGTATGAGCTCAACTTGACTGCTCTCTGTTAATACCTGTTCTGCTCCAGATATTAAACTGTTGCCTGTAAAGGAGACAGAAGTGTAGAGGGTAGTGCCCAGTTGGGGTGATGGGCAGGGTATATTGGCAGACAATCTTAACAGGAAGACAAGCTTTGCTAATTCTACAGGTGGGAGGATTCATTAAGAGAAGGGAGACATGACATATACTTGTCAATTACGGTGGGGCCACTGTGGGACAAGGTTAGCTTTGATCCCAAAAAAGAAGGTCAGCATCTTAGACATAGAACTGTCTACATTGCAAACTAGTTCTATGTCATTCTGTAATAATAGATGCTTAGATGAGGGGACACCCACCACAGGATGTGAATGTCACACCAAATGGGGATTAGGTATAAGAAAGATAGCAGCCACTAAGAGTTAGGTACTGGGTAAAGTGAGTCAAATATGCATGACCTCTCTTGGTCCTTCCAACTATTCTATGAAGGAGATGATTTACCAGGTGATCTATTATCAACATGAGAAAAAATAAAATTTACAGTCCTATTCATGTGAACAAACTGTAAATATGTGAATAGTAAAAGACAACTCAATATTTATACCCCTGAATCTTACTGATACAAATATGCTTTTTCCATGAAGCTACTCACTAGTCATATATAGTTTTCCTTGATGAGAAATAGTAACTTACAGAAGGTGAAAACAGATCAATACATCGATTTGTGATTTTGCCCAAGTGCAACTCACTGCTATTGTAAAAGGTCCAAAAGAAACCCTAGATTTATCCAGACAGTCTTTTACCAAAGAAAGTAAGGTCTATTTCAGTTCCAGTATTCAAGTTATTTTTGTCTGTTGATTTTTGCTTGATCCCTTTATAGGACATGCTATATAAGAATTCATGAACTAGAAACTAAAGAGCATGAGGATGTACATTAATTTTGAGTAGGGTCCTGAGACATGATCTTAACTCATTATCGTGGCTAATGAGAACAATAAATTGGTCTTATCAACCAGCACTATATACAGACTGCAATATAATTGGGTCAGCAGGTAGACATATAAGAAAACATGAAGAAATGGACATTAAGAAAACAACCCCATTCACAATAGTGCCACACAAACTCAAATATCTTGGAATCAACTTGACTAAAAATGTGAAGGACCTATACAAAGAAAACTATAAAACTCTGCTCCAAGAAATAAGAGAGGACACGCAGAAATGGAAGCACATACCCTGCTCATAGATTGGCAGGATTAACATCATTAAAATGGCAATACTCCTCAAAGCATTGTACAGATTTAATGCGATCCCTCTAAAGATACCCATGACATTCTTCAAAGAAGTGGATCAGGCACTTTTGAAATTCCTTTGGAACAATAAACACCCTAGAATAGCTAAAGCAATCATTGGAAAAAAGAATATGGGAGGAATTACTTTCCCCAACTTTAAACTGTACTACAAAGCAATAGTTATCAAAACACCATGGTATTGGAATAAAGACAGGCCCTCAGATCAGTGGAATAGGCTTGAATACTCAGAGAATGTTCCCCAGACATACAATCTCCTAATTTTTGATAAAGGAGCAAGAAATCCTAAATGAAGCAAAGAAAGCTCTTCAACAAGTGGTGTTGGCACAACTGGCTAGCCACTTGCAAAAAATTGAACTTAGACCCCCAGCTAACATCATGTACAAAGGTTAAATCCAAATGGATGAAAGAACTTGATATCAGACCCGAAACCATAAGATACATAGAACAACACGTAGGTAAAACACTCCAGGACATTGAGACTAAAGGCATCTTCAAAGGGGAAACTGCACTCTCCAAGTAAGTGAAAGCAGAGATTAACAGATGGGAATATATTAAACTGAGAAGCTTCTGTACCTCAAAAGAAATAGCGCCCAGGATACAAGAACCCCCCACTGAATGGGAGAAACTATTCACCCAATACCCATCAGACAAGGGGCTAATCTCCAAAATATACAAGGCAATGACAGAAATTTACAAGAAAAAAATATCTAATTCTGTCAAAAAATGAGAAGAAATGGACAGACACTTTGACAAAGAAGAAATACAAATGGCCAAAAGACACATGAAAAAATGCTCCACATCACAAATCATCAGGTAGATGCAAATCAAAACAACTATGAGATATCAACTCACACCCCAAAGATTGGCACACATCACAAAGAATGAGAACAAGCAGTGTTGGCGGGTATGTGAAGAGAAAGGAACTCTTATCCACTGCTGGTGGGAATGCCGTCTAGTTCAACCTTTATGGAAAGCAATATGGAGATTCCTCCAAAAACTGGAAATCGAGCTCCCATAAGACCCAGCTATACCACTCCTAAGAGTATACCCTAGGAACACAACACAAAAATACAATACAAATATCCTTTCCTTACACCTATATTCATTGCAGCACTATTTACCATAGCAAGACTCTGGAAACAGCCAAGATACCCTTCAACAGATAAATGGCTAAAGAAACTGTGGTACATATACACAATGGACTATTATGCAGCCGTCAGGAGAGATGAAGTCATGAAATTTTCCTATACATGGATGTACATGGAATATTATGCTGAGTGAAATAAGTCAGAGAGAGAGAGAAAGAAGCAGAATGGTCTCACTCATCTATGAGTTTTAAAAAATGAAAGACATTCTTGCAATAACAACTTTCAGACATGAAAGGAAAAGAGCTGGAAGTAACAGCTCACCTCATGAAGCTCACCACAAACAGGGATGAGTTTAATTAAAGAAATAACTACGTTTTGAACTATCTTAAGAATGAGAATGTACGAAGGAAATAGAAAGCCTGTCTAGAGTGGGGGGGGGGGGTTGGGTGGGGAGGAGGGAGATTTGGGACATTGGTGATGGGAATGTTGCACTGGTGATGGGTGGTATTCTTTACATGACTGAAACCCAAATACAATCATGTATGTAATAAAGTTGTTTAAATAAAAAAAAAAAGAAAGCATGAATTTAGGAGAGAATTCAGGAAGATGTAACACAGCAAGGTTCAGGGTCCTGAAAGAAGATGCTTAGTTACCCTTTGAAAGCACAATCCTAAAAGTTCATAAGGTTAGTCATTGGAAGCAGTTCTTTTTCTTTTTCTTTTTAATAAACCAGGTTCATCCTAATGCAAACACAAGAATGTGCGTGCTTAAAAATTCAGTAAAACTTGGCAGGATGTTTTAAAAAATTATGTATCCTGTTTAATGCTAATACTAAATTTGATAAAAGAGAGGCTTGAAAAAAATGAGGCTTCTGTGTCTAAAAGAATAAAAAGAAAAACCCACTTGATCAGTGTTTCAGTATTGTTTAGGGAGAAAGAGACTAAATATAGCATGTATTCATACTCTGTACCCAAGGGATAGTTTTAGAGCTACTTACAGTACCTAGTAAATATATTTCTCAAAATTACTGTTCACTTTTTATTCTAATCATTGTTCAAAATAAAATAATTGAAAAGTTTCATTTTTATTTAAAATTATAGATTCACAGTGCATAGCGTTTTCTAAGATATCAATTTTAAGTTTATATGTTGACCTCTGATTCCTTAGATTTGTGGCATTACGATTAATCCCAAGTGACCGTTTGCCTTTGACTGTCCTGACAGTGTTTCTGTATCTCATGATTATTAGAAAATGAGGATTAATAAAGAGACACTGCCTGGGAATCTAGGCAGTAACTTTAGTGTTAAGATTCTAAATTTAGCCTTGAATATTATTGAAGAAGATCTACATTTTTCAATATGGAAAAAGCTATCCCTAAGCTATAAGATGGAAGACAATGAGTTCAGCTTTTTATTTTTCTCAACTGTGTTTGAGAGACTCTTGTTATGTGACAGTCAGCAAATAGCAATTACTGCCTTCACTGTGTTAGCAGATACAAAAAGAAGACAGATGAAAGCACTGCTCATCAAATGCTGAGCCAGGTGGAGGAACCATTAGCCACTCAGACATTAATTCTCTGGTATTTACACTCATCCATTCACTCACACCCCTATTAAATAAATATCCACTGAATGTCTCCTATGCACCAGGCACTGAGGCTTCCAAAGTGATCAAAACTGACAAGCTATTTGACCTCATCATTCATTTAAGAAACAGGTAGCATGCCAGATGATTACCTGTGCTGTGGAAAATATTTAAATCATGGTAAGGTGAAAGTAGAGTACTTTCTTGGGATAGACAGTTTGGTCCCTATCTTATGTTGAATGTTAATGAAATTTTTATATATTAAAAGAACATTTCATTAAAACCTAAAAAAATAAAGGGATGAGTGAAGTGGGGACACTTTGAAGAAGTATCCCACGAGAAAAAAAATGCAAAATAAAAGAGTATACTTTGCAAGTCTAGTAAGCAATGAGATGAGAAGTGGATCTAGAGAATAGTAAAAAGTTATTTAAAAGAGTTAATGGAGTCAAATAGGACTAGGATTTTGTAGGTCATGATGAGGACTTAGCTTTTATTTGATGTAAAGAGGAATATCATATTACATTTTATACTAGTTATTCTAACTTCTACAAGAAGAACAGTTTCTGAGAAGCAAGAATAAAAGTAAAGATACCATAGACAACTATAATTCAATGACTTAAACACATTCTATTATAGCCATTCTGAATGATTGGTTAAAGGGTATGAGCCTCTACCAGTGTTCAAAGGTCAAATCCATGAGCCTGGAATGACTTCGTTTTTGTCAAGTGGCTGACTTTCAATAAGAAAATAAAATAATCCAGAAAAAGAACATATGTAGAACATTTGCCTCGTCTATTTGCAATTAATTAAGTTCCCATTCTTAAACAAATAGAAACATAAAAATAATTATTCTGTTCAAATACATAAAAGAAACTTGAAAAGGTTCACTTCTTATCCTCTTTTTGACATCAGACTCTTCAAGGGACAATACAAAGACCCTCATGCAATACTGAAAATATACTGAGACCAGGTTCTCTGGGGACCCGAGAAAAAGAATTCAAGACACAGAGGAAGAAAGAAATGTTTAGAAATTGGGACATCCCTTAGAGAGCAATTTTTGTCTTTTTTCACTTGCAGCAATGAACAATGGTGTTACCCTATCTATAATGCCATTAATTTGGGGACATTAATGATATTGCCTGAGGGCCAAAAAAGGGGTCAGCATTTCTGTACATGGGGAGTTGGGGATGGCTAAAAGGTGCCAGGAGCAGCAGTAATGTGGTAATTATGGTAAAATACAGAGATTCCATGACAGACAGTAAAAGGTGATGCTATTCTAGAGATAATAAAGGTGTGAGATGGGCTCAGCACAAGTCACCCGGTGACCAAAAGTTGCCTGGAATGAGAATAGAATTTGTATCACAGCAGATGTGAGTAGTTTGATCAGGTAAGTTAGTAAATATTGCACAAAAGGCTTCCTTCTAACATCAAAGAGGAAAAGTTGAAATGAGGTTGGCACTTGCCTATTAAGGTAACAAAAGAGATATTTGCTCCATATTTTTCTCAGAGCTTGGATTATTTTTTCAACTCTAGCTACACTCTACTAAAATAGGAGCTTGTAAAGTTTATATTGTAAACTGTGACTCCTATCAGCTCCTCTTGGGATTTGAAAATGGGAGGGGGCAGAATGTATTACGTGTGTTCTCTGCACAAAAGAATTGAGATCTTAGACAAGAAGAAATGGCATGGAGTATAAACAGTATCTATAACTAACATTGTAATATATATTATTATATGACAGTAGAAACCCACATTCTTTGAAAAGTCTGAAAAAGGAATTATATGGTAGAATACTGTATTTGTGTGTATATACCTTATGTGTATGCATATATTAAGGGTTTCATGAGTGGGCATATTTATATACCATTATATATATCAGACTACATATAAATATTATATGGACAAAAAATGTCCAAAGTTAGAGTTGTCTCCAGAGAAATACCCAAGCATTTGTAAATTCCCACTCTTAGCTGACTCTCAGGCCATCCAGAATCAAAGACCATCTCAACACTAACAATCTTCAAAGACTGGGAATGAATATCTATCTTTGTTTCTAAGTATTTACAAAAAGCATCAAGACACTCATCAACTGGTAAGCATATGGAATAGATTCTAGCGGGTCACTCATAACACATAATTCAGAATTAAAAAAAATGTTTTAGAAGGTGACTAAGTAAATAATAAGAGCCTCAAACAAGAGACAGTAACATATTACAGGGAAAGATGGTTTCTGAACTGTCACACTACCTAACTCAAAATGCCCATTTTAACAAAAATTATGGGGTTTTCAAAGATACAAGAGACTATTGCTCATTCAAATATAAAAAGAAACTAATAAGAACTATTTCTGAGAAAGCCCCTGGAATACAATAAAATGGATCTTGATTATAAACCAACTATATTAAATGTACCCTCAAGCTAAAGCAAAACATGGACAAAAATTTGAACAAAACTACATGAACAAATTCTCACCAGATAAAGACAATATAAAAAGGTAGAAATTACTAAAAAGAAAGCAAAAGAGAAGTTCTAGAGCTGAAAGTACAAGTAAAATAAAATTTAAAAATACCCCTGGAGGGGTTCAACAATACATCTGGATAGGATAAAAAAAACACAACGTGAATTCAGTAATAGGACAGTTGAGATTAATGAGCATAAAAAGTATAAAAAGAAAATAAAAATCTAATAAGCCTTAAAAACTCATAAGCACCAAAAAGCATCCAATTTTTTCAAAATACTAATTCTAGAGAAAGAGGATCCAAAACAAAATAGTAAAAAATATTAGAAGAACTGATGGTTAAAACTTCCCAAATTTAATGAAAAGACATTATCTATCTATCTATCTATCTATCTATCTATCTATCTATCTATCTATCTATCTATCTATCTATCTATCTATCTATCATCTATCTATCTATCTATCTATGCACCCATATATATATCTGCCTTCTTACAAGAGACTCAAAAACTCCAAGCAGTAAATACTCAGAGTGCTATACACTGAATCATATTATAGCAAAATTATTGAACCAAAGACAAAGACTATCTTAAAAGCAGGAAGAGAGAAATAACTCATCACCTACAAAAGACATGATTATGGGCCAATTTTTTTTTATCAGAAATCATGTAGGCCAGAAACAAATGAGATGACACTTTTAAAATTCTAGAAGAAAATAAAACTGCTAACCAATAATTCTACATCTGGTAAAGCTATCTTTCACAAATAATTGGGAAATTATAATACTACTATTAAACAAAAACTGAATCTTCCTCTAGTAGATCTACCTTACAATATATATTCTAGAGAGCTATTCAGACTAAAATGAAAGCACTCTAGACAGTTAACTTTAAACCAGACAAAAACAATAAATAGTGGACATGGATAAATACAAATAGTTCTATTGCATTCTGGATTTGTAACTTATATTACTTTCTTTATGTGATTTAAATGACAAAGGCATAAAACAATCATTGCAAATCCCAGCTAATGAGCAGATAAGTGTATGAAGATGCAATTTGTGGCATTATCATCAAAAAAATGAAGAGCATCAAACTGGTGAGGATGTGGAACAAAAGGAACTTTTATTCATTGCTGCTGGGAATGCAAAGTGGTAAAGTCACTTTTGAACACATTTTGGCAATTTCTTAGAAAGCTAAAAGCATACTCACTGCACTGACTTGAAAACAAATATCCATATAAAAACCTATGTGATGTTTATAGCAACATTAGTCTTCGACTCGCAGATGAGAGCAAGTAATAATGTCCCTCAATCTGTAAATTGTTCACCAATATGTAATACCTTTTTAAAGTGAATAAGCTGTGAGAAATCCATATAATATAATAGTATTCATTATGAAAATAAAATTAACTATTGAGTCACAATATACATAAATAAATTTTAAGCAATATTCTAAAAGAATTCTCTGAATGAGCTAATACTGTATAAATAAATCTAATGCAAAATATTCTGTAAAAGTCAAAACTAAAGAGATAGTCCGAAGATTATTGGTGAAGGGGTATGAGTGAATGGAGAGGGCTAATTACATATTTTTTGAGTGTGTTTGGGCAGTGCTACACTCAATATTGCCTGTAATTCTTGGTCAGTGCTGAAGGTCCCTTTCACTAATGTTCAAGGGACCATGTGGCAGCAGGCTCACACTCATAATTCCCATAAACAGAGCTTGCATTCCAGCCATTGACTCCATCTCCTCAGTCCAATCCTCAACACCACTTGGATCACCGATTATCCTCAACGGTGACCGAAAAACCAATAACAAATATCAAAAAAGGGTGCTCGCTTCGGCATTACATATACAATTGAAACAATACAGAGATTAGCATGGCCCCTGCGTAAAGATGACACGCAAATTCATAAAGTGCTCCATACTTAAAAAAAATATTCAAAAGGGAACTTTACATAAGGGAAACACTGAAAACTGTTTAAGCTAGTTGGCCAAAGAGATCATCCGTTGTGATAAGTCATTTTCAGAGAATGTGCTCTGTCTGGATAGGATGTCTGGAAAGGGCAGCTTTCTTGTGCTCTTTCTTCCCCACACACACACAACCCCAATTTAAGAATAAAAAAAAATTCTTAATTAAGGAACATTTTAGAAAGCCCTTGAACAGTATTTCTTAAAGCTATTAAGAACACAAAAACTAAAGGGAATTCTGACAAACTGCCATAGCCCAAATGATCATACAAAATAAAATGCTGCTAAGGTGACCTTATCAACTCTGGGACACAGAAAAAACAGTAGGTGAAAACTAAGAAAATCTGAACAAAATAGAGAGTTTAATTAGTAATAAATATCAACATTGTTAAGTCAGTGTCACAAATGTAGCTAATAATGTAAGACGTTCATATTAAGAGAAAGTAGGTTTCCAGGTATATGGAAACTCAATGCTATCCACAAATTTTCAATATATTTTACAATGTTCTAAGTTTAAAAGTGTATTAAAAATTAACAATAAAATATGTATTTCTCAAGTATTTTATATTTACACACATTTGTTATATATACTTAAATTTTCTTCTTTTAATGATTTAAAAGGTAAGTATTTCTTGTTATTAGTAATCTTTCATTTAAAATTACAATAATCATAATAATCATATGCACAGAAACCATGTCTTGCTCAATCTCTATTATTGTGCTCTAAAACTATATAACATATGTATGCATAAATCATCTCCAAGATAGTAGAGTATCTCTTAAGGTTCAAAATTTTGTAAAACCTACATTTCCTTTTTATTATTTTTAACAATGAGTTCCAGGCATGTGCTTATTTCAAAGGCAGAATGAGAAACAATAACATATGCTGAACACAAACAATACTTATTACGCCTACCACTGGCCAGTGGATATTGTTAGGTAAAATACAGATTATAGTTCAGAGACGGTGGAGTGGGGGCTGGGTTCTGCATTTCCACAAACTCCCAGGTAAAGAAGCTTCTGCAGCTGAACTAGAGATGGCACTTGGAATCACCAGACTGTAAGAGTATCAGCTCTACTGTCATCTTTGTCATTTCTCTCTCACATGGCCTTCAAAAATTCCACATCACATTGAGAGCACACATGCCTCCCCAACTATCTTGTCCCATTTTCCTCTCTTCAAAGTATGTACATTGTATGTGCATTAGATCATGATAGCTGAACAGCTCTCTGTGACTAGGCAACACCTACTATAAGAAAGCTTTTCTCTTCTTTCTCATTCTCTTTCCTCGTCCTTCTTCTTTTGTTCCCTCTCTCTCACTCACTTGAAAACTCTGTAAAGCCTCCTGCGTGATACATGGCATCTTCTGCAAAAAGTGTCTCAATCACAAAAATGGCAGCATTAGCAAATAAGACATGCATGAAATGGCCGCAGCACCATTAAGGTTCTGACAGTTGCCAGAAGTCAGACCGTTTAATCCTCATTAGGGCTGAGATCATTAACGGAAGGAGTTAGGAGACATAAGTGGCAATAAAACCTGAGCCTTGTTTTCAAGGAAATTGACATTCTTAGTGGAACTGGGCAGGGTATGGGTCGTTAGGAATGGTGGAATCATCATTAAGCAAGAGCAAGTCAATCACAATGAAGACGGCAGGCGAAACTTATGTTTTCCCAGAAACGGATGCTCTCAGCAGCATGCTCCCATCAGGGGCCCACGACAACACTAGATCCAAAATAAACAGGCTTGTTGGAGTTTGCATTTTTGTCCCTGGGATGTGATCGTCAAATTGTCAAGTAACATGATATCCACGAGATATAAATTCTACTGCAGACAGATACAGCTTAACTTCACAATATGAACACCATGTTTTAGTTGGTTATTTAATGAAGTAAAAGCTATTCAAATATAGTATAATTTTTATATCTTCATGAGGTTTTGCTGGCACTAAAATTGGATGAATAGATGAATGAATGGTTGAATGGACAACCATGAGTGGGTAACTAGATAGGTGGACAAACAGATAAATATATTAAGTGAAAAGTAAGTGAATATAAAATGAACATAAAAATTTTACAGACCCAATCACCTGGGAGTTGATGAATAATATGATAACATTTTTTGGGGGACACACCCAATGACGCTCAGGAGTTACTTCTGAATATGCTCTCACAAATCGCTCCAAGCTTGGGGGGCTATATGGGACCCCGAGAGATCGAACCGTGGTCCATCTTAGGTCAGCCGCATCACCAAATGCACTACTGCAGCGCCATCTCTCCAGCCCCATATAATAACATTTTTAACATGTTAAAAACTTAAAGTAAATCAAGATTCTAACTATGACATAGAAAGATATCAAAGCTAAGAGGAAGGGTGTTTATCAAACTAAACATTGGGATATGGGAAACTGGGAAAAGGAATAATGGCAAAAAACTAGAGCGAGAAATTTCAAAAGCACAAAGCTCATATTATTTGTGAATTGTCCCTCATCAAGGAAAATTCTAGACT
Organism: Suncus etruscus; assembly: GCF_024139225.1. Classification (NCBI taxonomy): domain Eukaryota; kingdom Metazoa; phylum Chordata; class Mammalia; order Eulipotyphla; family Soricidae; genus Suncus; species Suncus etruscus. The sequence goes on along the minus strand of NC_064861.1, from coordinate 59,719,942 downwards.
AACAATAGTCTTAAATATGCTGACTTAATTAGTGAGCAGACTACTACAGAATGCTAAGACTCTAAGTGTATAAGAATTACTTGTAGCCAGAGAGATAGCACAGTGAGAGGGCATTTACCTTGCACACAGAAGGATAGTAGTTCAAATCCTGGCAACCAATATGGTCCCTGTGCCTGCCAGGAATAACCACTGAGAGTTGCCAGGTGTGACACCCCCCTAAAAAAAAGAATTACTTGCATAGAATAATTGAAGGCTCATTTTACAAAAAACAAAAATACAATCTTGAATTTGTTTGTATGTTTGGTTGAGTCCTAGAACTGTCATTTTACTAGTGAGTTCTTACTTAGAAACCCCAATATAATCTTTACAAGTTATGTACTATAGATCCAAGTAATTTATCTTCATTCAATAGTTTATGATTACAAATCTATAGTTTGTTCTCATTGTGAAGTTTGGTCTTGTTAAGAGAAACAGTCTAAAGCCAAATGGGTTGGTACTTTTGACTTATTATTTTATATTCTAAGAACTATACTATTTTGACAAAAGGACTGTCCAGCCCTTGAGTTGGATTTTTGTTAGGGGGACTGGGTTTTTATTAGGGGGGCTATCTTCCACACCCAATCTGGCTGAGCTGATGCCCTCAGGTAGGGAGGCTTACTTATTTACAGCTGTATAGCATCCATTATCAATTAGAGATTTATGTGTTCCTGATGTATCTCTTACCTTGTTTTACAACAGATTTAATGACCATTATAATGTAACTCAATAATAAAAAGAACTTACATTAGAATTAGAGGTATGTTTGAAACCCAACTATGAAGAACTTTGTAAATCACAATGGTTTCAATAAAGTATTAAAAATAGAAGTAGACAGACAATGAAACATGACGAATGCACGTGTATATAAATGAAGCCACACATGATACCAAGATATTCATTCCAAATTCTGCCCAAGCACTGAGGCTCCAGTGTAACCCCAGCACCCAAGCATTGTCAGTTTAGGTGATCATCTCTGAATTCTGACTTCATCATGCCTTTGCCTTTCCTGCTTTATCCTCTTCTTCTCTCCCTTTCTATTTCAAACAACATACTCTATTCCCTGCCCCAGCAACATGCCTCTACTTCATAAGCACAGTATCTTCTGGAGTGTTTGTAAGAGCTTTGATGTATGGAATTTGTTATCTTGGTTGTTGAGTCAGTAGATGGTCAGGGATGTAGCATGACAATCTGCCTTTCCTGTACATTTCCAGATGAGTGTGGTGCTGTGGTCTAAGGAACACACTTTGAAGACCCTCTCCTCCTGATCTTTTTCCTTCCAACATGCAATCTTCACAGAAGAGAAGTCACTCCTTCACCTTTCAGGGCCATACAGATCTAACTTCTCCACTCTTTGGATCCATTTACTAGAACTCTCGCCTGAGCTTCTAACTTCCTGTATGAGGCTCTTTACCCAGTTTCTCAAATGAATTGTCCTCTTTCTGCTACAGCCATCAGTCTCATTATCAACAGTGCACACGGCTTCTGCCCTGCTCTCATATCCAACACCCTACTTGTCCAGTTAACCCAAATTAAGTTTTTTAGCCACAGGGGGAGCTTTAGTTTAGCTGAGGTTCCTATTGCTTGCCTCTACAACACTACCCTCAAGTATAAACTATCTGTTCATGAGTGTGACATGTGGATTTTATCTTTTTCTTTTAACTCTAAACGTGAAAGTTAAAGCCACATTTGTTTTAGCACTTCAATCCTTAGTTCTTAATTCAATTCATTGAATCAAGTAAAGCCATTTGGTTTTAAAGGAACAAGAGTCTTGACACTTTTTAAAGATAATAACCTCACATTTACCTCTAACTCTCCAAACACAATGGGGAGCCACATTAGTTATCCAATTTATCCTTCATTTTACCCATAAATACAAGTAGATTAAATATTCAGAGTTACTTTAGTGATTTCTTATTTTAAAATATGGTACAAGAGGCATGTGATCCAAACATCCTTACTATCTACTATTCACGAAACCTGCCAAAGTCAACCATGAGATGCTGGCTCCTGCCTTTCTTTCACTCAGTTCCAAGAGTCAGGAGATAATTTCCAGAACACATCATGGTGGCAGAAAGGGGAAGGACTGTGATGGTCTGCAGATCTACTACTGATGGATGAGTGTCTGCCTCATGCCAGAGTTGATTCAAAGTCCTCAGAGGAACAGCTGAACTTTATATATTCCAGGCCATAGTCCAAGATCATCTTTCCTGTCCGCCAAATCTTTGGACAACCCTGGACATCACCACCGTGTTTTAGATTTTTATTCCAAAGCAAGTCACTGCAGGGGGATGTTGGTGAAAGAGTGAAATCTAATACTTCCTAAGCCAGCCTAGATGAAAGTCTAAACCTTCGATGAGCTTCTGGGCTTCCTAGAATAGCCAGGGTTTCATCTATGATATTTTCAATACCCAGGTGCTGCTTTCCCTGAGCTGAATGTCTAAACATCTCAGTCTGTACATTTGTTTCAGAAAACAGCAATGCAGGCAGAGGTTCATGGCAGGTGGGCTGACCATAGGTCACAAGAACCTGGATTCAAATTGGCTGTCCTGGACAGCAAGAAGAGGCCCTTGAGTTGATTATGTAAACCTTTTATAGTAACTAGCCCTTAGCTGGAACTGTTTAATGTGTTTTTATAATTTAAGTCAGGGATAAACAAGATAATGTGTAAAGTGTATAGCTTCTGAAGCAGAATAATAAGATGCTGTATTCCATGACTCAGATTATAAGCACCTATTATATGAAGAGTCCAATACTTGATGTAGTACCAAAGATTTGTATCCCATGAATTTTTATTTGTAAAGCAAAGCAGCTTTGAGACCAAGCTAAGCCTTATTCCTAGCCTTTGTCCTCATTCCTTCAAGTGTCCTAAAAAAAAAAAACCCAGTGGACTCTTTTAAAACATTAAAATGGGAAGAAGAAAAAGTGATTCCTGAGGGATCAGTGAATGGCAGAACCTTAAAAAAATTGGGCTTTCCACTTAGTCAGGAGGTCTTAGTAAGGAGGTGGCAGGGCTGGCCCTGGGGCCACCTTAGCGGCTTCTGTTCATAGCAAGGGTGGTCATGCACACCTTATAATGCTGGTATTAACCTGCTTGCACAGCTGCCAGATCCCCTCCCCAGTGACTTCTGCACAAACTTTAAAGTTTGTCAGCTCATTTTTCACTTGCCGCACCTAACTCTAGAAATGGAAAATGGTCTTGGGCTGCCCCCAACTCTGACTAGCATGGAGCATTTTAAAACAGAATCTTCCTGGTTAAACTCTGCTTGAATCTCCAACTCAAATAGCTGAGCATCTAGCCGGAGACATATTTGTTAACGCAACTTTGCTCCTGTGAAAGTAAAAGCATGTACAAAGATGCAGAGACCCTTCAAATACTAGGAAGTATTGGACAGTCAGTGCAGCTGAACTTCAGGAGTTCTAGGAATCTTACTAAATGAGCAGAGCAAGTGGGAAAGACGGTAAAAGACATCACAGGGACTTTGTTCACCTGCATTTACATCACTCTCTTAATCCACAGTAAATCAGGCAGGTCTCAAAGTTCTGGCACAATGATATTTTGTAAAATGTCATTATAACTCTAGTGTGCTTTGAAAAAGTTGAAGAGAAGATCATCTCTTTTGGGGGGATTGCTGAAGGATAGAGTCAAAACTATATATAATATAGATACATATAGTATATAACATGTTATAAAATGTCATTGAGATGGGTTATGTATAATATCTATTTGTATAAGATTTATTATGCAAATATCTAATATTTGATGCATTATATGTATATATGATACACACTATATATATGTAATAGTACAAGTATAACTATAAAATTTCCATATGTGAACCATGTTAACCATCCAAATGCCTGTATATATACATATATATAGTCTATGATTAATTTATTCTTTGGGGGGTTGTTTCACAATTTTTTATTGAAAGAAAACTTGATTAAAATGATGTAAGAGGAGAGAATGAGGGGTTAATGTTTACAAGAGGAACACAGCTTTTTCCAGAACTAAGCAGGCAAAATAAACACAAATCAAAAAAACAAAAAACAAAAAGCATAAAAAAAAAACAGAGACAAGCAAACAAGATACAGGTTCCAGAGAGAATATGAGTTTAAAGATCAAGATTAAATTCCATATTTTAAACAAAGTAATAACAATGATGATGAAGAACAACCGTTAACATTTAGAATATGAACCAAGAGTACAGATGCATATAGGAAGATATGAGAGGAAGACCAAGTTTTAAGTTTGCTAGTTTAGCATGTCAAAGTAGTTACAAAGATGATCGAGCTTTTTTTTTGGGGGGGGGGGTCACACCCGGCTATGCTCAGGGGTTACTCCTGGCTGTCTGCTCAGAAATAGCTCCTGGCAGGCACGGGGGACCATATGGGACACCGGGATTCGAACCAACCACCACCTTTGGTCCTGGATTGGCTGCCTGCAAGGCAAACGCCACTGTGCTATCTCTCCGGGCCAAGAGAGCTTTTTTTTTAATATAATAATTTTTATTTTGACCAAAGTGGATTACAAATCATTCCCAGTAAAATTTTAGGTATATAGTGCCATTGAATCAGGGGCATTCCCACCACCAGTGTTGTCAAATTGCTTTTCCAATGAGAGTTACTTACTACATGTAAGATGAGTAGACCAAAGAACTATATGGAGGTACAGAGAATAATGATCCCTTCTTGCAACCACTATTAAGTCCAGGTGGCTTACTGCTCAGCAAGCAGTAGCTGCATTTTTGTTTAAGAAAACCAGTGATTTGGATTTACAGCATGAAGATATACATGTAAATATTTTAAACCAAGATGAATCCTTCTAGGCATATTGCGTCTTTCTTAACTAGGATGAGAAATTGTTTAATTCACTGATTTCATAGCCTGGGACTAAAATCTGGTTTCTAAGTGAGTCTAAACTATTTTTTAAAAAATCCAACCAAAGACATGATCTCCCCAAATGTTGAGTCTCCACAGACTACATCCAAAAGTTCTGAGAGGATTTGCTTAACTTGTTCCAGTCTTCTCAGAGTTGGATTTTCAATAATGACCACATCAGACTGTAGTCAAGATAAGTGAAGATGGATAAAATTACCGAAACATGGCTTTCAATGCAAAGGACGCACTTGAAGTTACTCCTGTTATTCTTCTATTCAGATCAAAGATTCTCAAACTTTTTCCACTTGCCACCCCTTTCATTCCAAAGTTTTGAAGTGAGCACAGGTATGCAGGTACACACAATATCATGTACATATAATATAAATATATAAATATAAATATAATAGTACACACAATATAAGTATGTATAAAATATTTGCTGATACTATATTAAAATAAAATTTATTTTAAAAGAAATCATTAAACAAAATCACGTGACTCCACATTGGATCATGACTCACATTTAAGAAGCCCAGGCCAGAGAGACTGTACAGATGTCACCTTGGTTACACACAACTAACATTGGTTCTATCCCTAACACAATATAAGGTTCCTTGAGCATGCCCAGGAATGATCCCAGAACAGAGTCAGAAGAAAGCATTGAGCACAGTTCAGTGTGTCATCACCAATAAAGAAAAATTAAAAAGCTAAGATTTTTTTTGGAGACAGTAAAGCAGGTGAAGTACCTGCCTTACATGCGCCTTCCCAGGTTTAACTCAAGACACCACATACGGTTGCCTAAGCATTGTCAGGAGTAAACTCTGTACTTAGTATTAGGTAGGGTACAAAAACAAAACAAACAGAAAAGCAAACATTAAAAAAGATAGGGTTTATATGATGTAGACTCAGTTTACTGTAAAGCTGATTTGGAGTGAGAATTGATAGTCCATCTTATGAAGTAGAGTCATTCAGAAAACTATACCTCAATTTTCTTATCTCAAAAAAGAAGTTGGTAAAATCTATTCTATGATGCACAAAGTACTCAGGAAAGTCAAATTTCATTGATCCTTGTTTAATGTATGGAAACAATAAATCATGTCAGCTCTTACTTTTTAAGATTAAACACAAGCAATATGGATATTAGCTCTGCTCAGACATGAACACTGAATTTGGGAGAGAAAGAACTGGAATATTCCCCTATAAACTAATGTAATCAATGATAATATGCTGAGGGTGATGAGTATGTGTGGAAAAGAATAAAGTCCTAAGTGCGTAATGACTGAGATAGAAGTCATATCTATGTTTTATTATTTTTATTTTTGAATGATGTGGTTTTTTGTTTGTTTGTTTTTTGTTCGTTTGTTTGTTTTTGGGTCACACCTAGCAGCACTCAGAAATCGCTCCTGGCAGGCTCAGGGGACCACACACATGGGATGCTGGGATTCGAACCACCATCCTTCTGCATTCGAGGCAAATGCCCTACCTCCATGCTATCTCTCCGGCCCCGTGAATGACGTTTAATAAAACATTTCTATGACTATTTAACAGCAAGTTGTATTAGAGGACTAATCAACTGTTATGGAGCAGTCACAGTATTGCTTGTGAGAAAAAAGAGGTAAGTAAGAACAAGTTCTCACCTTCTGGTCAGGGGAAACAGCTCAAGTGCAATTATGAGTAGTAAGTTGAATCTGTTCTACATTTCAAGGAAGGCATTTTGCTACAGTGCAAAGAAGCTAATTTTTACCTTTGTTTCTTTTCCTTATGTGACCAGTACTTACAGGGAGTTAATTCCCTCATTAGGAAATGAACCCAACAATTTGTCTGGAGAACTGCTAAGTCAGAAGGGTATGAAAAATCCTATTCTCTCAGTCTCACACAGAGACACAAAAGGATCTTGAAGTTTTCCAAACATGTGCTCCTACCCAGGAAAGCAGAATGCATTTTCTATTTCTAAACAAACTTTAATATTTTTCATCTGGAGTTATTTCTATACTGTCAGCAGAAAAAAATCTTTGCATGTGGTTGTGTATTTATGAGTGAGTTTTATCTCTAAACAGATTTGTAACTAAAAACAGAAATATCTTTTTATGGGAGACAGCTGGTTGGGAGATTGAAGATACACATGGAGAGAGAAGGGGCTCAAATTAACAAACATTCCTAGACATAGAATGTCTGTGAGTATTAGGAATTTTTTAATTTATGACCTAAAACATAAATAATTCTTACCAGTTTCCAGGAACATTTTTAGCTTATTTGGCATTTAAGAGGAAAAAGAAAAAAAATCTTGGAAAGTCTAATATAGACCTTTAACTCTCCAAAAATCTCAAGGAATCCCAGATAACCTATAAATACAATGTGAGCATAAAATTCCTAAATATGCATCTCCATTTATGGGATCCGGGGAAAAGTACCCTTTCAAATAAGGTCAAATCTGGGCTTATTCTGTTTCTACTGAAATAGAAAATAGTTGCACTGCTAAAATTTTGAATTTCATCTCTAACTTCCAAGTATTTGCCACATGTTAGAGCTACAAGTTTACTGTTACAGTAAAATTCTTTTGGGGGTTATTTTCCAAAGGGCATATAAATTTTTTATTAAAATTTTAAATTTAAAGTATTGTAATTTACAAAGTTATTCATAGATGGATTTTAGACACACACTGTTTCAGCACCAATCCTACCACCAGTGTCAATTTCCCTGCACCAATGTTCTCAGAATCCATCCCTTGCCACCACCACAACCACAACCACAACCCTGCCCCAGCCTGCCAGCATAACAGACCCGTTTTTAATTTAGATTGTTAAATTTTGGGTCTCATGATTTCATTATTGTTGACTCGGTGTTAAAATACTTAGTTCTGCCCTTCTTTAACACCACCAATGAGCCTGAATCTTCTTGACCCCATTCCCCATTATTTCACATCTGTCTGTCTTCTCCTCCGCTCAATTTCTTTCTTTTTCCTCACTCTACTCTGGGGCCAAGAGTGTTCCAAGATAACCAGGTTTTAAACTATTGCATTCCTTTATGCAGTTATTCCAAGGATCATTTTTTAAACAGGAATTTCTAAACCTTTTCATTGAGGCTGAATGAAACCATTTGAATTTGGCCAACTGGTGCCAAAACTGGGTTGAGAATACCCATGAGCAAAAAATCTCCTATACTTTCTTCCTATTCCAGGAAGCACTTTAAAAAGAAATGGCCAAAACTCAGACAGGCTTACTTAGTGTGAGGCTGTGGTCACTGTCATGGGGACATTGTTGGGGAAGAGATGAAGAACAATCTCTTTTATGTGGTAAGTATAAGAAGCACATGTGCTGTAAGCTGGTTTGATTTTTAGAGCCATCTGGGTAAGGCTACAGCACTAAGTTGGCTCTATGCAAGGAATGGTTTTAACAGTGAAATTTAAGCTGTAATCATCCAGACTGTCTGCTGCAGAACAAACCAGACAGGCTGTTCTTTCCTTACTCCTACCAGTCTACCTGCCTATTACTCAACATTTTACAATGAAAACTGACTTTTAATTTGTATTTGTTTTAGAAGAAAATGTATATTTTTTCCATAGATGAAAAACATGTACCAAATGTCACAAGTAGAGAATAATAGAAAATAAACAGAAGAAAATTGAAAACTATGCCAACAATTATCTCCTAAAAATTCTAAGCCTAATAACTCCATTTAATTTGGGTAGGGGCCAGACCTGGCTGTGTTCAGGAGTTATTTCTGACTCTACATTAAGGAAGTAATCTTAGTAGTTCTTGGGAGACAATAGGGAATTCTGGGGAATCTGTATTGTAAATAATAATTTGTACTCTTATTGTAATCTATGATAACTCCATTCTGATCATTGTTGTTCTTTAGAAATTTATAAGTTTTAATGATGTTGGTTGGCAATGTAGTTCTTGGAAGTAGAAAGTTTGGGTTCAATCTCCAATCTGAGAGAAAGATAGATAGATGAGAGAAGAAGAAATAATCAATAAAGTTGTAGAATTAATTCATTGATCCCTAAAAATGTTGTATTTTTACTTCATGTAATATTTAGCCAGATATTCATATTGCCAGGAACTGCTCTGTGTCCTGTACTTTGAAAGGAAATCTTTCTCCAGAGACAGCAGCTAAGACCACTCAGACCAGTAACACCTGATAAGGCACAGCTGTTTAGTTGCTTGTGGGCCATTATCACTTGGATGAAAAAGCAGTTTAGATTCTTTTCTGATCTCTTCCCTGCCCCTTAACCCTGCCTGCCTCATCTTCTTCATTTTAGGGCTCTCACACGGACAGGGTGAAGGCTTTGCACTTTTATCTCCATGCTTTTACATGCATTCCCTCCACTATCTAGAAAATCCTCCTCCTTAAACCTACTAGTTCTTCCTCCCATTTACATGCCTTTGTTCCCATCTTAGTTCCCACTCCCACACTAAATCCCAAAGAACATTTGGTAATAGACTCTGTATGAGCTGCAGCTTAAGCAACTGATTATTTTGAAATATTTTCTTTAAAAAAATCACTGATATAAACAACGGTATAACTTTAAAAGTTTAGAAATAATGTTCTTAAAGGCATAAAGACAGGCACATGAGAGTGCCTATAATAAGAGTGTGCTATCTAATAATATAGAACAGTAACAATAGTAAAGTGAGCAATATTTTTACATAGGAAGATCATCACTTTGATTAATTTATTAATCTAAGCCAAAGACATCGAAGAGTAACAATATTGTCCATATTCCAGGTGAGAAATTGAGAGCAGGTAAAATTGATGTTATTTCCTCCAATATCATTCTTTTTAGTGTAGAACAAGATTTAACCCTAAGAATTTAATACTTTAGGTAGTTCTTTTTCCATTTTAGATATATTGTAGGTCTTGAAGAATATACATAAAATATTAACTTTGCTTATTTCAAAAAGTCTGAGAGATCACTACTATGTTTTCAAAGTTATTCTATGAACCTTCATGTTCTGGGTAAAGAATATTCAAATGAATTAATCTCTGCAAGAATGAATTTTTCACAACTACGCCACCAGAGACCTCACTATGACTTCCCAGCTCCTGTCCTCATGCCTCACTGTTTCCTTCTCTTTCTTAGTCTAGCAAACATTGAAAAAGACTCAAGTATGTAAGTACACCCTTCCTAAGGTTGCAGTTCTTACTACAATTTCTTGAATATCAGAGGTCAAATTATGCACACACACACACACACAAACACACACACACACACATACATACATACACAAAACCCCATTGATGTGTGTGAAGGGGAGATTTATTTTGTGGATAATGCTGGACCTGTTCTGATATCCCCAGGTTTTATGTGGGTCTGATGGAGATTCTACCCTGTGGTTCTAATCTTTGGTTTTCATTTATTTTTCCAAGGTGGAGCACAGAGATAGAGCCCAGACAGTTGTTGTTGAATCGCTAAGGCAGGGGATGGCTCATTTGTAAGTGCATTATAATAACTATCGGCAAATCTATTCTGATAATACCTCTTTGAAAGTGAAAGCTCTGGGTGGTATGACAAGTATCTTGAAGTAGCTCTTTCCTACTGACAACAACATAATTATTATTATCATTGTTATTATTCCACAAAGATTTATTTGCATGCATTTTTTTTTAAATCTGGTTTCTGGCCAGATACCAGGTGTATCTCACTCTGTCCTTGGTTCATAATGACTCTAAACATCAACGGGAAATGCTGCCTGTCATTCTTGAATCATTTCTGTGACATAAAACAGGAAAAGATGACTAAACATCAGGGGACTGAACTCTGGCAACAAGATCAGCCTCCCTAGTAGGATTGAGAAAGCACTTTACTATCAAGTTCTGAGATAGTTCTAATATCTCTATTTCTCACGAAAGCATTGAGGTCACCATATGATCCTCTCATGATTTTATCTAGGACAACAGTTAAATGAAAATGATTATATTGACATACGTCTTAACTGATTGCCTTATTAAGGACTCAGAAACAGAGAAACAGTATAGGGATTTGCCTTGAATGAAGCTAACCATGGTTCAATCCCCAACACCACACTGATCCTCAGCATCCTCAGGAGAGATCCTAGGAACACAGAGGCAGGAGGAGCTCTGAGCACCATCTGGTGTGGTCCAGCACCATCCCTTTCTAAATAAAAGAAGCCAGAGACTAACCAAGGTTTTGATTATGGGCATTCCTTCCACTACAAATTTATCAAAGGCATTTTGATAATAAAATATATTTGATAAATCTTTAGTGGAAGGAAAGTCTCCTCTAATGTCTAAGCTGTGGCCACCAAGAAGGGGCAGGGCCCCATGGTTGAGAGTTTGCTTTTCTGCTTCCTAACCACAGCTATGTCTTCTGGAAGCTTCGAAGCCCTAGAACTGTGCTGCATCAGCACACAGCTGGGGGATGTCTGCCAGAGAAGATGTTTATTTTCACTGACCCTTTCTCTCCCACGCTTGAGCTTTTCTATTTCTTTTTTTTTTCTTTTCTATTTTTTTCCATTGGGTCTAAGTGTGAACAGTCACCATCCACATGAAACTTTCCAGCTGCTTCTGGAGTCCTTTGGAGATTCAGGTCTGAAGGCAGTCGTCTGCATTGTCAGTGGCACCCTCTAAGGGATAGAGTTCCAATAGAGGTCTTGGGGAGATGGGCAAGACTGGAAGGGAGCAGAATGCAGAGTGATCCAAGACACAGGCCTCTAGTAATTTGAGATAATGACAGAAAGAGAGGGCTGCCAGGATCATTAGTGGATATGAAAATTCTTCCTTCTCTACCTTTTATCTTCTCACTGGATCTCTTTCTGATTCTAGAACTTGTTTCCAAGGACTCTTCATTTGGTTTCAAGCAAAAAGCCACCACAACTTTTTAGTGAAGAATTGTACTTTTTTTTTTTTACCATGTTAGGAAGTAATAAAATCTCCTGAGTGTCATACAGAGTATGCTATAAGGTTTATCCATGTTTTTTTAAATTTTCTTAAGTGAGATAAAATTGACATAACATATAACTTCCCATTTTAACCATTTTAAAGCACACTCTATTGTAATTCTGTCACCCCTCTTAGAATTATTTCCTTCCCAACATTTCAATGAGCCCCATGGACTATGCCACAAATCAGGCTATCTGGTCTGAATTTGACGTAAGAGGAAATGGAGACCTAACTCACAGTCCTGAAACAAATATGGTTTTAACAGTGAGTGGTGGAGCTGAGATTTACATACCAGAAATGTCAATTCAGCTGGGCCTGTTTACCAGTGGCTGCTCATACTTTCTTGATACATGGAGACATTTATGAGCCAGTAAAAACTGTGATTTACTCTCATGATAAACCCAGGAAGTTAGATGGAAGAGAAACAATTAGTAGCACTGAACTTAGAAAACATTCTAGGGAAAAGGCAAAGTACTAAGAGATCGTGATCTAACATTGTAGTGGGTTTAAGGAGGAGTAGACGGGGATGGGGAATTATTTAGATGAAAATGGAGCAATAAGTACAGGATAAAAACGTATACTAAAACCATGAAGAATTAGAGTCTGTTATTAAGTCTTCTATTATGTCTTCTCAGATGTGAATCAATTTCTCATTCTCTATTTCAGTTATATTTCTCCAGAATTCTTTAGAACCCAATGCTTGAATAAAAACCTAATCTCTAATCTGAGTCTCAGATTATTTTTCTAATATGATTATTAGAAAAAATGGTTACAAGTGTAGAGGATTCATGCAAGGTAGGTTATCACTCCACATTAGGGGTTATATATAAGTATATGAGTTTTACTTTTGGAAGATTCAACTCACAGGCCTTAGGAAGGACAACAGGCAGGACCCTAGAGAGAAAGAACTTGGAGAATCCCTGAGGACACCCTCAAAGGTTTTCGTCATCTAAAAAGAGACACTGTTGGTGCTTCCTGAACATCCTCTCTAAAACCTGTTGATCCTTAACTGCAAAACCTGATCTACTTGAGTTCATATTCCCTTTTTACATTGGCATGGAGGTGAAGCTAGACATAGTTTTATAGGTGAAATTCTGTCTAGGACAAATATATGCTTTCCTCTTCTCATGCTAACAATTATTCTATTTGCCTTACAAGACTCCAAAACTTCTGAAAGTTACCCACACAAAAGATAATATTAAAAATATTCTTTTGAAGAAACAACATCGAAAAGATGTCAGCTCCCCCCAAATTAACCCATAGCTTTAATGTAATTCCTATCAAAATCTCAGCAAATTATTGTTTGTAGGCACAGGCAAAAGTATTAAAAAATGTATATTGAATGGCAAAGGATTTTAGAATAGGTAAACTTGAGAAGAAGGAGAATAAAGGCATCATTCCATAGATATAGTAGTCACTAAGTGTGGTGTTAGTCGAGGAAAGACACATGTAACTTTGAAACAGATCAGAGGATTTAAATAGAGCTTTTTATGAAAACCCTCAACTGACTGATATTTTTACTCAAATATAGATTCTTATTAAAATAATCATCTGGGCCCGGAGAGATAGCACAGCGGCGTTTGCCTTGCAAGCAGCCGATCCAGGACCAAAGGTGGTTGATTCGAATCCCGGTGTCCCATTTGGTACCCCGTGCCTGCCAGGAGCTATTTCTGAGCAGACAGCCAGGAGTAACCCCTGAGCACCGCCGGGTGTGCCCCCACCCAAAAAAAATCATCTGATTTTTTAATTGAGGCAACCTTGGTATGGGTAATATAATAAACTTCATGCAGGCTTTTTTATATCTCTGCAAAAGTAAGAGGTCACACCATGCTCACCATCAGTGTCCTCAAATCTTTCCACCACCGTTTACACAACACCATCTCACTGTCCCAATGACTCCCTCATTGGTAGCCTCAACATTCTTCTTTTGAACCCACTAATTCATTTTAGATTGATTTTGTCTGTTGTTATGTTTTATTTTTGTTCCCCCATGCCCCATATATAAGTGAAACTATCCATATATCTAACTGGTTTTATTAAAAGGATACTGTTCCCAGAAAAATATTGGAGAAATTAGACATGTAGACTGTGCGTATATAACATTTGTATACATACCAAGATGTTAAACTCAGAACTTTTATAAAGGTAAAATAAAATAATAAACTTTAGGTGTACAAGTATATACACACACTTTAGAAACCAAGAAAAAGAAAATAAAAATCATCAGGATCAAGGGCTAGACAAATATTTAGACTTAGCATTAAAGTAGACCATAAGAGGAAAATGCAGAACAACACATCTCATAATAGTTTTTTTTAATTTTCTGAAAAGCATCTCAATAAGAGGATGTAAAGTGACGCTACAATCTTTGAGAAAGAATTTATAAAACACATCTGGCAACAGATCAAAATCTAGAGTATTAAAAAAGTCTTGAACAAAAATGAACAAAATTGTCTAGCAAGACATGAAGAAATATTTCACCAAGATGATATGCTAATTGTAAATAAGTGTGTGAAAAGATGCTCAATATTATTAGTTATTAGGGAAATGCAAATTAAAGCCACATTGAGATTTCATTATCTACCTATCCGAATGACTAAGTGACAAAATTGGGGAAATGACAAATTCTGACAGAAATGAAGAAGAATGGAATTACTCATAACTGCTGGTGGGAATGGAAAACAGTGCCACCTGTTCCTAGTACCTGTTTTCAAACAGTAGCATTCTGAAAAACTTGTTTGTAATTTTCTGAGAGAGAAAATATGCAACAAACATATAACCTAGCAACTTGCGCCCTGTTATTTATTTTGGAGAAATTAAAAGTAATACTAAATGAAGTTTGGTGCATGTGTGTTCACAGATGCTTTATTCATAGTAGGCAAAGCCTATACACAATTCAAATATTCATCAACAAGTAAATAGCTAAGCGAAATGTGGCACAACTCTAAACTCTATTATTAAATACTACACAGCAGTAGATGAGAAATGAACTGTTGGGAGCATGTCAACTTGGATGCCTCTCAGGAGAATTATGCTGAATGGGAAAAAATGTCTCAAGCAGTATCATACTGTACAAATCCATTTATGTGACATTCTTGACATAAGAAAATGACAGAGATGAAGAAAGAGTCAACTTCCCAGGCTATGGAATTGGGGTAGAGGTAGAGATACAAAGGAAACCTTTTGCTGGTGGAAAAATTCTGTATATTAATTTGTTGATGGCACTTTCACAAAGTGACAGAAATGCAACGCAACTGTAGATACATGATGAGTGCATACATAACTGTGTAACTAGGGATTCTGGAAAGCCCTGTGAATTACTCCAATGCTGATTTCCTTATGTTGACGGTGTGCACAGTTATATGAATGAATGTACAGTGGGGAATACTGGGCAAATAATTCATGGTAACTTCCCACACATTCTTTTGTAACTTGCTGTGAAGTTTCTATATCAAAATAGAAAGAAAAATGTAAAGGCTTTCTTTTTCTTTATGCAAGATCCTCATTTACCCCTCCCTTGTATAAGAGCCTGCCTATGTCTGTCTCGCCTTGATATTTTCATTAATTCTGTCATAATATCCTATCCCTTCTACCAATTCAGCCTAACTTTATTTGAGGCTTTTGAAATACTGTAATCTCTTTTCTGCTTTCTAGAGGGCCTTAGCTATTTGGTAGAGATTCCCCCAACTTGGAGCTGAAGTACATTAATTTGGTAAAGGATATTTAAGTGAGGAAGTGGGTAGCTGTTATTAAAACACATTATAAAACATTGGAACAGTTTATTTACTGCACAATTTCTGAGAGCCTTTAATATGGTGATTTACTCTATGAATCTCTAAGATCTGTCAGAGTTTAAAGCAACTCACTAAATGTATCTTTCTACATAGACTTTGATTCAAGGAGCTTATTCTAGGACCAGTGGGCCACAGAAGACTGCTTTGGAAAATTTTGCCATGAAGTATTATCATTGCCACTCTTATATATACTTATACCCCCTACACACTGAATCCTTTTTAGGCCTTCCTGATGATTCACATTATTTTCATATTAATGTCTCCCTTAAAGCTCATAATATTTCTTTGCAACTTCAGATTTAAGCTATAATTTTTACTATTTTGCAGTATGCCTATGTCATAACCCCCATTTTTAAGGATATACATTTTGATTTGGCTTACCCTATATGCTGTCAATCTCCACAGCTTCATTTCTCTCTATGGAACATCTTCAGAATCTGTATTATGTATCAGATACTTCCACTCCAATTCACACTTATTTAGTTAATTAAAAAAAAAGTAGGCGTGTCTATTGGGGGTTGTGGAAATAAATCCAAATCAACTTCTCTCAAGCTGAGTTGCAATTTTCTGTTCCTATTATGGAATATGGGCAACACTTCTTCTTTCTACTTCTACCAGACCCATACATTCATTTGTTGAATCCCTTCATCTTATTGTTATCATATTTGGAGACTTAATGAGGTTCCAATATTGTCGTAAGTGAAGACCTTCATAACGATGTTTGTGTACTGATAATAAAGAAAGAAAAGGTCTGACAAGAAAGTGGCCATCTTTGAACCTGGAAGAAGTACCTCAAAGAAAATCAATCTGCTTCCCCCTCCATCGTGGATTTATGAGAACTATGAAAAACAAATATCTGTGGATTAAGCATGCTATGATTTTTTGTAACAAAATTCTGACCTTATTTTCTGTTTCCTCCTTTCAGAAAAATTTCCTCCTCCTTGCCATCCCCACATTACTCCAGCTGGAGATGTTTCTAGATCTTGCTCTACAGGTCTGCCCTAGAATTAATGTAACACTAGTATCTGCCATATAAATGAGGTCACCTATATTCCTTGAAAAGTTGAATTCATATAAAAACAAGAGTTCCTGTGCCTATGTCATAATCCCCCATCTTACAGGTATCAAAATCTGGAATCCTCACTTAAACTGTCTTCCTTTAAATTCAGACTTCTCGTGACATCTGAGACTCATATACCATATGCCATCTGATCTTCATATGTCAAATGATTATTATTTTCCAAACCATTTCCTCCTCTTTTCTAATTTTATATTTATAGCTATATCTTTGGTTTATATGTTTATTTACTGATATTAGAATCTTAGCATTGAAAACCTTAAATGCATTGAAAGCCAGAGTCATCTCTCTCCAACTTAATATAATTTTTTTTTTTGCAAAATAAACTGAGAAACTAAATTCATGGGAAGGAGAAAGATGAGAAACAGGATGCTAACAAGAAGAAACTGATTTGAATATAAGTGATTGCTCACATTCACATTTGGAAAGAGTTGTAAAAGTATGAACAGTAGAATGTGTGGATTGACACACATATATGGGTTAATAGCAGATCAAAATGCAATACAATAATCTTCAAATATATAAAATTAATTTCCTATACTATTTATTCTGAGATACCAAATAGGGAGACCTACCTTTGTTACTTTTTTATTGATAAAAAATGACTACCCTAATCCTTTTTTTTGTTTTGGTTTTCAGGTCACACCCAGTGATGCTCAGGGGTTACTCCTAGCTATGTGCTCAGAAATCGCTCTTGGCTCAGGGGGCCATATGGGATGTTGAGGGATTGAACTGGCATCTGTCCTGGGTCAGCAGCATGCAAGGCAAAATCCCCTCTGCTGTGCCATCACTCTAGCTCCTACCCTAATTTTTTTTTTTTTTTGGTTTTTGGGTCACACCCGACAGTGCTCAGGGGTTACTCCTAGCTCTATACTCAGAAATCGCTCCTGGCAGTCTCAGGGGACCATATGGGATGCTGGGATTTGAACCACCATCCTTCTACATGCAAGGCAAACATCTTACTTCCATGCTATCTCTCTGACCCACCTACCCTAATCTTAATTCCTCCTAATCTTAATTCATCTTCATTATCAGTTTTCTCATCATCCTCTGACTAACTAATCACTTCACATGGAACAGAATTATATAGTGAAAGACAATAAAAAAAAAAAAGGGCGGGCAGAATATATTTCCTTGCCTCACTGGTGACTTTCCTAAAAAAATTAGTTCATTTTTAGTTAGTGTATTGCTGGTCTAATAGGACACCTGGAGCTTGGTAGACTGATTTCTGAAATTGACTCATGAGTAAACTCTGAGTAAGGCTTTTGGTTACTGTGGATTCTACTTTAGTGGTGTTGAAAAAGCATAAATCTCCTTCTTTACTACAAGGACATGTGTATTGGGTCTCTAGAGACCATGTGTGTATGTATATATATACACATATATATACATATATATGAAATCAGATATCATGTAAATGCTACATGTATATGTATTAGAACTTGTATGTATCAGAGCTTCAGTTTTCTTGCAGGATTTGATTCTCTAAGAGAGATTCATGTTGCAGAAACTTCTTGATGCTCTTGCCTTCAACAGCCATATATGGAGAGTGAGTAGAGAAGAAACATGGAAGTAAAGCTGTGATGGTATCTGAACACAAAATTTAAAGAACTTTCCATGGACCACTAAATGTTGAGGTGGCCTTTGAGCATTGGCTCCATTTGGGATGTACAAATACTCTTCCTTATCTGGGTGTCAATCAGACACCATATAATAGCAACCCCAGTACAGCAAAACAATTTTTTTTCAGTCAAAAAACTTTCTAATAAGAACCAAGTTCTAAGTATTTTAGCTAGAAGAAATTTTAATAGCTAAAAACAGGCTCTTTAGGAAAGAAAGAAGTCTTGAATAAGATTTTTCTTTTAGAGATTTTGTTCCCAGTTGAATAATTAAAAAAAAAGGCATTGTGTTATCAGAGTGTTGTAGACTCTGGGCACTGGATGGGAAATCTCTATTTCCCAAATTTCAGGGAGAAGGATCTGACACTAATTAATGTATTTACAAATTCTTCAATCTGATCAGTACCACTAACATTAGTATAGCCATTTACAACCTGGCCTTTGACCTTATTCTTTGAATCTTGCATTGCTGGATAATTTTATTCTCCAGTTCTCAATTAATCTGGAGAGATGCCCAGAAAAAAATCATTTTTATTTCCTTCTGAAGTAAGCATCCATCCCTTGATCTTTTGGATGGACTATTTGGAATAGGTTGAATAATAAAGTTGACTTGATGGGCAGATCACACAATAGGGATAAGTGAGGATAAAGAATGGATTTACTGGGAGTGTAGATTGGTGGTTTTCATAGAAAACAATACCATCCAGCAGTTATCTTGAATTCTTTACTCTGTTCTTTCTTTTGCAACATCAAAGAGAAAGAATGAGGTTAAAACTAGAACTCTGATTTAAAAGAAGAAGAAAAGTAAAATTAAGCACACCAGTGTCAAAGGGGGTCAAGACTACGGTTGTTTTGCATACATTACTTCCATCTTCCACCTCTTTCTTTGCACATGCAGTTTTCTCTATATTTGGGATTTATCCAAATCCCATCCTTTCTACATAGACCAAAATAATTATTAAATGACTGCTTTTAATGATCTATCTTGTACTCAAAACTAATTCACTATCTATTGTCTAAATAAGAGAACTTAATGTCAGAAAAATTAATTGATTACATACTTTGTACCCAGGACTGTTATGATTTTAAAATCAAGAGAAATGTGAACTCTCAATTCTTCTTTTTATGGGTTATGTTTTTGTTTTTGAGCTATGCCCTAAGGTGATCAGAAATTACTGCTGGCTCTTTTCTCAGGAATTACTTCTGGCAGTGTTAGGGGGGCATAGGGTTTTGTTGGGGGCCAAACCCAGGTTGGCTAAGTGCAAGACAAACACCCTACTATTACTCTATAATTCCAGCCCCATCTCAATTATTTTTTTTAAAGAAGTTCATTTGTGGTTTATAGTTGTGTATCTTGGTAGTCTATACCATACTATGTATAAGAACTGTTGAACTCATAAGTTAAATATGCCCTTAAGATATTTTTAATATATATTGAATGAATAATTAGCTGGAAGGAAGAAGTCATGATGTACAAATGAGGTAAGGGGTTGCCTAATATGAGATTAATATGAGATTTAATATGAGCCATTTCTTCCAGTAGGATAGAGTTGACTAGAGAGTTGAAGATACAAGGAATGACTTAGGAATACTCCCTCCCCATATACACACATAGTCACTTCCATGGATTTGCCATCAGCTTGTTGAGTCAATTAATGAATCAGGTCTAGATTTGCATGAGGTATCACCCTAAGTAGTTGATCTATAATTTTCAAGATTTTATTTTCAGTCTTATATTGTGAATGTTCTTTCATCTTGAATCTTCACGTTTTTCTTTTTCCCCAATTTGAGGTAAACACATTCGTAGTTTTACTTAAGCAACTAAGCATTTTACACAGTAATTTATATTTAGAATAACCACACAGTTGTTTTCTCTAGACATATTTATGTAAAGACATTTAGGGGAATGAATTTGTATTCATCCATATATATAATATACATAGGTATAGATAGATATATAATTGTAGTAGTTTAGCAAAGAAATGAAATAGTCTGAAATCTGAATTTTGAAACTGTCAGTTTGGGTTCAGCAATGACCAAGTGAGCACAAGCAAGCTTTCTTCTAAGCTCAGTACTGTAACATTAGGCAGTTCACTTATTGAAAATGTATTCAATATATGTGGCTTTAAATTTTGAATGAAAAATAATACAGCTCTTACCGATGCTGCTGCCACATTTACATGCTCTTACTAGACTCAAGTTATAAAAGATAACTAACTTTGCTCCCAAATTACTATTTTATTTTATTTTATTTCTTTCTGTTTTGTTCATGAATTTTTTTTTTTTTTTTTTTTTTTTTTTTTTTTTTTTTTGGTTTTTGGGCCACACCCGGTGACGCTCAGGGGTTACTCCTGGCTATGCGCTCAGAAGTCGCTCCTGGCTTGGGGGACCATATGGGACGCCGGGGGATCGAACCGCGGTCCGTCTCCTAGGCTAGCGCAGGTAAGGCAGGCACCTTACCTCGAGCGCCACCGCCCGGCCCCTTGTTCATGAATTTTTATGATAAATGTTTCTACCTGTTACTTAACTTTCCAGATTTCTACTGTAGAAATTAGCTGCTCTTTTCTTTAACTAGCATACATCATATTAACATGGAATAATTGTTTTTGATAAACATCTATTGAATTAGATAGTGTATAGAAAAGGGAAAACAAAAGAACAGAAAAAAATGAATTTGTAAATTTTAATTAATACACACTTCAGACTCTTGCATCTTATTTCTAAATTTTATATAAAAATGACAAACATTAAACTCTAGATAGCAGTGAGCCTATCGAGTAGTTTGCACTAGTGTCAAGTATGCCTATTACTTACTGGGACAAATGCAAAAATAAATGAATTAATGATATGGACATATCTGAACTTTATAAAATAACTTTTGTGAAAATGTGGAAGAAACAAAAACTAAAGAACATGCTTCCTGTAGGACTATTTCAGCTTTGCTATGTATTTGGGAATTTTTATGACAAAAAGTATGAAAATAAAAGAAAACAAAGTGAAAAGAAATATTAACCAACAATGTATAAATACCAAGCAACCAGTTTATTAACTCTTGTTAACTCTGATAATTATTATTATTTCAAATTTTTTCTCATTAACTTCTCAAACGTTCATTATGGTTCCTATATCTAGTTTATCCTTCAAGATAGATTAAAAAAAAACTTTGTAAAAATTTTTCATGTGAGACGGAAACCACTAAAAATCAGGCATTTGTCCGCTCTCTTTTTTCAAAGTTAGCAGATATGCAAACATAAATCTGAAATGGTCAGTTCACACAGACACAGAGGTCTGTAATCATGGTCTATGTATGGTTCTAAAGTCTTATCAGAAACCTTTTATAAAAAAAAAAAAAACCAAGCCAAAGTTTGTAGCAGGATCATAGTAAGCTCTAGTTTGAAGTGATTACATCAGTCATCAATAGTATTTTATTTATTTGTATTTAAGAAAATAAACCAAGGTTACATTTTTAGGGATGAAAAAAATAAAGTTCTGGAGAGCACCTATATCTTGCTGCCCACATTTGTGTTTAAAGACGACTAATAAATATAGGGTTAGATTTATGTGCCAGTTCTAATATGATATCCTGACAATGAGGAAATTGGGAACAAATGGACATAAAAACAGGTTATCCTACCTTACCAACCAATGATAAAATAAAATCAGAAAACTTATCACACTATGGGCCATGCAAAAGCCAAGAACGTGATCTACAGATGACTGGCTGATAGAACCATGACTGGGCAGTATGTATTCTGGGACCAACAAGAAAGCTCTAGTCTAGGGTTTGGTCTATGTCCTGCACAACAATCATGACCTCTAATTCCAGAGACCTGACTGAGGCATTTGCAACTGAATGGGTCTTCTGGAAACATAACGAAAGACGATATCCCTGGCTCCATCTGAGTTTCAGCACAAGGGCCAAGATCACTAACCACAGAAGACAGATTAAAGTGAGATTGAGGAAACAGAACTTCTAAAATCACAAAGAAAGTCTTCATTGTAAGTTCCACTCCTTGACCTGTGCAGACTGAGACCTCTAGATTTAGAGGTCTGGTTTTATCATCCAGATTGGAGCAGAAGTCTTCCATATGGCACAAAAACACCAAGGGGAGAGTAAATGAACGTGAAAGGATATAGATATAGTCTATAGATAATCCCATGACAATATATGCCAAGGGTAGAGAAACCCTGTATCTCCTAGGCCAAGGGGATTCCCGTTTCGAATGACCCCAATATTTACTGTACCTATGCAGGGAAGAGACAAAAAAACACTAAATGATTCTTTTTTTTTTATCTAGTTTTTGTCGATTTCTTTGTTTTGGGGTGGATATTGAAGTAGTTGTCCATTTTTTTATTTATATATTTACTTTTTCTTTCTTCTTTTCTCTTCTTTCTTTTTGCGCCTTGTCATATTTCCTATCTCACGACCATGGCAACTATGTGGTGCATATTTTTATTGCTGCAGTGCTCACTGGATATCTTATTTGATTCCTCTTTTTGAACTGTTGTGGTATTTCATCTTCTTTTCCCCTTTGTCCCTCAAACCAAGGATGAGAGCCTCTAGAATGACTCTGCTCATAGTCGGCGTAGTCAATTTTTATCCCATTATATTACTTTTCTCTTCCTCAAACAAAACCACATAACTTGGACTTTCTAGTCCTGCCTCCCAATTAGAGGGGGCAGTAATGAAGGCACCAAGACCAAACAGTTATAAGACCACTAAGTAATAAACTAGACACAGAAGGGACCACGCATTCTGCAGCCCCTGGGGGGAGAGTAGAGGATATGGGAAGCTGGATGAGAGCGGATGTGGGAGGACAATTTGGTGGTAGGAATTCCCCTGACTTAATGTAAATATGTAACTGGAATAATACTGAGAAAGATATGTAAGCCACTATAATTAAAATAAAAATTATATTAAAAAATATAGGGTTGGGCCCGGAGAGATAGCACAATGGCGTTTGCCTTGCAAGCAGCCTATCCAAGACCAAAGGTGGTTGGTTCAAATCCCGGTGTCCCATATGGTCCCCCGTGCCTGCCAGGAGCTATTTCTGAGCAGACAGCCAGGAGTAACCCCTGAGCAATGCGGGTGTGGCCCAAAAACCAAAAAAATAAAATAAAAAAAAAATATATAGGGTTGGGTTTGATTAATTAGATTTAAGAAAGTCAGAAAAAACTCTGTGGCAATGAGGATTTAGTCTTAAGGTTAAAGTAATTGTCTTTTAGGAAGAACACCTGATCCCATTCTATTCACTTGTCTTTTAACCTCAAATATGATACACATTTCATTGTTTATGCCTCATCTGTAAAGGGGATAACAGCTCTGCCAGAATCAGTTACAGACATTTTGCAGAGCCTGACCAACTGAATATACAGACTTCTCTCTGACCTCTCCCAAAGCTTCACTAAGATGACAGTAAAAGAGTTAAAGGCAAGAGTCTAAAAAAAGGAGGAGAACAAAGGAGAAAATTAAAGTAGGAAAGAAGTTGAAACAGAAGTTTTGGAGACAGCAGATGGGAGAGTGAAAATAGGCAGCAGAATGGAAGCAGATGCAAGGAACAATAAAGCCAGGACATTGTGTCCGAGAACTTAAGAAACTTTCTGAAACTGGACCCCTCTGTTGTTTCAGTCATAAGAGACTGGGCTCAAGTTTGTAAATATAAGATTGGTCAGGTCCTCAAATCAACTCTTCCTCCAGGTGGGACCAAGCAAAAATTGTATCCCAGAAAGCATGTCTAAATACTATTATGGCAAGAGATTTATGCATACCTACACACCTATTGGTAAGACCACCGAAATCTTCTGTCCTGCTTGACTTCTGTTATTGTAGTGATCAGCCTTAGAGTTGTAGATATGAGCTAGACTCCTTTCTGGAGTAACAGGACAGATCAAAGATAACAAAGGAGCATTAAGGAAGATATATGGAAGCAGGGATGGGTTGATGAGTGGGTAGTGAATTAATGACACAAATAAGTAGATAAAAAGATGGATTGATGGATGTATAGATAGATAATTATCTAAGATTTTTTAGGAATACAAAGTTAGAAACAATGAAGTCAATATTTGACAAGGAAAAGTGGATACAAAATAGGATATAAAATAGTCTAAAGACATTTTTATGCTAGAAGCTAATAGATAGCATCTAAAAATAAAAAAAATAGATAAGTCTGAGAACATATTTTAGAAAGATGAAAATGAATCTTGGTGAAAACAACTAAGAGATATGAAACCAGTTATTTCTAGATAGAAGGTACAATATTGAGAAGGTTGGACAAAGAACTTCTAACTTTTATTATCTCACTTATTTTTTTTAATCTAAGTTATTTAATTGGTTTTTGTTCATTTGGTTTAAGGCTATAGTCAGTTGTGCTCAGGGCACTTAGCTCTGTGCTCAAGGATCCCTCCTGGTGGGGCTCCAGGGAACATATGCAGTCTGGGGATTAGAACCAAATTTGTCACAGCAAAGAAAGCACCCTACCCAAAGTACTAGTGCTCTAGCATTAATTGTATTACGTTAACATTTTACTTCATAATAAACTAGAATGTTTATCTTTAAGACTGTATGGAAAGTAATGAGCATGCTAAGATCTGTATTATACAGTTTGCATTTTTAAAAATAAAAAATATACCAAAAGCTAGGTTAGAGCTTTTTGTTGTTGTTGTTGTTGTTGTTGGTCCCGGGATGCGTACTGTCCAGTCCTGCTTGTAACAACCAGTCATCTGTATATAGCAATCTTGGTTTTTGCACAGATCAAAGGGTGACATGTCTTCTAATTTTGTCTTCTTGTTGGCTGGTGAGGAAGGATAACTTGCTCTTAGATCTAGTTGTTCCCATTTCCTCGTTGTCAGGTTATCAAATTAGAACTGGCCTACGTTGGCGTCAGAGCAATATTATAAATGCCCTGGAGGGGACTTGGTTCCTGGAGCTGTTGTGGAAAACTCTGTCGTTTCTATGTCTGGGATCCAGGAGTCAAGGCTGGGCGGTAGGTGCCTATTTCCCTGGAGTCTAAGCTGTTTCCCCATGACATACATTCAGGGTGGGAGATGTCCCTGTGTTGTTAAAAATGTATAAGTTCTTATCCCTAGTAGATAAGAGCTTGTTTTTACAGGTAAAATTTCCCCTATTTTTAATATGCCTTTGCAGGAAGAAGTGGTGCTACTTTATATTGCTGATGGATTTGGGGGTGAAGAGAGAAGAAAACAGACCCATGACAAAAACTAAAAATATATATGCTCAGACATATCTAAAGAAAAAAAGAGTTTCTTAAGAGAAAAAAAAAAGGATTAAATAAAAGACATAATTAAAGGAATAAAGTGGGGCCGGGAGGGATAGCATGGAGGCAAGGCGTCTGTCCTTCCTGCAGAAGGACGGTGGCTCACACCCCGGCATCCTACATGGTCCCCCAAGCCCACCAGAGGCAACCCAACAGAGCCAGGAGCACCCTCCGAGCGCCGCCAGCTGTGACCCAAAAAAGCACAAAACAAATCAAATCAAAAAGTAGAACAACAACAAAAGAAAACAAAACAACAACAACAAAAAAAAAAACGAACAAGGGGGGGAAAAACAAAGTAAAAGGGAAAAAGTGATACAGGAGATTATATTTGGAGAGAAACAGTGTAAGAGGTAGTGTTATATAGGTCTATACTTATGATGATAGTATAGGCTTCCCCATTGTCTTTTGAGATTTCTTCGTGAGGTGTGGGCTCCATGCAGGGAGGTGTTGGGTAGAGTTCTTGCAATGGGAGTCCTTTTGGAGCTAATCCGGTATTAAGCCACAGTCTGTTCAACAAACGAGATCTCCAGTTCCCGAAGTCTGACTGAGAAAACCACAAGTGAACGAGACTTCCAGAAACATAACGAAAGACTCTGTCCCAGGTTCTATCCTAGGAGCAACATAATGACCAAGAACACCAACTACAGAAGATGAATTAAAACGACACTGAAGAAGTAGAACTGCTAGAACCACAAAGAAAGCCTTCATCATAAGCTCCATTCCTTGAGCTGCACAGTCATCAAGATCTCTAGATAGAGAGGACTGATTTTACCATCCATGACGAAGCAGAATTCTTACATACACCACAAAAGCACCGAGGGGAGAGTAAATGATCATGCAAGGAGTCTATAGTTAATCCCATGACAGTATACTTCAGGGATGGAGAAACCCTATATCTCCTAGGCCAAGGAAATTCCCTTTACAATATCCCCAATAATTACTGTGCCAATGCAGGGTGAAAAGAAAAAAAAAGCACAAAATAATCATTTTTACACACACACACACACACACACACACACACACACACACATATATATATATTGTTTTTTTTTTGACGTCTTTATTTTGGTATAGATATTGAATTTGATGTCTCCTTTTTATTTTATATTATTTTATCTTATCTTTCTCTTTCATTTTGCATTCTGGCACGATTTGAATTCAGAACCGAGACTATTGTGTGGTGCTTCTCTTTATTGCTGTAGGGCTCACTGGATATTTAATTTGACATTTATTTTTGTATTGTTATGGTGTTTCAATTACCTTTTTCATGTCCTCTCTCAAACTGATGCTGATAACCACTAAAAGGACTCCACTCATTTTCAGCATATTTTTTATTAATTAATTTTTTAAATATTTTTTGCTTAATCTTTACCCCATTCTATTGCCTTTCTCTCCCTCAAACAAAACCACATAATTCGATTTATCTAGGTTAGCCTCTCAAATAGAGGGAGAAACAAGGGAGGGCACCAGGACCAAACAGATGTATGATTACTGATAGTAAGCTAGACAAAGAGGGGACCTCGTACTCTAGCAGCCTGAGGGGTAATGGTGAGGGATATAGGTTGCAGAAAAAGAATGGGGTGGGGGGAGGACAAATTTGGCGGTGGGTATTCCCCTGATTCAATGTCAATATGTACCTAAAATACTAATGTGAAAGTTATGTAAGCCACTATGATCAAAATAAAAATTAAAAAAAATAAAAAATCATCGTAAATTAAAAAAATAAATAAAATATAAAAAATACTTGATTATACCACCACATAAACAATGTTTTACTCTAAGTTGTGAAGTTTTGTGTAATTTCAAATATTTCTATAGTTGAACATATCTCACTCATGTAACTAGAAATTAAGCTATGGTTTTATAATGTAAATTAGTTTTGGAAGATAAATCTGGCTGTCAGAGAGAGAAATGATGTGAAGATTAAATGAGAAATGGTAACATCTGGCATGACCAGACAAGTTCATGGATTTCTTCACACACACAAAAAAAAAAATGTTCTGGAAGGAAAGTAACTTAACTGATTTTTGTCTAATCTGAGCGCTTCTTGTGATCTGGGGTTCTAGCAACACATATATTCCATCAATATCTAAATGTTAAATATTCTATTCCTGTGCAGGCATTACTGATAAAATGTTCTTTTATAAATCACCTTACTAATCTATGATAAGCACTGTTATGTATTACTATTTAACAGGTAATACAAAATTTAAAATAATTATTTATCAATAAACATTTAAAGACTCAAGGATGAGACTTAGGTAGATATCACTATATCATTATCTCAAGTGTAATTATATAAAACAGTCCGAAAGAGTTGTCAATTGTACTCCTGAGAGAAACTTTTAATTCCTATTCATAATGGCCTGGTCTGTCCAAGTTCTGCAGATTTGCTTTAATTCAATCTACTTTGTTTCTTCTGACATTGATCTTCTTTCAGGGAGTCATTTATAGAACTTCCTTTATAGATCTCTCTTATATGGACTATATAAGATCCCTGAATTTTGCTTATATGAAATTAACATTTTTATGTAAAAACATAATAGAGGATATTCCTTGCTTTCTTAATTTCATCAACATATAAGTACTAAGAATATACAAATTACTCGATGTGTTTTCATGAGCAACAGTTTCTGATCTCAGGATACTTGAAGTCTGTAAAGGTCATTAGACCTTTTGTTTCACAACCACAAAGGAATAGATATATGCCTCATCAAAGATAAATGCAGGGGCCAAAGGATAGCACAGCGGGTAGGGCATTTGCCTTGGATTCTCAGCACCCCATATGGTCCCACAAATCTGCCAGGAGTAATTTTTGAGTGCGAGCCAGGAGTAATCACTGAGAGCCTCTAGGTGTGCCCCAAAACAAGCACACAAAAATATAAATGCAGGATAATAATAAGCTTTATGTCAGGAAGCAGTTTATCTTGCCCACCAGTGTGAACATTTTAGAGGAGAAAAACATCTGTTCCACCTTCTTAAAAGTTTTTTTTTGTTTGTTTGTTTGTTTTTTTTTGTTTTTGGGCCACACCCAGCATTGCTCAGGGGTTACTCCTGGCTATCTGCTCAGAAATAGCTCCTGGCAGGCACGGAGGACCATATGGGACACGGGGATTCGAACCAACCACCTTTGGTCCTGGATTGGCTGCTTGCAAGGCAAACACCACTGTGCTATCTCTCTGGGCCCCTAAAAGTATTTTTTTGTTTTTCCCCAACAGGTACTATATTATAGATCTCTACTTTTTCTGGGATTATCATATTTTCCTGATGTGTATCTGAGTTACAAATATATTTTCCACTAACCTAAAGAATAATTATCATCAAACATGATCTTAGCATCATTAAAAAAGTGTCATTTATAATAATTGGGTTCTACTGTTCAACTTTTTCTCATACAGTTACTCTGAGCAAAATATTAAGTTCTATAATGAAAAATAAAAGGGATAGTACTCTTTGCCACATAGTAGGTGCATATTACATGAGCATTTAATGAAAAATTGTGAGCGACCGAGCACCCACATGTTTAATGGAACTCTGAATGGATTTTCCACCGTCTGATTCAAGCCACAAAAGTTTGCATAGCCCTGAGCCAAAAGAACCCTGCAAATAAATTTAGCTCACCACAGAGAATCTGGCTTAACTAGATTCCTTAAATCTTTCCATGGAACCTGTTTTTGTAACTGCTCTCATACACGCAATTATAGATAGGTTTTTGTAAGGTTTACACTGTAAGATCTATTAAGGATTTGCTTCCCCTCCCCCCATCCTGCCAGGTTTCTCCTTATCCTTCCCGCCATCAAAATGTGTCTGCTCCCATTGGTTAAAATCGTTGTACCTGTACAAATCTGATTGGTTTAAGTTTCAATCCTATGTTTTTGCTCCTCCCACTGAAGCAGGGCATAAAAACTCTGCTTGCTCCCTCAATAAACCTCTTGACAGGAACTCAGCTTGAGCGTTTTACTAACTTCTACGGCTTAATTTTCTAGGTGTTCACAAAAGAGCTTAACACTTGCGAATTATTTGTATTCTCCTTCTACCTTTTGTCCTGGTTGAGAGAAAGCTGCTAGCCGGAGATCTCTCCCATTAAAGGGCAGAAGCGGAGGCGGGTGCAAAAAATTAAATAAATGATTAAGATTATAACATAATCAATGTTTAGTCACCTCATAGGAAAGAAGCTGGAAGAGATACTCAGTACGTTTTATTTTAGCTCAGAAATTCTTTAGTCATATAAAGCAGATCTTTCAGAAGAAAGTTAGCTTCTACAGACTTACCTTCAACTTGTCATCAACAACGAAAAGTTTCAAAGAAGAGACATCAAACAGTTAATACAGAGGCTTAGCATCAAAAACTTAGTATGAAACACAGCTGTAACAGAATGGATGTGGGTCCTCAAGTCAGACAGATCTGAGTTCTGATCCTGAAGCTTCTGATTACTAATTGTAAAGCCCAGGAACAATTCAGACCCATTATTTGAGGACTCATCTATTAGCATCTCCAAAAGAGAAACAGAAAAATACATAGATATAGGGAAAAAATTCAATGTATGTGTGTTGAATCAACACTGAATTCAACTCAACAGGAAACCAAATGGAATAACCTATCTATCACCTGGCATAAGCATTCAGGACTTCAGTTCTATTTTCCACATACTTTACAATCAAGTACAAGTAAATAATATAATAGTGGAAATGAAAATTCCTTCAACTTGAAAAAAATGCATGCAGCATGTCAAATGACTTAAGGAGTATAACTGCAAATTTCTTATTTTCCCAAAGAATTTAAATAGAAAAGAACAAGTGAAATGAGACAAGCAATTTATTAATCCATTTCACAATGGACCCATATTACATTATCTTTAAGGTCCTTTAACAAACAAAAATTAATTTCTAGACCCACAAGTTGTTGGCACATTGATAGACTCCTTAATTACAGGGTCTTTGGTTTAGAAAATAATGATTGATTGTTTTAGACTGATTTTCACTTAGTTATGGATGAAACCCTGAATATTTGCACAGAGGAATTATTTCAAAGTTATTATGATTAATAAGTGTTAAAGACAGGATGTCTGAGTTATTGCAAGATTGAGAACAATGAAAATAATTCTCCAGAATTTCTGAAAAGGTTGTTCTGAGATAAGTGACAGGAACTTGGGAAATGAATTATGCTTGTTTGTTTATTTCACAAATATTTTCCTGATACTTTTTAAATATCAAACCCTATGTTGGACACTGGAGCTATAAGATAGTCGAGGCATGATTCCTGCAAAGGAAGATCACAGCATTATGAAGAAAACCAAATCACACAAATAAATGGAATATAGGCAGAGAGGAACCATGAGAGAATCACAAAGTGATCTCAACTGAGCAATGTGATCTGCTGAGCTAAACAAACAAACACCACTTCTAGACAAGACACATTAGTCAAAATTAGAAGATAAGGATGGGGGTCCTTTGTGGGGTACCCAGGGCCAATGAAGATATGCTATATTGCTTAAAGTAGCAGCAAAGGCAGATGTAAGCTGAAATGCCTCTTTCAGGACCTTGGATCATGGCAAAGATGAGGCAAAGGAGATAAACTGTCAGATCACTGGAGATTTGCAAACATTCGAAAAAAAAAAAAGAAAGTTTAGTAATGGGGACAGAGGTCAAGAGGACTTGAGTGCATTAGTGATGTTAAGGAAGGATAGAACGAAATATCCAAACTACAGAGTCAACATTAATGAAATCATGGGATCCAAACTTTAACAACTAAACTTAAAATGGTATATATTATGATGGTAGGCTGGGGGATGAAGGGTGAGGTATAGGTCAGACTCTGCACAACCAGTGGAGGGAACATGACACTAGTGGTGGTGTGTTGGTGCTGCAACATTGTATGTCTAAAACTTCACTATGAATCACAATGCTTTGTAAATTATGATCCTTTAAATAAAAGAAATTAATAATAACAGAAAAAGAAATGATATTTCAGATTACTGGAGAGATAATACAGCACCCAGAGAGCTTACCTTGCATGCAGTCAACCTGGGTTTGATCCCATATAGGCACCCCAGGTGATTCTCTAGACTCCTAGAGCATCAGCAAAAGTGACTTCTGCTCACAGCACCAGGAGTAATCCCTGAACATTGCCAGGTGTGGACCCAAGACAACAATAAGAAATGATTATAATTAAAATTACAAAATTATATTTAGAATTAACATTACACTTAAAAACAATTAACAAATCAGTTCATTTAAATAGACTTCTTGGGCTTCTTGAGGTCCTTGAGATTACTAGAACTCTTGGCTTGGAGTTATTCAGTTGTAATGTGGATAAACATACAATGCTGGGATGCAAAATGGCAGCAGGATGCAGTAAAATTCCTAAGTTTCTGACTATGAGGTTTGGGGGTAAGAAAAGCCATCATTAACAGTGATAAAGAATTCAGAGGGAAAAACAGGCTTGATGGGCTAGATTTTCCCCCACTCCCAATAATCAGTGATCTGAATGGCAGTGATTTTATTCATTAGAGATATATTCATAACTAGGTGAGAAAATATTTGACATAGAAAAGTCTTGAATATCGAAGAAGGAACCCTGACTCACTCAACTCTGTTACTCTAAATAATATTAAGCACTTTATGCTTTAACCTTGCAAAGGGTGTAAAATGAGTCACAGACATTATTACGGTGGTTCATTTTGCTCTGGAATCCATCACATTTGTAAGAATGGGAGAAAGACTCCTTCTTGATACACAAGGTATGGGTATCAAAAAAATGGCCAGAGATATTGAAAACCATGCCAACTTGTAAATTCTTAAGAATTAGACTCCACATCTATGTTTCTGTTCAAGTATATTGGAGTACAAATTCTAGAAGAATTCAATCTAACTCCAAGGTGACTTAGTGGTACTCCTACCTTTTTCTATCTGTATTACTTTAGATGTGATGGTACTTGTATTTTTTTCTTTATCTCTCTTTTTCCACCTATACTAAAATTCTTGCTTTTAGAGTCTATGAAAGCAGCATTGATAAGTGAGAAAGGATGGCACTGAATGCCAGCTAAGTGAAGACCAGGACAAATAAACTGAAAACAGGTTTAACTGGGTTTTTTGTGTTTGTTTGTTTTTTGCTTTTTGGGGTTTTTTGCACCATGTCAGCAGTGCTCAGAAATTATTTCTGGCCCTGCACACCGGGAAGTGCACAGGAGACCATTTGGGAAGCCAGGGAGACAACCCAGGTTACTAGCATACAGACAAGCTCCTACCTACGTTCTGTACTATCTCTCTGGCCCTCAAAACAGATTTAGCTTTTAATGACTAAATTTCTGAATTATGGATTGTTCCAGAGTTTCATAAAAGCAAAAGTTTAGAGCAAGGAATATGAAGCAAAAGTTTAGAGAAAGGAATATGAAGCCCTGGAGAAGCACATACCTTTTTTTTTTTTTAACTACCAACCTTCTGGTACAACATCCCTTAGAACAACATTGTACAACCAGGATCCATATGGCCCCCTGTGAGACTTCAGAATATTACAATGAAATCTAGCCATGAGGCTAAAGGAAAAACTTGTAGAGAAGGTCAGAAAGAGGTCATGATAGGAAAAAGTTTGAGACCATTTTTCAAACAATCTCCAGAGAGGCAGTTTCATGTACTGGGGTCCCTAAAGTGTACCAGCACACTGGTTTAGTCTCCTGGACTTATAAAATCTGGATATGAATTGTTAATCTCTCTCATGATAATTCAATTTGCATTTTCATGTAGGAAAGAAAATAAAATTGTCACTTATTTGTCATTCAATAAAAAAAACGAATTACTGTTTTACAGTTAAAGAAACTAAGGCGCATAGAGAGAATCCACGGGCTCATGATACCAAGGTCCCCGACTCACTCTGTTTTCCATAGAAGATGATAAAGGAAACATAATTCTACTTCTGATAGGACTGGGACTGAGAACTTGATTTGGGTCTTTGGAATCACATCAGCATTTTCCTCTTTTCAGATCACTTTAGGGTTGTGGGGCTTCAAGAGCAACTTGGGCAAAAGTATTTGAGCAATTTATCAATCCTCTACTTTGCTTAGGCTCTTGAGCTCTGGCCTAAGGGAGTCAAATCAGAAACCTGGCTCATCAATGATGCTCATCAATCACTCATTTCATCCTCATCTCCAACTCACCCTCACTGAGAAGAGCTCAAGTAGCTGAGGGGAGGTTTGCTATTATTCAGGGAATGGCCGGCACAAAAATATGATCACTCAAGATGCATGC
The DNA here is from genome assembly GCF_024139225.1 of Suncus etruscus. Taxonomy (NCBI): domain Eukaryota; kingdom Metazoa; phylum Chordata; class Mammalia; order Eulipotyphla; family Soricidae; genus Suncus; species Suncus etruscus. The sequence goes on along the minus strand of NC_064861.1, from coordinate 59,686,114 downwards.
TTTTTAAAAAAAGAAATTGTTTTGCAATAAAGAGAAGTAATGATTATCAGGGCAAGAACCATGAAATAGCAGATCGGAAATAAAATATGCTTTTATTAAGTCTCCATTTCTACATGGCAGGAAGGGAAATAAATAACAGAATGCAAGCTTGGGGCTAAAAAAAATATTGCTCCAAGGGTGGAGTCTAATGAGTTGATATGAAATAAAGACCTAGCTTTGAAGAGATTTAAATATATTGGTGAAATCAGAATGCATTTTTAAATTACCCAGTGACCTTACATGCAATGCCTCTTTATTTCCTGACTTTTAAGCTCAAGATAGACCCTTTAAGATTTTTTCTTTCTTCTAATCTCTCTTGATTTCATTTTAAGAAGTACTTAGCCATTGTTAGGCTCAAATAAATCCTCTGATTCATTAGGATTCATTGAGATTTTATAATATGGTGTTTTAAATAATACCGCAATTAACATTCTTTGTGCTCTGCATTTTTATTCTTTGGTAATCTCTCTTTTGTCTCATCTCCACGTGCTGTCTTGAAGTTATCATAGTCAATTTCATACAAAAAAATCTATACATATATTACTGTTAGGTTGTTTGGGTTAGATTCTGCCTGTTTTTATTTTGTAGGTCACTGCAATGTCATATTCTTCTTGAAGTCTAGTAAACTGCGGTCTATGCTAGGAAAAAAGTAAAAATGCATTCATTTTCCTTTTCCCTCTCCTAAGAAAAGAGCTAATGTTTTCATCTTGATGAATTTATAAATTGGGCTTTAACATGTTATTAAGTTTCAGGTAACAATAAATTAAAATCTCATTCACATTCAAAGATTCATCATTCATTTAGCGTGTTACCAATAAATGTATCTAAATTTCTTAATACATTTGAAAGTGTCCTATAAATATATATTAATAATGAATTTTCAACAAGAAATATAATACAATGTGGTGTAAAGAATATTATAATAGGTATTTTTAAAGCGTGTTTTTAATACATAATTCAAACTATCAAAATGTGGGTGTATAAATCACAGCAGTTTAGAAATGAACTTTTCAAATTTGTATATGTAAATTTCTAGCAAGATTCTTTCTATTTTTCTTGTAAATGTGTGGGTTTGTATAATTACTTGATAGACATCCACACATATTAACGGTTTCTGAACATGTCATAATTAATCTGTCCTTCTAAATGGTAGAAGAGATTTTTTTTTAAAGAAATACTTTAACCACTACAGTAAAAGTGGTATAGCTTAAGTTTAGCTGCAAGAATAGACGAACTCTGATTTTCTTCTTGGTTCAAATACTGGCTGGTTTAGGTCATTATTTTTGTTTTCATATGACACAGATTAAGAGCTGAATAACCTGGAATCATTTAGATTGAAGAATAAAAAAAATAAAAGAACAAGTGACATCCAAGGTGTCTTTTCTCCCTAGATATTTCAAAAGATAATTGTATGAGTGTCAAAAGAAAAATAAGAGAGATGTTTAGTAGAAAAGGGGACTGATATTAAGCACATTATATCAGCTCAGTCTAGTCACAGATTAAATGTGAACCTATGAATAAGTGATACTAATTCAAAATTATAAAGTTTTACCAGTCCAAAATACGCCAACTGAAAAAATACATATTTAGAGGTAATGAGTTTCCCACTATTGAAAGTATTTATGCAAAGGCAGATAAACCTTAATAGGGAAAGCATTTTTTCCCCTATCTAATCATAAAAGTTCCTTTGCAATTGGTCATTTTATGATTCTCTTCTAAGGTCAAATGTTTCTAATAAAAAACATTAAACTTGTGGATTTTTTAATCAAGAGGTAATTTTCCCCCCAAATCCCCAAGAGGTAATTTTTTTCCATATCTATGTAGGTCTTATCTTTTATGAGTTAGTCTCTTATTTCAATGTCTTAGAATTTTGAAGCTGAGGAGATCTCTAGATATCATTTGGTAAAGTGATGTCAAGTTAGATAAAGTAGTGCTGAAAAAACAGAAGGAACATTATTTAATTAAAATTACATGAAAATCAAGTTAAGTCTTGTTAAGGATGGGATTGCATCCCTTTCAAGTCATATGTTGAAGTGCTAGTCCTGACTATTTCCAAGATGTGACATTGTTTGGAAGTAGACTATTATACACACACTCAATTAATATTTAATATTACCACCAGCTTACTATCACTGGTATCCTTCTTGTGAGGAAAAACATGAACAATAATAAAAAGTCACATGAAGAACATAATAAGAAAACTGAAATTATCTTTCCATAAGTCAAGGAACTACTGGGATATAGGAGACAGTTTTGGAAAAGAAGTTTCTAAAGCACATTCAGAGGTACGAAGCCTGATCAATACCTTGTTAAACACAATATTCAGATGAGAGTCTAGATAACACATTTAAAATACAAAGTCAGAATTCAGTATAAGGGTTATACTTCTGGTTAAATGCCAAGCACATGGCCTCCAGAGAATTGCCTGGTGTAGCCTTGTAGGGCCACAGACTAATCAGAAATGGTCTGAAGTCCCCTGAACACTATCAGTGAGACCCTGGGTCTTGTTCTCATTGCAGGGTCTGAGCACTATCCTATCTTTGGGTCGTAGTACTGAATTGCCAGTCCAGTTGGCTGACTACTGGGAGTTTTCTCTGGGTTCCTTGAGCACTACTTCAGAGGTTAAAGAAAAGTCTTGTTACTTCAATTCAGAAGACTAATAAAGAAAAGCAGATTTTCTTTTCCACTATAATGATAGATATCTTTCTATTTAGACTTTTATTTCAAAACAACTTTTTAAATTAGACCTCTTCTCAGATACAAAGGATACAGCAAATCTTTACTTTCTTGTTCAATGCTGCAGATACTGCCAAGCTATATTATGGGTCTCCCTGTATAGAACAATCTATAATCTGTGAAAGATATAAACACAGAATTATCTGACATCCTGATCCTATAGGACTTTTGTTTAGATTGTGCTTAAGACACACACAAAAAAGGCTTTTGATACCTTACTATTCTATTAATCTATTATACCTTACGCATTCTATTATTGAATCCAGAAAGTAAGCAAGAAGGAAGGCTAGTCCTTCTACTTTAAATGAATACATTTCTGCTTTGTAGAAAGATCAAATGCACTGCTATGATTATGCAACAAATTAATGTTGAAGTAACGATCTGTGATCTGTGTACTAGTATTTTATGTTGAATGGTTTTCCTTTATTAGATGTCTGCTGTCATTTTAACTTTTTCCTTGACTATGTAAGTGGTTTGCTTCCTTTTGTATGGGAGTTTCAAATATTTCATGTATAATTTGGCAAGGATTAAATGTGTTTCCAGTTCTGGAAGAAAAAGCTTTATTGCTTTTCAAAAAATTGATCTAGAATGTATTTGTAATTTGAAATATATGGTGTTCTCTAAAGTGTTGGCATGAAGGCACTTAAACTTGAATGTGATAAGACTCAAATCTTATTAAGCATATAATATGTTTATAATCATTTCAAATTTAATTTTCTTAATTTCCTCATAGGAACTCTAAGATGTATAGTGTGGATTACAGAAATGCTGATAAATCTTTTACATACCTTTCCTACATAATGTAGCAAGTTTCCTATGTAATTCAAGAGTAAGAAAATACATTTAAAAATAAATACTTTTTATTCAAAATGTGAAAATTCAATATAAAAAGTTTAGTTTTGCTCTCCTGTACCTGCATAAACACTAAAACAAAGTTCAAATAAAAGGCAATGACTCAATATTCCTCACGTAATGTCTATGAACTAAAGGATCCCTTATCAGTGTCAACATAGTTGATTATCCAGAAAAAAATTTTTTTAAGGAATCATTAAGTTGTTTTATGTTTCCCTCTTCTGTGAAATGATCTTTATGGATGGTATTTTGAGGTCTAAAATGTCGAAGAGCTCACAATTAGCTAGCACCAACATTTAATTCTGAAATATTTATAGTCATGTTTTTTATAAGTAGCATCTAACATCTTATGGAAAAAGTGAAGTTGGTGAACTAATTGGGACTTAATTTCAGTAAATTAATTTTAATTTAAGAGGGTATCTGTAAAGCTACATCTCTGCACAAAGAATTATAATCATGGCAACCAAGTACAGAAGACCAGATCAAATATAAAAAGTAGGATCTGGTGGTGCTTCCTAAAGACCAAGAGAACGATCATAGTATAGATATCTGTAAAGGTATTAATTGTAAATGTGGGCACTAAGGGAGTTTTTCCTGATGCCATCCAATCTTACTCATCCCTGGTGAACATATGCCCACCTGTCAACATATGTCAGGGAGAAGGACAAGTTTTTAGAGGCTTTAAGTCTGTAGAGTCATCTAATAAAAGGTGACTAGAGAAAATGGTCTCAGGTGATGGAAATGCTTAGAGACTGATACAAAATAAACCAATATGTGATTGTAAAATGGATCAACTGTCATCACTGTAGAGTTGAGAATGGGAAAGGAAGGAGACAATGAAGGACAGTTGTACTCATCATGTCCTATGTAAGCAAAAACATACTTGTGAAAAACAAGAATGAATCCCTGAACTGTACAAAAGTGTCCGAGATCATCTACATAAGTTGTATTACATAAATCACTGTTGAATTTTTTTGAATCTACATGAAACTTAAGTTATATCAGCAAGAATAGAAAGGAAAATAGAATTAATATAGATGTCTCAGATTTAATGCATAGGCCTGTGTGTGTAACTGAAAATGGTTATGAGGGTGGGGCTTACCAGAGGAGGAGGAACAGACCTGCAAATGTTGAAGTGAAGTTAGTTTATGATCTGATATTATAAGCATTTGCCTCTTCAGCCCTTCTTGCTAAAGGCTCACGGTTCTTTCTAAGTAAACCACCAGGGAAGTCCTGTGTGGGGAGATACAATGAAGTAAGAAGAATTTGCAAGAATCATTCCTGCCCCCTGTGGCTTCTGGCATTCTAATGAAGTTTCACCCATATTCCCTAAGTAGAATCCTAATGATTGAAGCCTTTTGACTCTCTTTGAACATTTTCAAGCTTTGCTGAAGTGTTTGAAAATTCATTAGACTTTATTTGACTTCCTTTTATTGTACTGATATAAGAAGCCCCTGATGGAATTCTGGAATAAAAATGTTTCAGGAACTGTATTAGACAAGCAGAGGAATCCTTTATAAAAAAACAAAAAACCAAAAATATTGCCCCCTAGAAATCAGTTCAGCATTCATGCACATGCACATGTGTATTCACTCATGTGCAGTCATGTGCACCCACACACATTAAACGCATCAATTGTAAATTAGTTGTACGTTTTCTGTGAAGCTGACAACCAAACCTTAAAAAAAAAAGACTTACCCACCTTTCAAATAAAGTACATATGTGGCAAATGTCGCAGATAAGGGGAAAAAAAAGTCAAGAAGAAAGCAATTTGAAAGGGCAATAGAACAGAAAGTAGTAGTTAAATATGATTTATAAACTTATTAACTTGCTAAGAATTGTAACGAACCAAAGAACAAATTTAATTTTAAATAATATTAAAGTTGCAAAGTTGCCTAAATGAAAACATGAGCCAAGGAATGTCTTTACAGACTGGTAAGTCAGATTTTTTTTAAGGATATAGCCCAAATGTCACCTTTAAAATCAGCTTTCATCCATTTAACAGGAACACAAGTAGAACTAATACAGAATAATAAGAATGGCGACATTTTCTAGATAATTGCTATTAAGTGAAATAATGAGCGTGTTTTTTTTTCTTCCCCTGACACAAGTTGTGTATTATTTGCAAAAAACAAATTACCATGGACATTTATAGTTTTAAACTCTAATAGCTTTTGGCACTTTTTGGTGTAATTATAATCTTATAGTCTATATATTATACATATACACTTTAGCTATAGAAATCATATTCTCTACCCTGAAAGCAAAAGAGAAGCCTTCAAAGGAGATTAGATGTTAATATAAAAATTGTCTTCATATATGATGACACAGGTAACTTAAGTATTTTTACTTAGGCTATATTTAAGATTAGATTAAAAACATTGAAACTTCTCTCCTTTTTTCCCTTTGCCCTCTAGCCTATAATAGCAGAGTTATACTGTAGTAGAAAATAAACCAAAATGTACTTATGGTACATCCTTCTATCCAGGACTTTGACACTTCAGAAGTATTTCTGTTCCTACACCAATAACTACAATTTTAACATCACTCAATGATTAGTGGTAAGGCAAAAACATGAAATGTCTCTCTATATTTAAGATTTTTAAGCAACTAAAGACTTTCGTACACTCACATTTTTGGAAATGATAAATATGCATTTCCTCTTACTTTTCCTGAGCTTATTATGCAGAACTCATTGGTGTTCCCCTTGAATCTCTGTCTTTTCCTTCTCTCTACCTCTCCGTGCTCCTCTATATCTATCTACATTAATAGAACACTTATCTATGTCATGAACTATCAGAAGAGTTTTACAAAAATCATCTACTTTCTTTTTAAAACTCATTGAGGCAATCTAAGTATTTTCATTTCAATGATGGAAAAATGGGATCAGAGAGTTTAAGAAGCACTCCTAAAGATACCAGGCTGAGGTAGGAGAGCAGGAACAGATTTTCAAGGGACATCTGTATGCTGTTCTTAAGTCTCATGATATTAGTTGGTGAAACCCACATGTAGAATGAGTGGATAGCTTATGGGCTGGTTGTTGGTTGATTTGCATGCCACTCTCTAAAGAAGGAGAGCATCTTGAAATATGATGCTGCAATTTATTCATTTGTTTTGAACATACTGTCTACTACTAACTCTATAATAGTCTAGATTCAAAATTTTAAAGCATCTACTCACTGAGACCTTCTTCTGACCTTGTTTCCTCCCTATAGCCCCACTACCCTACCAAATAGTAGCTTAATTTCATATTGTATCCCCCACTGATAGGATTTTATTTGTGACACTCTTGGAATATTCATGGGGACCACTAGGGGCCATCTAGCTCCTGAGAAATTCTGGTTTATATATTTAAAATATACTAAAGCACAAAATAGAAAAAATACAGCGTAATTTCTTTCTATTGGGTAGGGTGATAAATCTACACATATATAGATTGTTTGCCTGGTGCCGTAGTGTGCTATTGAGAAAAATAAACCAATAAGTGCAATAAGTTTAGGTGGTTAAAAAGTTAGGAGAGCTGTTTTATAGATGGCAGTCTAGGAAGGCTTCAAAATAAAGTGACTCAAAGGGTTTGCTATTGCAAATACATAAATACATTATCAGTGTTAAGAAGTTGCAGGGTGAGGAATTTCCCATTAGATAGAGTTTAATGTGTATTTTAAGACAATAAGACAATGGTTTATACAAATGACACCTATTGTGATTATCCCTCAATAGTTACTTAGTTGTTACTTGGTCTTAAATTTTAATGTCTTTATCTCACTGATGTAAGATCATCATTAGATAAACAGAGTTGATAAAATCTCTGATCTCTACAAAATTGATTAAATTTTATAAATTCATAGTAGTACATTAATTCCTTTAATAATTTTTTATTGTGACTGAAGTTCATTACACAGAATTATTTATGATACATAGTGACAATGAATGAAAGGCATTCCCACCACCAATGTTATCCTCCCTCCACTCTTGTTCCCAGCATGTCTCCCACATCTTCCTCATTTACCCCTCAGAATCCTAGTGCAAATGGTCTACGCTTTACAGCTTGTTATAGGTTGGGTATCTATTTTGTTTGGTGTTCCAGTCTGGTCATTTTTTTTTTTTTGTGGTTTTTGGGTCACACCCGGCAGTGCTCAGAGGTTATTCCTGGCTCCAGGCTCAGAAATTGCTCCTGGCAGGCACAGGGGACCATATGGGACACCAGGATTTGAACCAATGACCTCCTGCATGAAAGGCAAATGCTTTACCTCCATGCTATCTCCCCGGCCCCAAGGTCATTTTTTTACTTACACTACATGTTCATATGACTGGTCCTGGTACATTCTTTTCCACCCTCAATTTATGAGGCTGAATGATTCAAATTATGCTATTGTATTGGAGGTAAAAAGGTTAAGGAAAAGAGGAGAAAAAATTTGGTATCAACTACTAAAAAAAAAATTAACGAATAATATCCACAAAAGTGGAAAAGAAAGAAAAAAGTGGAAGAAAAAGGAGAAGGAAAATAATATCAAAAACAAACAAAAAATAAAACAAAACAACACCAGAAATAGTGCTGCAGTGGCAGGGTTTGTGTTACCCCACCTTTTTTTTTTTTTTTTTTTTTTGTATAGGCACAGCAAGTATTGGGGAAGGAAGGAAATTCCCGTGCTCTAAGAGATTCAGGGTTTCTCCACTCTTGAAGCATATTGTCATGGGAACAACCACTGGCTCATTGCCATATCCCAGGGGTTTTTTTTTTTTCTTTCTTTCTTTTTTTGTGATGTCAGGAACTTTTCTTTTCTGTTGTTAAATACTTTAATAATTTGATAAACTAGTTTCAACCAAAATCCATGAAATTCTGAGAAAGAGTTGTTCTTTTAATGTGCTCAGAACAGGTTTTTTTTGTTTGTTTGTTTTAGGGGCCATACTCGGTGACTATCAAGAGGTAACTCCTGGTTGTGAGCTCAGAAATCACTCTTGGCTTGGTGGAACATATGTGACCCCAGGGGAATCAAACTTTGATCTGTCCTATGCTAGCACAGGCAAAGCAGATGCCTTACAGCTTGCACCACTGCTCTGGCCCACTCAGGACTGCTTTTGAGAGAAAAGAGGTCTTCAAATCAGTGCTCAAGAGACTGTGGGGGGCTTTTTTTAGTGGTAATCAGACAACAAAGCTGGATAATTTAATGCTCAGACCTAATGATATGGCAATACTCTGGTCTAGTGATGCTAGGGAATGTAGCAGGACCACTATGAGGTGTTTAGAAACCTCTAGGGCTACACCTGGCTGTGTACAGAGATCAAACCTAGGACCTTGTGCATGCATACATACATAACCTTGAGCTAAGTCCCAGGCTAATGGACTTCAGTTTTTTATAATGAGTTTTATGGGACAATTTAAGGAATTATATAAGAAATTAAGTTTGGTTGCCATAATCTGTTGGAACACTTAAAGAAAATGTCTATAATAGAGAGGGAAAGAAAAGCAAGAGATAAGGGAAGGGAAAAAAAGGTCAGGGGAAAAAATGACATAAAAGAGGAGAAAAAGAAGGGAGAGGAGAAAACTATAAATGCAATGTTTTCAAACACAATTGCACAAGACTTTGGAATAGTCAAATTTGTTAAATTTCCAGTCATTCCATTTGGTCATGAGAAATAATCCCTCTTTTTCTTTGCTCACCATGAAGCTGTTTATATTTTCATCTAAATGGCTACGTTTCTAGTAATACTAACCCACTAGAGCTTCTTGGTATAAGGTAGGTTAATTTATCTTGTCAATGGAATGGTTGACAAACTCTAAATGATGTACCTCACAGCAGCCTATTTAGAGAAGCACAAGTGAAGGAAAGATGTTGACTCACTGAATTAATGTACATGGATCCAACATAGCAGTAGTATCATTAAACCAGTTTTAGAAAATTTGCAATCAACATCTTACTAAGCAATAATTTACATGATTGATGACTTCCTTTCACCTACTTGTCTGCCCTCTGAGCCACTCTTGGTGTGCAATGTCAATTACGTTTTTTGCTGGACTTTATATTTTTGTTATTTTTTGGAGGGGCCCACACCCGGTAATGCTCAGGGGTTACTCCTGGCTATGCACTCAGAAATCCTCCTGACTTGGGGGGCCATATGGGACGCTGGGGATCAAACCACGGTCCAGCGTGTGCAAGGCAGATGCCTTACCCCTTGCTCCATCGCTCTGGCCCCTTCTTGCTGAACTTTAATTTACTAATTTACATACATGGGCTACTAATTCTAATCTTGTCATCTTTCTATACTATTTAGTTATTTGTATTTATTATTTTTATTAGTTACTTTATTATTTTTAAATTATAGATCTTGAGGCTCAAGAGATCAGCTAAGGGATTACTACTGTATATGTAGAAAAATTCAGTACATGCCTTTGGTCAAGAAAATGGAGCCTAATACAGATTTGGATATTAAACTATGACCCTTCTTCAGAATATCAATATTAATTAAGTATTTGGGAAACATAGATAAGTTTTAGTTTTCACATTGAAGAAACTTACATGGCACCAATCTGGGGTCATAGAAGACATGCAAGCTGGAATCTGGGATTCAAAGAATCTAAGATTTATAACTATGTGACTAGGGGGAAGAATACACCATTTTTCTTGATTCACTGAGAAAAATAGAAGCTGCATCAGAAAATTCACCTGTGTCATCTACTAAGTATACCAAAATTTTTGCAATTATCCATAAAGGTATGTTTCTGCTCCTGTTACAATGAGTCAGTTCACCTTGCTTTCAAGGCCAACTTCTCTGGTGTGTGCTGGACCTTCTCTAACCTACCTCATAGCCTACCTATGTCTCTTGGGCATATCTCTTGGATACCTTCTTTCATTCAGGCATCATCAAGCTCCCCTATATAGTATATCATTCTCATCATCATATAAAACATTGTAATATTTCTTATTTCATCAAAAGCTATCACTGTACCCCAATTCATCTCTGTGATCTCTAAAAGCTTTGGAGTGCATCTGATTTCATCAAAACAAACCTATCAAAAAACAAAAACAAATTCCTGATTTCTTCCCCAAAACATAGTTAAATAATCTCTATAATCTCTTCCCAGTAAATGACAGCTTTTTTTGGACCAGTTTTTCCATTTTCTCAACAAACACCCTAGTTTTCTGATACAGTCTTCTCTTCTGCATCTCTTTCCAACTCTAAGAAAACCTTATCACAGTGTCTCTGAAATTTTTCAAACCCAAACATTTCTGTTTTCCTTCTGCTGTCCAAAAATCTGTGTTATTAATAGGATATTTTACCTTTTTCAACTCAGCTTGTCTTTCCTGCACACAATGCTCTCCTCACCACTGCCAGAATGACCATACAGATTGTGCCACACTTTGACTTGGCATCTTTGAGTAGCTTTTTATCTCAGTTAAAAATAAAACAGACAGGGGCCGGAGAGATAGCATGGAGGTAAGGCGTTTGCCTCTCATGCAGGAGGTCATCGGTTTGAATCCCGGCGTCCCATATATGGTCCTCCCGTGCCTGCCAGGAGCAATTTCTGAGCCTGGAGCCAGGAATAACCCCTGAGCACTGCCGGGTGTGACCCAAAAACCACAAAAAAAAAAAAAAAAAAAAATAAAACAGACAAAACAACAAGGAAAAAAAAAAAACAAAAATCAAGAATCCTAAAATTTGTCTACCAAACTGACACACAAGATTTTTCTTTTCATCAATCACTTCTGTTTGGCTTCCTTGCCTATCTTTTTTCTCCTTTTCTCTTCTTTCAAGTCAGATTTCTTGCTTTTTTCTGAAGACTCCAAATACCATCACTGCCTTTGCATCTCTGTGTCTGAATGATAATCTCCAGTTTCATAACTCATCTTTTGAAAGAAGCCTTTCATGACCACATGTAATACAGAATCCCATATCTTTTACAGTTTTTTCCTCAAAAATTATTTTTATTACCTAACATTATATATTTTCTTCTTAGCTGCTCATCAGTTCCTTGTGCAGTCTTATTAATTATATTCACCACAAAGTCCACAATTATGTTTATAATGTGTAGTTTATAATGTTTATAATGTATAGTTTTAAAAAAATTTTTTTGTTTTGTTTTTCTGGGTCACACCCAGCAGCGCTCAGAGGTTACTCCTGGCTCTGCTTTCAGAAATCGCTCCTGGCAGGCTTGGGGGACCATATGGGATGCTGAGATTTGAACCACCGTCTGTTTGAATCAGCTGCATGCAAGGCAAACCCTCTTCTGGTGGGATATCTCTCCAGCCCCCTATAATGTATAGTTTTTGGAAAAATCTCTAGAGTCATACAAAAACTAACAACATTCAAGAACATAGTATTTGGGTATATGTTCTTTTAGTTTTTTCTACATGTATACATACTTTTGTTTTTTTTTTATCCATTTTTTAGAGTACAGATATATTTCATTCTTTGTGTAAATTGTTTCACTGAACATGAAAGTCATATCATTTTCACATATTATTTTAAACTTTAAACAAATGAAAATTGTTGATAGTAGGATGAACTTTACACAAATAGATAAATCAGATCTTATTGATCCTTATGCCCCTTACTGGACATTTAGATTATTTTTAATTTTGTCTGCAGTTCTATCATTAACAAGATGATAAAAATGTGTAACAACTACTTTTTAACATTTCAAATAATGACCTTGAGATCACAAAAATAGGGGATTTAGGTAATAAGCTCTCTTAATGAAATTTTAAATACAGTCAACAAAGTTTTTCCCCAAAGTAGAAACTGGATTGCCTTGGTAGTCTGTGACATTATGTTTAACATTTTATGTTAATAGCTAATGCCATGTCTTTTCCTCATAAATTATGAACTTATTTTTACTAATTCTCCATTCCTAGCCAGGTGTAGAAATACATGCTTAAATAGTATTCCAAGGGTCTGAGATAAAGTACAATAGATAGGCCACTTGTTTTGCACACTGCTGATATGGGTTTGATCCCTATTAATACATATTGTTCCCTGATTCCAGAGCCAGAAGTAAGCCCTGAACACCATCAGGTGTTCAAAACCAAAGCAAAAATACAGTATTACCAGTGCTCAAAATACATATTGTATTTAGAGTATTTTTCATAAGGAGATATGTTTATTATTATTTTGGTAATCCTGGAGGATCAGATGACATTTTTAAATATAAAAATGTGTGAGCTACAATAAATCTGACTTTTTTTTTGGTTTGTTTTGGATCCACACCCAGTGACAGTCAAGGGATACTCTGGTTATGTGCTCAGAAATTGCTCCTGACTTGGGGGGACATATGGGATGCTGAAAATCAAGCCCAGGTTCATCTTGGGTCAGTCCTGTGCAAGACAAACACCCTACTACTGAGCTATCATTTTGGCCCCATATATTTGACATTTTAAAGGATTTTTCTTCCAATGTTTAATAATTTCTATTTATATATGCTGTGCTTTCTACCTGTCTAGCAATTAATACAAATATTCACATGGAGTTGCATTGTTGGTAAACTGGTCTGTACTAGGGTAATAGAACTTACATTGTCCATACATAAATGTGAAAGTCAATATGTAATCTTGGGATGTACAAACTTTTAGCTAGTTTAATATAGGTGAAAATAATAGGCCAAGCACAAACGAATTCTGTGACATTAGTCAACCTGGATACAGCTTCTTCACCTATAAGAAAACAACAGAAAAATGGGTCAGGAGAGACAGTACAGAGGTTATGACCTTGCAAATGACTGACACTGGTTTGATGACCAGAATCACACTTGGTTCTCTAAGCACTGCCAGAAGTAAGTCCTGGGCATAGCCAGGTATGGTCCAATGCCTTCATCTACCCACCAAATCATCATATATACTCTTCCAACACGCCCATACCCACAGTCCCAATGTATGATAAACAACATGAATCTCAAAAGATTATAATCAAGAATAAATAAAAATAGTATAGAAAGTTCTGAAAAATTGTAGAGGTATGAAATCTCTTTCTCATTCTTCAAATAGCTGTAGATTACTCTAGTGTTTGCCAACTACTTTTATTTGTTGTTACTATACTTGCAGGAACATTCCCTAAATGAAGGTTATAAGCATGTTAAAATGGAGTAGTCATGTTATTATGCTAAGTAACTTGCCACCTCTGAGCAGAACCTTAGACCATTGTACCTTTTTTTCTGTCCTCATTGTCAAAATAACAAATACTTTATTAATATGAGTCCCACAGTCAAAATGGACAGAGGATAGAGCTCAAACCAACCATCCAAAGATATGAAGCTTCTAAGAAAACAAAGAATCTCTATTTGGAAGATACTAGCATGTGGAGAACATTTAACACAGCTTCATCTAACCCATGTAGGTGAGTCACATCAACCAACTACAAAATCAGAGAATCTGGTATTACCAGGAGAATCAAAGTACAAAACAAACCATCAAACCAAATATCATACTTTCTTAGGCTCTTACGACAATCAGGCTCTCCAATACATATTGAAATTATTTACAGATGTATTTGCTCTCAAAGAAATGATATCTTTTCTTTTCACACACAGGAAAATAGGTACTGACCTGGAAACATGGAGATGTCAAAAAAAAAGTGTCATTTTGTCAAAGGGTGTGAAGAGAAAGGATATTTTCTCACAGTATCCATATTGTATTCTACATATATCCCAAAGAGACTAGCTCACTGCAGAGTCTGTTATTGTAGAAGGACAAAAAGCAATTCCACAAGCTATTTTAGTTTTCCTAATGGAAAAACTAGATGCTACAGATGAAAGAGTTATTAGAAAAATAAGTCTTAGCTTTTCTATAAAAGCATCCAAAATGTGCTGTACAGTCTGGCCAGTCCGTCAGTGCCGTGAAGGTGTCCATTAACAGACAGGATCACTAATCAAAATATATCTTACATTTAGAGACTTTTTTACCTTAGAAAGTAGCCAAAGAGGAATCAGAAAAGACATCTGAACTTGAATAGACATACTCCTGTATCATTATTTTTCAGCTTCATTTTGAATGGCAAAAGCCATAGAACTATTTGCCCAAGCTCTGTTTTCTCTCTCCTCTCATTTCTGACACTCTGATTGTAGCCACTGTCCTTTAGTGTCATGGTTGTCGGATGACTGCAAGTCACACACTACTTGCCTGTGCAGCTTAAGCAAATTCTGGTTGTAGTATACATCAGGGGGTTATTTTGAGGGTTTATGTGTGGGGTTTACACACATCTGATGGGGCTAGAAAATGCTCACAGTGCTGGAGATCAGTATCATGTGGTACAGAGATCAGAGATCATTGGAACAATCACACATGAGGCATGCAAATATCAATAGGGATTGAAATTGCAACCTCAAATTTACAAGGCAAGTGCTTTTGTTCCTGAGACTTGTCTCTAGGAACATGTATCCCACATGTCTTATCTCTAACTCTTAAGTTCTACTTTTGTTCTTGTATTTTTGGGTTTTTAATTTTTGCCATTTTTCTTATCAAAATTGTGATCATTTCTTCTTGAAACAATGTTCAATTCAGGGGTATGGAGAGAAGATATAGCTTGCTTTGCACACAGGTTTGATCCCCATCATCCCATATGATGCCCCAAGCACACCACAAGTGATCCCTGAGTGCAGAACCAGGAGTAATCCTTAAATATTTCTGGGTGGGACCCAAAGCTAAATTTTTTTAAATGTTTGCTTTAATCATCTATGTATCTCAGGAGGTAGAGGACTTTTCTTCTGTGTATAAGGTTCTGGTTGAATTCTGGCATGTCTGACAGAAAGAAAGTCCCCTCTACCCTTGTCAATGGCCAGATGCACAGAGGGCAAGAACCCATGTTCTGCAAGCATGTAGCCAAGTGAGAACTCTCACAGCATTAAGTCCACTAGAACCACTGGGTTTTGCCCAAGGACTAATAGAGAAGATTTTCAGTTTTTTTTAAATGTTCAGACACAGTATATTAAAATGTGTTGTCTTGATTATTTTTAAGTATGCAGATCGTTAATGTTACATATATGCAACATCTTTTGTAATCAGTCTCCTGAACTCCTAATGTCTTGCAAAATTGAAACTCTCTGCCCATTAAGAAATTAAACCAGTGGTAGAGTGGGCAAAGTGATTGCTTAGCTTGCACACAGACAACTTAGGTTTAATCCCCAGCACAGCTTATGGTATCCTGAACCTTGCCAGAGTTGATCCCTGAGAACAGAGTCAGGAACAAGTCTTGAGCACAGCTGGGCATGAACCAAATCCCCCCAAATAGCAATCAATTCCATTTGCCTCTGTCTAGAAATACTGTTCTAACTTCCTATTTCTGAGATTGACCATACATACTCCTTATTGCTCGCCAATGAAACCACTCAGTGATTATCCTTTTGTGTTTGATGTATTTTGTTTAGTTAAGTGTCCTCAGATGCAGGCATATTACAGCATATTATAGCACATCTCAGCATTTCCTTTATTTTATGACTGATTAATTTTCCCTTGTATTTCTGTATTAAATTTTCTTGTTCACTTACTAGTAGATGAATACATGGGTTGCTCCCACCTTTTGGCTTATGTGAATAATGTCAAGTATATAAGGAAGAGCCCTCACTTATTCATTTTGACTTTGTGAAGAATGTTAGAAGATGCCAAATATCAACTTTAACTTCCATCCTCCTCATTTTGGGGGCAAGTAAGAAGGAGCAGAGTTGGAAGCAAGAGGTGAGAGGCACTTGCCTTGGACACAAAATTTAAGAGCCTCAAGCAAAACCAGAAATCAACGCCCAAACTGTTTAGATATTACCTTGCAAATATTATCTTTAAATTGATGCAAAAATTCTGGGTGGAAAAAAATGTCACAATTTTAAGAAATGCAGCAGTCACCATATTGTAGAGAACAAAATTAGAGTCAGAGCAAAAGAACAAACAGCAATAGTGATCCTATTTCTATTTAAAATGTGCCGCTGTTTGTCTTGTTTGCATTTATTTTTTTATGTTGAAACTACTGCATCAAAACTTTCTGTATCTTGATTAACTGAGAATGTTTGTGGCAATTTCAATGGTGTGGTACCTGTGACAGAAACCTCACAATCCTCTCTCTGGTCTCAACCATGTCAAATAGATTATAGTTAGTGCTTATAGTCCCTATCAGCTTCCTGAAATCAGATCAGACCAAGAAATAGTTCCTTTATTATTTTCTTTCTGAAACAGAGAAGCAGACCAAGTCTCATGGCTTCAACTGTCATCAATCCTGCCTGAGAGTTTGCCAAATAGATCATCCGTTGAAACACCCCTTTTTGGTGAAAATAAATTTTTCATCATAGAATTAGTTTTGTAAGTCATCAGTTGAACAGAGATAAACAGATCTTCCTGGCTAAAGTCTAGGAATGTCTGCCGGGTATGGTCATTTTTACTGATGAGCCTATATATTGTGAATATCTGAGTGTGGTAGGGTCTGCGGATTTTTGTGTTTTAGCAAGAAAGCACCTTTTAAAGGACAATTAAACCTGGACATTCAGAGATGTATTTAGACAATCCTGGGGAAAAGATCTCAATACGCTTTCTTAGAGGAGACACAGGCAGCTTGTGAGAAGGTAAATTGATAAGAGGTGTGCTGACACAATCTAAAAAAACGGTGTCACAACAGAATGTTGAAAATAGCTCATTTGCCATTCCGGGGAAGAAAGTTTACATTGTATGATTTACCATCCTCCTGTTGTTAGATAACGTGCAGTTTTATGTGGTCTCAAGTAGGAGAAATGTGTTTTATTGTTCAACACCCTTTAATAGCGAATAAACTAATAAACTTCTGTTGACAGTGGAATACTATTTTGCTAATTTCATTTTAACTTTATAAAACCATCATTTAAAACTGAAAGATATGGTTGGCGACAGCTTTACAAGAACATGGGGAAAATGAATGGAAATTGATTAATTCTGGAGTTGGGAAAAAGGTTTCTCTGTCAGCACTATAATAGTGAAATCCATTTCTCTAGGTGAGACAGTACAGAGGAATTTTTTTATATTAGATATTGGCATATCAGCAGCCTTAAAGATACCCCCATTATAAGAGTTGATTATAATATGGCTATTCTTCATATGTCAGACCTTGTGCTAAGCACTTAGGTGGATTACCAGTTTTGATACTTATGAAAGTCCCATGAGGTAGAAACTATAACTATGCCCCTTTACTTAGGAGGAAATTAGGTTAGAGAGGTCAAGATTCTTACAAAACCCATCTAACTAATAAATTAAGACAATTGGATTAGGAATCACAACCCTTTGATCTGATTCCATAGCCACTACTGACTCAAACCTGATGCTTTTGTCTGCCAAGTATCTGCTGGTATTAAATTGGCATCCATATACAAGTTTAAGATCAAATGCAAACCAATGTTATTCTTTATTCCGGATAGAGCCAAGTTAAGTAAAACTAACTAAAATATAATACAAGGGCAGCCACCAAAGGCAATAGGAGGGCCATCATCAATATAATAACTTCATATTTTTCATGAACTTAACAAAGAAAATACAAGGAAAAATTATCTATGTTGTAGTGGTGCTGTCCAGAGAAGGGTATTGCTTGCTGGGAAAAACAGGAGGTTAAATGTACGTCACTCCATACCCACCAAACTCCCTGAGAAAGAAACTTAGAAAGAAAAAAGATTCTTGACTCATAATGTATGCAAAGACATTCACTCTGCTCTCTCTACCTATGTCTCCCTCATATTTCTCAGCTCCCTTCCAAGAAGGCATCTGCTGCACTCTGGCAAATAGATTTAGAAAATATTTAAGAGCCAGTGCATCACTTTTCAGTAATTCCTTTGTCTCTTGCAAGAACCTAAGGACAAAATTGTTTCAATGGCAGAGACAAGGGCAAAACATCTTAGAACATAGTCTGCATATTGTGTCTGACATGAATAATGCTTCAGGGAACATAGGAAGAAAATATCTTTTCAGTATCTTACTGTCATTTCCTTTGTGTATGTGTAATACATATATATGTATATGTATATATATATATATACTTAGAAGTTATATTATTGAATCATATGGTAGTTTTATTTAAAAAATTTTGAAGCATCTCCCCACAGTTTCCATATTGACTGCACCAATTTACATTCCTATAAATAGTGCACAGGGTTCTCTGTCTGTGCCTTCATTTGGGATCTGAAAAAAACACAGAACTTACTGTAGTTACCAGGAGGAAGTGAAAGAAAAGTAGTTAAATGATAAAAACTTATTTTAAGCTGAATTAGTTCTGGGTCTTTAATGTATGGCATGCTGATTATAGTCAATAATATTCCATTATTCCCTTGAAATTTAGAGAGTAAAAAATATGCTCTCACCACTCACAATTGCAATCATGAGGCTTGACAGTGGGATAATAACATTGTAATATATAATTGTTTCAAGCTTACATAGTGTTATATGACAATATATCTTAATAAAGCTGGAGAAATAGAATTTTAAAATATGACATATATTTTGTAAAGATAAACAAGAAGGTGGTATGCTATTGAATATACACATATATGTGTTTAGTTGATTAATTGCTTAGTTTATTAAATAGCACACAGTATTACATAGCATCTCCTGGCAATTCTGGAAATATAGACCAAAAATAAAACTAAAAGACTCACACTTCAATATTTGTCTTTACAAAACTATTCTAATGATCAGACCTTTGATAAGCCATGGGGAGAAACTCTGCAAGGCTACAGCACTCAACCTCCAATCTGTATCTTCTCCATCAGCTATCATTACATATAACTAAAGAAAAGAAAATCCACAGATGTTGAAACTAAGCTATGGGTGCCTTGGCAAAAACATGAACAATGGGTTTGACTATCAGATTTGTTATTTATTACTATGTGGCACTGGACAAATGATTTAATTTTTGAGTAAAAATTTTCATCAGATAGATATTATAGCTAAAATACATCTACTTCTGGGGTGATGAAAATATCCTTTCTTTTATGATTAAATATAAATGCACAATTCTGCCAAAACATGCAATTTTTAGTTATGTGTCTCACTGAATATATATTGCACACCAAGAAAAAAATCATAAAAATTGAACTGTCTATTTGGAGGAAAAATGGTTAAATCACATCAATATGATGAATTCTTAGCATATTTGGAAGCTTAGCAACTAATAAAAATAACGATTATTGTGTTTATACTGTAAATTATATGTAATTTAGTCTAGTACATAATGGGACTATCAGAATATCTTTCAAAGTTATAAACACCTTAAGCTGAAACTACACAAACCAAAAGACTTTTGCAACTGGGAGAGGAACTTGGCTAATTTTAGATTATAAACTATTTTCACAGGTATATTTTTCTTCATATTTTATGTGTATTATTCTCTTTACCAGAAGTATTTTAAAAATAAATTTCATACTCTGTAAGTTTCTTACAGAATGTTTTGGATTCATACCTCAGCTTATTCATGACTTTAATTTTGCAAATGATGCATGCTCCAACACACAATATATATTTTGTTATGCTTTTGCTATAATTAATCAAGCAAAAAATGAGTATTATATTTCCTAATGACAACTTTGTGCCTGGAAAGAAAATCCTTAGCACAATGTTAATACATCTATATGGTCTCCTGCATCAAAATTGCACAATCCTTAATTCTAATTTCAAGCTTTAATTGCTATAGGTCATAATAAAAGAGTAGTTGAAAAAAAATAACTTTAGGTGTCTCTTTAAGAATGCAACACAATATAGTGATAAATGACACATGGAAAACAACAGGATAAAGAATACCAAGCATTAGAAATGTGTGGAGAGAGTTTAATAGCTATAGATTTCTTACAAGAAATATATTAAATCATATCTTGTATTAAGGAGATCTGGAATATATATATATTTCTTTGGCTTATATTCCCTACCTTATAAAATCCAAAATTCTGAGAACACAGACAGTGAGAAATTTCTTTTCAAGAATAGAATATAATTTCTTTTCCAAAAATTTTATGCCTCTTTTTTTTGGTGGGGGGCACACCCAGCAGTGCTTAGGGGTTACTCCTGGCTCTGTGCTCAGAATTGCTCCTGGCAGGCTTGGGGACCATATGGGATGCCTGGAATCTAAACCCGGTCCATCATAGGTTGGCCACATGCAAGGCAAACACCCTACAGTTGTGCTAATGTTCCAGCCCCCTATTCCTCATTTTAAGCAAGCTGAATACTGACTATGAGTCTGAGGCTACTACCCCTTGAGGGTAAACCTGAGCTCTTCCTCATCTGTTAATATCCTTCAATCTTAAATTATAATGAATTTATTTCATGTAATTTCCATCATAGACATATGCACACATATTCAGGTAAGCCTACATTGAATAATTCTTTTTTTGTTTGTTTTGTCTTTGGGGTGTTCACATCCTATGGTGCTCAGGATTTACTCCTGGCTCTGTGCTCAAAGAAATCACTCCTGGCAGGCACAGGGGACCATATGGAATGCCAGGATTCAAACCACTGTCCGTCCTGGATCGGCTGCATGCAAGACAAACTCCTTACCTCTGTGCTATATCTCTGGCCCCACGTTGAAGAATTCTCAACATTACTAACTTCAACATGTCTAGTTTATTATAATTAGTAGATAGAAGTTGGATTTTTACATCAAAAGATAGAAAACACATGTCAAGAGTCTACTATTGCCATTTAGCTTGTATTTAATTTTTGTTTAATTCAGTGCCCAATTTCAAAACCAAGATATAATGATTCTATTGTATGCAACCCAAATGTTTTTGGATCAATAACTAATCAGGCCCTTTCAATTTATAAGTTAGAAGGAAAATATTCCATTTCACCAATAGCAACTCAGATTCTTAGCTGAGTCTCGTTTAAATAGCCTACCATCACCCCAGAACTCCAGTTTCTTAAAGAGATTTGAAAACTTAATAAAATTTGCTGGAGTTGGAGAGATAGTAAAGTGGGTAAGGCACTTATCTTGCAGACAGCCAACCGAGCTTTGATTTTGGATATCTCAATTGCTCCCCTAAGCATTACCAGGCATGATTTCTAAGTACTAAACTTGGAGTAATTCCTAAGCACTACCAGGTATGGTACCAAAACAAACAAACAAACAAACAAACAGAAAACCTCCTCACTAAAGGCATTTTTGAAAAAACAAAGGTAGCATCTATATATATAAAAACCTGTGAAACATTATTCTCCATAATCACCTTCCGGTTTTGAGTCAGTGCTACCATTCGAGTTTGTGTGATGCACCAGTAAGATACAATTAGAACTACTTTGCAGGCTCATTCTTAATTTTTCTTTCCTAAACCAATGTGCTCAGTTAAAGCAAAAAAAGCTCTCTTGAAACTATGGTGTCTTTGAACAGGAAATTTACGAATAATTTTTCTCCACTTGAACATTTCTAGCTGCTCACTCTCCATTGCCCATATTATTTATTTCTTTGAAACACATACAAAAGTACTCTTAGGGGTTTATTCTGTTGAATAGAGTTGCCTTCACTGCCTTACAAGTCATTAAGTTCAGAAGCATCTGCTTTATCCAGAATATCTTTATTTGATAGTGAGATAACTCAAGTGTTCAGAAAAACACAAAGTATGTTCTCATCATTTTTGAGACTCAGACAAGACTGAATTAACAAATTTGTAAAGCTTAGGTCAAATGTCACTAACTTAGAAGGACTTTGTGTGTTTTTCAAAGTTAGTTTACCCTGTAAAAATCACTGTAATAACCTCCTTGTGGCCCATACATGAGAAAGGAAAGCAGATGAGAAAAAATATATAATAGTAGCACAATAAATCACATCATGTAGAATCTAATATTTTGATATGCAGAACAATATCTACAGAAGTTTGAGAAGAAATCTCAGAAATCAAAGATGTGAGTATGAGCTTTGTGGTAAGTTTTGAAAAATGATTTAATTTTTTTACTCTCAATGTTCTGATGAAAGCCACAAATCATCACCCCATCTTTAATCAACAAATTTCTGTTCAGTTTGTATGACTGAACCTAACTGATTCTTGATTTCCCTTTATGAAAATATGTGCAAAAGCTACTTACAAATTAGTCTGTACTCATGCAAGTGTTATATCTAAGCCCTCCAATGAAGGCTGAGTAACCAGTAAAAGGAATGATCAGAGGAAGAAAAAAAAATAACAAATCTGCCATTTATGGTTACAATATAAACAGTCAGTTATATATAGTTTACAGCATTTCAGAAGCTGAGTATCATTTCCCCCCGAAATAAACCTGACTTAAGCCTTAGGTTGTTATTATTGTTTTGGGGTCACATTCGGTGGTTTTGGGGTCACATTCAGGGGTTTACATCTGGCTCTGTACTCAAGGATTATTCCTGACATGCAAAGGAGACCTTATGTGGTACATTCAAGGCAAGCACCCTACCCACTGTTTTATTGCTCTGGTTTAGCCTAGGATTATCTTTTTTTGGGGGGGGGAGGGGAGAGGTCAAACCCGGCAGCGCTCAGGGGTTATTTCTGGCTCTATGCTCAGAAATCGCTTCTGGCAGGCACTGGGATACCAGGATTCAAACCACCGTCCTTCTGCATGAAAGGCAAACGCCTTACCTCCATACTATCTCTCCGGTCCCTCGCCTAGGATTATTAATGATTTCTTCTTCTCCTGTTTTCTTCTTTCCCCTTCTACTCTTCACTTATTTCTTCTCTTTTATGCTCCCCAATTCTCTATGCAATAAAAATTTCAGTTTATAGACAATGTGAATGCTGGAGAATGACTATCCAGCTAGTCATGAACAGATTGCTTACTTGCTAAAAGCTCAGCTTCTTCTAACTAAAATATGGAGTTAATATCAACCCTTCGTCACTGCTATACAGGCTGAATGACAGGTTATATATAAACTATAAAACATCTAATAGTGGAAATATGTAGCTTTAAATAGTACCTACCCTGCCAAGAGAATCCTTAATATAACTATTAATAGCAGCCATAGTTATAAAGGTAGCAGTAGTAATTTGAACAATTGTTGAAAGAAATATTTGTCCAAAACACATGGTACTGAAACAAAGTGCTCTCCCCTAAGGAGAACAATATCTAGTGGCAGATTTTATGTCCAAAACTTTTTCTTTAGACTAATCGTTCTCTTTCCTTCCCCGAAGCTTCCATCTCTTCTTCAATCTAGATACCCTCAAGTCCTCTCTCCATACAACTTGTCTTCTAGGATCTATCAATGCTATGCCCAGGATTAAAGAATCTAACACAGAATGCAATTTTCTTTGTTGAAATTTACTATTTGTTTAAGTAAAACCTCCTGATCTATGATGTGTGGCAGACATGAATTTATAAGGGAAATTATATATGTGTGTACATATATATGTGTGTATATGCGTTTATATATTTCTGTCTCATTTCATCCCTCGTTCTCACTCTACTCTCTCTCTCTATCTAGCTCTCTGTCTCTTTCTTTGCTGCCATAAAAGATCTGTGACACGCATTCTGAATTTGATTGTATATTAAGATAATTCAGTGAGTCCACATGTGAGTTGCTTAAATTGGTACCTGACGGGGATAAGCATTCCATGGATGACCCCAAAGACATTTATATGGTCCATTTTACAAGGTCTGTGAAAAATTCTGGGAAGAAAAATGTCTGAAGAACAGCTCTATCTTTAAAAAAATGTAGGCTTAGGAGGAATAAACAATGTTTTAAGTGACACGTCAAATACTGTACCGAATTTGGCACATGGTACAAGGAACATAGAGGAAAAATAGTGTTTCTCTGGTGGCAGGACATATAGACTGAGAGGCAAGAAGCATCAGAAAACTATTTTGGTGGTTAGGACACTGGAGCAGAAAATTTTCCAAGACTTCAAAATTCCTGGATTTTTAAAGAGAAAAGCTTATGTCAATTTGGGGAAAACGTAGATGCAAAGATAGTCATGGCAGAGTTGAATGTGATTCCAACTATTTGGTTTCGAGACATGGATGCATTATAAAATGTTTAATGTCCTGTTTACACAGTTATCAACTCATCGGACTACCTGCCTGGATTTGAACCCCTGAGAATCACCAAGATATATCAGAATGGGAATACTCCCCAATGTCTTAGCTATATAAACAAGGCATTGGAGCTTCTTTAACATAATCAGTGTAAGGATAAGGAGCAATACTATGAGGAAGACAGTTTCCTTCTAGTAACAGATTAGGATACTGCTACTACTACTGCTTCTGGTGTTTTCTATGCTTGACAAGCTATTTAAGACAGACACTGACCAAATAAAATAAACTAAGTATTCTAGAAGTTACATTGCTAACAAAAAGAAAGTAAAAGATATGTATCAATAAAAAGCAATTACTGGACATTGGGCATATGTGTGAGAAATAAGGGTAAGAGGAAGGGGATGGAATGAACATGCTGCTATTTCCAACTGCCTTTCTGCTTTGAAACTGTACCTCCTTTTAAGTGATGGTCTGGTTAAATTTCTGTTTCTTTGACCAGAATATTTTGTAAACATAGAAACTTCCAGCCAGGGGTGGTGGGAGGAGAGCTCTTTATTTGATGCATCTGCCACATCCAAAAGGGTTTTCTCCAATTGATTGTTTTGTAGCACAGCATTCAATGTTTGTTTCTGTGACTCATCTGACTTAAAGAAATTAGACTGTAGGGATGCACCCTCCACCCCTTCACTGATGTAAGCAAAACTAAAAGAGGAGAGAGCTGCAGACAGCAAATCCGTATGGGAAATGTTTCTTTTGATAAACATGTCTTAGTCCATCAAGAGTGGTTTGTATTAAAGATACAGTGATGAGTCTATGTCACATTGCAGAGTACTATGAATGCAATTGGGGTTACTTAATGGATTCTACAATTATTCTATTTTACCTTCATAGTCTATACTAAAATCCCTTTTTAAAAAAATTGGCATGAGATAGCTGCTTTTTCCCCCTCTGTCTTCATTAATTTTGGAGGGATTCCATCTTCAAACATCCTTTGGAGCAGTACCGGTTAGCACTGTACTAACATGTTATTGAACATCTACCATAATTCTGGAAGTGTGAGCTACAGTGATGAAGTATCAATAATTATTGGCTTCCAAATATCTTTTGCAGAGAAATGCAGTGAGACAAACAAGCATAAGAAATAATATACTGTGGCAAGATCAAATTATAGACAAGATGCTCCATGGGAAGGGAAAGGTCAGGGGATATAGTTTCTGAAATGTTTGGTTCTTCAGTTTAAAAAAAAATGAATGATAATGTGTATGAGGGAGAGGCTAGGAGGACAAGAAGAAGAAAAACATTTACCAAGTATTTACTATATTTCCGGCATGGTGAATGATGGCTCACAATAATTCTCTCCAGCAGGCACAGGTGTGATTATCCTCTTATAGATATGGAAACCAAGGTTTCACAGAGGTAAAGGATTTGCCCACAGTAAGTGCCATAATTAGAATTCAAACATGGGTAGCTCAATTTCCAAGCTCATTGCCTGGCTATGAAATTTTGTGCCTTTCCCTAGTAGGAGCAGAAAACACAATGGACATGAGCTATGGTGTAGGGTACTGGAGCTAAAAATAAGCTGGAGAAAATCTCCAGATGCCACAAACAAACAGGTCCTGTGTGGCAACCTTTGGGGACCTGGCCAACTTTACAAAGGGCAATGTGAATGCCTTCTTATGCTTTCTGGCTATTGTTATTGCCCTATGTCTTATTTCACCTATATTTCAGGATGAGATTCCAACTGACAGCAGATTGATAAAAGTGTGCTCTTTAGACATAATTTTGAAAAATAAAATAAATCTGTCTATAGTGATCTTAATCAGTAATAATGATGAGCTTTTAGAGGGAAGAAGGGAGATAAAAGTCTATGGACAAACCTTTTCAACTTAGACACAAAGTAGTTGGAGAAAGGGAAATATCTGTCCAAAGCCAGCAGGGTCCAGGACCCTGCTCTTCTGCTCAGTGTTGAGTGTTTTCTTTATTAAACTAAATATCAGCCAACTCAACTTTGTGACTCAGCAGACTATCAGAGGAAGGGGCACAGGGACTGCAAGTAGTCTGGCAGTCAAATCTTTCACAGCAAGTCGACCTGCTTTAAAACTTACATACCAGGTCATTCTCCTGTCTTCTAGGCAATAATAAGCATCAATTCTGTACAACTGAGTAAGTAAATCAGCCACTTTAGAATGATCCTGTCTATTCTTTTCTGTCACCTGTTTCATCCACCTTTTTTATATAAAAATATAAAGTCTTGTTCAATT
The DNA here is from genome assembly GCF_024139225.1 of Suncus etruscus. Lineage (NCBI taxonomy): Eukaryota > Metazoa > Chordata > Mammalia > Eulipotyphla > Soricidae > Suncus > Suncus etruscus. Next base: position 59,659,317 of record NC_064861.1, on the reverse strand, counting down.
TACCAAACACACTTAGATGTATTTTTTTCTTTGCTATCTATGCCTTATCCCAAACCATCAGCCCCTCTCTCCTAGTTAACTGCCAATATTTCCATGGGGCCACTCTTCTTATTTATTCCAGCCAAAATGTTCTCTGTCCACAAACACAGTCAGATCACCAGTGCTTACAGGAAAAAAATTATCCCCAGCATACAGCAAAGGAGTACATCCCCCAAGTACCATCAGGAGTAATTTTGGAGTGCAGAGCCAGAAGTACAAGTCAGAATTCCTTCTTTGTTCAACAAATCCCTGGGTTACCTGTTCATTTCCTTCCCTAAAGTTCACTGAGCATCAGTCTTAGGATCCTTTTTAGGTCCCCAAATGCTCAAAATCCCTTTTGCATTGGTTTAATTCTTCTATGGAACATTCTCTTACTCCATTTTTTCCTAACTCCTCTGCATGTATTTCAATTGTGCTTAACAAGAATGTTAAGTGAATACATGAAACCCCTTCATGATTCTGAAAGAATAAGTTTAAAAAAGAACACCTTTAAGGAAGCTGTCATTCACCTCTCCTTACCACCCCTCATATAAATTAGTTCCCTAATTATAAACCCTTGTAGAGTCTGAGCAATTAAATTGCATATAATTATTCATTTATTAGCAAAATATTTGACATTGAGTAAACTGACTAATTCTGAGCTTTCTTGCCTTCACCTATAAAATGGGCATAACAATGCTTAGTCTGTAGAACAGCTGCAAGGATTGAGATGTAAACATTTAAAGGGTATTTGGTGGGCGTCCGTTGCAGTTGTTACATTTAATTTCTTCCCATTGCATTTCTTCCCATATTCTTCCCAAACAATATTTTATATAGCAGGGAATCAGACATGGATTTAGACCGAGGTTAAAGGAACAGCCAATCAGAATAAAGGGAGTTTTCTGGAATATTCCTAACAAGAAAAAGCTCAGAGATACCAATAAGTATAAATGCATTCCTTTTGACCTACTTGTGCTCTAAAAGAAACAAGCTCTTTGGCACTAAAGAAGCAACTGAGTAGGGAAATGGGAACATTGACAACCAACTGAATAAAGCACTGAGATACCCCCTGGCTGTGTAAGTCCAGTCATCTTAAGCTGGAAACATTCAAGAAATTTTTTTTTCTTTTATAGAAAAAGCTTTCTCTATGGAGTAAGGATGATTTCTGCCTCCTCAGCATCGATCATCAACATTTCAATGCTCATAAAAGTTGAAACACAGATTTCTTAAATCCTGTTGTCCAAATTGTAGACTATTTGCAGAGCAAGTCAGTACCAAGCTTGAATAACATTTCCAATGGTTCTCCTGGAGCGCAAACACATTTAAACGCATCTATTCACAAGTTTAAAAGAGAATGTAAATGTATGCACATAAGCACATTGAAATAGCCTTCTGCGAGGCGCTTTAATAAGCCAGTCTCTCCTAGCCTATACAGCAAACAAACTAGAATTAGAAATCAGAAGCAGAACTGCCTTTATGCATACCTGTAACTCATTTCCAAGAAATTAATACAGTCTAGAAAAGTTGTCTGCATATCACCATTTCGAAAGTGGATTGATTTATTTTCTAAAAGCTCTAAGAAGTTTATCATTTTTTACTGCTTTCATGTGAAACTTTGGTAAACTAAAGAAACATTTTCACAGTTTTGTAATTTGAGTAACTGGTATCTTTACATTTACTCTATAAACACAGGACACTTGTGGCCTGTTTAGATTTGAGCGGATGATCCATCTGCTCTTGGTATGAGGATTCATTTATTCAGTTAACATTTATTCATGGACTGATTATTCATGTATTCATTCTCAAATATTTACTGAATGCTTGTCATATGTACGACACTGTATTAGATGCTCAAGATACAGGAATTAGCAAGAGAGATGGTGCCCTTTTGAAACTTGTAGTCTTTTGAGGGAGTGAGATGACCAGTAGAAACAGGTAAGTAGAAAGACGCTATGCACTTTCAAATAGGTCTATGTGCTTTGCATGAGAAAAAGAGAACCTAAGGAGACAGAGTTGTAGGCTAAAGAGGAATAAAGTGATATGTGGGTGCTTTGGCTGATGGCCTATCCAGGAAGGTCCTGGTTATATAGGCAAAAGCAGGGAATAAGCCATGTAAAAGACGAGGAAGCAAGATGCATCAGGCAGTGGCAACAAATGCAAATGTCTGAATATGATATACTGTTGGGTATCAGGAAGGTAAGCATGACTTACATAAGTAAAGGGAGGAACTGGAAGGTGAGTATGGGTGTCAGGGAGCAGCCTAGGACCTAGCTTGCACCAACTACACTATGAGGTGGAAGATGGATGACTGTTCAAGCCCAGGTTTCTGTACATCATGGAAAGGGATAGCTCCCCAAATTGATCCTTATACTTCTCTCTTTTATATCCTCCTTCTTCCACTTATATTTTCTGTTTCTATTGTCTTTCCCTCCCTTTTCTCATCCATTTGCTCTGTCACTTCTTCATATTTATATACACATGTATTGTATACCTGTTGGAATCCCTGCACTGAGTCTAATTATCTGATGAATTCCTTTGCACATATTAAAAAAAGGGGAGGTTTACCCTTTCTTCCTTCACTTCATGCCTTTTCAATCAAGACTAAAATCTTGGGGGTTGGAGATCTTGGCTACAGCAGCTAGGGTCCTTGACTTGTCTGCAACTGGCCTGGGTTCAAATCTGGCATCACATAAGGTGCTCCCAGTCCAGCCAGGAGTGATTCCTGATAATAGAGCCAGGATCGCAACAGGAGCTGGAATCTTAAAATATGTTTCATGAACTTTACTCAACAGAAAAGCCACTTAGTGGGTCAAGTCATGATCAAACCTGCAAAGAATGCAATCTCAGTTCCAATATTTACCAGTTGTATGGTACTAGGCAGTTCAAATCAGTTTTCTATTGTCTCATTTTTTTAAATATGTAAAACAGGAGAACAACATTGAAGAAATGTGTGAATTGCTAGTTTGCCAAAGTCTAGCCCAGATGAACAGGCCTGGATGAGGGGACCCCAAGGATCAAGAAAATAGACCTAATGATGACAGACCTAATAATGACCTAATAATGACAGACCTAATATAGAAAAGCATGAGTGGATGTTATTAACAGACAAAAGTACCTATCTAAAGCTAACCTAAGTGGCTCTTTACATCTCAAAAGGGGTCTGTAAAGGGAAGAGGAAGCTTGGGCAAAGTCTCTTTGGATTGTCTTCCTCCAGGAGAGATGGCAGACAATAGTGAATACTGGACCCATGTCAGCAAAGCATTCTTTGCTGATGCCTTCTTTCCGGTAATTCATATTAAAAGTACTTAAATCACTCTGTTTTTTTTTTATTTTTTTTTGTGGTTTTTAGGTCACACCCGGCAGTGCTCAAGGGTTATTCCTGGCTCCAGGCTTAGAAATTGCTCCTGGCAGGCACGGGGGACCGTATAGGACACCACTGATGACCTCCTTCATGAAAGGCAAACGCCTTACCTCCATGCTATCTCTCTGGCCCCAAATCAACTCTTTCTGCATCTCTCCACAGACTATGAACTCTCTAGCTAAGTTTATTTATTTCTTGTATGTCTTCATATACAACACTAGTTTTATACATATAAGCTGATAAGCAATATTTTCATTTCTTCTGGCTTTCTTCCAACTTGAACCTCAAAGTAAAGGAAGGCCATATTTACCGTTGACTCTGAGGCTAAACTTTCCTTATATTATCTCTAATGTATTATATTCATTATTGGAGGATATAACCCAGAGAATCTAAGAATCTAAGACAGGTTAAACGAGAGAAGGTGGAAGGAAGTCTGTACTATATTCATAGTTTCCACTCTCCTTGGATTCACACCTGTGCCACACAATTTCTCCATCCCTCAAGTTTCATCTGACTATTGGGTATTCATTCTTTGACCAACACAATGAGATAGAAGAGCTAGTATTCAGTTCTAATCATATACATCAAGAAGCCATGCATATCTCTGCTGATGTTTTCTGTGACTGCTATTACTGAAAGTCTATGCCCAGCTAGTCCCAGGGGAAGATGCAAATGCAAGGAAATGAGCTGAATTGCCCCAGCCCAACCAATTTCAATCAGCCAACCCAGCCAACCCACAGATGTCTGAGAGTACCGAATCTTAATTTAAACCAGTGCTGAGGTCAGTGGGGATACTTGACTGATACACTAGCTTGAATTGTAACATATTATGTAACATTATCAATTAAATCTAGTAATTGAACTTCTATATGCAATGTTCCAGATACTATGGAGATAAACTTTAACCAGTAAAGTATCATATATGTCCTTGGGAAAATTAGGGTCTGTCTGGATGAGAAGGAAAGGCAGAAACTTGTGCAGAGAATTCAAAGGTTTGGCTACCGGGAGTAGGGTTTAGGTGAGATGAAGGTCTGATTGCACCTAGTGGTCGAAGGGGGAATCGCATCCATAAAATGCTTTCATTTTAATGAAGACTGAAACAGAAAATCTCCAAACTGTTGCTAAGTAGAGGATGCTCCACATCAGCCTGACATCGATGAAAGAAATGCACAGAATTCAGAGTCTTTAAATATAAGAATCTGATACCAACAATAGCTAAAGTGTGAAAAAGTTTCACCGGGACCTTGAGAATGACTGGATTTGGATGAACTGGTATGCCTGGAACTCAGAGTCTGTCTTATGCCAATAAACTTCTAGGGTGAGGCTTTTTTGTAATCAGGTCAAGGAGTTTTTCTCCATTTTCCCATTTTTCTGGATCTATGCAAACACTGGCAATTCCCACTATCACACCTTTACTATATTTTTTTACTCTTATCCTGTAAGGAAAAAGAAATGCAACTTACTGAACTTAAAAACAAATAACTGTAGTAGAATGCCTGTCTCAAATACAGGCAGGGGATGGGAAAGGGGAGGGGGTAATGTTACACTGGTGAAGGGGGATGTTCTGGTTATTACTGTAACCAAAATATGATCATGTTACTTAAATAAAAATATATTAAAAAAAAGAAAAAAAATCTCCAGACTTCTTTTTTTTTTTTTTTTTTTTTTGGGTGAGCTCTCACTTACAACTAGGGAAACCAAGACTCAGAGAAAAGGAATGATTTACCTAAGGGTGATGCAATGAATTTTTGTCAGATATAAGGCAATAGTCCAGGCAGGACCCCTTGTGCTCCAAGACTCACATCTAAGTCAATATGACTCTGAACAGGTTTGTCAGATTTTGCACTACCAGAATATCTTTGGCTGAAAATTTTACTACTAATACCATTGAAGATGAGATTGATCACCATCCTTATCCTAATTCATGATGTTACATGAGTCCTTTATTTGCTCAGGTCAATTAAAGCATGCTAAAATCTGACCTCATAATCAATAATAGTAATTAACACCTTTAGTTATCAAACTTCTTCTCTAAGTACAATGAACTTGGCTTTAGGGATGTGTGCAATTTAATCCCTGCAACAATGTAGACACACATCATAAGATCCATCTTATAACATTGGAAACTGAACTGACAGAGTGAAAGTCTTTGCTCATATAGGTGGAAAATGGCAAAATGAAAACAGGTAGCCTCTATTTTACGCCTTTTCTCTATGGACCCAGGTACAGGAATCCACATCTGGAACAACAGATTCAAAAAGAGCACGTGCTTTGCTCCATCTTTGTCAAGATACCTGCACTGGAGCCCAATAGCAATGATACTCAAACTATTTCCTTGCTTGAGTCCTGCCTCATTTTTCTCCAAAGATTTTGCCTCTGGAACAGGAAGCTCTGGGATAGTCTGGAGCTAGGAACAAGGAACCACTCACCAGGGTCTGGCTATCTTTAGTCTGAAGAAAGGCCATTCAAAGGAATGAGGGCCTGGGAGTTTTGATGAAGAAACCAATAAAATATTAATAGCCTTGTGCTGATAAGGACAGAAACCAAGAAAAGGACCATTTGGGCCTCATCTCTGTCTGGGCTGTATGAAGCAGGCAGAAAGCAGATGAGGAGGCTGTTTATACTGACTCCATAGCTGCTGTGAACCCAGGCTTCCTCCCCTGAAGAATAAGGTGAAGGGAAGGTGAGGCAAGTTAAAATAAACACCCAAACTTTTGGCTGCCTGGGTGAACTGAATCTTTAAATTTAAGCTGTCAGTGGGTTCATTTTTTTTTCCATTTTCTTTTTTTAATCTAAACTGTAATCACACAATACTCCACCCAAGTGCTTGATATGGATTTCTAAGGCAGATCCTAACATAGTCATAAAAAAAAAATTCCCTCTGCAATATGCACTTTGTACTGCGTCTCTGTGTAGGTGTGTTTAAAATGTCACGAACTGGAATGCCTAACTCTGGTTCCCAGGAATTAATCACTTAGAAGAGTGAAAGGGGGGAATTAACTTGCTTTAACACTTAGAAGCAGTCGCCGAAATAGAACTTGCTGAATAGAAGTATGGTTATCTTTCCATTAAAAACTCGAACTCCTTTTACATTTTTCTCTCTGAAATACCCTTGCAAAAATGTCATGCCCTTTCCCGCATTGTATCACCTACCCCACAGGTCATAAGAAAAGCACGGGAGGCTTTTATTTACTCATTTATTAATTTTTTAGCTATAGTGGAGTGGTTTTTCATAAAAATATAAGTTATGAAATCAACGAGCAAATTTTAAATATCTGGACCAATGTAACCAATGTTCTACAGGCCCCTTATGCAATCGATTCCTAGTCATCATCTCAGCATTGCTCTGTCTCTCTCTCAACTTCCTTTTCCATACATACAAATGATGTCATTCAAGATGTGGTTTTATATCTGGCTTTAGGATTTTATGGGAAGGCTTCTTCCTTTAATAGTTCAACCAGTGTCTCTTCATTGCTATGCTGAATGCTACTCCTTGCTCTGGTCATCTGGGTGGGTTTGTAGATCCACTCCCTAATGGATGGACAGTACCAGATATAGGTGATCATACCTAAACAGTACTGTGACAGTGACATTTGCCTTAGTATAAATGGCAGCTTTGGGGGTCTTGACTGTACTGGGTTGTGCAAAGGAAGATAGACCTGGAGTTCTAGTGGATCTCACAAAGTTCAGAGAAACAATGTCACTGCCAGGTACCAAGACCTTTTGAGCAGCCTTTCTAAAATCCGCAGCTGCTACCGTGCTCGAAAAGGCCTCTCCAACAACAAACAAGCAAACAGGTGGCGTCCTTCGATGGATACCGAACAGTGTGCGTGATTCCACATTATTATTAGCTTTGGAGGCGCCTCCATGGATGGGTCTCCAACATGAAAAGAAGAAATCTTTACTTACTAACCTAGAAACATCCTCCTGTATCCTGAACCTCTCGGATACAATCAGACTACTGAATGGGAAAATGATTTTCACAATGGGGTTGGGGGAAACCTGCTAAAATTCCCACAACAGTCAAGAGAAGAAGGGGAAAAAAAGTTCTGGGATGACTAGGAGAGAAGAGGCTGTGCTCACTGCGGCCTTCCGATCCTCTGCGCCTCCCTAGGACTTCGGGGGGCTTGAAGCAAGGGCCTGGGACTCAAGATTTGGGGATTTAGAGAGAGGATAGTGGTGTCTGACACTAATAGGACCGAGGCGGTATGGGGCTAAGAATATGGGGTACCTAACTGCTAAGTCCCAGAGGCAGCCCGCGGGGTGCTTACCCGCGCTCCCGGGAAACGGGCTAGGCCTTTCGGCCCTAGGATCCCCTCGTACGGGGAGCGCTAGCGGTGACGGTGGTGCGGAACATATGGAGCCCAGAGATCGGGCATCCTGAGGCCGTGGGAGAAGATTAGGGGAGGCCAAGGACCAGAGGAGAACCAACAGGAAACTAAACGCCCCCTTCTCCATCTCCGGAGCTGGCCGGGACAGGCGTGCCAGGGAGCGGCAGGGACCGGCGGGTGCGGGAGGGTGGGGCGCCCGGATCGCCGCCCCCGCACGTCTGGCGGCGTCTCTGCGCCAAGGAGCTGGGGTCGCCGGCTGCGGGCTCGGTGCACCGCCCAACTCCGGGTAGCCCGGTGCCTTTTTGCAATTTTGCTTCGTGGGGGCTCAGCCTGGCCAGCCTTTCTGAGCCCGGTCCCCACCACTCCCCGAGAATCCGTGTACCCTTTGCCTGCATCCTTTCCTCCTTGGGCTTCTTCACCTTCCCTTCTCTTCTTCCGTCACCTTCCACCTGGGGAAAGTTGTTGGAGCGAACCCCCTCCCAGAACCACCACCACGGGGGTCTCGACTGCTCCCCGGCAGCCTTGGGCTGCCGAGTGTGTGTGTGTGAGTGTGCTGGTCTCGACCCCGTTTCCCAGCACCCCGAGTCTCACGCATCCACTCCCGGCTGTGATTCGGAAATCCTGCAATTCAATCAGGTCGGTCTCCTGCCGACCAAGAGAGCACAGGACGTGGGCCCGGGACTCCCTTTCGTGAGGGGCTTTCCAGGAGGACAGGATGGGGACAGTGGGGAACCGGTGCAGGATCTGCGCCCCGACACTGTCAGTCCATGGAACCCGCACTCTCCATTCTTCCTCGGGGAAGCCTATGCAGCGAAGGGGCCCCTAAGGCAACAAGTCACGTTCGGTGCCAGGGTCCCCTCCGTCTGGGCAGAGGGCCTTGGCCACGTTTGGGGGTGCGGGGGGCGCCGACCCAGACCGGCAAAGCGCTCCCCGCCTCCCCTAATTCCTGGAGGCATCAGAGAGGGGAGAACTAGGTGAGATGAGAGGCGAATCCCACACCTCCCTCCTCCGCCCTCCGATCCCCCAAAAGAGTTTGCCAGGAATGGGGGAAGGTTCAGGGTTGGAGGCGCCGACGTGGAGACTGATACCGGGGGCCCGGGGATCTGGAAGCAGGGGGAAGAACGCTTCCCCGTGGCCTCCCAGATTAGGGTGAGGCTCCCCATTTCTCCCTCTGTCCCGATCTCCAGAGCCAGGGCAGAGCCTGATTGGCAAGAGCGGTTGCAACGAAGGAGTAAAAAGGGGAGATTTCTGTGCTCCCCACTTTCCCTCCTCCACCCCTCTGGGATCAGATGCAGGTCCCAGGAGCCCAACTTAAGTCGCGCCGGGCTCGCTCTACGCCTCCCCAGTCCCGAGAGCCCGAGGGTAGCGACCCGGGGCGGGGGGCAAAGGCTGCGACGCCCCTAAGCGTGTCACCTCGGGGCTCGGGTGTCAGCACGGCTCGTCTGGCGGCCGCGGCTCCTCTCCGCCCCCCCCCCCTGTCCTTCCTTCCATCTCTCCTTCCCTCCCTCCTTCCCTCTCTCCCTCCCTCCCAGCGGCGGCCTCCCCCCGCCCCCCGCTCCCCGCCCGCCCGCCCGCCCGCCACCTCCCCCCGGTTTCTCATTCCTGCCACTAGCGCGCTCGGCGGCTCATTCCGCGGCCAGCCGCTAGCCGAGGGGAGCGTCGCGAGCAGATGCCGCGGGGGCCGCTCGCTCGCAGCCGCCGCCACCGACTTGTGAACGGGACCCGGGCTGGGGACCGGGCTGACACCGCCGCGCTCGCCCGAGCTCTAGCGACCGACGGCCCCGAGCCCGCGCCACCCACCCTCCAGGGCCCCTCCAGGTGAGCGCACCCGCCGATCCCGCCCGACTCCTTTGCCTGGATGGATGCAGCTTCTTGAGTTTTTTTTTTTTTTTTGGCTGGGGTATCTGTGGGGGGAGCGCACCTTCTGGCTGAGAAATGTTGGGTCTGCATTGGGGGGGTGGCGGCGAAGGAGCTTGGACTAATGCAAAGCAGAAGCGTTGTGGGGGGAGGGCGGAGGTAAGAGATTTGTTGGGAAAAAAAAATCCAAAAGGGAGCAAGGAACCAGCTGTGGACACCAGCAGCGCAAGGGGGGCCAGCGGCGCCAGACGTGCGCTCTACCTCGCTCCCCGGTTTTGGCCTCCCCGGGTTTAGGTTCAGCCTCCCCGATCCCCTGGGAAAGGGGCTTCGAGCTGGGCTGGGACCGCGACGTGGAGGTAGCTGCACTCCGGACTCGGACTCGCCGCCCCCCATGCCTGGCCGGGTCTCTGGGGGTGCGGGGTGCGGGGAAAAGTGGCCCCCGGCGCGCTGCGCCTCTTTCCCCAAAGCGGCGACGTGACCGCGCTCTGCAGGGTTCCTACCCCTTGCACCGGATCCCTCCTAACGGTCTCCGGCCCCGGCTCCGAGTCCCTGCCATCGCGCCTGCTGGGTGGGGAAACCCGGGGGACAGCACCCCCCTGGTTCGCTGGGTGATTGCCCCTCACTTTGATGGCTTGGTTTTGGCTTTGAGTCGGCTGCTGACTGCGGCTCCCCGCTCCCCGGCCGGCGGCTGCGGTGCTAGCTCCTGCCTGAATCTCTACCAGAGCTCCGGGAACCGGCTGTGGGTCAGCTCCCCGCCAACCTCGGGGTGGCCCCACGCGCGGGCTGGACGCGGGCGCAGCCGGCCAGGGGCCGCGTTAACTTTGGGAGCCGCTCAGCCTTTCCCCGAAGCCGGCGCCGCTTCCCCGAGCGCACCCCGCCGCCGTGGCTTTCCGCACGCGCCCGCCCTCCGCTGGGCCCCGAAATCGCAGAGCAGCTGCTGGATGGGGAGGGCACCCCCGGGCCCCTTTACCCGTGCGGAGCGGTCAGGGCGCCCTGCCGGCACGGTTGAAACTGAGTCTCCAGAACCAGTGTGGTGGGGAGGCCCCGGGGCGTGTGTCCTCACAGCTTTCTGAAACAGGCCCTGCTTACCCCCCTCTTCTCAGACCCCGGGTGGTGGGAGCTTGGGGGGGGGCTCTCACGTACCCCCTTCCTTAGTGAAAGGCTTTTTAGATGCTAGGAGAGAACACACAACATGCGCGCGCGCGCGTTCACACACACACATACACACACAAACACACACACAGCAGAAACCCTGTTGCTCTTGCTGATAATGCAGCAGGAATTTCACGGGCCATCGCGCCGCTATTAAGAAATCGCATCTTTTAATTATTTAATAATGTCATTCCTGCCTGGCAAAGGGTTCTCCCTCTGGAGGAGCTGGGTGGGGAGCTGGGGGCGAAGGTTGACTGCCCAACCTCTCTCTCCCTAGCTTCATGCAGGCAGAGAGAGATCTCTCTAGACTAGAGTCCTCTTGCCCATTCTGCCCCCCACCTTCCCCTCTAAAAATCTCCTTCCTCTCACTCAGAAATCTTCCTCTGCTTTCTGTACCCTGGTTTCCTCTAGGTTTAATAGGAGGTAGCAGTTAAGTTTTCAATTTAATTCCGGCAAAGAGAATTCCTTGATCATCAAGGAATGCGACTTGTGTTTGCTGGCATGTATGGTTTTGTGGGGTGTTTAGTTTTGGGGGGCGGCTGGAGATGTGGCTAGAGCCAGAGGTTCTGCCAGCACCCGTCAACACATTGCCTTGGATAGGCTGAACTCAGCGCGGCGCCTAAGGGAGTGGAGAGCAGAGAAGGGGCTGGTCTTGATTTCATGAATCCTGGAATCCATTCCTCCCACCCCACCCCCGCCTGTTTCCTTCTCCCACCGCACTCATTGCATATGGAGAGGCTGACACCAAAACCCCAAAGTAGTCAGTAACCCAACTCCAGCTGAGGCAGCCTCCTCTTCTATGTAGCAATGTGAAACAAAGAAATAAAACTTTCCAAAACTAAAACCCGGGGACAGAACTGTGACCATTTCCAGAGGGACCCTAAAAGCTTCTGGTCACCAAAGTTTGTTCCTTGAGAGCTTGGAATTCAGGTGTTGGAATGGGCCATTGGGGCCCAGAATTCTCGGCTCTGTGCACAGCTGAAATCCTGCCTCGGACAAAGGCAGCAAGTGTTGTTCAGAATAAACCAGGGAATGGCTTCTGAGAGCCCAGGGAACTTGGCATGCTTGAGCTTTACCTCTTGTTTTTGAAATCCAGCAAAATAATACATGAAAAATGTATCAGGCTGCACTCCCTGACCGAAACCTTATTAAGATAGTCATTTTCTTTGCTATTTCGGAGTCTGCGCAAGATGGTCACGCTATTATAGTCTTAGAAAAAAGAAAGGAACCTGACTTCCACCCCAGAGAAGGGAGGACATGAAGAGAGATTTGGAAAGATTGGAGGTAGCATCATCTATGGAGGCCCAGGCAGGCAGATTTAGATGGACCAGACTTCAGTGCTTACTAGAAAAATAGACTTTAAAAAGAATCCTAATTGAAGCAACGGACCATCTTGATAGCACTTCAGAAGTTCCATTATTTCAGCATTCTTATCAGAACACCAGAGAATAAAATGGTTAGAAACCTAAATTCTGTTTTCAATTAAGATGCAATCTTTTGTTAATTTGAGAATTAAAAAAAAAAAAAGAGAAAGTTACGGCTTTTTTTTTTTTTATGACACAGAACTCAGGCCTTCTATTTGCAGTGATGTTGAAGACTGTTTAATTGTTAGTTTATTTGTTCACAGAGGGGGGGACAGCGTTAGAGAGCATGGTATGATTTGGGGGAATACAGATCAATTTCATGCTTCTTTACTGCACTTGTCCTCATAATTCATGGTTTTTCTTCCACTCTGAATAGAATTACATGGCTGCTTTGTAAAGATTCTGGTTTGGGGACCCTTGGATGGGAAATGCCTTGACTTTAGCCTCCAGGCGCCATTTACAATTAAAAAACTACACTCCCCTGAGCTTAGTGTACTAAAGAACTTTGCCCCGAGCAGCTGTGACTTCTGCAGTTGACACTTCCCATAAACTTGGATCTGTAATATTCAAATCCATTTCCAGAACCCTCTCACTGCGATCTGAAAATATGATTGTAGTCTTCCCTCGTTTACAATAACTGGCCTAGACAATTAATCAGGAATCATAATCAATGCATTTCTATAGATAGATATAGATATTTTCAATCTAGGGTATTATTTTTTTACCTCGGTCATAGGCATACCTGATCATAATGATCTTTAAGTTGGTCCCAAGAATTTAAATGTTTGTAGAAAACCTTGCCTCATCCCTGAATTGTCATGAATGCTAAGTTGCCAGCTTCACCTCCCTCATAGGAAAATTCTAGAGTTTTTCCAAGTCAATCTTCAGTGATATAAGGGATTAAAATGCATTTGCATTGCACATTCCTCTCCTTTCATAAAACTGGCCACAGATCCATTAAAAAGTTGCCTAATTTAACAACAAAAAAAATCCAAAAAACAGTTGTTCTGATTTTACCAGACATTGAGTGTTTCCACTTTGAAGTCATTGGCTCTGGAATATGCCGAGAGCTTTGGTCTCTATAAGTATGGTTTTCATTGACTGACAGAAAACATCAACAGGTCTGGTGAAAAGAAAAAAAAAAAGTCACTAAAATTGGATGAAGTCAGACAAATTTGGGTGCATCGGTTAGTAGTAAAAAAAATCAGCTTTTTTATGAAGATTTCTGGGATAGATATCTCGTCTCCCTTCTGAGCTGGAAGGACTAAAGAAACACTTGAGAATAATTAGACATCTTTCTGCTATAATTTTACCCTGACATTGAGAACCTTGTGCGGCTCTCAATGAAATGAACTCCTCAGCGGAAGATTGCACTTCTGACCACTAGAGGGCAATAGCGTCCTTCTCCAACTTTTTGCATGGGGCCCATCTGCTTTTGAGGGCACCATGAAAAGCTGTTTTGTTACCACCAGCCTTGTCTGGCCCTCTCAGGAGAGACTGAATTCAATCTAGCTGTGGTTCAGGCTACTGCTCCAGCAGTTTGTCAGGATTAACATCTTTCTAGTTCGTGGATCACGTTACCTTCAGTCTCTTCTTCCCACCGTGGAGTTTACTCGAAAGTTAGAAAATCTTGGAAGCCAATGTTTGTGGAATAAGACATGAGAGGGTGAGCTTGGGGGCTGGGGTGCGTGATAAACACGATCAGCTCTCACCAAGGCAGTGATCTGGGAGGATTTTCTGGCAGAAAAAGCATCATTTCAGATTCCCAGGGAAAGGGAATGAATAAAGAGAAGAAATATTAGTGAGACTGCTGTGATATAGCTCTGCCTTTCAAGAGGATTTGAAGATGATTCTCATTTGCAAAAAAAAAAAAAAAAAGGGGGAGACAAAAGGATAACAGTATGAGTTTTGGTAAACAAGTTAGGTAGGAAATGGAGTTTTCATAGAAGAGTAAATGGCTTACTATTACCTTTAAACCATCTTAATATTGTTATGCCAGACCCAGCTTTAGCAGAGAGAAAAATTTAATTCAAGATTGGCCCTCATGCACTGGAGTTTAATCATTTGACATTTTTTTTTATCTTCAGTGATATGGAAATTACTGCTTATGATTAAATTGCATATTTCAGACTGCACAAATTTGTATTTGTTACTGTTTGATAGTCTCATTATGAAAGTTCAAAAGAAGAATGGGGGAAACTCTAATGCTGTATTATAATTAAGAGGAGAGTGCTATTTTAAAAAAAATAAGGACTGGCTTAAGTGGATATTTATTTGTATTTCTTTTCTTGCTTTTTTTTTTTTAACGAAGTCCAGTTATCTCCTTGGTGAATCAGCAGTCTTTGCAGCCTTGACTGTGCTGGAATGAAGGATGCAGGGGCAATTGATGAAGAAGGAATCAAAGCAAATGGATTGGGGTGGGGAGAATTAAGTAATTCAGTGTAAAAGTAAGACAAAGTGTTTTGTAAATCCAGTCTCATTTACCACTGACAGTTTGTTTAACTTTGAAAAAGGAGGCTCTTTAAGACTCTGGGTCTTATGAATAATGCACATTGGTTAGAACTGAGGGGTGAACTTACCTTGTTGGTTAGTTTCATTAATCTTGGACACTTGCAAAGTGCCAGGATTCTTACTGAGATCCTGGGTGTTAGGTTCTTATTACATGTAGTTAAGGGTTCTGCTTCAGCCTAGAGACTGGAAGGTTGGTTAGGGTATTAAGATAAGAGGAGGGAGAAGGACAAAGGGGACATCAAGCAACAAAGACAGACATCAGAGTGTGTGAGAAACTCAGTGACTTTTCTCATGGCCCAACAAATATTGGCATGATTCACTCTCCTCTCTCTCCTCTTCATTTCTCTCTCTCCTTTAGACTTTGGGAGCTACTGAACCCAGAAAGTTGGCCCAAATAGCTTTCCAGGACACAGTATAAAGGATTTGGAGGCTTATTTTGTTGCTTTGTGGCACTGAATTCACTCAGAGGATATGGAAAATAAGCACTGCCTTTTTTTTTTTTTTTTTAGAACTTCCCTGGTGGTGGCATGTGTCACCACTGTAAGTGGATTCTCCCTGTTGGTCTTTCTTGGAGAAAATGTCTTTCTGCCCACCTTTGTCCCTAGTAGAGCTTGGTGGCTCCTTCCTGGCTTGATTTAAAGATGTGAGTCTCTGTCTTTTCAACCCTTGTGGAGTCTGTCAAGTGAGAGTTGTCTGTGGGAACTTGGAGGCAAGGCCCTGACATCCAAGATGTTATATTTCACTGCATAGGCAGAGTTGATAGCAGAGAGAGAGAGACAGAGTAGGTGAATTTCGCTGCAGGAGTCCCTGCCCCTGGATCTCTGGGCACATTCCACCCCTGACTACATGCTACAGTGCACTGGCCTCTCACCTGGAGCACTGGAGCAACTTTAGACTTAGAGAGTTCACTCAATGGAGACAGAGTGAGGCAGAGAATACAGGTAGAGTTTCATCCTGTCATAATTGAAAGGTTTATGTTTAGCTTATCACATTTTTATTCCCATTCATCTTAATTTTTCTTTTCTTTTATTTTCTTTGGGGCTTTACCCAGCAATCCTCAGTACTTACTCCTAGCTCTGTGATCAGGGATCATTCCTATAGATTCACAGCTGATCATTGGTTAGTGCCAGGGATCAAACCCAGCTCATTTATGTGCAAGATCTTAATCCTGTATTCTCTCCAGTCTTTCTGACTTTTAAAAACTAACACTTTAAATATGATTTATCTTGAATACTGGTATTGGGGGGCTATTATCTATAACCTGCATTTTTCTTGGCCTATCAATTCCATCCTTCTTAAAATGAGCTTGCCTGCTTCCCAAGTGTCTGCCCAAGAATAAGCTACAGAAATTTTCTGAGACTCAAATACATTTTAAAAACGGGAGCTAATAATAATGTACATACCCTAGGATTCCTGTCAAAATAAATGGGGATTTATTTTAACTGGTGCCATGCTGGAGTGAAATTTCCAGGCTGATGGTTGCTAGTATCATTTCATCCTTATAATTAATTATTAGACTCAAATGCGACACCAAACATTCATTTTAGAATGGAAACTTCTTCCAATTAGTGATGAATTGTGTATTAGTGCCTTTTTAGAAAAAGAACCATTTCTTAAGTTTAAGTGATCCATCCCTCTTCCATTTAAAATATTCAAGAAGCAGCTGAGATTTTAGAGATAATTATGGCTTTTGAAAAGTGCCTGTCTCCTTCCTACCTTTGCTTTTGCTCCGTCTTCTTTTTGCACGTGCCTTGCTGCGTTGAGTTACCCTGAAGTCATAATCTTCGGAGGGAACTTTGCTAAGCCAGCGATGATACTGAGATATTCATTACCAGTTTGCTTTCCTTTTTAAAAGGGGATGCATTTACTATTCCAGACTAACTTAAATGATAATTAGTCTCTTGATACATCATCTCCATTTCAAGGAGATTCCTGTTTGTTTTTCAGGTAAATGTAGTTTGAGATTTCACAGGGTTGAATAGTGACAGTTTCACTCACGAACAGACTGCAATCAGGCCAGAGAGACAGTACAGTGGTATGGTGCTTACCATGCATGCAGCCTACCTAGGTTCGATTCCGCAGTCAGTCCACATAGGGTTTCCTGAACATTGCCAGGGGTGATCCCTGAGTACAGAGCTAGGAATAAGCCCTGAGCAGAGCTGCTTACAGCCCCCAATTGAAAAGAAGATAAAATGGCTGCCATTAACCAAATGCTGTGACCCTATGTGCATCCAACCCATCCAACTGCCCCCCCCCCCCCGCAAAAGTACAGTGATTTGGTTCAGTGTTAAAAATAGCAGAAACCTGCACCCTTATGCAGCCCTTAATGGTTTTCCTACTGTTTTCACACCCGACATCACAGTTGCGCTGGGCTTTCCAAGATTCCTGCCCTTCCAGGTTTTCCTGCTGGGTCCCATCTGCGGCTTACTTCTGTCATCTGGCCCTATCCCAGGCCCCGTATTCCCTCCTGAGGATGCAGCAGCAGAAGAGAAAAGGAAATAGCTGCTTTTTGCTTTGCCAAAGGGAAGGAAAGAGGTGGAATTTTTTTGAGGTTCTCCTGGGTGCTGGCCTTTGTGCCCAGACTCCCCTATATTCTCCTCAGTGGGGTATTGCTGGCACCTGTCCTATTGCCAACAGGGACAATTGAAGAGGCTGCAGGATCCTATTTCTGCTTCTAGGAGAAGAGGTTTGGAGTATTATTCCCAAGGCTCAGTGCTCTCTTAAGTGTTAGTAGCCATGAGTTGGGATCTGCTGCTCTTTCTAGACAAGAGATGCTAGACAGAAGAGCCTCCATGCACACACACACAGACACACACACACAGACACACACCTCACATACACACTCATACACACCTACATTTCATGTGTTCTTTCATAAGAAATTTATGTTTTGTTCGAGTCTAATTCTCTTTTCTGTTGGCCACAAAGCCTGCAGCTTCTTCGATGTATGCTAAGGCCCTATGGGACCCCTGGGCTGACTGATATGACACAGAGATGATGCCTTCACATGACTCTTTGCAGGCCCCACCTGATCAGAGCTGACAGAACCCTCTTGGGAATGACTCTCCCAATACCCTCCTCTGCCTTTGCTCTACATCCCCTTTCCCTGCTGACAGACCTCAAAAAATCAAATGTTATTAGAAGAATAAGACATTAAAATTAGCATAATCAATCAAGTTCCCTGTTCCAGCTGCTCTGTTAAAACCATGCTGTGTATTCAAACTTAGCCACAGTGACCCTGAAGCTACTAAGACGGGGACTGGTTACTGGTTTTACTGAATGTCAAAGCCAGGCTCCTGTGCCAAGGTTCACTGTACTCCAGGTCAGGATGCTCTGCATTTCCAAGCTTCCTCTCATCTGATGAGGCATAGATTCCCTTTCTCTCTCTCTCTCTCTCTCTCTCTCTCTCTCTCTCTCTCTCTCTCTCTCTCTCTCTCTCTCTCTCTCTCTCTCTCTCCTCTCTCTTCTCTCTCTCTCTTTCTCTCTCTCTGTTTCATACACACACACACCATCATCCTGTCATATCATCCTATCACCAACATTTTGGAGGTGAGAATCATTGTCTCCTTTCATGTGCCACATTTAAATCAAGCCCACTGCCCCCTACCCCACACAAAACTGACAGAACCAGCAGGAAGTGGAAGGCTGGAGTTCCAAGATCATGCTATATTTTCAAACTTAGACACAGTGACCCTGAAGCCTACTAAGATGGGGACTGGTCACTGATTTTACTGAATGCCAAGGCCAGGCTTCTGTGCCAAGGTTCACTATATTCCAGGTCATAATGCTCTGCATTTTCAAGCTTCCTCTCACCTGATGAGACATAGATCCCACACCCTGCTCTCATGTCACACACACGCACACACACACACACACCACACCACACCACACCACACCATATCACACCATAACCACACATACACCATCCTGTCACCAACATTTTGGAGGTGAGAAACATTGTCTCCTTCCACGTGCTACATTTAAATCTAGCCCACTGCCCTCTACCCCACCACAAGATTGGCAGAACCAGCAGGAAGTGGAAGGCTGATGTTCCTCATCGAAGGATTGGCTCTTTCAGTATTGAAGCTGTGGTTTTTCATGGTACCTTTTCCCCAGGGACCATCTCAAGAGGGAGCGCCCCATTCATTTTTTTTCTCCAGTCAGCCTGACAAGGACTGAAGGCAGAAATTGAGGCAGCTCGACTCCAGACTTGCAGCTCCTTCTCTAGACTCTTATTGCTACTCGAGGTACATTATATTAGCTTTTATTGCCAGCCACATTGCCCAGAGGACTTATGCGCCACATTTATTTGTTTATTTGTTGTTTTCTTATGTGCTGTGTTGAATCACATCCCACCTGTCTTTGTGCATGGGAGGCATGATGAGGCATTTTTGGTGCTGGTGTTAGCACAAACGGAGCACAAACTGAGCCTAGGATATTCCTGCTCCAAGGAATAGCTCTGCCTTTTCACAGATCTTCAGGGCACTTAGCTCATTCTCTATGTCCCCACACATAACCTTGGGTGAATGAGTTCTGCCCTGTGGGTTAACTCTAATGTCAAGTGGGATTGATTGAAAGAAATGCTTAAAGGTGGCATAGAAATGGAGTTGTTGTTATTTTAATTGTTGTGTGGGAGAAACTTGTTGTGGTCTGGAGACAGGGCAACTCCTGGCACTGAGATACACTAGTAATGAGGGGGCAGAGTCATGTTCAGCCTAGCAGTGTTTGGGGACCATGTGGTGTGGTGGATAAAACCCAGAGTCTTACACATGCAAGGTGTGAGCTCCACCAATGAGTCACTTTGGCAGCCCAGGAGCTGCTGTGATTATCTGTTCTATTTTGTGTGGTTAAATTTGGTGAAATTATCACCTTCCCCAATTTTAAATGTACATTTTTATCCTGACTCTGATCTTGTGGATGCATCCTGGCAGGGCTCTGGGGGAACATATGAGTTGCTGAGGATCAAACATGGGTTGGCCTTGTCCAAGGCAAGCACCTTGCTCAATGTAATCTCTCTCTCTAGGCTCCAAGTATATTGGCCTTCTTGGCATTATGAATTGGTTTGCTCAGTTACCAAATTTTTTGCTTGGTTAAAGCAGCGCAGAAATAACAGCAGTGCCTGGAATGGAAGGAGGAATAGAATGTGGTAAAACCACACACATCTCTTGTGAGGATTCTACAGTCTGGGAAATCTTGTTAGATGTGCTTCTTAGTCCTTGCAATTTACAGTTGTCATTGTTTGCTTGTTTATTGTTTAGAACAAACATTCTCCCTTCCCTCTGTGTTGAAAACAATCCAGAAGGAGATTTCTCTATTCAAAAAAGGTCCAGAGCTGCTCTCCTGGCTCTCCTCTAAACCAGAACATGAACAACACACATCCACTTTCCAGTGTGTGTTTTCAATGTAGATCCAGACTCAAATATGGCAGGTCACATGCTTGCCTTGCATGTGGCCAACCCTGGTTCTATCCTTGGTACAGAATATGGTCCCCTGAGCCCCACTAGGAAGGATCCCTGAGCAAAGAGCCTAGAGTAAGTCCTGAGCACAGCCAACTTCAAAATGGAAATAAATATAAATATGGATTCAGCATCTTACTCATTGTCAGTGCATACATAGAGCAAGTGACTATGGGTGCAGCAGGACCCATTAGAGTTCAGAGGAAGTTGTATGTCCCCTGTCTATAAGGAACTGCTTTCAACTCCCTGATTCTGTGGCCAATCTGCTCCATGGCTCTCACTGCTCTGACCATTTCCTGAAAATGTTTCTCTAGTCTCATGCAAGAACTGTACATTCAGCTCACTATTCTTTGTTGTTATTTTTGTTTGTTTGTTAGTTTTTTTTTAAAGTAAAGAACCATAGCAGGTGTCCATTCCTTGTGCATCCTTCTCCATTCTGGATCTGTGTGGTCTGTCTGGCATTTGAAATCCTCTTCAGTGCAGAATAAAATGCCTGGGATCAAGGCCTAAGTTAGGTATTAAGGTGTGACAGTGGAGCAGAGTTGAGCAGTGATGAGACCTTGTATTTTCTGATCTGAATTGAGCAAGATTCATGCAGACTATAGACAATGGAAGTGGCTAGGGAAATCTAGCCATACAGCTCTAAAGGAATATCAAGCACACCAGTGAGGGGCCAATGATATCCTGGATGGGACATCACAGGCTGGGAGGGAAAGTGGCTCATGGACACTGAGAAATAACCAGTGCAAACCCCCAAATATTACTTAGAAGGTGTAGCCAGATGCACGAAAACCCCAATTCATGGGTGTGCTTGCAGATGAGTACTCAGAATTCAGAGGAAATCATTTTGAAGAAGCCAGGACAGAATCTACAAAGATACTTTGGATATGGACAGGATCAAGAAAGCTGCTCACCACTAATTAGGACAAGTGGCCCCAAGTCCTACCTTATCTTCTAGGGATGGAGAAATCCCTGGCTCCCTTCTGGCAGCAGGAGCTGTGTTAGCTTAAGGCAAGGTGAAAGTATCATGTTCACAGGTGGATGAATTGAGTGACAGGGACAGATGGTATAAATCCTTTCCTGCAGTCTTCTGCCAACTCAGCCTCATTTTCTAGAAGCCCTGAGAGCAGTTAGCACCTTCCTGAGATGATGCCAGCAGGGGATGCTCAAAACTTCCAAGACTCTAGCCTGCCTCATGAGCCCAGGAATCGAACCACCCAATGGCTTTGCCTTTGGGCTGCTGGAGCCAGAGCTCAGTCCTCTCTCAACTTCAAGCAACACAGAAGTCTTGGTTTTGTTTGGGACCACACCTGGCTCTGCTGAGGGCTTACTTCTGGCTCTATGTTCAGGGTTTACTCCTTTGCTTTACTTTCTTTGCTTAGGCTTTACTAGGGATCATTCCTGGGGAGACTGAATGGTCCATATTAGGTGCTAGGGATCAAACCTGGGTCAGATGCATGCAAGGCAAATGTCTTACCCACTATAGTTTCTCTCAGTGAACTTTTGGAAGTCAATGCCTTTTGATTTATCTGTGATCCTTTCTTATTTGTCACCTACATTTAAATCCAGATCAAAGATAAAGAGTGACTGTGTAAATGGCTAGGCAGTTGCCAGGTCAGTAGTGATCAGTGCTGCTGTCCTTTGTCTATTGATTAGGGATGCATATTTCAAGGCTTTAAACATCTATCACCTTATTTAAAGATTTAATAAAGCACAACTGTCTAACAATTCCAAAGCCAAATGGATAGACAGGATTCTTTCCTTTCACGTTTGGCATGAAAATAAAGTAGCCCAGTAGTAAAGGGAACAGTCTCACTTTCTTGTATGCTTCCTATAGAGACATAGCTGGTTATGGTGGATGTTTTCATTTTTATTACTATTGTTAAGAAACCTGAGAAGCTCGGTATGAATGAAGTGTCACCATTAGTATTATCATCTTGGAGGAAAAATTGCAATGTAGCAGTTCGAGCCGGACATCCTCGCTTGCCTCTGCAGTAATGCATCGTGGATTCTTGTGTTTTATTCATCTTCCTTCTCACTGCAAACATTGCAGAGAATCCTCAACTTCAGCATATCTCAGCAGTGCATTGGGGAGCATTAGTCAGGAGGCTAATGCAGCTTGAGCGGACATGTCGTAGAGCTGAGGGATGGAGACTGTAGTATCATTTCTGTTGCCCGTTTCCCATCCACCCCATTCTTGCCAGGCCCTCTGTTGCCAACCAGAAAGGTAGCACTTTTCCCTCACAGAGAAGCCGGCTCTGTGTTCTTTACTTATTGGATGTCTAACTTCTGTCTCAATTCTCACAAATGGAGAAAGATCACCTGTCAGCAAGTTTGTGGCCAATTGCTGACAAATTTTCCTTAATAGGCTGCCCTGGGGTTCCTTCCCTCTGGGCAGCCCAGCCTAGCACAGCCCTGGCTTTGCTGATAAATAGCTGTGTGGCCTTGGGCAAGCCAATTAACCTCAGTTTCCTCATCTGTAAAGTGGCCTTTTGGGTCCTTTCCAGTTCTAAAATGGTCTGCCTCTCAGATCTTCCACAAATCACTTGGCTTGGTACTTTCTGACTGTTCCAATCCCTGTGGCTGAGAGAAGTGAAGTCGACCAAATTCCCAGATGTGAAGGCACATGTTTGCTTTTTGGTAGCAGCTCATGTCCCCGGCTGACAGTTGTGGGCATCTATCTCTGTGGGGTGCTAAGTTTGGAAGTCGGTGAAGAGTAACTGAATGCAAAAGCCAAGGTTTGGGATTCTGCTCTTCTAGATATAAGGGAATCTTTGCAGAATTTAGAGCAGGGAAGTGATGCCTGGAGCCGAGACTTTATTAAATAATTTCTGGAGCAGCCCTGAGAAGAACTAATAAAAAGGAGTAGTGACTTCAAGCAGGGTTGCTGGAAGGGAGGGTATTAAGGCAGAGATGATGAAGCTAGGGCAAAGGTGGTGGCATTATCATAATAGCTGATGTATACTGAGCATTTACTATATATGTACACTGCTCAGCACTTTCCATAAATTATCTCAATCCATCCTCACTACAACCTCAATGAGGTAGAAGCTATAATTATCCCCATTTATAAACTGTGGAAACCCATAGGAGGGTCATTAAACAACTTTCTCCAGTGTTTTGCAGTTAATAAGTAGACAAGTGGAGATTTGAACAGGGAAATTCCATGTTCCTCGCTGCTTGGTTCCAGGGAGACAGATTTAAAAGATTCAAGAGCAGGCTCATGAGATTGGCTACTGTCAATGATGACTGGGAATGATTGTCTTGTGAAAGTGAAGGTCAGGGTCTTGACCTCATTGTATCTTCCCAACCCCAGACAACCTGCCAAGAGACAGTTGCAAAGCCTTTGAACTCAGAACCCTGTAATATGCAGAAAAATTTTCCCATGATTCTTGTAGTACATGCAGGATTGATGGATTCTTGGCTTTCTTCACACTGAGGATAATTTAAAGATGACACTGAATTTTATGTTTTCTGTAATGTGCTCATCATACAACTTAAACATTTGAAAAGACGTGTGAGGCAGAAAACAAGTTGTATATCCCAAATCTCTGCTCTCTTTTGAAATGCTGGTTCTTGTCCAGTTTGGCACAGATGAAGGAAGATACCACCACACAACTATCAGAACATGTTCTTTGCTTTCAGGATGTGCAACTTACTTCTAGCGTGTATTGAAAGAGGACATGCCAACCAAGTCTTTGGCCATCAGTAAAGATGCTTCAATTTCTATTCTGGGAACTAAGTGAATCTTGTGTGTGCTGGATTTTAACAGGCATCTAATGGTGGAACATGCAGGCTAGGACCTAAAACTAAAGATAATTGCCAAGACCAATACAGCAAAGTCTTTTTCATAGAGACAAAGCCCACATGCTCCCTGTATTTTCCATTTCTTTATCTGAAGAGATATTCTTTTTTGGAGGTGCACACTTGACAGTGCTCAGAGCTTACTCCAGGCTCTGGACTCAGGAATTACTCCTAGTGGTATAATTACATGGGGATGCCATTGATTAAATCTGGGTCAGTCATGTGCAAGGCAAACATCATCCTCACTCTACTATTGCTCTGGCAGTCTATACTGACATTCTTAGAACAATTTCATTTTTATGCTCCCTTCCCCACCTATTATCTTCCACTCCTTTTTTGGTTAACTGTGAGCAAGAAGAAGGAAATCACTTTATATGTCTGGGCTCATGTTTTGTCTTTTTTAAAGAATAAGAGGAGTAAATTGGAAAATAGCATTCCCTTGGGAAGGACCTGGAAGAACCTTTGAGCTCTGATAAAAGAAATTTAAAAAGAACTTCCAGTCATCCTCCTTGATCGAGCAAGCACATGTAGTATTTGCCTCTTAACCCAGTTCCTGTCACTCAGATTTTTATTTGGACAATGAAAAGCAAATTGATGGTCGGCTCTTGGGAACTCAGAACTAGTTCTCAGTTCTTACAGCAGAGAGAGCAGAGAGAGATCCTCCCACACCTCATTTAAATGAACAGTTGTAAAAACAAAGCTAAGAAATCAAGTTTCCTGGGTACAAATGTGAATTGATTAAATTCATAGAACTAGCATCACTCTTGAAGGCTTGCCTGTCTTTGCTTAATGTTAAACATATTGATATTATCTCCAATATTGTTTCCCCTGTTTTTGCATTTACATGGGAAACGTTTCGATTCACATTGCTTTCTGAAGATGATTTTCTTTTAGAAAGTTACATTGATTGTATCTGATTGGCCCTCTGAGAGAACCTTCCTAGGCAGGCTGATTTGGATGCGAGGCAGAGCACACTGGAAATGGTGACTCGACCTGCATTGTATCGCCTCCTTTCTAGTTTCCTTGGGGTTGGGTTTTCTATAAGGCAGCATTGAGAATGTCATTCACATCCTTTCAAATGTGAGAAATTGTACTAATACAACTTTAATTTTCGTATCAAATTGAACAAGAAATGAGTTTGTCGGAAATAATCATGTCTATTGAAGAAGAGCCAGGGTGGAGAGTTACTGAGATGTGACTGCTTCTCTGTGAGGTGACCTTGCAGTGTGGGTCTGTGATGATGGAGGTCATCCATCAGGTGGACCCAATTACACCCCCTGGAGAAGTTTTGGGAGCTATTCCAAGCAGTGATCCATCCAGCTGGGAATATTCCCTTGTTTCCCACTATATTTGGCTCAGTCTCCTCCTCATTTCCAAGATTCTTCTGGGTTCCTTACAAACTAAACAAAATTGGAAGGAAAAAATAGACTCTACCTTTATGTAAATAGTTCACCCTAAAAAAAGTAGTTCGCCCTATGAAATTTATGCTTTCAATTAAATGAGAGAGACCATGACTTGATAATAGGTCTAGAAATTCAGCTACCTTTGAGGAAGAATTGGGAAGATTTCAGCCATTCATTATAGTCAGTATAGAAATTGCTTTTAATCCTATTAGATTATCTGTGAGGTCAGACTTAGTTTGGTTTTATATTTCATAGACTAGCTCTGGAAGCTCTGTACCCCCCCCCCCCCACCGAAAACTCAGTTCTTACAGGATCCAAGACAGTACTAACATACAGAATTTCCAAGGTCAACTTAGAGGTTTCTCCCCATACTTGGGAATCTTTTATTTGAGTTAATAGGATACCGAGTGACTTCTGTCCAGTGGCCTCTCCATGCTCTCCTGCCACGTTACAGAGTGATAGAAATGTGCAACTTTGGGGCCAGAGTGGTGTCACAAGTTGTAGGGCATTTGCCTTGCATACTCTAACCAAGGATGGACCACAGTTCTATCCCCTAATGTTCATATAGTCCCCCAAGCTAGGAGTGATTTCTGAATGCATAGCCAGGAGTAACCCCTGAGCATCACTTGGTGTGGCCCCAAAACCAAAAACAAAAAAAAAAAAAGGAAAAAAAAACATACATCAAGTTCATCCAGGAAAGTTCCATATTTCCCATGGTGTATGTTTTAAGGGTAGTTTCTTGTTCCTTTTTCATGATAGCAGTGGGAATTTGATCTGAATGGAGAGTGGTGATTGACACTCAAGTACTAAAAGGGTTGAGATTAAATGTGTACAGATTCTGTTTCCATCAGATTTTAATTGTGTGACTATTATATAGATTATTTATCCTCTGTGCATCCTTTTTCTCATTGTTGCAATTGGAACAACAATGGCTCTTCTACATTCGATTTTCTTCATTGAGTTAAACAAATCACATCTTCAGATTGGAAGGAAATATAGACCAAGAATTACCCTTCTTGTGTCCCTCAGAATTCCAGGTAGTTTACCTGCTCTCTTGTGATAGATTCTGGTTAGATAATCTTTAAAACAGACTATCTTGCTTGTGGAAGGAAACATGGGAAATGAATTTATAGTCTTATTATGACTTTCCTCAGGCTTTATAATGCATGACTCAATATCAGTAACGCAAAGGTCCCAGTGGAGACTGCAAGGAGAGTCTGTCAGAAACAAGCAGTTGAGAGAGAGGAAGCTGGTAGTGTTCTGTTCTTTCTTACAAGGTTAACATAGTTGATTTGTTAAAATGTTACATGGGTGAATCCCCTGAGTCAAAATCCACAGAGTTCTGCATTTCTATATCTATGTTGTACTTAAAATATTTAGGAAAAGCTAAAACAACAGCAATAATTATAGTATCCCAAAGTATGCCTAGAATAGGTTATCTCTAGCAGTGAGTGTTCCCCTTTAATAGCTTGCCAACCTAGGGATAATGACAAAATCTTAAAAATATGTTTGCTTGTCAACAGTAGACAGTGTTGCTCATGGCATCTTGTGGGTGGTGTGGGAAGAGAAGCTGATATTATCATACAAAATATTAACCCTCAAAGAAGCATAGCATTAAGAAGACCTGGCCTATAGAATGCAGGTCAATCTGAAATATTCATCACTGAGTGTCCACAGCAATTTCTACTCACAGAGAACTCATAAAGTAGCTATATGTGCCTTTCATAGTTGAAGAGACTAAGACAAATTGATGGTAACTTGTTGAAGGTCACCCAGTTAGTAACCAAAAGATCAACTACTTGCTTATATTAACAGATCTCTTTTTTTGTCTGTTCACTTCTTCATTACCAAAATTAATAATTGAAAAACATACTTATTTTCCCAATAATTGAAATGCTTTTTGTGTAAGGAAGTCAGATGAAGGTATTAAAAAGAAGAGGTTTTACAAAGATATTATCCACCTGGTCTTCTTGCAACAATTCCTTTATTGAGCCATAATAATAGACTACTGTGAATTACTTTTTCCAAGAACCTGTCAAGAAATTGTCACACTGAGGATGCATAGCATTCTCTTTATTGAACAGGTTGATATTTGACCTTTGGAATCAGGTAAGAAGACAACTGTCATTCAGGGGAATCAAAATGTGCTCTGGGCTGCTGTCAAAGGATTGCAAAGCTTTTTTCTTTCCTGAAGGCTGAAAGCATCTGAAGATTCCCATTTGTAAATATTGATACACACACCGTGTATCAGAATTTTTCAGTCAGGATTCTATAAAAGAAACAGAGCCAGTGGGAAGAGCATAAAGTAAGACACTTATGGAGAAGATTTGACTAAGCAATGGCGGGGTGGATGAGGCAAGTCTACAATCCACAGGGCAGGTGGACACACACATTGAGTGTGAATAGATGCTGTACTCACAGGTGGCATTTCCTTTTTATTATGGAAAAAGTTTAGTTCTGCTTTCAAAAGCATTCAGCTGGCTAACTTAGGACCACCAATATAATCTAGGCTACTCTTTAAAGAAAACTGATTATTGACTTTAATTACATCTACAAAATACTTTCAGAGAGACACCTCATTTAGTGTTTGATTGTGTAGCTGGGGCCTCTTACCTGGTCAAGTTGACACAAAAATGAACCTTCTCACAGAGTAATTACATAGTTGTCCTGAGGCAGAAGTGATTTCAGATGAAGTGTACCAAAAGTATGATGAATTTCAAGTTGTATATTTGCCTTGCCAGTATGAAAATCTCTTTGGCTGTACTAGCTACCATATTATCTGCCCTCCATATTTGGGTAATCCTTACACACAACAGTTTACTTATGAGTCCATTTTAAGGCTCGCATTCATATCACATTGAGAAGCTATGTAGCAGGCTGAAAAGAATAGATCGAGGCTCAGAAAGAACCTGCTATGTGACCATGATTTAACTACACTGCAAATGATAACATATTGTCTTAATTCTGGTGAGAGTTGCTCAAGAGCTGGCTTTGCAGCTGGCAATATTGATTACACGCATATATAGAAATAGGTACATCTCTGTACAGACATGAACATAGGTTTACATAATTATTACCCATCATCCTCTCATCCAGTGAAATATCTGTGTATTAGGCACAGTGTGAAGTGCTGGATATACAGCAGTGAAGCACTTAGAGTCTCTACCCTCAATATGCTAATAGTCTGGAGGTGGAAAATGTAATTAAAGTGATAATTCCAATATGTTCTGGCACACTGCAACACACATTTCGAGTCATAAAAAAGACGGAATGTTGAGTAGTTGAAAGCAAAATTAATTAGCTAAAAGTATCTGTTCTTTGAGTAGATGGCCCATGTGTGGAAGGGAGGACATGTCTTCATAAGGAATTACTGTTGGGATTTAACTAAAGCACTGGGCAGGCTTCCAGGAGAAAGGCGATAGGATTCTCAGGGATTGGCTGTTTGAAGAACTCAAAACAGTATGCCCTAATTCTTTGTCCACTTATTTATGGCTTTGCTATTCTTCAGAGGAGTTGAAATAGCCTTCAAAAATACTAGCTAGGTGTACGTAAAGTTTTAAAGAAATTCCAGTGAGAGGAATGGACAGTATGGCTGTAAGCTGGAGCAAAGGACTTCAGTAAAACACACACCATAATTTATGACACAGAGCTCTGTATCCTAGTAACCACAGCAGCTGGAGAATCACCAAGTGTTATACAACTACCAACACACACTCGTCCTACACCTACCCCACACATACAAATTGCGTTTGCATCCAGATAAGACAAAACATTGACACTGATGGTAGTAGAATTTTTACCAGAATCTTCTAAAGAGGCCAGAGACTTTTGTAATCACTTAAGAGTAAACGAAACTATGCACATACAACATATGCATGTTAATAAATGATGGGTGGAAAAGATACATTTCTAAGGTTGCCTAATTCAAGTATGTTCCAACTATTCTAGTCTATTTTCATAGTAAAGATTTTTAGATAAATGTATTTAGTGCAATTTATTAGATCATGTACCTACCTCTACTCTGTTTTGTTCATTGAATTTCTTTAGCACACTGCTCCCAGACCTCTTCTCGTAAGAAGCCAAGATAATATGAATTAGAAAGAAAGGAACCTACTAAGTAGAATTGCAGTTGGTTCCAGAAGCATGACATTCCTCAGTAATGAACACAGAGCAAATGAGACCCCTAGATTGGACAGATTCATCTACTGCAGAAACTTCAAAACAGGACTAGATATTTTCCATTTGGGCCTTTGTATTTGCATACTTAGAATTAGGGGTGTGTGGAGGTTTAGTTGTGAGAAGGATCATTCAACTCAAGAGTCTTCAGTTTCAGACACTGAGTAGATGCAATCTCACTTGACTTCCAATAAACTAAGAATAAAAAAACAATTTGTTCTTGTCACTGTTAGAATTTAAATCTATTACAAGGTGCATCTGGGCTGGGGAGATAGCTGAAGTGGTAAAGCCAGGTGTAGAATGTTTAAGATTCTGAGTTTGATCCCCAGAACTGGATGCTTTCCAGAATTAGTGGGTATGACCCTGGTGCCCCCTGAACTTTAGAGATGATCTTTTAAGATTTTTAAATGTAAATATTTCCGGTGCATAAGTGATATCAACGTGGCTCTCTTGGCCTTTGCAACCTTTGTGTATTTTCCTTTATAGCCATATATATATATATTCAGAGAGGAAGAATCATAGAGGATTCATAATTTTACAGAAACCACTTTAGACTTATGACCAAGAGATCTATGAGTAAATGGAACAATGAGCTTGTGAACTGCATATAACCATAGTCCTTTCTTGTAGTGTTATGAGAATTCCTACCTGTATTCAATATGCAGACAAGCTGCCTTGTGTTTAATTAATAGATGTATGAATGACTAAATAAAGATAGCTTAATATTTATGACTTGGAAAGTGACAAAATTGGCTAAGGTAAGTTTTCATCAGTCTGATCTAAAGTTAACATTTCATGAGATGAGGACAAGTGAGTAGTTAAAAGCGTGTTCTCTCTTTCTCTCTCTCTCTCTCTCTCTCTCTCTCTCTCTCTCTTTCTCTTTCTCTCTCTGCCATGGGCTAGAAATTAGGAATTCTGAATTTTGATCCAGATCTGTTATTTCTAGTATTTTTTTTATTTTGGTGTCTACACACAGAAGCTCAGAGATGACCGTTGGCTCTGCTCTGCATTCAGGGATCACTCCAGATGGTATTCAGAGGACCATATGGGGTGCCAAAAACTGAACCCAGTCTGGTGCATGGCATATGCCTTTACTGTACTATAGCTGAATTCTCTATTTTCAGTGATTCAAGATAGGAGCAGTACCTTGGACACCTGTCTACATACATCTATTAACAAATGGAGCCAAGCTTGGTGGTTGGCTCAGAAGGTTCCGAGTTCTGAAAGACAATACAATCTAAAGTGTTTAAGTCAGAAATGCCTCTGCAAAATTTTTTTAAAGACAATGTCAGAGTGGCTCCATATCCTTTTTTTTTTTTTTTTTTTTTTGGATTTTGGTTTTTGGGTCACACCCAGCAGTGCTCAGGTGTTACTCCTGGCTCTATGCTCAGAAATCACTCCTGGCAGGCTCAGGGGACCATATGGGATGCCGGGATTCAAACCACCGACCTCCTGCATGAAAGGCAAAAGCCTTACCTCCATGTTATCTCTCCAGCCCCGGCTCCATATTCTTAAAGAGTCATAGAATAGGGTGAATGTAAAAGGAGTCATTAGTGGGGAGGCTGATCCAGGAAGACTTCTTAAGAAGGCACCAATACTTAATAGTCCTCTTATTTTTTACAGCTGCATTAAAATGGCATCTGAAAACTATCCAGTGAGAGCACACCCTGGGACACATATGACAAAACAGGGGTAGCCAAAGGTAGAGGGAAGTTGAACCAAATAGTTCAGTGGATGATGGTTGAAGGACATTGATATTCAGTGGTGGACAGGGAATAGACACATGGTACTCCATTGTAAATGTAGAAACATTTACACTCATGTAAACTTCACTACCTCATAAAAATAATATTTAAAATACTATACAAAAATGATAATAATTTTTTCCTTTAAAAATTCACCTCAGCATTCATAAGAAACAGTTCTGTCCTAAATTATTTGTGTTACCGGGGTATAAATAAAGAAAAGCAAAGAAAGGAAGATCTTTGCAATCTAAGAAATGCATTTACAGCTCTGGTCAGGGCTGAGACTTAATAATTTTCAAGATGTATTAGTCAATTTAGTGAGTGTTTATTGAGAATCTACAATGTGATTGATTTTAATAAATACTTTAATAAATAATATTAATAATAATTAATAAAAATAAATATTTTAATAAATAAATTTTAATAAATACTAAAGTATTTATTGTCCAGAACCTCCTGAAGAAATACTTAGCCAAAACCTACAAACATGCATAGTTAATTTTAACAAAATAAAAAGAAAGGAAACACACTTTAGATGGAGAAGAGCCAAGCAGATAAATATCTGCCATTATAAACAGACAGAATAAGCTGGTTCACTGAGGTCTGATGGAAACAACTCATGTGAAAACAATACTAAAGAAGAGCATTCAGGTAAAAAAAAATCACCCAAATTATTATAAAATACTATCATTTCTGTTGATAGTTTATGATACTCATCACACATATTTTGGAATTAAATTGGGTGCACGAAATTTTCATCATTACAAAAAGGAAAAATAAGAAAAGGTAATATAAACCTAACCAGAGATTTGTTAAACAAGTTATGGTATATTTTTGTGATGAAGTCTAATTTTCACCAAGACTATTAACAAAAATGTTACTGTAGCAACATGGACATATGCTTAGAATAAAATGCCAGGAGGTGCAAAGTAGGCCATTGAATTATCCATTCAGTGTGATTTCAACTCTGTACTTACACATTGGAGGATAGAAAGAATCATTCTGAAATACCAGCAGCATTTATGTAAAGATGGCATTGTTAATTGTTATTTCTAAATGTTTTATTCAATTTTGTTTTAATATATATATAAGATACCCAGGCTTGGCTATTTTGGAAGGACTGAAATGATGGTTGTTTCTAGTTCAGACAATTGCTAAAGAATTCATCAGTATTCCTCTAGAACAGAAGTTGAACCTTGAATTTAAAAATAAACTTTACATTTTATTTTCCCATCTACGCATTTTCAGCATTGTGATTCACTATTGTGGTCCACACTTTTTTTTCTTTCCAAATTTAAGTGAAGCAAGAATAGAGAGCATTTGTACATTTAGAATACCTGGTTTTATTGTGTATTCCATCTTCCATCGGCACTCAAGAAATGCTATGGTGATAGGCCAACAGACCTACTGAAAATGGAGCTGGCTTTTTAACAGCCTTTTAATAGCTGGGAGCACTAACTCATAAAGTTGAGGCATGGTTTGGCCATGCTTTCTTATGACTTGATGACGATGGGACTGATAAAACTGGCCCTAGAGGTGTTTTGGTGGAAGTGGTCCTGTACCAGTTTGGTGGAAACTGTGAAGATGGTATTTGCTACCAGAATGAGAGATAATACAGGGATTAAGAGATTTGCATTGATGGCAGCTAACCCAAGTTTGATTCCCAGCATCATATGTTTCTCTTCCCACCCCCGGAGATTACTCCTAAGCATAAAGTTAGGAATAGATCCTGAGCACCTCGGTGAGTGGCCCCAACAAAAGAAATAAGAATGAGAAATATAAAGCTTATGTTTGTTTGAAGCTGGAAGGTTGTTGAAGCTGGAAGGTAGAATGAGTGTAGTAACTTAGATTCTTCTCAAAGCAGGAACATTTTGTCAGAAAGAGATTTAGGAACCAATACAAAAGCAGCTGGAAGTTAAAAGTCTAGATTTAAGTTTTGCTATTCCATGAAAACTCTGAATATGTCAGTTTCAGAATAGAAATGTTTATCTCCATATCTGAGTTTTAAAATTCATTGTGCATATGTTCTGTGATTTAAAAGTAACAGTCTTTTCCATTTTTCTCATTCTACTGCAAATTGCAATCGCACCATGTCATCAAAAAGTTATTTAGTGACAACTTATGGGGAGCCAAAAAGTTTCCTGTAATTTGCATATATTTTCCACATTCAGAATGTTAGAGATTAAGGTTTTTTTGGTGTTCACTTAAAATAATATATTATTATTGAAAATAAATATAATAATAAATGCAAAATGTTGGCTCTAACGACATATGCTAAACATTTTCACAGTGCAACACAGCATATGCTTAGTTCTTCATTAAGAGATTTTTAAAATAACTCGTATTTAGCAAGAATACATTATCTTTTATTCAGAATTAATTATATGCTGTTTTGTGTACCATAATTTAGAGTGCTACCCACTTCTAATATGTAATACGCAAAAGAAACTATGGTTACAATTCATTAGAATTGGCTTCTTTCCTTTGCAATTTAGTGGCATAATGAATACATAGAGCTGAAATGCTATTTGTTTCTTGAATCAAAAGTTACATGAAGTACTGATAACTAACAGTTACAAATCCATTTCCCCCCCCTTTTTTTTGAGTCACAGCATGCCTCATGAGAATGGAATAAGTCATGAGAGTAATTCATGCATAATTACTTATTTAACCATTCTTTTATAGGTTTAAGAATAAGTTTCTTCAAAGGTCTATTGGAACTAGTGGGAAGAAGAGCATTTAAAAATCATTCTGTATTATTCAAACACAGAGCAGCATTCAATTGTTTGGGATGCCTAGACAGATACTTCTTTGAAAGCAAACTCTGACTTTTGTAAAGAATTTGATTTTTAGATGTCTATTCAATAAATGTGACTCTTCTTTTAAAAATCGAAAAGCCTATATCTCCAACAGTGACCTAGTGATGTTAATTGTCCAGTTAAATGTTTGCAGCCTTTGTTGGTTATTTGGTTTCAGCTACATTTGGGATGAACAATCATGCCCAGTAAAGTTAAATCCTTAGCAAAAGGTAATAGAGTTCATGGACTGGCGCATGAGTCCAAGTCTCTTGACTGAGGCCAAATAATTATTTGGGCTTCCTACAATCTATGCAGATTGTCATTTTAGTTTGAGGGCTGGGCCTGGTCCACATCCATCTGTGCTCTTGTGGTGCTCAAAGCTTTCTGTTGAAGTAATATTCTTGACTGTGTTTAGGGGACATTCGTGTTGTCAGAGATTACATCTAGGTCTGCTGCAGGTAATACAAGTGCCTTACCCAATATACTATCTTTCTGTATCTTAATTTTTAATTCAAGAAATGTGAATGGGTGAGAGTTAGATTGGAAGACTTTTTTTTTTTTACCATAACTAAAAAGGAAGAAAGCAAAAAGACAAAGTTATGAAGTGAGAAAGTGATTTCCTAAATGCAGTTTTCACTTCAGACTGACAATTTGAGTTTTTCATTAAAAGTGTCAGAACTTTTAATAATATTAATAATAATACTAATGATAATAAATAATACTACTACAAGGTGCTCCAATACTTTGTTAATGGAATAGAAATGAAATAGAAATAGTTTGTTAGTGAGGAGCATTTGGCAAAAAAATTTTGTACTTTACACCCTCTGTCTTAGTGGATTTATGCTGTCTTAGAAAACACTCAGATTGAAATTTCAAACATGTGCCCACACACAAACACACACACAAAAGTTATACCAGCTGATTCCCCGTGGCATATAAACTACCTTAGTAAAGCTATTAACAATTGATCATCACATCTCTTATAAGCAACAAAATTACAAACACGCTAAATGACTACTCTTAAAGGAATCTTTAAGTAATCATTGTTCATTCATATACCTTCCATTTGTGAAGTCATTTGTTATATGTATAATTATGAAAATAATTATAATAGTGTGGTAAATACTTGAGGTATATTATTTATCAGAATGCGCACGAGCAATATTGAATTGTGTGCAATTTACAATCTCTGCCTTGAAAAAAGTTAGTTACAATAACTAGACAGTTTTAATAAACTAACATGGTAATTAATGAAGCTGTCTTTGGGGGATAAGGCTTTCCATTCATTATCCAATCATTTATTCATTAAGTCAACTTTATTTTGAAAACTCATGCATTTTCAAAATGTTCTTCCATGGAAGTTAGGTGCTATTAAAATCATGGAAAATTCATTAATAAAAGTCAATATAAAATCTTTATATATAGGCATCTCCCTCCCCCCTCCCCAGTTGTTTTTGAAGCCACACTTAGTTGTGCTCTGTGCTTGAGGCCACACCAGGTGTTTCTGGTGAGGCCAGGAGGGTCTGTGGAGTTAAAG
The DNA here is from genome assembly GCF_024139225.1 of Suncus etruscus. Taxonomy (NCBI): domain Eukaryota; kingdom Metazoa; phylum Chordata; class Mammalia; order Eulipotyphla; family Soricidae; genus Suncus; species Suncus etruscus. The sequence goes on along the minus strand of NC_064861.1, from coordinate 59,623,804 downwards.
ATTTAACTCAAGATCTCATAATGCATGTTTCTACCATTTAAACCACAATCTTGCCCTACACAGACATCTTGGCTATGTCAAAGGATGACTTCACATACCACAAAACTTTTTTTTAGTAGATATTTAATATTTTATTAACTTGAGTTCCCTATAATGAGAATAGTCTCCTTTTATATTATATAAGTACTTCCTATCCATATGATTTAAATTATTATTAAATGAAATTTCAATATTTAATATAATCTTACTAGTAAATATAATGCAATGATTAATCTAATTAATACAATACTTGAATTTATAATTATATCGAAATTATAATTATCTGTTTATTTCTTTTTTTATAATAATAATTTTTATTTGATAAAACATTGTCCAAGATCATTTGTACCTGGGTGAAGGAAAAAATTAAATGAGAGGATTGATGAACCTTATTAACATTTTATTTTTACTTTACTTTTCTTTCTTTCTTTTTTTTTTTTTTTGTTTTCTGTTTTTGGCCACACCGATGGTGCCCAGGAGTTACTCCTGACTTTGTGCTCAGAAATCACTTCTGGAAGACTCGGGGGGACCATATGGGATGGCAGGAATCGAAGCTGAGTCCGTTCCGGGTTGGCCTGTGCAAGGCAAATGCCCTGCCACTGTGCTATTGCTCTGCCCCCCATAACATTTTACTTTTCAATCATAAAATTATAAGCCCCTGTGAGAAGTCTTGTGTACCAGGTTCCACTATGAGCTAAACACCTGATGCAATCTATTTGCATAAGTCCTCCCTCTTTCCATTTTGTCAAACTGGAGCTTTCTTTTTTTAATTTCTGCCAGCTGTAATTATAGTGTTAGATGTATGAAATTTACTCACTATTGCAATATGTGGAAACTGACATTAATAAGCCAATCTTTTCTCATGTTCTAGCCCTGAGTTCCAGTACAGAATGTTATTATGTTCCCTGAAACTTGTTAACTTATTTCACAAGTCCTTTGAATTGCAGCAAACATTCCTTGTATAAAGCCACTTGCCTATTCACTATGGTAGCTGACACTTCATAATTCCTATGGGAAGGTTTGAAGAATTAGTCTAAAGTCCCTGGATTGTGAAAGGAAGAGAAGTGATTAAGACACTGAAATTACTCAGACTACAGTACTGTCATTGTTGGAAGAAGTGATACTGTGTCAGGTGAACATTACAATGGCTCTGATTACTCAGTGTCTATTTTCTGGGATATTTCCAATTCACACCATACTCTGAAGTCTGCACTAGATTGAAAGTGTGCACTAATTTAAGATTTCCAGTATGTCAATTAAAATCATATATATTTTTTCTCATTTAAAGTTTACTCCCAAGTTTATAAAGTTGGATATTTGACATCAAAAAAAAATGTTTTGTTTTAAATGCACTTTCTCTTACTCTCTATTATGGAATATCTAAGAGTCGCTGTGTGTATGTGTGTGTGTGTGTGTGTGTGTGTGTGTGTGTGTGTGTGTGTGTGTGTCTGCGATACCCAATGTCTCAAATAAATTCCCAACTACAGAGCCAAAGGTTGTGGAGGTGATCTATTGCCTTGCTTGCTTAGGAAGTTATTTGATTTTCAAAGTGTTTTTTTTTAATAAGAGATAGTACATTTTCTACTTCCATGTGACTTAGGCCTCTTCTTGCAAAGGGAGCTTCTAGGCTCATACTCCAGGTCTTATGTGTCTAGAGATGGGTTTAGAAACCATAACAACTGCCTGGATTTTTGTGAGTCTCCCTTTCATTTGAGAAGTGCTGCCAGCCCTCCTATAGTTATCACTCCTGCTGTTTCATCCTTTATTTTCATAATGACTTTAACTTTGCCAAGATCACAAATAACACTGAAATGGTGAATCAAAATTGGAGTGTCCCAAAACCAACATTAAAAGACCTAGATTTGACTTTTTGCAGAGATTCCAGTGACCATCGCACCATGGCATATGGGGTTAGGTGAGAAATGCATCAGGGAGCCCATTCTCAGAATTTCTGTATCAGAAACTCTTGCCAGGATTTAAGAAGCCCTAAGGGGTGATGCTGTTAATTTGTCAAGAATGAGCATTCTTTGTGGGCTGTTTCTAGCATATAGTCTCCCTGTCTCCACAAAAAATGTTCATACTTGACAAATTTTCAGAATCAATGTCACCTGCAAAGGATGCCTTTCCTACAGGTAATGGTCAGGAAGGAGTTTGGTCTCATAAAAGTGACATCAAATAGTGCGACAAGAGTTTCTGGGTTTTAAATGGAGTATCAGGCTCTTCCCGAGTTATCACTAGTTCTGTTAAATCATATTTTTGACAGACAACAAATGCATGACTTTGGACAACCTAGGAGCCTTACATTTTATATTTGAAAAAGGAATAGATGGATCATACCTTCTTCCTTTCACATGGCAAATTTAAGCATTAAATGAGGCAATAGGTGGAAAGGTGATTTTTCCTGAGCCTCTGGTCATCAGCAAATGTCTCGAGAATGTTAAAGGACAGGTTACCATGGATAAGCATTGCTGTTTACCAAATGTTTCTTTTATTCTAAAGGGGACGTGATGAGGTGGAAGTATCTAAAAATAGTGAGCTGCAATACAAGTGAATCAAATAAGTCTCCATAGCATAGACCTGAAGTTCTTCCTGAAAAGGAGGAAAGAAGGAAATCCATGAAGTACTCCCTAGGACGAATGACTTAGCACAGACATGACCCACCCGTGAGGAATATCCATGTGAAAAACTGATCAGTTATTTGAACTTGCCAAAGAAACTTTTCAAAAGCCAGTTATTGGCATTCTTTGGCTAATACTTTAATAGTCCCATGAGGAAGTTACTAGAGAAGAATTTTCTAGAGAAAAAAAAAAACTCAAGTTTAAAGAGCTGGGTGAATTGACTAAGGTGGAAGAGTGTGACAATTCAGATTACCTGACTTTAGAGGTCTTTGAATCATTCTGCCCTGCTGCTTTAACCTGTGTACATCTATTGCTGTGAGCCTCTAGCAATCAGCAGCAGGGATGGACAAGGCTAAAATTTTAAGAACCCATGGGAAGGACAAAAGAACTGACTGTTGCATTTGGATGAAGTCATATTTTCTTTAAAATTCAGTACCTATAAGCCACTTAATTCCTTGCAAACATCAGGAGAGGCTATTTTGTTAATTTATTTTAAACCATGTAAATACATCCAAATAACTATGCAGTTGCATGCTTTAGACTAAAGGCCCTTAAATTTCATCCCTGTAAGGTTTAAGAACTGGCTTTGCTCACACCTATAGGAAGTATCCATGATCATAACCTGAGTCAGACCAGGATCTTTTCCGTATTGGCACTGCCTGCATTCCCCATCACTATAGTTTGGTTGTGACTCTTTTTTCCCCCTCATTCTTTCTTGTCTTTGAGTAGATCTTTGTAGTTTAACTTAATCCATAAGAACCCCTGGGATCCCCTCTCACTGAAGATGGAATCATTTATCCCATAAATAGACTGTTTCACAGTCTCAGCACGATTGACATTCTGAGCAGGGTGATACTTGGGGAGGCATTCTGGGATATTAGCTGCAGTCCTTATCTCTATTCACCAGTTTCTGTAGCCTCCTTATTCCAATTTTGACAACTCACCATGGATTATCTCCAGATGCTTCAGTGTGCTAGTGACATTAAAATTATCTCCAATTGAGAACTATTGCTGGGGAGTCTACCTTTCTCCGACCAAGTTCCTGAAAATTAGATGCAGGATGGAAGTTGAATCAAACTCAGTTTTGGTATTTAGTTGATATATTCATAGCTAAGATTGCTTCCTTAATTGTTGGTACATATTTCTATCTGGAAGTGCACAGTGTTGGTAATTTTTGTGTGATGTTGGCCATCATTGATTGATTCACAATGACTTTGTTCCATTATTAGGGGTTGAAATTGTTAACACATCAATTATGCCATTTCTTTGACACAAATTTGTGAAAATATCTGTTAAAATCATAGATAGAATGTGGTTACCATTATGGTTTCAGTGAGAAAAGTGTGAATGTAAGTTTTCCATTTTTCCTGGCATGTCTTTCTTCCCAGCAACCAGGCCTTTTCATTTTTCCTATTCAGACACAATCTCCTCAGTTTTTAAGACAGAATTTGTCAAATGAATTAAAATGATGGTAAAAAATGAGAATTATTTTGTTCTTTCTCTAGCTATTGGTCTAGTTTTGAACCAGGATGTTTGATATCTTGGAAAGACCCATATACTTTATAAGGATGTAGACCCAAACCCAACCCCTCAATGTGAAAAAGTAACTGAAGGACAATTCAAGCAAGGCTCTTAAAGTGTCTTCATTGTCAAGACAGAAAGAAAAGATCATACGGAGCTATTTTTAGAGATCAAGTCATTTTGAAATAGTGTCTATGGGAGATTCAGTCAATACACATTCAGTGTTCTTTTCTATTGCAAGTCACCTCTATTTGAGAAACACTTACTGCATGCCATGTTCCACCACATGGCGTTCCTATATTGCCTTTTCTTCAATTTCCCTGCTCTTTTTTTATTCAACTCTCCTGTGCTGCAGATACAGAAAAGAAGGTGTTTTTAGAGGTTCAAGGGCCTGTTCCATGTTTTCAAGTTGATTTAGGCTGACTCTGAACTGAACGCAAACCTTCCTGATACTATTTGATTATCCCCTACATTCAGCTCTTAATTGGGTATTGAGTTTTAGTGAATGAAAGAATATAAAAAGATGAGTCACCTAAAAGCCCTTTAGTAATTATTTCCTCCCAGGATGGTTTATATGTCTTGGAAACCAGGTGAATCTGAATTTTGGATTTCACATTTGAGTTGATGCATGCAACAAAGCACACTGAGAATTTAGTGGGACTTAGGAGGATTGTGTCACATCAGGGTTCTAGTTTGGCTTCTGTGATGAATGAAAGTGTACTCTCTGTCTTCCTCAGCTCTGCTCAGATATTGCTTGGCTGAACAGAAACTGACCATTCTTTCTTCTCATTTCATGATCAGGGGCTGATGGAGCTCCCTCAACCTAAGGCTAGACCTGCTGTGGAAGCCAGAGCCCCTGATCCTTCCTTTTTAAATAGCTATTTTCTGGTAAAGTATGATGATCCTGTTGCCCATTTTTTCTTGGCCTTCCTCTAGGCTGATGGAGTACATTTGAGTCCTACCAATGGGAAGAGGTGAAGTGCTAGGGGAGGAATTTAATCTGGCATAGCCCAAGCTGAACTTCATGGAAAATGAGTTGGAAAGCAAACAGTTGATGATTGAGTCTGGGCATGATGGGAAGATGAGAGACAAGTTGAGGTCTAATTGTGGGAGAGGAACATCCAGTAGGCATAAGAAATGCTAAAATATGGATTAAGAATGTTTGTTACTGCCTCATTTTTTTGTACTCGTTCTGTATCCTATTCTGTATTCACACCACAGAAATTTTCTGTTTTTGACACAAAATTGATTTTAAAAGACATCAATATCTTATGTAACTATTTGGATTTGTTGTTATATTTGTTGCTTTGCTTGACTATCAAAAACACACATTGTGCTCAAGAGGATTCCCCTGGCAATGCTTAGAGACCATAATCAGTGCAGACATTGAATGGGGTTCAGCTACACGCAAGGCTATGTGTTAACTCTTGTGCTGTCTCACATAACTATTTGAAATTGATATTTCACTTCAGAATATTTTAAAAGTGACATGTTTTTTAAAAAAACATACTTTTTTTCATAGTTTAAAGAAACCAACCCCCCAAAATCCTCAAGTTCTCTTTGCAGTGGCCCGGTTTTGATATTTTCATTAATATTTAACAGAAATATCAAAATATTGAATATAGAAAACCACATAAATTAGTATAAAATAGTTAACATATAAACTATAAATATGTGCATTCTAGTATAGTTTGAGAGAGACTGTTTTTACTAAGATAATAATGTAATACAGTCTTGCAAGGATTTATTAACTATTGACTATATTCTAGGCATTGCCAGACCATAAAACATTGGAGACACAATGATGAGTATAGCAGTATTCCTTTCTTGGCAGAGTTCATGGTAACTGGGGAGTCAGGCTTGTAAAGAAATGGACATAAAGGACAAAATCACAGAGTAGAGTAGAGAACAGACAAATAAAACTGCCCATGTTGGTATATCAAAAATGCCACAAGTGAAATTGATGAGCAAGTCTGGAAAATACTCAAAATAAATATGACCTATAGGAGTGTTTTTGATTTTTTAATAAAGAGTTCTTGTAAATGGATAAGAAAAATATCATTCTAGTAGAGAAGAGGGAAAAGACTTATTCATATAATATCTAGAATTTTATATCTCTCTATATACCCTCATACATATGTACTTCCCTCCACAAAAATTTCAACAGTCTTATGAGTCAATGATGGAGAAATTCTACCAACAATATATAGTCTCCTTTAAAATAATTTTTGGTTCAAGCGATTGTTATTATGATGGGACAGGGTAAGTGAGCTGAGCATTTCATTATAATGTGAGTGGGTTAATTAAAACATCATATCCAGAAAATAATATGTAATATGTACATAGAGGTTTAAAATCTCACCTCTTCTGACCCATACAGCAATTTTACTTTTAAGCCTCTATTGTTGGAGAAAAAGTAGGTATGTGGACAGGGATTAATGCACTATTAAATTTGCTGCATTGTTATTTGTAAGAGAGAAATTTAAAGCTACCAACTATTACAATAGAAGGGGCTGAATAGTTATATTATTTGTTGTATATTCTGACAAGCAATTATGCTACCATTAGAAGCAGGGGTCCAAAGGAATATTCAATACTAATGAGTAAAAATGTTCAAGCCATATGTTTAAAGAAATGCTTTAAAGAGTCCAATATTATACAGAATGAAATCATGCTATATTTTTAAAATTTTTATAGAATATTTAAAGAACTCTTTTTTGCTATGTATAGAGAAATATTTTAATTTTTTTCAAAAGCAGAGGGAAAAATAGAAGGACATTTTTCTCATTAATGCCTTTTATTTTGAAAAATTTTAATTCTAAACTCTGTTATCTTAGAGTAATGGGAGTATGAATTTATATATTTGTATATACTACTAAGTATTAAATTTTAAATGTTCATTTATGATAACTTAAAAATACAATTTAGAATTATTTTTAACAAATGATCTTAAAAGACTTGAATAAATAAAGTATGAATTATCTTAAAAACACATTGTGAGATGGGCATTATACAAAGGACATTATTCATTCACACCCACTGGAAGGGAAAGGCAGAAAAAAAACTGAAGAAAAGAGGATCTTTTAAAATTTCATATTTAAAGAACTGTTATTTACTTAACCATTATTGACAGTTAAATCTTAGACATTTAAAGTCCTAGCATCAATCCTACTGACAGTGTCAACTTCCCTCCACCAGTATTCTGATGTTGTCTCTTGCCTACCCCTCAAGCTCCAACTCAACCTGCCACCTTGACAGGCACATCATAAAGTTTGGTGGTTGTAGTTTGGCTCTCAGGTTTTCAATGTTGAGTGTGGATTTGTAGTTATAACTCTACCACTTCCCCACATTATCAATATATCCAAGACCCCAGGCCCCTCCTTTGTCCCTTCTTACTTCCCTTTCTTGTCATCTTCCTTCTGGATTTTAAGGGCCAAGCCATAATCTTCACTATGGATTAAGGGAAGTTGTTTGTTTCAGGACCTTTAGGACTTGCTTCATAGCAACTGAAGCAAAACCATATGTGGCATGTTTAAACAAATCTAGTGTGAGCAAGATAGGTTTGATTTGTAGGTATGATGGCTCCACAGAGGAGGAACAGGGAAATACTTTCCATTTTCATATCATGCTAATAGTTTCTGCATCAAAACCTAATGACAGAGTGGAGAGACTTGCAGCTAAAACTAATTGGAGAAAACACACACATACATGCATATACACATTGTGAGATAAATTACATTATAAAATTAAAGAAAAAGAATACCCTGAAATATATGTACATATACTTTTTTTTTGTTTGTTTTTGGGCCACACCCTGTGATGCTCAGGGGTTACTCCTGGCTATGTGCTCAGAAATCTCTCCTGGCTTGGAGAACCATATGGAATGCCAGAAGATCAAACCTCAGTTTGTCCTAGGTTAGCATGTGCAAGGCAAACGCCTTACCGCTTGCGCCATTGCTCCGGCCCCTATGTATATATACTTGTAAAACTAAAATCTTCGAGGGAAGTAAGAATTTTTCATGTTGCATTAAGCATGATATTTCTTTTGCCATCATAGCTAATTCTTTCTGTCCCCCAAGTCCCCTCCCATTAAATGTCATTAAGAGGGGGGCATTTTCTGATCAACTTTCTTACAGTAGAATTCCTCCCTACCTAATATGCATTGCAAATTCTTTTTTTTTTAATTTATTTTTATTTTTGGGACACACACAGTGGCACCCAGGGGTTACTCCTGGTTCTATGCTCAGAAATTGCTCCTGGCAGGCAGGGGGTACTATATGGGATGCCGGAATTCAAACCACCATTCTTCCTGGATTGACTGTGTGTAAGGCAAACACCCTACTACCACTTTACCATTTCTCCAGCCCCACATTACAAATTCTTATTTTATAAATATTCTTCATTCAAACTGACATTTGTTACCTATACTATTGAGTCCCATGGTGCTAATAGTTGCTACCTGAATGGATTTCAGCAACTCCTAACATTTATCAAATACAGTAAATTGTACTGGTTCCAACTTCTCATACTGAAGGCCCTCCTAGTCTGGTATAAACCCAGTCTTATTGGGCGATGCTCCTTTTCACACACTAGTTGTTCTTCTTTTAAAATATTACTGAACTTCAACACAATCAACAGTTGGAGGACTCACTGCTTAAGGTTGAGTAGTGAGCAGTCTAGGGTTCAGATTTCCCAGATGGTGCCAATTTCTCTTTAGTGTTCAGTGAATCTCAGTTCTCAGTGAATCTGAACTCTGAGTTGTTATTAATTCTGGGCTTCTGCCTCAGAATAATAAAAACTTCTAGTTTTCTACTTGTGATCTGCCATATGATGCCTCATGTTCAGTACAAAGCAACACCTGATAAAATCTGTGATGAGACTGGGATTTTTTAAAAAAAGTATTTTGAAATTTATTATATTTTTATGAAAAGTTTCTGGAAAGTTCTGAGGGAGAAAATAGGTTGTTGAGTTTTGTTTGTTTTGTTTTGGTGTGATAGTTGTCTTCCAAATAATTTTTTGAGGAGGTGGAATTTGGGTTACGCCTGTGGCAGGCTAACAGACCAATATGGGGTGCCAAGGATCAAACCAAGTTGGCCACAAGCTAGACAAGTGTCTTACCCACTATTATGTCTCTCTAGCCCCCCACAACTGTACTTTATTTTATCTATTTTATAATATCTTCATGTAAGCACCATGACCAACTGATTTTTAAATATATGAGTTCATAATTTCCATTGACAACTATCCATGCCTTGTTTAAGTAAGTAACATAATACAAAGCAGCATATATACAAATGTAAATACAAAAGATAGTTTATTACACTGGTATATTAAAGATTCTTGATACAGCTTTAATATTAATGTGTTACTTTTCCAAGTGGAAGGCAGAAGCTTTCAAGCTCAATAAAAGCACACATGTTTATTTACTTGTAGGGATCTATGAATTGTTTTTCTACACATGTAAAGAAAAAAGAGAAGCTAAGAAACAAAAGTCATACTGTAACAAGATTTATCATCGAAATAACTCCAAATTCCTTGTCAGTGCCAGAAATTTCTATGTTAAATACACAGTTGAATACATTATCAAAAGATAGATAAATAGATTAATGGCTAGATAAATAGATTAATGGCTAGATAAATAGATTAATGGCTAGATATAGAAAGTTTCAGTAAAATGAACAGAAAAAGCCAACATTTTCTTTCACTTATGATGTGTCAACTAGGGTATTTGGGGAAGACGAGAGTAGATGAGTGATTGAAACAGATGATCATTAGTATTGCTACTTAAGCTTCAAACATACTAAAACTAGACATCTCTTGTTTTCCATATCTGTGAACGATATGAACAGGTGCTGAGTACACGGAGAAGGTACAGGTACATTGTAGTCTAACATAGATTAAGAGGAAATATTTGAGAAGTGTCTGCTTTGTCCTTGCTAGGAAGATATAAGATGCTAGTCTCTGAAAGATAAATGGACTGGTGGACTATATGATGTGAATGCTATTTAAAGATCCCATCAAACATTTGTGAAATGCTACTGACGTATTCTTTTGTTGAGTAATGATTTAATATTTAATTTAAAAGAATTTCTTCCTTTAAGCATATTGTTTTGGTTGCAAAATCAGAACAGACCCTTTAAAGATATCTTCTATTTCACATGCACATTGTCTTGAGAACAAGATATATTCAAGAGTACGAAGTGAGTGAGAGATAACATTTGCTAATTTTGTTTTCCTGTTCTTTTTCTCAGTTGCCTTTTTTTTGGGTACTTTACCACATTCACAATTAGACTACGTAACATATGCTCTTTCCTTGTTATTAATCATTTTCTTTACATTACAAATTTTTTTGCCTTGTGATCCTCACAAATCACACATACACATTTTTCTAGACCAAAAAAGGAAGGTATATACCTGTAGTAATAGTAATCATCATCACCTCTGCATCATGACAGGATCTGTGCTGCATTATCACATTTGATACCTACATAATCATCAAGAATGATGCTTCTCATTTTTCTTCCCTTGTTGTTGCTGAGATTATTAAAATTGTGCGCTCACACTTGGGCTTGGGTCTTGTATACGCAGACATAGAACCCACTGTGCCCATATTTTTATTCCCCTCATATCACAGAAGTGACAGAAAGATTCTGTTATAGTCAAATGTGCCTATATATAACCATTCAGAGATTAAATGTGCCTGTGTCTGTACTTCGTGGCCTTTGCAACAAGTGCTGGCTAAGGAATCAGCGTGTTTTGTTATTTTTCCACTTAGAAATAACATGGAACAGTGGAAAGTATACATACAAAATATACAGTCACTAGACCTTAGCTCCATTTATACTTCCAGAAGACTCCCCACCCAGAAAGCTATAGGGAAGTTGACGAGCCACTCTTGAGTTTTAGTTTCCCCCCCCACCCGCCTTCTTCCCTGCCCCCACCCCCCCAAAAAAGCTTGCTGAACAGAGCTTTCTTTTCGAGTGTCTGCAGGATGAGAAACACCACATACTCCCAGCGTAGACTGGATCAGAGGGAGCTATTCTTGTCTCCATCTTTTTCTCCAACCATCCTCCATTTTTTTGCAGGCTGTGAGCCATTGATGGAAGTTATTGATGGCTTCTTTGCCAGTGGAGAAACAGCTCATTGAGCCTCAGAGAGGCCGGGCTTTCTTTTGGGGTCTGTCAGCCTCGCCCTGCGCAAAAGAAAAGAACAAGCATAGACAGCGATGCCTTTCAAGCTGGGCTGCAGGAATTGGAAGTGGGGCTTGCAGGAGATAAATCAAAGAAAATTGTCGAGAATTGGTACAAATGGAATTCGAGCTTAACAAGTGCTGGGGTGGGGAGGCTTGCTATGTGGTCTCCTACCTGGAACACAAATCACTGCTTCTCGAGGCAGCTCCTTTGCAAACTCTCTGCGGTAGTGAGGGCTCATCTCATTGTGCCCAGAATCTGGGACTCACAGTCCCTTTCAACAATGGAGGTCTAGATCCTTAAGACCTTTTCTCTCTCTCATCACACCCCGTTGACTGAAAATAACTAGCACTATTTATGGAGCCCACTAGACAATCAGATGTAGAGTATAGGTACTGGAGCAATCACTAATGTAACTGACAGACCTAAGAAGACCCACTCATTTTAGTTTTCCAGTTAAGTTTTCCAGTTAAGTCAGACAGTTGGTTAATGCCCTTCCTGTTCAGGCTTTGCATGCTGGTTATGCAGTAGCTCTGTCCCACTGTATCCAGCTTTATCTGTGTCATCGTAAGAGATAGATAGATCTTTTGGGCAATGTTTCCCATGTGAGGTAGATTCTCCTAGAATTCTCTTCTGGCTCTCCTGCAAAAGCCAATGATTCAGAGATCCTTGCCAAGAACTCATCATAAATCCTGCTGAGACAGAGAAATTCCTCTGGGAAGAATGATTCTTTGCAGTGGCCTATACAGTCCAGATTGAGGTGCATTTGCAAAACTGCCATCCAGGGGTAGGGCAGCAAGGATTTCCCCAAGTAGGATTTGATGAAGAATTTTCTAATCTCCATGTGGAGAGCAGGAAAAAAAAATCTTGAGAATTTTAGTATGAGAAATCACATGTGAACTCTTGTTATCCTTTATGCTGAATTTGCTAAAGTGTCTTTCTATGCAGAGAAAATCCTCTCTGATTCTCTGACCACAGAAATGAAAGAGAAGTGGAGAACCATTCCTTCCCACCCTCTTTTCTCCATCTCAGCTATCTAGTCACCTTGGTAGAACAGTATGGTGAGGCTCATCCCATAGGATGGAGAGAAAATTTAAAGGATCAACCAGCCTGCTCTTTCTCCTGTGGATTCATTTTTTTTAAATTTTTGTCAAGTTATACCATATTTGCAACCTGGCTTTGAATTGTAGAGGGTGTGAAATATGATGGAGGAGGATAGTTGGAAATTGTGTTGTGTGTGTGTGTTTGTGTGTGTGTGTGTGTGTGTGTGTGTGTGTGTGTGTGTGTAGAGGGACTTTGGGGAGTGAAAAATAAAAGCAATTCCCAGATGTAAAAAAATATAAATAATCATTTCTTCCTCTCAAGGTGGAATACTATTTAAGTTTATTCTAATCTTTTCTCCATTGTTATAAATAAGCATTAGGAAAGGATTATTATAAAGAAGAGTATAAAATGTGTGTATTGGAATGCAAATGTACCCTATTTTGGCAAAGAAAATAGAAGCAATATTACAGGTGAGGGTATAATCATGGGAGTTCTTATTAATGTTCAACTGCTTAGTTGCCTTTTTAAAATTAAATTGGGAAAGGTTCTTCATGATCATTCTTATTTATTAATTATCTCATAGCAATAGTCTTATAAGTTGGACATCATCCAGGTTACATTCCAGACAGAGAAATGAAAGTTCAGAGATGTTAAATCACTTGCCTCAGTCCACATAGCTTCTGAATGAGGGACACTTCAATTGATTCCTCAACTAGACAGGGATCCTAATTCAGAGCTTAGTAATTTTGCTCCTTATGGAGTTTATAAAAGAAAAGCAAGAACTGTCATTTGGGTCTATTTCATAATCTCATGAGGCATCTTGCTCCACTCAGAGCCTGGTGCTTTTTACAGTGTTCAGCTCCTTCTTGCCCATTCCCACAGAAAAGCAGAGGAACGAGAGGAACAAAGTTAAATGATCTTCCCCACAGCAGTTACCTGGAGTCAATGGGCATTTGCTTTATTCTATTTGTTTGATCTGGAACAAAACAAAACTACAAGTGTTCCCTGCCTCTGGGACCTAGGAGTTTGCATGAATAATGAAAGAGCTTAAGTTTTCTGAAAACTCAACACAGCATCACAGAGACCAAAATGCAACTTAGGTGTTTATTTCCTTTCCCTGCCTCAGCATGCTTCTAGCCACCACATGGGAATTTACTGGATAAGCAAAACCTTAGCCCCCTTCCCAAATTTGCAAGTGCAGAAGCTATATTTTTTCAAAGGCCTTGAGAAACTTGCAGGGCATACTGGGAGAAAATGTGCCCCAAGGAATGCTGGGAAAGAGATGGATTTATTCCCACCCAAGACCATGTGAGCCAAGGATGAACAAGTCAACCACTCAGCCTCCAAACTTTAAGAAGATGCCCTCAAATGCCCCCAAATCAACCAACATAGGCAATAGTTAAAGCATTCTTTATATATATATATATATATATATATATATATATATATATATATATATATATATATATATTTAAAATGTTTACAAGGGGTTACGAAGGGGTAAGAGAGGTAAAATAGGGGTTAAGACCTATCCCAATTCAATTCTTGGTACCTCGTGTTCCCCCAAGCACTGTTAGGGGCCAAACACTTCATTCCCAGCACTGCAGGACTTACACAACACCACATGCTTGAGCCTTTGCATTGAATGACTGCCAGGCTGACCGAGTATTGCTAGGAGAGACCCCAGAATCCTTGGGAGAGGGAAGAGGATAAACTAATGAAGGTCTGGAAGATCTGGTTTCTTTTATAATTATTCTTATATATAATTATTATATATAATAATGTAATTATTATAATTATTTTCAGCCAGCATAGTTACATCATTACTAATATTTCCATGTTGGTCTGCATTCCTCTCTGTTAGTGGATTTTTAATGATGGCAATAGTCTATCCACAGGAATGAGACAAGATTCATTTGTTTGGGGGGGACACATCTGGTTGTGCTCAGGGCTTACTCCTGGCTTTTGCTTAGAGATCACTTCTGGTGGGGCTTGTAAGGGCCATATATAATGCTGGACATTTCAACCAGGGTTGATTGCATGCAAGAAAAGTGCCTTAACCTTTAGTAGTTCTCAAGCCTCAAGGAATATGACTTTACAACCTGAATATTCAAGCTCCAAGTTTATCTGCCAAATGGAGGTCATACTAATGATGAGAATTATCTAAACAAAGACAGTTATTGAGCTCTTACTGTATGCTAAGGATGATGCATGAATCCATTTACTTAATTTTTACAAAGTAGGTACGAGGAAGGTGCCCTTTAACTCTCTACTTGAAACATGAGGTTGGCAGAGAGGAAGGAGTTTGTAATCAGGGAAGGTAGAAAATCAGTCTGTACAATGGGCTCCAGGCTCTTCTCTACGTAGAATCTCACATAATGGTTGTAAAATCGCATAAAACAAATTTGCGAGATGGAAACATTAGTACGACAGCAGGTAGAGCACTTGACTTGTATGCAGCTGACAGGAGTGAACTTTGAATTCAGAGCCAGGAGGAAGCTCTGAGACATTTTGATGTTCAAAGTTCTATAGCAGATTTATGCAACTTCTTCCCTTTCCTGTGTATTAGATTACCAAGTGGTGTTCTAGTCTGACATATCTGTCACTATTTATTGCATTATGTTAAAATGCTCTTTGGAAATTTGTATGATTGTATTTACTTGGCAGGGGAGGGGCTCCTGTCCAGTGGGTTCTTGGGCCTTGGAAGCCACTGCTAGAGCTACTTGGCCTTATAGCACTTGCCTGACATTTGGGGACTCAGACTGCCCATTTTTTACCCAGCCATTTCAGGAGGGGGGGCATGTGGTGTGGGGAGAATTGAACCCTGGTGGCTCAGCCATGCCAGTCTTCTGCTATAGCCTTCTAATCTATCTCCTGGCTTGTGTGGCCTTTTTAAAGGTCTATGGCATTTTGGCTGCTTTTTCTTTTTTCTACGAAGGGAAGAGAAAGTGCTGTAAGTGCAAACGATCATATTTGCTGCTGGAGTAGGGCCCCTCTCAGCCCAGGGTTGCCCATGGACTCTATCTTTGGAGCTGCAGCCTCAGTACTGTCCTCTCTGGCTAATGACTATGTGGGACTCATTAGCAGTGGGTGTGTGTCTCATCACAGTGCCCCATTCACAAGGCTGCCAGCAGTGCCAGGGAGTGGGGCCCGCCTCTCGGCTGTCCCGGAGGGCACTGCTGTGTTCCATCACAACAGAGCCTCCCAGCATCCTCTCACAGCCCCACTGCCCCAGGGTCCCCACAAGAGATGTGCTGAGAGCCCAGCCAGAAGCTGCTTTTTGGAGATGGCAGTGTCGCAGCAGAATCTGTCCATCGAGGGACACTTGCGTTGGCCACCTGCTGCTCGATGACCTTCTTGACAGTGGCGTGAGTAGGCGCTGCTTCGAATGAGCCTGACTATTCCCTCTGCCAACCTCAGGCAGGTGCCAGCACATTCCGCCTAGCTCCGGCAGGAATGGTGGCCCAGAGATCTGACATAAAGGACTGGCTTTTGTGAAGACCAGCAGGTGAAGGTGAACCGTGTGGCTTTAAATGCATCTTGTACCTTCAGCTCCTGCTGACTGCTCTATGTATTTCTTAGTTTGCTCCTTTCTGCTCCAGGCATGAGCTCCAAGTGGATCAGAATCTCTTCATTTCTTTTGGTTTTTATACAAGTTTTCTTGCTGCTCTCCCAGGCTTGCTTGCAGTCCTATTGGGATTTTGGAAAAGTTTATTCTGAGCTCTCTGGGAGAAATGGTGCTGTCTGAGGGGAGCCCCGGCCAGATGGTGATGTCTGGGGACACGCGCTTGGAGCAGTATTTTCATCTTCTGTCTTTGTCTGGTCTCCTCCTCATTAAATCTTCCTGGGTCTGTTGAGTTGACTACCAATTGGTGCCTGACCTAGTTACAGAGACACTCTGTTACCCTTTGCTATTTCTTAAGAAATGGTTCCTAAGCGTTTGTTCACTGCAATTCACAGTGGACTCTGTTATTTTAGAGTCATTTCTAACTCCCTGGAATGTGGTACAAGTGTGTGTGTCTATGTGCAGTTTCATATTGATGCCTGCCTGAACATAGGCATATAAGCATGTGCATGTATAAATGCATATATGTGTGTACTATCCAGCTACCTAAATGAAGGCCAACATTTCCCGTTGATATGTTAAACTCTACTTCTGGGAAATAGTCTTGTGGCTTTGTCCGGAACACTTGATAGATTTGTTCATATCTACTACGTTCATCTCCTTTCATTTTCAACTTGAAACACTTTTTCTGGTGTCTGGATTCTCACATTTCCTAGCCTCAGTGTTGGCTCTGTTTACCACTTTCCTGCCTAAGGACACTGCACAGTTACTAAAAGGACCTTTGGAACTGTTTATTCATTGAGTGAACAGGTTTGTTAGGACCATCACTTGGAAGGAACATACTTCCAATGGCCCCCCCTGCACCAGCCCTGAACTGTGACTCACATATTTGTCTTTGCTGCTTCTGATCTCATAAGCCATGTGGGAGGCTGGGTTTGTGGGTGTCGCCCAATATCTGTGACCTTTTCATCTCCACTTTCCCCTTGCATTTTAAAAGCAGCTCTCTCCCATAAAACTGCATTTATTAAGTAATAACCGCTCTATCTTATCATCTTTAATCAACCATTTGTACATAATTGTCAATCAGAGTTCTCATCAGTGTGAGTTTATCAGAGTCAACATTTATTTATTTATTGAGACTTCAAAGGAAGGTGTCAACAGAGTGACCTATGCCAGGTGTTGGGAGTAGAAAAGTGAATACTATTTCAGTCTTAGCAGGAATTCCCTATATATAATAGTCTTTATTAGTGTATCATTTCCCCTGGGGTAAAAAGTTTACTGATACCACTGTGTTTGTGGGGTGCACATTTCCCAGCATCAGTTCGTCTTAGAGCTACCGCTTAATGCAGTGAGGAAGCTGAGAATGAGAGTTGAGTTCTTGCTCAGAACCACACAGTCATGACAATGTGGAGCATTACTTGAATGAGGCCTGTTGACCTCAGTATTCCCTTGAATATTTTAATAACGAAATCCTTATGTGTACTCTTTTTCCCCTTCATTTTTCACAGGCTTATTTATTGACTCCTCCATGTTTTGTGCCTGCTTGTTTTGTTTTCTTTCCAGTTTTATTGAGATGTAACTAACCTATAATATAGTATTTGAGCAGAAGGCTTACAGTGATCATTAGACATTTGTATAGAAGGTAAAATGAGTGATATTTAACTTTGTTAGCAAATATTATTTCAGAGTCATAGGGTCACTGTTCTTTTTTTCATTCTGGTGATGAAAACTTTTTAGATCTACTTTTCTAACTTCAAATATATGTTTTATTAAAGTTTGTAACCTCTATTCATGATTTAGTTTGCAATCTCAAAATAACTAAATCTGAAAAAATATTGTAGGACCAAAGAGATAATACAGAAGAAAAGGCACTTGCCTTGCATATAATTCAGTCTCTGGCATGGCATGTGGTTGCCAGAGCACCATCAGGAAGGATCCCTGAGTACAGAACTAGTAGTAATACATGAGCTTAGCTGGGTGTGGGCCATAAATAAAAGACAAAGAAAATGGTGCATTTCTCTGTAGAATAATGGATCATAGACCATTCTAAGATGTGTAACTTCCTCAGCTCCTGATTATTTCAGTTGGCAAAACAGAGAATTGACTGTCAAAGATATTTGCTCATGGTCACACAGGGTGGGGTCTGAGTTGGAACCTAACACCCCTATGGTGTTGATCCCAGCACAGTTCATTGTCATCAGCTCCTTTTTTTTCTACTCGGCAGTAAATCTTTAGAGATTGTCCAGATAATTCTAGTCAGTCTTGACATTAGAACTGTGAAAATTAGATTAAAATGCAAGTTGACAAGGAACAGGGTTCAATGGTTCATCTCTGTGCACTAGTTCCTAGCACAGTCCCTGGTACACTACAGGGGCCAGTAGCTTGCTTGAGTGAACTAGGTAGAAGTAAGGGGATCTCTGGGGATCACCTCCTATTCTGCTGACTTCTGTTCTGAGATTCTCCACCCCAGAGAATAATTCAGAATTCAACTAATGATATCAATATTTAATTTGACACTTGGATGATTCAGTCCTTTAGTATTGGAAACTTTTTTTTTGTTTCTATTTTGGAATAAGTTGGCAGGTTCCTTTGGCCTCTCTGAACCCAGCATATATTTGGGGTGTGTGCAGGAAAGCCACAGAGAGCCCTCACTTACTAGTCACTCCTTCATGCTGTCTGTGTCCGGTTCAAAGGAAACAGCAAGGCAGTTAGTTGCTAATAAGATTTATGAAAAGAAAAAAGTTACTTATAAAGTCTAAAATTTTGTGTTTTGGACAGACTATTTTATTTACTTTTGTTTGTTTCTTTGAACCACACCAAGTGATGCTCAGGGCTCACTCCTAGCTCTGAACTCTGGGATTACTCCAGGCAGGCACAGAAGGCCATATGGAGTGCCTTGAATCAAACCTGGGTTGCTTGTGTCTGAGGCTAACACCTAATAAATACACTGGACCATTTCCCCTGCCTCACAGACAATGTTTCTCAATCTAAGAAATTTAAATCTAAGAGGAATATGTGGGACCCAGAGGGAAATCACCTACCTACACATTCACTCTGACTCACTAATCGTCTTTAATTTTTCTTCTCCCTTCCAGTGTTTAACTTACTGAAAAGTATTTTGCATTATAGTCATTAGAGTAAAGATTTTATTTCATAATGAACTATGCTCAAAATTTCCAGCTTATTTTCCACACTGTTTTATGATTCACACAACAGCCAAGGTTGGGAAGCTCCATTCTTGCAGGCAGATCTCACTGTGTGTCCTACTGAAGCTCCAATTCCAACAGGCAGCTTTTACTTGAGATGAATAGAAGGATATAATTCTTATTTGAAGTCTGGGTAAAAATAGAATGGGATTATAAAAGATTTGAAATATGTAGAAATTCCTGTGCTTTAAATCAGATATTCTATATGAATCAACTTGCTTAAATCCAAATACCTTATTTCCCTGATGCAAAAGAATACTTAAACCTTGCATGGAGAAATCTAGAATTAATTGACATCAGATTAGTAAAGAGGAAGGATATTTTTTTTCTTCTAGGCCTTTATTTTTTGTCCTTTAAATAATCAAGATGGGGGTGGCGCTAGAGGTAAGGCCTTGCAAGCGCTAGCCAAGGAAGGACCGCGGTTCGATCCCCTGGCGTCCCATATGGTCTCCCAAGCCAGGGGCAATTTCTGAGCACTTAGTCAGGAGTAACCCCTGAGCATCAAATGGTGTGGCTCGAAAAACCAAAAAAAAAAAAAAATCAAGATGACTTTGAAAGCAAGCATCTTTTCTTGTCTAGGGAATGGCTAGGGAAAGGAGCATATTCCTCATTTCTGAAAATGTCTCTTTAACTGGAAGACAAAACATCATAAGTGATACAATTTTAAAACTCACTGCTTAGCGGAGCTAACCCACTCTTTAAATGTCTTCAGGAAAAACAACTAGTAAGGCAGGAAGCTGTTAAGGCAAATCCAGCTGCTCAATTTCAGGTCAAACCTGTTAGGATTAATCCTTTAATGAGGTTATGGGGTTTTAGGTGATGCTTTTGCTGAAGCAGTGTGGTAATGAGCTGACTTGGAACTGAGGGTTGAGAGAGTTTTTATTAACTCTGTTTGCATCATAATTTGGCAAGGTCACAGGAGTCTTCTTCAGGCCACTAAAAATAGCAGCCTCCTAGAACCAATCCAGTCGTCGTTTCTTCTTTCCCTTTCTTTATCTGGATCTTACTTTGGGAGTTTTCTCCATTCTACTCCATAGCTGCCCCCTCTATAATTCTGCATTGCTCTGGTTAAGCAAGAGCTGCCTGTCTGCTTGGGAGAATGAAGATAGAAATTTCTAGGTTCACCTAGCTGCTTCCCCTTGTAATCACCACTTTCCATTCCATTCCATTCCTTCCTTCCATTCCTTCCTTCCTTGCTTCCTTCCTCCCTCCCTTCCTTCCTTCCTTCCTTCCTTCCTTCCTTCCTTCCTTCCTTCCTTCCTTCCTTGCTTCCTTCCTCCCTCCCTTCCTTCCTTCCTTCCTTCCTTCCTTCCTTCCTTCCTTCCCTTCCTTCCTCCCTTCCTCCCTTCCTTCCTTCCTTCCTTCCTTCCTTCCTTCCTTCCTTCCTTCCTTCCTTCCTTCTTTCCTCCCTCCCTCCTTCCTTCCTTCCCTTCCTTCCTACCCTTCCTTTCCACTTTTCCCTCTTTTCTGTGTTTTTTCCTTCCTCCCCTCCACCTCCACTAGTCTTCTTACTTGCTGAACAGGAGTGCTCTTCTGTTTATCTCTCAAGGAGACTCGCATACATAAATGCTTAATGCATAATTACTGGTTAGAGAAAGAATAATTAATGGTTGGAGTTGTAAAGAAGATGCTGTTTCATAAGGAAATCCTGGGGCCAGAAAGCCCCATCTCCCTAAGAAATATATCCCATTATTCTTGCAATGTCCTCTCATTCCACAACTTGTACCTTCCCCCACTTCTTCCTATGTAACCAAACTCTTTCGCTACATGTTCTATAACTGCCTTGCCCTCTATTTGTTGTGGTACATATTCATCTACCATGCATAGCTGTTCAGAATGAAGGCTATGACCATTTCAAAGAATCAATTCACTTCTGGATAATGTCAATATTTTCCTTTACATTCCATGATTTTCACTGTGAATTTTATAAGTAAAACTCACTTCAAATCTTCATATGGGACTGGAGAGGAAATATAGTAATTGTTAAGGTGCTTATTGTGCATGCAGTTGACCCAGATTGGATTCCCCAGCACCATATATGGTTTTCTGAGCACTACTAAGAGTAATCCCTGAGCTCAGACCCAGGAAATAGCTCTGAGCCAGCTGACTGTGGCTCCCAAACAAATAAACAAGCGAATAAAATCCTCAAAACCTTCATATTTGTAAAGCAGCAGTTAAGATTAAAGAACAAAAGAAGATAGGTTTCCTAGTCTCTTCCACATCATCTTCTTTTACTCTTTCCCTTGAGTATGTCTTGAAATATACATAAAACAGCCAATCTCTGACTGAAATCACTGGTTTAGATCACCTGAGTTTCTCTTGGCTCCACTGTGCTGTGATTTATGATGCCCCTGCATGCCAGGACTGGGCCCCTATATTAAGCATCATGGCCAAAGTAGGCAATCACACAGGAAGACCATTAAATCAATACACCCCACAGAAAACTAACTCTTCATAAACTCATAGGGATGAGGGGCAGGTTAATGACTGGGAAACGATTTTCTGAACACCAAAGAGGTCTGGGATTTAGTGCCAAATGATAGATAAAGTTGGTTAAACAGCAAATTTTGCCTCTCATTCCAACTAATGCTGAGCATCAGCTCTTTTAAGCATATGGTTGCTGATATCCAGGGCTCATAAAAATAATAACAGGAACTTGTTCTGTCTTCTCAGCCTTTCCAATTTTGCTGGGTTGTTTACCACTCATTGTTTGCTGTTTATTGTTGTTACTGTTTATTGTTTATATATTTTTATTGTCGTTAGAGAATGTGCCATGTTGAATTGTACATATCAAGTTGGGAAAGGGGGGGGAAGATAATTCAGATGTAGTCATGGCTTTACCCTACAGGGGCAGTTTAGAAAGAACTGTGAATGTGTCATCTCCATGAAAAGTCCTGGGGGCTCACCCAGTCTCTTATAAAAAGGGCCTTCCTGGGGGAAGGCAAGCAGAGGTGGTAAGTCTGATATTCCTGGAGGCAGATTACTCGAATTTGATGCTTGCTAGATCTGCTGCTGAGGTTACATTAGTCATCCTCTCTTCTCAGACCCCTTGATTTTTAAAGAGTGGACAGTTGATGTAAGGATCAGTACAGGTTCCTCAAACAAAGTAGGGCCACCCAGGAGATTGACCTTGAAACCAGGAGACCAAAGCTTTGAAATCAGAAGAGATCTGAGCAGACTTATGGTTTAGAAGAAGCAGGCAGGCAGCATGAGATGAATGGAGCATTTCTCCAGGAGTGCTGGGAGAAAGATGCTGCCCTAACTCCTCCTTTATCCTGACCCTTCCCTCACTGGGGACTGAGTTTCCATCCTGGCCCAGAACTGGTTGGTTATGCTCAGAAAATCTAGAACTTTTACATCTGCCCTCAGGGACCAGAGCAATAGTACTGCTAATAGTCTACTTGTCTTACATGTGGTTGACCGAGCTTCGGTTTCCAGCACTAACCCTGAGCCTTCCAGGAATGATCCCTGAGTGCAAAGCCAGGAATAAGCCTTGAGAAATGCTGAGTATTGACCCCCAAGCAAAAGCAAAATACATTTTCTCTTATGAAGTTATTCGTTGCCTTAAACCAAGGATATCTCTGTAAGAACCAGTAGGAGAAACCATCTGACTTCAGTATGTAGCATGGCTGTGACCTCTCAGAGGAACCCTTTTTGGGGGCTCTATGACTCTGTCTCTAGCTTCATGTTCTCAATCTCTGTATGTGATACAGCCAAGCTGAGTCCATAGCTTCTGAGCCAGAATTTAGCCTATGCATCTTGCTCCACAGTATTGCATTCTGCATGTGTCTCTTCTCCTCTTCTTACTTTTATTGGGAAAAGTGATGTTAGATAATCCAGAACCATCTGTTTCTTTGCAGGGAGACTTCAAGGTTTATGGAGTGCAACCATGCATGTAATACATACAGGGTAGGGAAAGAGGCAGAGAGCTAGCACAGGGTTTAAGCAGTGGCCTCCATTCAATGTAATTGATGCATTTTGATTCCTGACACTACATATAGTCATCAGCGCACCACCAGGAGTGGGTCAATTCTAAGCATATAAAAAAAGTAATGCCCAAATGCTGTCAGAGGTGACCCCAATACTCACTGACTCTCCTAAATAGAAATACATGTCACTTGTTTTAAAGAGAGACAAGGTAGATTCTGGGGCACAAAGAACTTCCAGCTTATTCCTTTTCCATGAAGATATAGTTCCTTGAAGGATGATTGTATTCTTACATCACTGTCCACATCTTTCTTTCATGTCCATCCTGGAAGGCCATCAATGTCAGTTCTGATAGTCCCTCACACCTGCTTGTGACTTAGTGCTTATAAGAATCCAACCAAGGGGCCGGAGAGATAGCACAGTGGCATTTGCCTTGCAAGCAGCTGATCCAGGACCTAAGGTGGTTGGTTTGAATCCCAGCATCCCATATGGTCCCCTGTGCCTGCCAGGAGTTATTTCTGAGCAGATAGCCAGAAGTAACCCCTGAGCACTTCTGGGCGTGGCCCAAAAACCAAAACAAAACAAAGAAACAAAATAAAAGAATAAAACCAAGCTGGGGGTTCTTGACCATCTAGCTCAGAGCCCCCATCCCTCTAATACATCTCAGTGCAAAGATCAGCTTCCCCTTTCCACTCTTTCATATTTATCTTATTCTGCCTTTCTGAAATATTTTGATGGAAATTATACTGCTCTCATGGATGGCAGAACAGTGCGACTCCAGAATACACCTAGTGAAAATAGAAACCACTTGACCAAATTCTTTCTGAGTGGGAGACTCAAGGCAATTTTCTAGGAACTGCCATGAATAACTTTCTCTTTGCTGACAATGGAATTGAAAGAGAATTGAAAAGGTATTTCTCGACTTTCTGATTTCTTTAGACCCAGTAATAATAATAATAATAATGATGATAGTCATAATAATGATAAAGTATAGGGTTTCTTCTACTCAAACATTGAGCAGATTTTCTTAAAGTTATTGACTGAGTTATTTTTTTAGTTTATTTGAAACTTTTTTTCTTTCTTTAAACATCATGATTACATATATGATTGTGATTAGGTTTCAGTCATGTAAAGAGCACCCCCTTCACCAGTGCAACATTCTCACCACCAATGTCCCAAATCTCCCTCCATTCCAACCACCCCCACCTGTACTCTAGACAGGCTTTCCAGTTCCCTCATTCATTCACATGATTATGGTAGTTCTCTGTGTAGTTATTTCTATAACTGCACTGACCACTCTTTGTGGTGAGCTTCATGAAGTGAGCTGGAAGTTCCAGCCCTCCTCTCATTGTCTCTGACGATTGTTGCAAAAATGACTTTTATTTTCCTTAAAACCCTTAGATGAGTGAGACTATTCTGTATCTCTCTCTCCCTATGACTTATTTCACTTAGCATGATAGATTCCATGTACATCCATGGATAGGAAAATCTTATGACTTCATCTCTCCTGACAGCTGCATAATATTCCATTGTGTATATGTATCATAGTTTCTTTAGCCATTCATCTGTTGAAGGGCATCTTGGTTGTTTTCAGAGCCTGGCTATTGTGAATAGTGCTGCAATAAATATAGGTGTGAGGAAGGGGTTTTTGTATTGTGTTCTTGTGTTCTTAGGGTATATCCCTAGGAGTGGAATAGCTGGGTCGAATGGGAGCTCAATTTCCAGATTTTGGAGGAATCTCCATATTGCTTTCCATAGAGTTTGGACTAGACGGCATTCCCACCAGCAGTGGATAAGAGTTCCTTTCTCTCCATATCCCCGCCAGCACTGATTGTTCTCATTCTTTGTGATGTGTGCCAGTCTCTGTGGTGTGAGATGGTATCTCATCATTGTTTTGATTTGCATCTCCCTGATGATTACTGATGTGGAGCATTTTTTTATGTGCCTTTAGGCCATTTGTATTTCTTTTTTATCAAAGCGTCTGTTCATTTCTTCTCCCCATTTTTTTTATGGGATTAGATGCTTTTTTCTTGTAAAGTTCTGTCAGTGCCCTGTATATTTTAGATATTAGATTCTTATCTGATGGGTGTTGGGTGAATAGTTTCTTCCACATGGTGGGTGACTCTTGTATCCTTGGCACTATTTCTTTTGAGGTGCAGAAGCTTCTCAGTTTAATGTATTCTCATCTGTTGATCTCTGCTTCCACTTGTTTGGAAAGTGCAGTTTCCTCTTTGAAGATGCCTTTAGTCTCAATGTCATGGAGTGTTTAACCGACATGTTGTTCTATATACCTTATGGTATCAGGTCTGATATCAAGGTCATTAATCCATTTGGATTTTACCTTCGTACTGATGTTAACTGGGGGTCTATGTTCCCTTTTTTTGCAAGAGGCTAACCAGTTCTGCCAGCACCACATGTTGAAGAGGTTTTCCCTGCTCCACTTAGGATTTCTTGCTCTTTTGTCAAAAATTAGGTAATTTTATGTCTGGGGAACATTGTCTGAGAACTCAAGCCTATTCCACTGAACTGAGGGTCTGTCTTTATTCCAATACCATGCTGTTTTGATAACTATTGCTTTGTAGTACAGTTTAAAGTTGGGGAAAGTAATGGCTCCCATTTTCCTTTTCCCTAGGAGTGCTTTAGCTATTTGAGGGTGTTTATTGTTCCAGATGAACTTCATAAGTGTTTGATCCACTTCTTTGAAGAATGTCATAAGTATTTCTAAGGGGATCACATTAAATCTGTAGAATGCTTTGGGGGAATATTGCCATTTTAATGATGTTGTTCCTGTCAATCCCTGAGCAGGGTGTTTCCATTTCCGTGTGTCCTCTCTTATTTCTTGGAGCAGGGCTTTATAGTTTTCTTTGTATAGGTCCTTCCTTCACATCTTTGGTCAAGTTGACTCCAAGATATTTGAGTTTGTGTGGCACTATTGTGAATGTGATTGCTTTCTTGACTTCCTTCTCTTCCCTATCATTATTGGTGTATAGAAGACCATTGATTTCTGTGTGTTAATTTTGTAGCCTGTCACCTTGATATATGAGTCTATTGTTTCTAAAAGCTTTTTGGTAGAGTTTTTAGGGTTTTCTAAGTAGAGTATCATGTTGTCTGCAAAAAATGAGAGCTTGACTTCTTCCTTTCCTATCTGGATTCCCTTGATATCTTTTTCTTGCCTGATCGCTATAGCAAGAACTTCAAGTGCTATGTTGAAGAGGAGTGGTGAGATTGGACAGCCTTGTCTTGTACCAGAATTTAGAGGAAAGGCTTTTAGTTTTTCTCCATTGAGGATAATATTTGCCATTGGCTTGTTGTAGATAGCTTCAACTAGATTGAGAAAGGTTCCTTCCATTCCCATCTTGCTGAGAGTTTTGATCAAGAATGGGTGTTGGACCTTATCAAATGCTTTCTCTGCGTCTATTGATATGATCATGTGATCTTTATTTTTCTTGTTGTTGTTGTTGTGTATGATGTTGATAGACTTATGGATGTTAAACCATCCTTGCATTCCTGGGATGAAACCTACTTGGTCATAGTGTATGATCTTCTTGATGATGCAATGGATCCTATTTTCCAGGATTTTGTTGATGATCTTTGCATCAACATTCATCAGGGATATTGGTCTGTAATTTTCTTTTTCGGCAGCATCTTTGTCTGGTTTTGGTATCAAGGTGATGTAGGCTTCATAAACGCTGTTTGGGAGTGTTCCTGATTTTTCAATTTCATGGAAGAGCCTGGCTAGTATTGTAGTAATTCCTCTTGAAAGATTTGAAAAAATTCATTAGGAAATTTATCTGGGCTGGGCTTTTCTCTTTGGGCAGATGTTTGATTACAGTTTCAATTTCCTCAGTAGTGATGGGGTTGTTTAGATATGCTACATCCTCCTTACTTAAATGTGGAAGGTTATAAATGTCCAAGAATTTTTCCATTTCTTCTACGTTTTCATGTTTAGTAGCATAAAGTTTCTCAAAGTCATCTCTGATTACCCTTTGGATCTCTGCGATATCTGTCATGATCTTCCCCTTTTCATTTTTTTTTTTTTTAGTTTTTGGGCCACACCCGGCGATGCTCAGGGGTTACTCCTGGCTGTCTGCTCAGAAATAGCTCCTAGCAGGCACGGGGGACCATCTGGGACACCGGGATTCGAACCAACCACCTTTGGTCCTGGATCGGCTGCTTGCAAGGCAAATGCCGCTGTGCTATCTCTCCGGGCCCTCCCCTTTTCATTTCTAATACAGGTTATCAGATTTCTCTTTCTCTGTTTCTTTGTGAGTTTTGCCAATGGTCTATCAATCTTGTTTATTTTTTCAAAGAACCAACTTCTGCTTTCATTGATCTTTCAGATTGTTTTTTGATTTTCCACTTCATTGATTTCTGCTTTCAGATTTGTTATTTCCTTCTATCTCCCTATTTTTGGTTCCTTTTGATGGTCATTTTTTAATTTTTTTTGAACTGCGTCATTAAGTTATTCAGGTATGCCCCTTCTTCCTTCCTGATGTGTGCTTGTAGATCTATAAATTTTCCTCTCGGGACCAGTTTTGCTGTGTCCCATGGATTCTGGCAGTTTGTGTCTTCATTCTTATTTGTTTCCAGGAAAGTTTGGATTTCCTTGTTGATTTCATCTTGGACCCACTGGTTGTTCAGTAGCAGGGTGTTTAATTTCCAATTGTTAAAGTTTTTCTTCTGTGTGGCTTTGTAGTTCACATCTAATTTCAGAGCCTTGTGGTCAGCAAAGGTAGCCTGCAAGATTTCTATCCTCTTGATTTTATGGAGGTATGTTTTATGTATCAGCATGTAGTCTATCCTGGAGAATGACCCATGTACATTTGAGAAGAATGTGTTTCCATGTTTTTTGGGATGGAGTGTCCTATATATATCCACTAGTCCTCTTTCTTCCATTACTCTTTTCAGGGCTAGTATGTTTTTGTTGGGTTCTGGCTGGTTGACCTATCAAGTGTTGATAGGGCCGTGTTGAGGTCTCCCACAATTATTGTGTTATTATTGATTTCTTCTTTCAGATTTGTCAGTAATTGTATTAGATAATTTTCTGGTCTCTCATTGGGTGCATATATGTTTAATAGTCTGATTTCTTCCTGTTGCACATATCCCTTGATTAGTACATAGTGTCCATCTTTGTCCCTTACCACTTTTCTGAGTATGACGTTGGTGTCATCAGATATTAATATGGCCACTCCAGCTTTTTTATGGGTGTTGTTTGGTTGGATGAATTTCCTTCAGACTTTGATTTTGAGTTTATGTTTGTTTTGACTATTCAGATGTGTTTCTTGTAGGCAGCAGAAGGTTGGATTCATCTTTTTGACCCATTTTGCCACTCTGTGTCTTTTAATTGGTGAATTTAGTCCATTGACATTGAGGGAGATGATTGTCATAGGATTTAATGTCATCTTTGTAGATAAGTTTGCTGTGTTTGTTGGTCTCTTGTCTTAGAGTAGACCTGTCAGTTTTTCCTTTAAGGCTGTTTTATCATGTGTGAAGTTTCTGAGTTGTTTATCCATGAAGCTATATATATTTTCCTTCAAACTTCAATGTGAGTCAGGCTGCATTCAGTATTCTCGGTGAGGCATTCATTTCATTTAGTCTTGTCACAATATCCCACCACTGTCTTCTGGCCTTGAGAGTTTCTTGTGATATGTCTGCTGTAAGTCTTAGGGACACTCCTTTAAATGTAATTTTCCATTGTGATCTTGCTGCTTTCAGTATTCCATCTCTATCTGTGGGATTTGTCATTGTAAAGAGGATGTGTCTTAGGGTGTTTTTCTTTGGGTCTCTTTTAGCTGGTACTCTTCAGGCATGCAGGATTTGATTGCATGTAGTCTTTAACTCTGGGAGTATTTCTTTGATGATGTCTTTGACAGTTGATTCTTCCTGGACATCTCCTACCTGGGTCTCTGTGACTCCAATGATTCTTATGTTGTTTCTGTTGAGTTTATCAAAGACTTCTATTTTCATTCCTTGAGTACTTTTTCCATTTTGTTTGTTTGTCTTAAGGTTCTTTTCCAATTTCTTCTGTTGTGTTGAGTTTTTCTGCATCACATCTTCCAGTACTCGGATTCTCTCCTCAGCTACTGATACCCTGCTGTCGAGGCCATCCATTGAGGTTTTCAGTTGAGCTACCGTGTTTTTCAGATCTGTTATTTCAGTTTGGAGTTTTCTGATTTCTTTCTTTGTGTTCTGTTCATATCAATCTATGCTTTCTTTGAGTTCTTCAAACATCTTTTATATTGCTATTTTAAGCTCCTTATCCAAGAGGTTAATCAGGTGGTTGGAATTTATTAGGTCATCTGAGTTTTCATCTTCACTCTCTGTGCATGGTGTTTGCCTTCGAGGTTTCCCCATTGTCATGCTTGCAGCGTGGTTTTTCCTGTGTATTGTGGTGGGGTTTATTGGTTAGAAAGAAGCCACGTTCTTCTGCTGCCTCTAGTTTACAGTTTTTTGGGGGTGCGCTCCCTAGGCCTCTGTGGAGACCTTCAGGGATTCAGAAACACAGGCAGACAGGCACAGGAGCAGTTTCCCTTGAAGTCCTCAGAGTTGACTGAATTCTTAACACAGAAAACATGTAAGTTTTCGATGATGAATTTCCTAACTATTGGCATGTCCCAGGATTTAGGAATCTGTAATGTGCACAGTCACAACAATGATTAGTGGATCTTGTGATCTGACCTTGTCCTCAGCCCCTCCAGGTTCTGTGAGGTATTGAGCTGTGAATTTGACAGGGAACTCTTCAGGCAATAAACAGAGCCTTCCATGCATGGTGCTGGAAACCCCAATTTTCCTTCCATGCCATTCCTACAATGGCTGAGTTTCCTGGCAAGATCTGGTATCTTTACTACTTGACCTTGATTCTCCATTTTGATCTCTGCCTCTTAATCTCTCTGAGAGTTCTGGGAGAGATCTCCCCTTGGTTTGTGGCCTGGTCAAGGTTCTCAGCTCTCTGTGAGGTGATTAATGTGTCAGGTACCAAGCTGGTCCATCCTATCCCAGGTTCCAATTGAATAAGAGGATGGAAGCTCTAAACATGTATCTATCCTTCAAACTCTCTCCAGTGCCAAGAGAGCTGCAGAAGTTTAGGGAGGAGATCAGGAACTACTATGCCAATGACCAAATTCTGTGAACCAAAATATTGAAGAACTTTATGATCATCACAATCCAATTCATCACCCATTGTAAAATTATGTTTTATTTTTTCAATTTTTTGGGGGGAAAAGTTTGGTTATACACTAAGTATGGTCAGGATACTCCTGATTTTATGCTCAATGTGACCTCTACAGGTGGCCAGGACCCTATATATACCAGGGATCAAATTAGCAATGCTGGGGCCGGGCGGTGGCGCTAGAGGTAAGGTGCCTGCCTTGCCTGCGCTAGCCTAGGACGGACTGCGGTTCGATCCCCCGGCGTCCCATATGGTCCCCCAAGCCAGGAGCGACTTCTGAGCACATAGCCAGGAGTAACCCCTGAGCGTCACCGGGTGTGGCCCAAAAACCAAAAAAAAAAAAAAATTAGCAATGCTCACATGCAAGGCCTTTTCCTCTACTCTTTTTCTCACTCTCTCTCATTGTCTCTCTCTTGCCCCCAACAATCACTTTCTAATTTGATGGCTTAGATATGTAGTTTGTTTATTTTTATAGAGGGTGTTCAAAATATGAGTGGTAGAAATTCATTAGCTCTATTGAAAATATTTTTATATCAGAGGGACCTAGATCTCAGAGTCAAGAATGCACAATGAAAACCTGCCTAAGGTCTGAGCTTGTCTTGCATGTGGCCAACCTGTGGTCAATCCCCAGCACCATACATCGACCTTTAGTATGATCCCTGAGCACAGAGCCAAGATTAAGCCCTGAGCACTGCCAAATATGGTTGAAAAGTTGAAAAAAGAAAAGAAAGAAAATCTACTTAGGTACCGACTATGACTGTTTTTTTCTGACACCATAAAAAAGATTTGATGAGTGAGACTTGATAAATCTAACAGCAGAAACCCTTCTAGACCTCTAATTATATTTTAAATAGGGCCATTTTTCTGCCCGGTCCTACTCATAATTAAAGTTCAGCTTTATATGATGACCTGAATCCACAATTGCCCACAATGTTGTTTCCTCTTTTCACCCTCAGCTTACATTAATGGCATTGAGGAAGTGTGCTTTACATGTACCATTTCAAGATCTTTTGAAAGGTGAAAGAAGGAGAGAGAGAGAGAAAGAGAGAGATAGAGATAGAGAGAGAGAGAAAGAGAGAAAGAATGAATCCTGGGGAAGCATACAAAGAAAATTTCTTTGAAATTAATATGGGCAAACACTTTTTCTGAAGCAAAGAAATGCAATTCGCTCAAAACAGGGAACCATACTGTCAGGGAAACATTTTACTTTTCTTGTCCCCTCAATATGAACACACTGGACTTAGTGAGGCACAGTGAGGATATAAACATGTTTAGTGATCCTTTTCACAGGGGCTGGCACCTGTCAGCCCCTCCAAAGCCAAATTCACCTTTGTGCCTACAGACCATTTCTTGTCAGTCATTGCCTGCAATGGTATGCCCACTGCTGGCCCTCCTAATGTTTGCATACAGAAAGGTTCATAATTAAGGACTCAACTTTCAATCTATGATCTTATTCAAAAACTATTTTGATGGCCAGAGGATTAGCACATACTTTATATGCAGGAGGTCCATTCAGTGCTTGGCACTATATGGTCCTCTGGTACCACAGAAAGCAACTCCCAGCATAGAGCTGGCAAAGCCACCAACCAGGAGTGCCACATGTGTTCTCCAAACCAAAAAGAGAAAAATGCTATAACTGTCTGATATATTGTGAGCAAGAAAACATTTATGCATCTTTCCCTGTGTAGGAAGAGTGAAATAACAAAGTGGCATTTTGTTTTTAACTTAATTTTACATTAAAAATGGACAGTCCCACTTAATTCTGAGAAAACTTGTTTTGCTTCCTCTGAACATCAGGGACCTAGAGAGAATGGTTAACTCAGTCATCAGTCTTATTTACCAGGAACAGTGTGCCTTATTTATATAAAAACTGGAAGGCTGTTTTGCACAAAGCAAAATGTGTATGTGTGTGTGTGTGTGTGTGTGTGTGTGTGTGTGTGTGTGTGTTCTTGTGTGTAAAACACTTCTCTAACTTTGTAAATCTGAGTTTTAAATAAGTTTGTTTCTTGGTACTGTGAAGTTTCCCAGATTTGCCAGAATGTTAAGAGATACTTTCTCTGGCTTTGGCCATGATCAAAGATCTTTGCTGTTCTTTTCATTTGGGTGCACTTTCTCTGTTCAGTAGTTTGGTAAAGTGATGGAGTCCTTAGCCATGTTTTAAAAATCATTGAACTACTTCCTTAAGTGAGTGTCCTAATTTATTTCTTTAAAAAGCAATTAAATGTAACTGTTGGATGAATTGCTATATTTTCAATCTGTGTCCAAATTCTGGCTTTCCTGCATAATGGTTAGGTGAATAGGGGCATGCTTATTTAAGTTGTAGTGCCTCAATTTCTTCCTTAGGAAATAAAGAAAATCGTTATACCCAACTTAGAAGGTTGTTTACAAATTAATTACTTATTTAGGAAAGAACTTAGTTCAGTATCTGGCACTTTGCAAACTCCCAATAAATATTGGCAACCATCTTTGCCTAGTTGGATTATATTGTGTGTACATAAAAAAAAATCCATGCTTGGGGCATTCAGAAGAGTTTTAAGAGTTTGTATCATGTGTACATGAGTATAATCCAGCTCTAAAATCCTTAAAGTTATTAAATGTTTCACGTGGCATCTAAAATATTTGGGAAAGATTGATCACACTGTTTTCAAATTTAGTACTTGCCCAACTCATAGATTTACTGTCAGTCTAGATTGTATCTTTGGGGTTATTCAGGCTTTTCTTTTTAAGAGCCCATTGTTTGTACCATAATAGTATATTTACTGATTTTAACCACTTTAGAAAACAAACCAATTAGTTCATCATTGCTAGTATCAAACCTGAATAATTTGACTAAAGTGAGGACAGCACGACAGTTCTTTAAAATTATATGAATCATACCTGTCAATTGACATCAAGAGATAAAAAGGGATCAGTCTTCAATGTTTTAAAATTTTAAACAACTTAGTTTTGCAACTGCTTTTTATATCACAAGTCAGCCCAGTTCTGTAAAATGTGAGCACAGAGTTGAAGATGCAATTTTTGACTTTGAGGAACTCCAAGCTCTATGCATTTAAACCAGAAAAAGCAGACAAAGCCATATGACAGAGGTCTACCTGGGGGGAATATCAAACATTGCCTCAGGATTGCAAGGTTATCTTGGAGTCCTTAGTCCATACTAGGCAGTGAGAGACAGAGAGTTTCATCCAAGCTTTATGGTCTGGGAATCATTACAAGGGACCCAGCATTGAGGCACCAGGGCACCAATGGCTGAGACCTGCCAGGTTGAGGGAATCAAAAGTCTCACTTAGGTAAATGAAGCTGTGGACAGGTGATTCAGGTGGAGGGATGAGCTGTGTAAATATCTAAACATCGAAGGTTGTGACATCGACAGACCTTGTATTGAAAAATGGACATTTTCCAGGGAGCTGGCATCCTAGAGATAAAAGGGGGCTGTCTGTTGGGCCCAGGGAATTATTTTAAAATATTGAGAGCTGGATTCAGTTTATTCATAGTAAAAGAACACAGAGCAAAATAAAATCAACTCCAGGAAAAGAAGTCAGGACCTGAGAAATAGTACAACAGATAGGGCAGTTGTCTTGCCTGTGGCCAATCTTAGTTCAATCCCAGGCACCCCTAAAGTCCCCTGAGCTAGAGCCAGGAGTAAGCCGTAACATTGTTGGGTGTGGCCCTCAAAAAAACAATCAAAAGAAGTCAGAAAAAGAAGTCCCTGTTCTCTTGGGACCAGTGTCCCATGAATTGTGTCACTTTTCTGAGAGCAATTCTCAGAAAACTTAAAAAGCAGCTTATTGCTTGCTATTTTTATGCCAGTCATTCCTGCTACAACTTTACCATTTGACCATAAAGGTCATCTTAATGCTTTAGGTCATTTTCCTAAATCAAAGTATTATTACTTTCATATTTTGTCTGCTTGCTATTATCCTCCCTCCCCCAAATAGAGTTTTTTAAAGTAAAATTGTGGAGATTTTAAGGTGAAATAAAATATGTTATGTCAAAGACTTAATGTTTTTTTTCTTAGTGTTCTCAGGATCTAGAACAATATAAATAAACTCTATGTGAATGATGGAAGATGTGCTTAGATTTTACTCCCCATATTGTGATGCCTTTTCTCATTTTGTTCTATTCTGTAGAGAAATCATCCTGGTAAAATGGGAAGAGAGGAACCTCTGGAGCAAAGGAAGTCTAGATTTGAATTCCCATTCCATTGCTAATTAGCTTTGTTAACTTGGGCGAGTTATTTAACTTCTCTGAGGTTTAATTCCCTTCTAAGAAGTAGGAATGGGATAAAACCCCTCCCCGTGCCATTGGAAAAGTTAATTAAAAGAAAAAAAGGCACATAGAAACATGGAAGCAATCTATATGGGGGAGAAAGTGTAGGTAATAGGCATTCAAAAAACCCGGAAACTTTCAGCCAGGCAGTTGTTAATATGTTCAAGGAGAAAAAGCAAAACTCCATCATTTGTACAAGAAAAAGGAATAAAATGTCGAATAGCGGGAAGTTTGCTCATATGCTAGATGACTGTTTGTTTATTCATTTCCCAAAGATATCACAAAGGCTGTGAATATTTATTTAGTTCTGCTCCCAATAGCCTTTCTAATAGGGAATTATTTGGGTACAACGAAAGACATTTGTAAATGCGGCTGATAAGACTGGCATTGGACAAGGAGTGTTTTGTTGGACACAGGAATTCTATTGTCCCTGGCTTCAGTTGTCAAGTGCCCGGGGAACCCAGAATTTATGGTGGCAGCACAATGGGCCTTTCAGGGCCCAGGGAAAGAGCTGTGAGATTCCGCTACCCGGCTTTTCAGGGCTTCTAATCTTTTTATCGGCCCCAGACAATGCCGGATTCAGCTGCTGCTTGCGCCTCCTGACTGTCCATTGGCCGGCAGGTATTGTGCGGTAATTACCATGGTGACAATGGCCTCTCTCTAAGCCCGTGCATTGGTGCTATGGAAAACGCCAAGGTTGTCACTTTGTATTAGGTGCTTCGAAAGGCATAGCTTACTTAGCAAAACCACCAAAGAGAAATCAAGATAATCCTGTTCCAAGTTTGATTTAAAGGACCACTGTGTCAAATCCATTTGGAGCCCAAGATCTCTTTATGGATGTTTGCTTGTAATTACAGTCAGATGTTGCCTCTGGACAGGCAGTGGGGAGCTGGCCTTGGAGTCTTTGTAGAGAGGCCTGAGCACCAGGCAGCTGGCAGCCCTTGACTTCCCTGCGGGA
Source organism: Suncus etruscus (assembly GCF_024139225.1). Taxonomy (NCBI): domain Eukaryota; kingdom Metazoa; phylum Chordata; class Mammalia; order Eulipotyphla; family Soricidae; genus Suncus; species Suncus etruscus. The sequence continues at coordinate 59,588,302 of NC_064861.1, read as the reverse complement.
GTGGAGCCGTCTGCTCAACTCTGGAACTTGGAGGCATCCCTGCCATTCTCCAAGACAGATTGCTCATCTGAGAAAAAAAATACCCTTAGATGAATATCAGCTATAAGTGACATGATCATATGTGAATATATACAAAGAGACTACATTAGTTTTATTCAAATGCTTATGTAGCTACTACAGGTCTGGGTAAATATATTTTTACTTTTTCACATTTTAGAAAAGCCTCATCTTTACCTTCTCCTCATTCCTGCTACTGATTTCAGTTTCTGCTCTGAGTGAGATATTTTACTAATTTATTCATCACAACAAATATTCTCTTCCTTTGACAATAACCAGGCAAACAGAAGTTATGGTGCCCACTTAACAAAAGGGAAACTGAGGCTCAGGAATTTTTTCTTGCCCAAAGTCAGACTAGTGTGGATGATACAAAGTTTATATTTTAAGTCTTGTTTCTTTACATTCAGTACCTTATCCCTTGCCTGGTCTTATATTTTTATAAAAATTCCTCATCTACCAATCTATGACAAAGCATGCATCGCCATATGGCTTTGGAACTTAGGGAATAACAGGAAAGATCTTCCAGAGTGAATATTAATTGAGTTTGTTCATCTCTTCAGAGGTGTTGAGAAAAATGTGACATTCAACGAAGAGGTCCAGTTTCCACAACAGCCCGTGCTACCTCTTCTTATGCCCAGAGAGTAAGGAAAATGCAGAAAAGGAACACACAGCTAACACAGCCAGGGGTGGCTTCTTTGTCACCAAGAGATTTCCAAAATGTGCTACTTTACTTGAAAATGGCACAATAATCTATAGACTCTAAGTCTATACCAAGCTCTTGGCAGCTCCCATGGGTGTTATGATACCAACGAGTGGGAGTGATGTGTGCTTGCACCCAGAGTCACAGGCACAATTTATTTTAAGAGAAGTAGGTTTTAGGTTTTATTGTGGGTTTATTGTGGATCAATGAAAAAAAATGTACTTGGTAGTCAACCACCTATTCTAGCTAGGTGTCTTCCTTGATCTATGTGCAGGGACATTGACCCCTTAGCTTCAGGTTCTTCATCTGAAAACTGGACTTGCCATTTTTTGAGCTTTTTTTTTTCTTTGAGTTTTGCTCTCCCTCAGTGGCAGTTCATTTTTTGAAAGCCACCCGACCTCTGCCACATCTCTGTTACATGCAGGCATTGTGTGCAGGCAATCTTGAAGCATGTAGTTTCTTTCGTTATGATTGAATTTTATTTTAATCACTATAATTTGTGATGCTGTTAATGAATGGGTTTCATATTTACAGTATTCTAAGACCATAACTTCTAACAGACTGACTGTTTTCCTTTACCATAGTCTCACAGGATACCCCTTAAATCCCATGCCTCAATATCTCTCTTCCATTATATTTTTGTTTGTGCTTTTGGTATCATTGAGGAATGCTCAGGGATTAGTCCTGACTCTACACTTAAAAATTACTCTTGGAAGTGTTCAAGGAACCATATGAAATGCCAGGGATTGGATCCAGGTTGGCCACATACAAAGCAAATATCTTATGTGTTGTACTATTGTTCCAGCCAAAACTTTGTTATAGTATTTTGGGTCAAACATTTTCAACTATTCCTTCCTCTGTGTTCCTGCACCCACCCCATCACTACTGCATGTTATTTTGTAGTGCCATTGACAATAAACTTATATGCATCTGAACAGATTCTAAAAGAAAGCCATCATGGCAATATTCAAACCAGGTGATTTAAAACAGAGGACAACAAAATGTATGGGCCATGGGGAAGGCCATAGCCCTGTGAGGATAGAACTAGCTAAGCATTTAGAGATCAGTGAACTGGGCCCGGAGAGATAGCACAGTGGCGTTTGCCTTGCAAGCAGCCTATCCAGGACCAAAGGTGGTTGGTTCGAATCCCGGTGTCCCATATGTCCCCCGTGCCTGCCAGGAGCTATTTCTGAGCAGAAAGCCAGGAGTAACCCCTGAGCACTGCCGGGTGTGACCCAAAAACCAAAAAAAAAAAAAAATAAGAGATCAGTGAACTGATTGTCATGATACCACTGCATCCTTCTTGATTTTTCTCCTTGATTTTTGCTACTCAAACCATTTCTCCTTCCCTCTTCACACCGTTGGCTACATGGTGTTCATTCTTTTTCTCTCTGAAAGAATACATAGTGTGAAGTTGCCCATTCCTCCAGAGACTGCATTGTAGGCAGCTGGCCACTGCAATGGAAGGGACTGGCAGGGGTGATGGTGCCACTTCTGTGGAGAACCTAAGAGGGAGCATCGCCCTTGAGAAATAAAGGGCAGCATGCCAGGAGGAGGTGGGGCCCTGCAATGCTGGATTGTATTTTCCTGGACAAGAAGAGAACACATGATGATAGGGCCGGGGAGAAAATGAGCATTTCTTTTAAGATCACCAGTGCAGGGAAAAAACAGGTCACCAGTGTGCCTGCCCAGTCGGCTGAGCCCTGGTGAATGCCTTTTTCTTTCAACTCTGTTAAAAGTATGAAAATGACTTAGATTTCATGTGCTCTTTTTTTTGTCTTTATTTCTTTTCATGGATACATGGTATACTTATTTGCCAGTTTTTGCCACAGAACTCAGAGTTCATTTATTTCACTAAAATCAGAACTTGAAGACGATTTACCCATCTAGTTTTTCTTTCTTTCAGAATCCTTTATTGTCTCGGCAAACATTTGGTAAAAATCATTTTGTAGGGAACATATAGCCGGGAGGTAAAGAATGATGGATCAAAGTAGTTCTATTCTTTTCTATATATATGTATATATATACATATATATTGAGAAGTGCACCTCTTAAATTATTATGATCATGATTACATTTTGTGAGAGCTGAGACATTCTTGACAGTGAACAGTGGACTCTGTGGCATTGGGGAATCAAACCTGAGATTCCTGTGTGCAAAGCATAAAGCTCTTGCTTTCTGGGCCCACCTTTCCCCCAACTTTTAAAAAGTCTATGTTTATTTACATATTTATTACTAATTGATAAGTCTGAAGACCACCAGTGGCATAGTCTACAGTACTGGATTCTGACTCTGTCATCTCTGAGCAAGAGTTGAAGGATGAAATGGGATAACAAAGACCAAAGGAGATTGTAATCTTTAAAGACAATACATTGGGAAAGTTGTGGGCAATTTGTGCTTCATTCCTGTTAATTGTATCTTAGGAATCTGTGTCAGAGTAGCTACTTATGATCACTTAAAAATGGAACAGATGATTTTATCTTGCTACCTCTAACTTTCGCTATTAATGAAGTAGAATCAGATGGTAGGATTGCCCCAAGTCTGGAGTGTATGGATGTCCAAGTGATATGTTCACTCACTACATGCCATCTCCAACACAACTTAGATAACTGGGCCCTCTCCATGTATCTTTTCTATGTGGTTGCCTAGTACTTTCTGAAAGTTTGGGGTTCTTATTCAACGTTTTCAACGAGAGACTCTATGCCCCCCTTTTTGGATTTCAGGATATTCAAGTTGGATTATATGTGAATATCACATAAGTAGGAGCTCACAGTATGAGAGTAAAGACCAACTGATAAGACCAGTAAGGCCCACAGAAAGAAAAAACATTAGAAATGGGATATGGTCAGGAAGAAAATGTCAAGGAAACTATTTAAGTATTTAAGTGTTGACCTAAGATCTGCTTCTCCCAGAATAAGTTTCCAGCCATGATGAGATTATTAATTTCTTATGCTAGCTCCTTGAATCGTATAGTTTTAATTTGCTGGATTCTGTTGATCTCCAGGGAGAGCTTGTATTCATACTGAAAGAAGCTAGAAAGAGGCCTATTTGGAGATGTGACTACTTGCATTGGAAGGTTCATTTACAGAGACTGGCTACCATGTGTAACCTGGTTCTAAGTGAGCCTTTTTATATCCTTTAAGTTCTAATAACTAAGTTATTTTTTTCCATGACTTCGTCCACTTCTGGGGATGACTTCCTTCTGGACCTCCTGGGATAACTAATACTAGGGATTGCCCTTGCCAAGAGAGGTTGCCACGAATAAATTAAATAAAAAAATAAATAGATAAGCACTTTGTCTTCACACGCTTTGTGAAGAAGAGTTTTTTGATGTCTTATCATGGTTAATGTTTTAGAGGAGCTATCTAATGTTGAAGAACTATTAAACTGAATCAAGATGAGATCATCAAAAGTGGGTTTGGAAATTAAGGAATTCCCGTCTATCAAGTTAGAGTAAGAAACTGTGACTTCTTTGCTACAGGCTGAGTTGATCCTAGAAGGTGCAGGGTGCCTTTCTGCTGTTATATTCATGAATCTCTGCCAGCCATCACTTTCCTTGGTTCAGTTTTTAAAGAGGACAGCTGTTCAGATACTTCAGATTCTTCTTTTCATTCATTCAATAAATACATAGCACCCAGCTGTTCTGGGCCAGGAAATGCATCAGACACTTTGGGAGCTAGGAAGATGAATCAGAGCAGAAACTGACAGAACACTTCGGCACCTCCCCACTTCTCTACCTCCTCCCATCCCAGACACATACAGAAACCCCTAAGTGTGGTAGACTGGAAGAGTGGGAAGAGGGAATGGGCATGGAGTCATTATAAGGAATATTCGCTCTGCCAGCATCATGCTCTGGTCTACTGGTATGCTACCGACACCTCCTATCACCAGCAATTCCACTGTCTTTCTGCCTGGAGCCTGTCATCTCATAATGATAACTCCAAACAGTGTTTTTCTTGGAGGGGAATCTCACTGTGTATTCAGTCGTTGTGTGAGTTCTATCAGGATCTGGCTCAGAAACTTCCTTCTCCACGTCAGTTGTTAGAATTTGTTCATATTGGTTGTATGTAATTAGAAGTTGAATAAATGATTGCTTCAATTTTTGTTATCCAAGTGCATGGTGCACCTATGTTGAATTATACAATAATTTTATGCTTTTAAATACTCAATGCTGATCATTTGTGAGTATCTCTTTTTTCTTCCCATGTCTGGATTTTTTTTGATGAAGCAAGAAAGACTTTTTGTTGTTGTTTTGTTTTGGTTTGGTTTTGGGGCCTCACCAGGTGACACTCAGGGATTAATCCTGGCTTTGCACTCAGAAATCTCTCCTGGTTTGAGAAACCATATGGGACTCTGAGGATAGAACCCAGGTTCTTCCTGGGTCAATCGTGTGCAAGGCAAATGTTTCACTGCTGTGCTATCACTCTGGCCCCATAAGAAAAAAAGTTTTTATTGAAACTTATTTATAAATATGTGAAGTGAGAGAAGGGGAAAAGTATATAGTTGAGCGAGAGCACAGGCTTCTCCAGAATGGAAAGAAGCAAGCAAAGTAACAAAGACAAGCAAGTGAGATGCACAGTTCAATGGAAATAAATAAGTTCAAGGGAGAATACAAGCTTGAAGAGCAAGCTAGTGTTGGGATGATTAATTCCTTTTTCCTTTTTTTCAATTTTTTGGGAAACCACACCCAAGAAAAATTAGGGCTTACTCCTGCCTCTGCACTCACAGATCCCTTTTAGTAGGACTCTAGTGACTATTTGAAGTACCAGAGATCAATCCTGGGTGACCTGTATACACTGCAAATTCCTTACTAATTTATCTTTTCAACCCCCTATAAATTATTAATTCCTAAGAGCAAAGTTTAATGTAAACCACTTGATACACCTTGAGTCTAAAATTATATCAGTGTATTCATAAATATAAAAAGCCCTTCAGGTTACTAACAGTCCGTTCCTTTGTTGCAGAAATTCCTGTCTTTTCTGTTCTGTGGCACTGTGAAGCTCTTTGCTGTTACCAGTTGTTGACTGTCAATCAGATGGGTGGAGTGTGTTACAGAAATTGGCAGCAAGTATCCAATGGGTGAGAAGGTAAGATGGGCCAGACTCATTGAGTAATTCCAATGTTTCTATCATGTCCAGATGGAAAGTGTGCTTTCAAAGTCCCTTGTCCTGACTTCCTTGAGTTATTTGAGACTTCATTTCATGTAAATGAAACTGAGGGGAAGAGAAGACTTTGAGGAATATGTGTATTCTCTTTGTTGGGTTCTCTTCATCAAACATCTCTGATATGTTGGACAGCAATGCTTGCTCTTGTTTTATTTATGTATAAAAGATCCAGAGGGTGAAGAAAGAGCCCAAGGGAAAGAAACTTTACAAAGAACATAGGGGCCCTACTCTGTTTATCTCCTCCGTCTGATTCGGATAGGTATCTATCTACAAGGATATTCAAATATCTAGATAGTAATTTGAGAACTTTTATTGAAGAAATTTTAAATAATTGCAAAGTATAGAAATAGAATTATAGAATTTTTTACAAGTATAGATTAATTCAGCCAATGTGTCTGCACACGTTAGCTTTTGAGACTTCTCTATCCTAATGGTTCTACCATTCCTGCTGAATGTCTAACAGGGACCTTTGATGAGAAGCAAAATTATAGTACATATTTAATTGTCTGAACTATACTTTGTCCCAAATGTCACATTTCAGCAGTAGCATCAATATTCATCCAGAGGAATTGGGAAAATAGTACAATTTAAGGTGTTTACCTTGCACACAACTGACCCAGGTTCATTACCTACAGGCATTGCCTATAGCACCAATAGGAATGACTCCTGAGTATAGAGGCATGATTATCCTCTAAGAATTGTCGAGTGTGGCCCCCCAAACCAAAACACAAATGAACAACAAAAACTAACATTCACCCAGCATAAGAAAATGGTAAGGACTCTAGTCCTTTACCTCCAATGGAAAGTGATTCCTCTTGAGCACAATTGATTTTACCCTGATTATCTCTGACAATTCTATCTTTTTCTTCTAATTGCCACCTTCCCAATGCAGACCCCTCCTTTCCAGTTTACTGCAGCGACCACCAAACTCTGAGGTCTGCTTCTCGCTAAGAAGCTCCAGCACAAATTCATCTTCCTTTTATACCCTGACAGCTATCTTTCTGTCCACGTGTTACATTTCTTCCCCATGGTCGTCCCTTTTCATATCAGAGATCTGAACTGTGTAGCAAACTTCTAAGACCATTTCATCGTTTCACTACTCTTGTGCTCAGTGAATCAGAACTATCTCTCTTCATACATAGCTCACCATCTGGTGAGCTCATCATGCTCAACACCCTGCTTGTTTATTTTATGGCACCACCCTCATTACCCCTGGTCTGGGAAATTCCCAGAATTTCTCTCCATTTGTGCACATATAAATTTTATATCTTTTTTAGACCTTTTACTCTCTCCAGAGCTGTCTGATTTCCTAAGACTTATTTCTTCATGTTTTAGAGAGATTCAAAACTCTATTATAATAGAGATTATAATCACATTAACTAAGGTTTCTACAATGGGTGGTAATTTTCAATTTCATTATCTTCCCAGCTAGACCTGGAGGGTCTTGAGAGTAAGATGGACTTATTGGACCACCACACTCCCAGTTGTCAGCACTGTATCTAACCCAAAGTGATGTTCTCAATAAGTGATGCTTAAACATAGGCACATAGTTTTTGGTTTTTTTTTTGGGGGGGGGGGCACACCCGGTAATGCTCAGGGGTTACTCCTGGCTATGTGCTCAGAAGTTGCTCCTGGCTTGGGGGACCATATGGGACACCGGGGGATCGAACCGCGGTCCGTCCAAGGCTAGCGCAGGCAAGGCAGGCACCTTACCTTTAGCGCCACCGCCCAGCCCAGGCACATAGTTTTTAAGCATATTTAATTTAATTAATTTTTTTCTGAGTTGCATTTTTTAAATTAATTTCTTTATGTAAGCACCATGATTACAAACATGTCTATAGTTGAGTTTTAGTTATATAAAAGGACACCCCCTTCAACAGTGCAACATTCCCACTACCAATGCCCCCATTTCTCTCCTCTAACACTCCCTGCCTGTATTTGAGATAGGCATTCTATTTTTCTCATTCACTGTCTTTAAGCATATTTTAAATAGGAGATGAAGATGTGAGGGAAGCTGAGGTGGTACTAATGTTTCTCCGGAGAGAAAAGTCAGTCTAATGACAGCTATCAGATATGAGCGCTTACTATATATCTGCTCAAAAGGACTTTAAAACTACCATCAATTTCCTCAGATCTAGAAAATTTTTCTTTTTTTTTTCCTTTAGTTTTTGGGTCACACCTGGTAGCGCTCAGGGGTTACTCCTGGCTTTACACTCAGAAATCGCCCCTGGCAGGCTCGGAGACCATTTGGGATGCTGAGATTCAAACCACTGTCCTTCTGCATGTAAGGCAAATGCCTGTCTCCATCCTATCTCTCCAGCCCAGGATTTTCTAAATGAGAAAACTGAGATTTAAAGATAAGTTATTACCTTAAGTTTTAGCCTGGGATATTACTCCTCCCTGAGAAACTTGACTTTGTTTTTTTTTCAGGAATTATTTTTTAATTTTATTTATATCATGCACTTTTGATTTTTTATGATGTTTTTAAAAGAATTGGAGAAACAAAATTTTCTAAAGTGTTTAAGTAGGGAGAATTTTGAAGCATTGGTGATGTGAATGTTGCACTGGTGAAGGGGGGTTTTCTTTATTTACATGACTGAAACTCAACTAGAATCATATTTGTAAACAAGATGTTTTTTTTTTTTTTTTTTTGGGCCACACCCGTTTGATGCTCAGGGGTTACTCCTGGCTATGTGCTCAGAAATCGCCCCTGGCTTGGGGGAACCATATGGGACGCCGGGGGATCGAACCGCGGTCCTTCCTTGGCTAGCGCTTGCAAGGCAGACACCTTACCTCCAGCGCCACCTACCCGGCCCCATGTAAACAAGATGTTTAAATAAAGATATTAAACAATTAAAAAATGACATCTTCATAGCAAGAAAGCTAAAAGTGGTAATTTCCAATGAGAAACTTGATTTTCACTTCAACTTCTAGCTTTTATTCTTACCCCTGACTGCCACTTTGGACAAAAAATATTTCCTTCAATTAAGGCCAGAAACTTGATCCACACCTGCTATTATTCTATAGATATATAGATATAGATATTCTATATCAATACAGTGATCAGTGACAGTCAATTTTTTGTCATCTTCCAGTGGCTTCTAACTCTTCTTGATGTCGTATTGTTTTATTTTCGTGCTATACATGGTGGTGCTCACGGCCTACTTTTGTCTCTGAGATCAAGGATCACTCTTGATAGGGTTCCAGGGACTATATGTAATGTTGGGTATTGAACTCGGTTCAACTAAATGCGAGGCAAGTACCCTATCTGCTGTACTATTGCTCTGGCCCTGACTCCAATCTCTTTTAACTCCTTTTTTAATGTGGTCTACTTGGGGATATAATTTCAATTGCATACCCTCCATGACTGCTGTCCATGCTCTGGTCAATGCTAGTTTAGGGAATAAACCAGGAATTGAATACACTCTGAGTGGGAACCAGGGGTACATTTTCTGGAAAATGAGATTGGAAATAGTCTGACCGACTTCTCTGCACACACGTTTGTACTCATTTTCTCTGAAACTGGCTAAGCAGACAAAACTCATTCCTCCTGTGGCAATGCCTTTGAATAATGATCGTCTCATTTGTGCCGAGCCGAATGTGTCTGTTCATTTCCTCGGCCTTTTGAGTTCTTCAATAGGACAGGCAATGGACCTTTCCTATTCTCCTAGATAATAGGGACAATTAGAATGAGGTATCACTGAAGGAGAGTCACAAATTAAATAGAAAGTACTTGAATTTAATTTCTCTTCTTAGAACTTGACTAGATTTTTTTTTCTCCACTTACAAATTAAGAACCGCTTATTTTGAAGAGTTCTGTATAGCTTTTATACCAAGAAGAGGTAAACTATTCTAATGCTTGAAGCACCCTTATAAAAAAAAAAAACCCACAGCATGATACTGATGGAACGGCCTTTGATCTTGCAAGATAAGATTCATGTTGTACAGAGAGGAATTTTGTGCCTCCAGGGAGGAAAGGACTTGTTCATGAGCTGACTACAAGATTTTGAAAGAATGAAGCAAAACAAACCAATAATGTTGGCTCAGACTCAGATTTTTGCTGTACACTGAGTTCAGGCTGCTGGTAGTTCTTAACAGGTGCCTCTGTCAAAGCCTGGTGCACTGGCAAGAGAGAGGGGCACTTTCTCTTTCCTCAAGGACTTTATAGTCAAGGAGCTCTGTATAAAGCACTCAGAATCCGAGTGGGAAGAAACAGGAGAACTAGGCTAGATAGAAAGACTTTTAGCAAATGGTGCTGAAGTGGTTTGGGCTCACAGAATCAGCTCTCTAGTGGACTAGAGAGAAATGCACTTGAACTTTTTTTGCTACACACCTGTTTTACTTACGTATGTCCTCAGAGCAGGACAGAAATTATGGGACAGCAATAGGATAGGGCTACTCAGCTTCCTTGTCGGGCTTTTGCCAGTGGACTGGGCACACATCTTTCTTACAGTGAAAAGATTTGCCCCTCTATGCTGATGAGCAGTGGGCATACATTGAGATTCTCCTGCATGACAATCAGCAGGACCTGCAGGCAGGTCACCAGTCAAGGCAATTGCCTTTTATTTCTGTAAAAATTAATCCCCCAACACTGCTGGGGGGCAGGTCACTTGTACTGGAGGATACACTGGGCTCTACATAGCCACTGACAGTTTGAAATGTGAGCAGCTGTCCTCCAGCCCCCAGTACCTGCTGGGTCTGCCTGTGAATGCACATTTCCTCTTTCGGGATATAGGCCACTATGGGAGAATGAGGCCAAGTATCTGTCTCTAACTGGCATTGCTAGAATCATAAACAGACGCTAAGTTTAGTTGCTGACTCCTCTGCAGATCTCCATTGTGTACAATAGGGTTGTCATCACCAAGACTAAGAATTACAACTCATCCCTGTACGAGCTGTATTTGTCCACAGTCATATCAATGGAAGGATCTTCAACCCTAAGTGGTAATAGTCATGTTTCATTTTAACTAAAGATGAAGAAAACGTAGAGCCCAGTGCCGATCTTGGTGACAAGAAATGTTATTCATTCATCATATTCATGTTTTAGACACGGAGCAACATGCTTTGCATTTTTTGTTTGACTTGACATCAACATTTTTTTTGTTTGTGTTTTTGGGCCACACCCGTTTGATGCTCTGGGGTTACTCCTGGCTAAGCACTCAGAAATTGTCCCTGGCTTGGGGAGACCATATGGGACTGCGGTTCTTCCTTGGCTAGCACTTGCAAGGCAGACACCTTACCTCTAGTGCCACCTCACCAGCCCCTGGCATCAACATTTTAAGTGGTATGAACATTTATCATGATTCTTTGATAGAAGACAAGAAAATCAATGAGGTTGATAAATTTGCCTAATTCATTATTATTCTACATTGTTATTATATTATTATTAAATTATAGTTATACATGATTTATCATATACACATAAATTTTCATACAGAATTTCTTGTGGGCAGAATCTTCACTCCAGTTTCTTTGTATCTTGCATTCCAGTTTTCTTCAAGTTAGAGGGCAGCTCTCCTGCAGTTCATCTACCATGACCTTGTTCATAATCTTTCTTATAGACAGTAATAAAAAAGATTTATGCATTTGTGGCTAAGGCAGATTACAGTGTACACTGAGAGGTAAAAATTATGGAGAAGAATTAGAAAATGTTACAAAATGCACTCATCAGCCATCTTTTGAACTGATCCTTTGGAAGGCCTTGAACTAGGTACTGGAGTAACATCACTAGTGTTTGACACTCTTGTTTTGTAAACAATGAAACCAAAGCCATGCTTCTGGGACAGAACCTTCGCACCATAGTCTGAATGGCAAAAAGCCATCCTATGTGACAGGATGGTTGACAGAATCTGGAAGATACAGGGCTTTAAGATTGCTCTTGGGGGAAAAGGGGCACCAAATCAAATTCTTTTCTGATAAAAGAAATAATAGGATCATCAGTAAGGAGAGACTAAGACTTAAAATCTGAATAGAAATCTACCAGGAAATCTGAGAGAATTTTCCAGGGTAGTTCTTGAGCCCACCTTTAAAATGTCTGTATTGTTTGTTTTGATTTTTGTTTGTTTGCTTTTTTTGATGTTTTGGTATATGGTGTGAGTGTATGTATTTATGTGCATGAGAATGTGTGTGTGTGTGTGTGTGTGTTTGTATGTTCAGGTATCAAACCCAAGGCCTCTTACATGAGAGGCACCTGAACTAGAACCCTAGTCTTTTTTATTATTATTATTTGTTTTAAAATAGATAAATTAGATTAGCAGGTGAAGGTTTAAAAAGTTAGAAAGATAGAAGGGATGCAGGAGATACAGTGGTTTGTATGCAGAAAAGATACCACGGGGTGCCAGAGAGATAGAGAAGCAATAGGGCATTTGCCTTAGACGCTGAAGGGCAGTGGTTCCAATCCCGTCATCCCATATGGTCCTCCAAGCCTGCCAGGAGCAATTTCTGAGCATAGAGCCAGGAGTAACTCCTGAGTGTTGCCGGGTGTGACCCCCCCCCCAAAAAAAATAAAAAATAAAAAAGATACCACATGGTCTCCCAAATATCACTAGGTATAACCCTGGAAGCCCCCAGAGTCCCAGTGTATTCCTGAAGTCACCTCAGGTGGTCTGGGTGGATTGGATACTCTGGGAATATCAGCATCTTTGGGCCTCAGCAGTATCACACCTTCAGGCCCTTGCATTGAACTACCAACCTGGTTGACTGAGAATTGCTGGTGGAACCACTTGGTAGGTTTCCTACATAAATAAACAGATAAGATAAAGTTTTAGAAGAAGGAAAAGATCTACTTTTCTTAAGTGTCCTTTAGGCCTTAAAGCCTTCATTCTTTTACTCTGATGGCAATTACTAGTTTTATTTTTTTCTGTGTAACCATGTGTAGATCTTTTGGATAGTTACAAGCACTCTATAGTGCTTCTATAGAAAACTATAGGTTTCTATAATGGCCTTCTCCACCTTCATTTTGCAGATAGTTACCAATTATAACCTCTGTTTTGCACATTATTCTATAACGACTTCAAAACCAAAGTGTTAGATATTTTCCTTTCTTAAATTTACTTGCTAGCCTTTGGACTACAATAATTTTTAAAAAATCAACATTTACAATTTACTAAAGAGTTTGAAATATTGCCATCCATTCTTGGCTTGTAGTTTTTGTTTTGGGAAGCACCTGGATATACTCAGAATTTACTCTGGTTCTGTGCTCAAGGATCACTCATGGGCTTGGGGGATCATATTGGGTGCCAGGGATCAATCCCTTTTTTCACCATATGCAAGGGAAGTTCCCTATCTGCTGCACTATTGCTTTGTCCCTGAAATCTATTCTTAGAACTTTTCTTCAAGAGTCACTGATAGATTTTTTTTATCATTACCCTGTGCTAACCAATGAGGATACAAACTGAATCTTCTGGGAGGTTTCCCCAGAGATCTGGGTGAGCTTCCTTTCATCTTTACCACAGTGCAAACCCCAGCCCATATTTCTGAGAGTGCCAGTGTCCCTGATATGCCTTCAACAGCAAATCTCTGCCCATGATGGAGATATAAGGGGATGTCCTTCTTATAGGCATTTGAAACCAAATTTATGCTGTCTCTGGGAAAAAGGATGCTGCTTTCTTCTCAGGTGTTTACTCAATAGACTTCACAGACTTCCTCTACTTGCATTCAAGTCTCAGTGGTCCAGAGTAGGAACAGACATTCCAGCAGAAATGTAATCACTTCACTTCCTACAACAGCCTATTTAGATGGCTGACTGTTCTGTTCTATTTATTAGCACCAAGCTCACACCTCAAAGGCAGGTGTAGGATTTCTGCCTTTTAAAGATCAAAGTATCAGAGCACTGCTCACACTATCTGTGGACTTGCTCCATGCTTGACATGGTAAAGGATAGTTTATACTTCCTCTAAGAAGGACTTTGAAAACTGGGACAGACACGAAGTAACCCAAGAAGATTGTGATGGGGTTTTGTCTCTGTGGGCTCCATCTCTAGGAGGATTGTTTCCAGGTTTCCATTCATTCACTCTCCCAGAGTTTCCTGAAGGTTTGTGTGCTGCTCTTTCATGTTTCTTGCCCAAACATGTGCCGACTCTTTGTAGTTTGGCTGCTTAAGAGCTAGGACTAATGCATCATTGTATAGACTATAGATCTCAGCTAAAGAAAACAGGGGAACCTGAGAGTGGGGAGCAGGGTAGAATGTCCTCTGAGTGATTTCCTGACCATTCATTGATTCTTTCATTTTACCCGTTAAATCGCTTTGTTGATGCACCTTCCTGTGGGGCTGTTGTGATGGGTAGCATCTCCTGACTTCCTTTCTTCCTACTTATATTTTAGGTTTAATATATCAGGAAAGTTCAGCTGTTACCAATTTGTTTCAGGACAAAACCAGGCCACTGCCCAGCAGCCCTCTTTGGCCCCGTGTAAGTCGTAGAATCACCATTTCCTCTGGAGGTTACTAACCTAAATTACCCTGTACCCTGTCGGGGACAGGATGCTGAGTGCATCTCAGAGCTAGAGAAGGAAAAGTCACAGTCAGATGTATGCCTGCCACCAATTAGCTGTGCCTCTAGGATGCACAGGGCTGCTGCCACACACCTGGCCAATGTCCCCACTGGGAGGCTTTAAAGAAATTGTGGCCAGGCCAGTGAGTTTATCGTTCCAAGAGACTCTGAAGTTTAGAATTGCTACACTGGTTGAAATGCTGTTAGTTTCCATAGCAACCATTCTTATACTTAAAATTTTTTTTTTTAGGACAAGAAAATTTTTTCAAATTCTGCTACTTATTTGCAAGGGCTAGTGAGAAGGATGTTTTTTTTTAAATTAAAGTCTAGCGAGTGTTCTGAAGTTCCATATTTCTGTCCATCACAGATTCTATTTTGGATCTTTCAGCACTCCCCAGTGTCTCATCAGAATTTTCACTTGAAATGTAGACCCCTGAGGATGGTTACTCCTCATTGTCTCTCAATCATTTACATCATGCTGCAGGCAAAGAAAGAACCAGACTTGCCACTTGGGTCTGTTTTTTGGATTTGTCTGGACATTTTTTTTTGGGGGGGGGTTATTGTTGTGTATATATAATGCTTTTGTTGTTGCTGTTGACATTGTTATTTTGTTTTGTTTAAAGTATTTGCTTATGGGCGAGTTGGTGGTGCCCAGAATTTTTCTTAGGGGTTCAACCTATCAGCAGCATGCATAAGGCAACCCTAATCTATACTACTATTCTTCAACATCAGGTTGGTTCTTTCTTGTTAAGGGTTTGAGCAGGGTGCTTAGTGATCGGGGTCTAGGAATATAGCACTGCTTAGCCCATTCCAGTTCTCCCCTAGGCCACATAAGAATGCCATTTCCTTTTAAAACCCCAAACTTAAAGGGAGTGGGACTGGAGGGTGAGTCTAGGAGGTAGAGAGCTTGCCATGAATGTGATTGACCTGAGTTCAATCTCCAGCATCCCATATGGTCCCTCGAACAGAACTAGAAGTAATTCATACGTGCCTAGCCAGGAATAGCTTCTGAGCATTGCTGGGAAAGGCCCCAAATAAAAATTAAATACACAATGATAATACCCTCCCAACTTCTGGAGCTTGAGTTTTCCCTCACGAAACACAGAGGGTATCTGCCTGACTTCTAAGTCATGATCCAGCTCCCATTCTATCTCTTTGATGCCACGGCAGCTCCAGTGAAGTTCATATGACATGGCAAAAGCCATGCTCTTGAACCTGAGGCAAAAGCTTCATGGAAGTTAGTCTTCTGGAACAGTCGCAGGTGGTCCCAGAGCAAGAAAAAAATTAAAAAGAGCAATGCTTCTTTAGTGTTATTTTACACAGGAACAAAAGAATTCACTGAAAAAGCATATAAAGAAGGCTGTGGAAGGCTTGGACCAAGGAAGTACATGATTGGAGATCTAAACCTGGACTCCCAGACATAGTTATAGAATGGTGAATCTATAACACATTAAAATATAACAAAAATCCTGCTCCCAGCTCAGGCTGGGCAGGCTTCTAAAATCAAGCAAAGATTAACCACATTAACCACTAGTCTTAGGTCATATAGTTAACATAGACAATAACCAGAGTGCCATTGTTTAGAAATAGTAAGATTAGATCTGATTCGTGATGAGGTCAGCATGCCTAGTAAATTGTTAATAAGTATTGAAATGAGGAACCTGTAAATTGATGTATTTTGATTTTTTTGCCAATATCCTGCTGTTATATGTATAAATAACCTAGAGAAATAATGCAGTTACTCTGTAGCAAAGGCTCAAGCCAAAGCTCTTAGCCACTTTACAGCACCCAAGACTTCGAGTCTTTTGTTACGCCGACCCCTTGCCCACCTGTCTTCCAACGAGGACCCTAGTGCTGCCCTTTGATGACTGAGTAGTCTGAAGCACTTCTCTGAGAGCCCCCATTCTACCCACTCCCTAACTCATCTTCCTTCTGAAATAGCTAGTCATTCCTGATCATACTAAAAAATGACTTGCCTATGTCTCTGTCTCTGTTCCCATTAGTCTAAGATGAGTGTCCCTTCCTAAGTGAGATGGGGTGTATCTATTTTTCCTCTGAGTGTTATCCTCTTGTGTTATTATCTTGGGGGAATCTATTTTCTGAGTCCATCCCCTTCATGAGCTCCCTTTTTTTTTTTTTTTTTTTTTGGTTTTTGGGCCACACCCTGTGACGCTCAGGGGTTACTCCTGGCTATGCGCTCAGAAGTTGCTCCTGGCTTGGGGGATGATATGGGATGCCCAGGATCGAACCGCAGTCCGTCCTAGGCTAGCGCTGGCAAGGCAGACAGCTTACTTCTAGCGCCACTGCACCGGCCCCCATGAGCTCCTTTTTCCATAAAAAAATAAACACCCTAACATTATGCTTTTGCATAATGATGAGCAATGTTTTTTAACCTCAGAGATCAATTTTCCATTTGATTTTAAAAGAACTGAAAATGCTTGTAGAAGAAGATAAAAAAAAACTTGTGGGAATGTGGGGTTGATATTACTTAAAAAAGTTGGGGGGGCACACCCTACCGTGCTCTGAGTTTACCTTTGGCTCTGCACTCAGGAATCACTCCTGGTAGTCACAGGGATCATATGGGGTATTTTGGATCAAGTCCCAGGCTAGTCATGTGGAAGTCTTACCTATTTTACTATCTCTCCATCCCCTGAGGTAGACATCTTTTTGGGTTCTTCATGTAATGGATTTACCTAAAAGATATCCATAAAAGAATCTAGATTTGAAAGCTGCATCTCTTTTTAGGATATAGGAGGCACAGATGTGCTTGTTAAATGGACCTTAGTCTCCTTCCTTCACTGCTGACAGCTAGTACAGACTGCCTTCTCCCTTAAACCAATGCCTCTTATGCCCAAGCCATTTTTAAAAGTAATCTCACCATCCCTTCCTACTTCTTGTCTATAGTCCCTTAAAGCCCTTTAAAGTATATGTAATTCCTTGTATATTATCTACCTAAATCCCTTGAGGTAGCAAAATGGCCAATCTCATCCCCTGGAAGAGTAAACTGAGGTTCAGCAAGATTATGCAGAATCAAAACAAACAAATAATAAAAATAATGGTCTCCAGCATAGTTCACACATTATTTATGGCTAAGCTCTGAATCTAGTCCATGCCTCTTTTCAGTACCAAGACCAGGTTTCTTTTTGCATTTTGTTTTGCAAAGTATAAGGATAGGTAAGAAATGGTAGGCTCTATCATAGGAGGGACGGCTCCACAGATGAACAGTTATCCACAGCCCGAGGCTCATATCACTAGAGCTCTAGGGTGGTCTAGGGATTTGGAAGTTCTTAGCAAAGCACCTTCAGCCTTTGGGGAGTTTGTTCTCAGCTTTCCACATCAACCAAGGTCATGGCCCTCCTGAGGGAAGTCTTTTTTTTATAATTATCTTTATTTAAACACCATAATTACAAATATGATTATAGTTGTATGATTACAGTCATGTAAAGAACACCCCCCTTCACAGTGCAACATTCCAATACCAATTTCCCAGATCTCACTCCTCCCCAACCCCCACACCTGTACTCGAGACAGGCTTTCTACTTCCCTCATTCATTCACATTGTTATGATAGTTTTCAGTATAGTCATCACTCTATATGATGAGCTTCATGTCATGAGCTGCACCTACCAGCCCTCATCTCTCTTGTCTCTGAGATACTGTTAAAAATGTCTTTCATTTTTCTTAAAGCCCATAGATAAATGAAACCATACTGCATCTTTCTCTCTCCCTCTGACTTACTTCACTCAGCATAATAGATTCCATATACATCCATGTATAGGAAAATTTTATGACTTCATCTCTCCTGATGGCTGCATAGTATTCCATTGTGTATATGTACCACAGTTTCTTTAGCCACTCATCTGTTAAAAGGCATCTTGGTTGTTTCCAGAGTCTGGCTATTGTAAATAGCACTGCAATGAATATAGGTGTAAGGAAGGGATTTTTGTATTGTATTTTTGTGTTTCTCGGGCATATTTCTAGGAGAGGTATAGCTGGATCGTATGGAAGCTCAATTTCCAGTTTGTGAAAGAATCTCCATATGGTTTTCCATAAAGGTTGTACTAGACGGCATTCCCACCAGCAGTGAAAAAGAGTTCCTTTCTCTCCACATCCCTGCCAGCACTGCTTGTTTTCCTTTTTTGTGATGTGTGCCAATCTCAGTGGCGTGAGGTGGTACCTCATAGTAGTTTTGATTTGCATCTCCCTGACGATTAGTGATGTTGAGCATCTTTTCATGTGCCTTTTAGCCATTTGCCTTTCTTCTTTTTCAAAGTGTCTGTTCATTTCTTCTCCCTGAGGGAAGTCTTTACCTCCTATGTCAGGCCATGGGAAGGGGTCTCCTTACGTCAGAGAACTATACAGAATAAACTGAAGCTAGTTTTTCCTCCATCTCATTTTATCTTCTCTCTATGTCTACTCCTGTTTCCTCTTCCATTTGCTTCCATTTTACAGTTCCTATGACTAGTTCCAGGAAGCATTCCTAAGCAAAACCTCAGGTCAGAGAACCTTGCATTCTTTGCATCTTCACATGAATGTGTCAAAGACATAATGTTCTTCATGGTTTTCAGTAAATAGCTAATAGCCAGCACCATACTAGGTAAAAGTATACTGGGGGGACCAGCCAGAAAGAGATCTCTTGTTGCACAAAACATAAATCTTTTCATTACAAAGAATGTTTCTGCCATTAACTTATACTTCTTGTTCCTGAGTTCTGTGGGCATCTTTGTTTTGAGGTGGTGGGCAGGGACAGAGAAGTCTCCTTTGAAAACCCTGATGGTTGCTTGGTAGTATCAATGCTACTTCTTGGGGCCAGTGATCATCTCCTACATTTCAAATTGCCTATGTTCCCATGGCTTGGGCCCTGTTTGGTCCATAGCAAAGTTTGATTTAGGACTGGAGCAAAAGAAATAATGGTGGAAGTGTTACCCAGGTGGGTATTGAGAGGGAAAATCAAGGTGCTGGTTGATGAGAAGGCCAGTAGGAAGCATAGTCATATTGAGAGGCCGGATAGAGAAGGTCAAATGAAGAAGGACTCATTAAATGCATAATGCATTAGAGAGTGAAATGGGGATTTTTTTGAAGTTGCCCAGAATCTTTAAATAAATCGAGTCATGGCACTCCATCTTAATGACAATAGAACCCATACCTAGTTAGGTGCCCTCATCTTCTCTCAGGAGGTCCCAGTTTGCCTTCCTACACTGCTACAGTCCAATGAGTTGCACTAGACATTGCTGCCCACAGCAGGCCCTATCCCTTCGACCCTCAGACATGCTACTTTCTCTTCTCTCAGTCTCCTCCGGGGCTGGCCATTTTCCACCAAGCCATGTGAGAATTATGTTTATTTCTTAAAAACAATTTTTTCTTTGATTAGGGAGCCATACCAGGCAGTATTCTGGAGTCCCATTTACCCATGATACTGGGCGACAATCCTGGCAGTACCTGGGGGACTATGCAATACTGAGAATCAAATTAGGGGCTCCTGTTTAAAAGTAATCTTTTGAGCTATCTACCTGTTCTACATTTTACCTTTCTTTTTGTTTTTCCTCATGAGCCTCTAAGTAACCTTTGCACCCGAACCTCCAAAATTCAGTAATTTCACCAAATCTAACTTATCTATCTTTTACCCGCAGTATTAAACATTTTTCACTCTGGGGGTAGCTTGAAAAATAATTCTCAAAGCAATAGTTAAACTATTTACCAACTTTTACTTGTTTCTTCCATAAAGAAACTGGCATATGATAGTTGGGGTATCTTCCCTCAAAAATTGTGCAGGCTTCTGTAGATCATCAAATTGAGAGGAATCTGTAGATTCCCATCCCCCGCTACCTCTCTTGGCTCTTCCTATTCAGATTGCAGGGCATCAGTTCCCTGATTTGGAAATCCAACAGCTGCATAATGGCTCCCCTGCATGCGTATCTGTGCATTAACACGGACCTTTCAGGCCTGTTCTGGCTTGCCCAGCCCATCTCCCACCAGGCAAGAGCATGCATCTGTAATACTCTGGAAAATTGGGGCTGACATGTAGCTCAGTACCCAAAGTGGTTTCACTCAAGCAAACACAGAGAATAATAGCCCTGCACTTAAATGCTCGAGCAGGTATCAATCGGAGGAATGTTCCCATCATCCCTGTTTAGAAAGCCAGTTAGCATGAATTTTTGAAATAGCACTTACTCTACTTTATTCTTGACAAGTGTTGTTGGTATCCATTGAGATATTTTATTTCAATTATGAGCCGGTGTTTTAGGAAGAAGGCTTCTGACAACAGCAAGGCGTGGGCCATTTTTATTGTGCTTCTATCACTATTTCCCTTGCTAAACTCAAGTGGACAGTTCATTAAGATGAAAAATTAACAGCACATGCTTTGGGGAGGATAATCATGGAACATGACAGCTTGTGGAGGCCTCGGCATTCACACAAGCCGACAGATGACACATGGTCTGCTCTGGAGAAGAAATGGTGATTGGCTGAGTAGTGAAGGCCCATGGGTTTTCCTAAGCACCTACCTGTGTGTATGGCCCTGAGCTGTGATTCTCCAGAAAAGAATGTGCATGAAACACAGTCTTGTCCCTCCCAAATGATGCCTTATATTTGGGAAGGCAGGAGAGTAAGGTGGGAAAACTGATTCACATTAAATGGCTGCCACAAGTTGGACTGGTCATGAGTTTTGTAATAATTTTGGTGGAAATTTAGAGAAGGCTTCCTACACCTTGAAGAATAGCAGAGTATTAACTATTAAACTACATTGTAATGATAGAATCTGCTACAGGATCTAATTTTGCTTTTAGGGATGATGAAAAATGCCCTGAATTAGAATTGTGTTTGATGCACAGCTTTGCAGATACACTAAAACAAAACAAAGGCATGGAATTTTATACTCAAAGAGAGTGGCTTTGGTGTTAGATGAATTGTTTCTCAACGTTTTTAAAAAATTTGGAAATGAACCAGATTGTTTTTTCTTTAAGGAACCGAGTTTAATATGAATAGAGAAAGGGGCTGGGCAGGTCACTATTTTTTAATATAAATTTTTATTTAAGCACCATAATTACAAGCATGTTCATAGTTGGGTTTCAGTCATAAACAGCAGGTTACTATTGATAGGAACAAAGCATGTTCCCATTTATAGATGAGAAAAGAAAGAGATGTACCTATTCGAATCTAGTGCAAGGAGCCACAGAACAGGCAAATTATGGAGCTGGAATTCCTCTAGTCTTGCCTCAGAGGAGTTCCACCCCACTGTGTTCAGGAAAACTGGGACCCTGGAAAAAATCCTTCATAAATAGGAAAACAGTGGGCCTCATAACTTGCCTCTGCTGTGTTCTTGTCTCTTGTCTCTTTATTTCCTGTGTTTTGTAGTGTCCATGTGAGAACCGATTAGTATGGGTTGCATGTAGCAGAATTTGTGGGGTATGTTTTAGGCAAAAGGGGAACAGAGTGAAAGGAGACTGTGGCTGCTTTTCCTAAAGGCAAGAAAACCCTGATCATTTGTTCCAGACCTTTCAGATGTATTCAATCAATCTCCCAGGAGGACTCGCTTTTACCTGGGGCTTTTCTATGCATGTAATTTGTTCACTGCCAGCAAAATTTCTGGGTGAAATGGTAGAGATGTGGGATTCTTGGATATTCAGAAGTGGCTTGAAATGAAGTATTCTATCTTTTAAATAGACCAGGAAATGTGGCTCCTTTTCTCCTCTGGAGGAAGACCAGATACACATTTCTATTGGAAAGCACATGTCCAGATTAAAGTTACTGAAATCATTATATCCCCTGTAGTTAATAAGAAAAGTTTAGATGTAGTTCTCAGCTTATCTGTATAATACTAGGTCAGATCTCATCCTGTTGGATAAGATGAATGTCTGACTCTAGATTGATAATACAATTATCTGCATTTCACTTATTGGTCTTGATAGTGGTGTCCCCACTCCCTCCCACCCTCAGACTGTGGCATCTCAGCATTCTGGGAAGCAGCCTATGGAGAAATCACAAGGCATTAACCTAAGCAGGGAGATCAAAACAAAAGCTCTGTTTGTGAGCTCCCGCCAGAGCACAAATCCCACCAGTCCCTATGGTGTGGCTGCATTCAGGAAACTTCAATAAAATGAGATCTTCACAGAGGGAAAAGGACCTGAAAATTCCCAAAATGGAAGTCTTTCTCAAGACCAGGCATCCTTGTTCCTTTATCATTTTCTTCTTATTTTCTTAGGTTTCAAAAAGTTAAAAGAATAGTCAAAATGATTTTGATTGTTTATTCATTTTTAATAAAGTTAAGTTGCTCGCTAGTCCCTACCTATTTTAGAGATAGTTGTAGTATAGTTCCTCCCCCAAAGGCTGAAACTAGGGGCATGAGTGAGGGCAGAGAGGGAACTAGTCTTGTATACAGCAGATTTGATCTCCAGCATCCTTTAGGGTCCCCAGAGTCTGCTAGGGGTGATCACTGAGAATCCAGCTAGGAGCAAGCCCAAAACACAGATGTGTGAGGCCCATAAAAAAAAATGACTGGGACTTGAGGCTGATTCAGGGATGGCAGTGCCTGGTTTCTGATCTTGTGGATGTTCACTAGGAAGGAGATTTTTGCTCTTTGTTTATTTGCTCAGTGCATTCTCCAGCGGAGTGATTATTTCAAACACCCAATAATCAATGGTCTCTTCCATCAGGGCAGTTGACAGAGGGATTGAAATCAATGGCTGTCATATGGAAAGGGACTCAAAGTGCTGGAATCCACACTTCTAAATATCTATATGTTCCCCAATGCAAGCTGAAGGAAGGATATTTCAGTTTTGGGAAGAATTTAATAGCATATGCATTAAGGCTGGTGTTCGTAGGGTTTCTCCTATGCTGGTTTGATTACTAGCTTGTGAAGGTGTCAGCAATCTTCCGACATCGTCTCATCCCCTAGGTTTTGCAAGTATCACATACGTAGGCTCTGTGCTCAGGAGGCTCTTTGTTGAATTCAGATGCCCCTCAGAACAGAGAAGACATGCTGTGTGTGTGTGTGTGTGTGTGTGTGTGTGTGTGTGTGTGTGTGTGTGTGTGTCTATATGGTTCAAGAGTGGGGACTGGGATGAACTGACTGATACCTCTTATAATTTTCTTTCAGTCTCAAACCATGGGACTTTGAAGGAATCATTCACTGTGTCTTGCTCATATTTTGGATAAATTTTTTTTTTGTTTTTGTATTTTCTTTGACTCGCATAGTTGAGTTGGGATTGTCCTCTTTGAAATTGGGACAACATTGTGCTTGTTTTCCCCTTTGCCCAGTGAACTGGTTCATGGAGCACAGGAGCAGGAAGGCTGGAAACTCTCTGTGCCTCATTTTCACTGTTTTGTGACTTCAGGGAAGTGCTTTCATGCCATGAAGCTTCAGCATTCTCATCTATCAAATGGGTGAATGAGCTCCCTGCTGGGACAACCTCTAACCTAGTGGCTTAAAGCAAAAACAACTTTACTCTCTTACAGCTTTGGAAATAAAAAGCCTAAATTGGATTTAATGGGCTAAAATCAAATTACTGATAGAGCTATGTTCCTTCTGGACATCCTAGAAGAGAATCTATTTCTTTGTGTGTTTGTTTTTATCTTAGAACCACACTCAGAGGTGCTCAGGGCTTATTCCTGATTGGCTCAGGGAAACCTGTGGGGTGCCCAGAATTGAACCTGGGTTGCCTAAATGCAAGGTAAGAACATTATGCACTATATTATTGCTCAGATCCCCTAGGAGGATACTTCATTTTTTTTTTGGTCTTTTTTTTTTTTATATCCAATGGAGTTCTTGCATGATTGTGGCTCTTTTGTTTGTTTTTAAAGCTCATCACATCATCCTCTGATTTTCTCTCCCTGCTTTTGGCCTACCTGTTGTCCACAATACAAACCCTGATGGTGACTGTGAGCACAAATTGATAGTCCAATACCCCTTGCTTGTTCCAAGACTATGTAAGGTTCTTTCTTTTTCTTTCTTTCTTTCTTTCTTTCTTTCTTTCTTTCTTTCTTTCTTTCTTTCTTTATTTATTTCTTTTTTTTTATTTCTTTCTTTCTTTCTTTCTTTCTTTCTTTTCTTTCTTTCTTTCTTTCTTTCTTTCTTTCTTTCTTTCTTCTTTCTTTCTTCTCTTTCTTTCTTCTTCCTCTTCCTTCCTTCCTTCCTTCCTTCCTTCTCCCTCCCTCCCTCTTTCTTTCTTTCTTTCTTTCTTCTTTCTTTCTTTCTTTCTTTCTTTCTTTCTTTCTTTCTTTCTTTCTTTCTTTCTTTCTTTCTTTCTTTCTTTCTTTCTTTCTCTCTCTTCTTTCTTTCTCTCTCTCTCTCTTCTTTTTTCTTTCTTTTCTTTCTTTCTTTCTTTCTTTCTTTCTTTCTTTCTTTCTTTTTTCTTTCTTTCTTTTCTTTCTTTCTTTCTTCTTTCTTTCTTTCTTTCTTTCTTTCTTTCTTTCTTTCTTCTCTTTCTTTCTTCTTTCTTTCTTTCTTTCTTTCTTTTCTTTCTTCTTTCTTTCTTTCTTCTTTCTTTCTTTCTTTCTTTCTTTCTTTCTTTCTTTCTTTCTTCCTTCCTTCCTTCCTTCCTTCCTTCCTTCCTTCCTTCCTTCCTTCCTTCCTTCCTTCCTTCCTTCCTTTCTTTATACAAACTATTTCATCACAGGTTCTGAGAATTTGGGTGTGGACATCTTTGGGGACAATAAGGGATACATTATTCTTTTTTTTTGTTTGTTTGTTTTTGTTTTTTTGTTTTTGGGCCACACCTGTTTGACGCTCAGGGGTTACTCCTGGCTATGCGCTCAGAAATTGTCCCTGGCTTGGGGGGACCATATGGGACGCCGGGGGATCGAACCGCGGTCCGTTCCTTGGCTAGCGCTTGTAAGGCAGACACCTTACCTCTAGCGCCACCTTCCCGGCCCCATGGATACATTATTCTTATTCAGAACCATTGCAAGAATCAAATAAAATAATGCATGTTAATTATCTAGCACACTCCCTAGCACAAAAATCTGTTTCAATAAATCTGTTTCAATAAATCTCCATTCTATTTCTTAGAATTATAGTATGTCCCCACCTAATATTATAGATGAGTTCTCAGAAACTGCCACTTTGAGCAGCCTTACATATAGCTAAAACAAGTTCTCACATAATGTCATTTTGTTCAACATCAGTTGGGGTTGCTTGTTTTCATCAACTTATAACAAAATAACCTACTGTACTGCCAGTGGCTCTTGCTTACCTGTCAGGGCGAGAATTGCAATCAGCACAGCTGTAATATCTCAGCTCTGCACACAGACAAGAATAGTGTCCCTGTTTTGCAGTCACTTCCATAACTGCAAAGACTTTGTCTAAGTATTGCACTC
Organism: Suncus etruscus; assembly: GCF_024139225.1. Lineage (NCBI taxonomy): Eukaryota > Metazoa > Chordata > Mammalia > Eulipotyphla > Soricidae > Suncus > Suncus etruscus. The sequence goes on along the minus strand of NC_064861.1, from coordinate 59,562,579 downwards.
CCCAGTCTCAGTTTCCTTGTTTGTAAAGAGATGGATGGGATAGGGTTTGATGCGAGGGCACTTACATTGAAAATCTAGGCACTGGGTTGAAAAGATAGTCTAGTGCATAAGGCCACTTGCATTGCAAGCATCTAACTAGATGTCCTTAGTATTCTATATGGTTCCCCAAACTGTTCCAGAATTGATCCTTGAGCAACAGAGCCAGGAGTAAACTTAGGTATTGCTATATGTGGCCCTAAAATTGAAAAAAGAATATAAATAAAAAAAGAAAACCTAGGCACTATAATAGTTGATCTAGGTGAATAATGAAATAGGCAAGTTGATAATATGGCATGTTAGGTAGGAAAGTGCCCATGACAAAATAACAGAAATCACAGTAATAACAATCCTCATCTCTCACTAGCTAGCCAAGCTCAAAAGGGGTTCTTTTTGTAAGCAGCTGTTGCTCATGCTTGGCTATGGGTGTGCCAAAATCAGGAGACTGACATTGATCCTTCAGTTTTAAGAGTGGGTCAACAGAAAAAAGAGGCTGTGAGATCAGGTTTCTAATCTTAAGGCATGGACCAAATTCTTTTTATGTTGATATATTTTTGTCCCCCAATTCACAATACAGAGCAGGCAATGGGCCTGGGTTGAGGTGTATATGGGATGCATTTACTGTATCTCCTCTTTCTATACAGTCAGTGTAAAGAACACAGCCTATAGTAAGAATTGGGAGGCCTTATCTTTTCTTTTCTTTTCTTTTTTTTTTTTTTTATTTCTTTAATATATAATCCTTCACAAGTGCAACATTCCCACGACCAATATCCAAAGTGTCCTTCCTCCCCACCCCACACCGGCCTGTACTCCAGACATGGCCTCCAACTTTAATAAAGTTTAAGGTGCCCAGGTGCCAAAGGACATGGCTAGAGTCCATCCCAGCATTGGTCACACCCCCAAATACTATCTCTGAGTGTGGTTTTGGTGTCCCCAGAGTATTTGCAAAACTGATCACTTCAGCTCTTGTCACAAGAGCTAATTCATTTAAACGGGTACAATTGACAATTGTGCTCAACTTTGTCAGTGTGAGTCTTAATTTTTAGAGGGTCACACCGGTGATGTGCATAGGTTACTCCTCGCTCTGCACTCAGGAATCATTCTTGAAAATACTTACAGTAGGTCATATGGAATATCAGAGACTGAACCTGGTTGGGCATGCAATGTCTTACCTGCTGTTTTATTTATCCAGCCCTAAACTTATTTTACAAAAGGAAAATTGAAGAGAAAAATGGTCTAAAGGGAAGAAGCCTACTGTGTGAGCGAGAGATACAAGTGCTCTGCACATTGCTGAATTCAGCCGAGGTTTCCCCCCCTCCCCCTTTCAAATGAGCAAACAGAGCCTGGGAAAGATTAATCATTTGTCTGATGCTTTACAAGTGGTGAGCAGGAGAAAAAGGAAATTGAATTAAGACTTCCAATCCACAGTGGAACTGAGCAGTTCTAACAGAGGGCTCTTCCTTGTGCCTGTGCTCTCAGGTCTGATTCACATGAAAGACCCCAACTCAGCCCTTCCAATGGCTCATTTCTCTGCCTCTCAATAAGCAAGCCACAGCATGGAATTTTTCTTGCAAGCTTCTTGCAAAAAGTGTGTCTCTCCTGCTTTATTTCTAGCCAGTATTCCTATCCAACTCTTTTTTTTTTTTACCCCTGAACTGTTGCATGGATAGTGTTGGTGACGGCCATTGTTCATACATGATTGAGATTTACACCTCCCTCTAAATCCTATTCACCTTCCAATGGGAGCTTGACACCGATCACCTGTGACTCTGCCTTTACCTGGGAGATCTCTGGTTCTCATTGGGGAATAGGAGGTGGGAGTCTGTGTTCTGAATCAGTTTATAAATGGCAGGAGCACTCTCCAGTGGGATTGTCAAAAGCTGGTCAAAGTTAAACAGACAAGTTCAGTGCAGACTGAATGGAGACCCTGGCCCTGAACATGGCTCCAGTACTGCCGTGGGTCTGCAGTGCCTCTGAGTGTAAATCAGAATATTTGGAAACAGGGTTTGATTTTTGGCACAAAATCAGGATTTTCCTTTTATTGGGTACCAGACCAAGTATGCACAGCTCTGGGGAGCATAAAGGGGCTTGGCTTGCCCTTCTCAGATCTGGAATCTCAGTGCTCCAAGAAAGGAAAAGCAAGTACACTCAAGCTTACATTTATCCTTCACAGCAACAATAATGAGAGTTGTGCGTGGGACTTTTTTAAACTCACTCTAATTCTCATAGAGGCAGAGGTAGTGCTGGCTTTCCATGCAATCGGGCTCCCCTCTAGTTTCCTTTGCTTCAAGAAGTTAGAAGGGTTCTTACTATGGTGTTTTTTTTTTTTCCCAAAAAAAGGGGCCAATAAGCCAAATATGTCTAGAAGCTGGGGCAGGCAGAAGACAAAGGTTACAGTATAAAACTGCTGTGGTGTATTTTCAGCTCAAGAACTGAAAGGAATTGGACAGTTCCCTGGATAATGACAGTCCCTAGGACTTTTGATTGAAGGACTGACAGTAAGTCAAACCTTTAAGACAAGGCAGTTATTTAACCTCTTAGAATTTCCATTTCTTCAACTCTAATGTGGAGTTGAGAGGGGGTGATAAAACCCCAATGGACTTCCTGTCACTTTTGAACCAAACAAAACCTGTCAGCATCAGCCTCAGATAAGCACCCCAAGATTGTAAGTCACCCTTACCATATAAAAGCAGCTGTTAATTTTATTTTAGGGGATGGGCTCCCTATCAGTAGTTAGAGAGCCTGCGGTCCACTTCTGGTGATATTCAGCCAACCAGGCTGGTGGATAGGGCTAGGGCCTGAGAATGAGATGCTAATTTGATCATCAGGGCCACCTCAGTAGTACTCCAAGGGCCTTCAGGGCTATTGCTGGCTCATAGATTATGCCTGCCTGGAATCCAGTAGGGCTGAGCTCAAACCTGATGCTTATTCCTGGTCCCCATCAACTGTCAATAAATAATCTGTTCTGTCCTCTTAAGTGAGGGCAGATGGGGACTGATTTAGGAGCCCGCCACTGCCCTGTTTAAAGGGCATTTATTTCAGGCAAATTATCTCCCGAGGTTCTTTTTGTGTCCTACTTGTATGGCAGCCTTCATTCCCACTGGAATTTGTGAACACAAAAGAGCATGACTTATTCCTCTACTCTCCATTAATAAAATGAGGCTCATCATGGCCTGGACTTTGTTGACTGATGTGTAAAATGAGCTAATGTTTGCAAAAGACTTTTGTAAATTACAAAGTGCAGTAAAGTATAAATTACTGTGATTGCTCCACTCTGGACATTTCATAAACAATGCAGAAAAATTAAGAATATTAAAAAAAACCGGAGAAGACCAGGATTCAAAGAGCATTTGTTATCTTTGAGGTATATGGCTTCAAACTACCAGAACGGTTGAATAATTTAGTGCAATTTGAATCTTAGTAACAGCCCACTGAGAGCAACTTTGGAGGTGGAGAGGCAGGTGGCAAAAAATATAGTAAATGATGTCATTTAGGAAATCTGGAGGTATCATCAGGACAGCTCTGTGGTTCCACAGGGTTGGAATAGCAGCTATTCAGGTGTTTTGTAACTTTGCCCTGAGCATCCAAAGGGCTTCTTGACCTCCCTTACCTCATTTGTAATATAAAAATAGTCATTCTTGTCTTGCTGAGTTGTTGAAAGGAGCAAGCAAGATACTGAAAGAAAGTCCTGTTTGCTTATCCAGTCAAGAGGCTTGAAAACCTTCCCCTTGCCCTGTGTGTTCCGCTGATGGGCATGTTTCTTCCTGAAGCTTCATCCTTTCTGAACATACCCATCAGGCTGGCAGCCCTGACCATTAGCTGGCTCTCTGAGCTCATTGCCATCCCCAGCTCTGTAGCACATATGCTGTCTTGTTTCTCTCCTTGCTGACTCCAAAGTCAACTCCAGCATGTCCAGATCTTTGCAGAATCCATGACCTTGTGTCCATAACTCTGGGTGTTCAGAAACTGGAGAGAAAGAGTACAAAACGTCATAGGGGCCATTACTTATAAATGCTGAGTGAACTATGGTGGTAAAGAAGGGAAATAACTATGGACATTAATACCTAAATAAAAATTAAAAAAAATACAAATAAAAACTGTCTTTGAAGTCAATAACAACCTCAAAATAATAATAATAATAATATGATGATGATGATAATAATAATAATAATAATAATAATAATAAAAATATCCTGTGAACAATCCAACTTCCAGGCTTTGAATGGTGGCAGACCCATCTCATCTCTGAGGATTCTCTTTTCAGTCATTTGAAGCATTCAGGTATAGTGATGAGTATCCTTGTTGCTTGACATAGAAATATGTAAAACTGGCCTCAATACTATTACATTCTATGGTCCCTGGCTTTACTGTTGAATATAATAATAGAGTGTGCTTACTGAATGCCTACTACATGTCCTGAAAATAATCTCATTTAGCCTTCAGTCACCACCCAAAGAGAAACATGCTCTACTCTTACCCCATAAGGCTTTGCGGTTGGAAGTGATAGTTGCTCTGGATCCAGCTCTTGGCTACAGAAGGACATACCAGCCAGCAGGGGGTCAGTGGCCTGGGCCAGAGCTGACACATCATCATAGGCTCTTCTCCAGTCCAGTTCAGACTATGCTCTATCCTTTCCAAGCTATGCTACTGTCCAGAGGCTGTCACAGTAACAAAATATGACTGGGTGGTTTAAGCCAGGGAACATTATTGTCTCACAGTTAGAAAACAGAAGTCTAAAATCAGGGTGTCCGCAGCTCTGGATTCTTAAGCAGGTAAGCTGTGGAATATCTTTGGTTTTCCTTTTTTATTTTTTTCCTTTTTCCTTTTTTTGTTGCTTGTTTTCTTTGTTTGTTTTTTTCTCTTTCTGGTAGTTTCAGCATCCCTGTGTTTATGGATAGAGTATATCACATCCAGATCCCCCTTTGATAGGAAGACACCAGGAATATTGGATTAAATTCTGATGACTTTAATTGTAACTTGAACAATGTCTGGAGACCTTAATCTCAAATTAAAGTCACCATCACAGTTAAGTGAAAGTCATTAAGACTTCAGGAGCTTTTGGGGAGGCATAATCCAATACTTACTACCAAGTAAGCTAATTTCCACAATGACTACTTTAGATACAAATGGCCCAGTACAGGCTTTTTTCTCACATACTCCCTTAGTGAGAATGTACTGAAAGACTCCACTGTGTTCAATATCATATAGCATACTAGAGACAGATGAGGTGATGAGCAAAGCACATGATCCCCATCATCACAGAGCAGGAGTGGTAAATTCATGGAAAATATCAATCACTAGACCTTCAAGTCCTGTAGCCAACCCTTTTCTCAGCAATTCCAATAGCTCACCTAAGGGAACAAGCTCATGTAAGCTTCTTCATTCTGAGTAATTCAAAAAAGACAAACTGGAGACAGATATTAATATTTGATTAACTATTTTCATATGCATAGCGTTAATCCATCCATTGCTTTGCAAAGTGGCAGGCGATTTCTTAAAGTCTATATGCATTTTTTCCTCCCTAGTGTACTACTGGGTTGTCACCTCTGTCCTCCCAGACCAAACCCTGCCAGGATGGTGATTTTAACCAATATGCCATTTAGTGGATGTTAGAACAATTAGCCTGTGCTCTGTTTAATTAAGCCTCCCTTAATGGGCAAGCGTTTACTTTAACAGGCTTGCTGTCACCTCGTCAGTTATTTAAGGCAGTTCATTTCACAGCAGGGTTAAAAAAGAGAGAGAGAGAAGAATTATGTCTCGTTTGCGCAAACTCCATTGGTCTAAGAGAAAGCGTGTCTGTCTTGAGGATGCCTAATTGCTGCTGTGCTCGTGTGCTTATTCTCTATTTAGTCCCAGGCGTCTTATTGAAACGCTAATCAGGGTTAGGTCTCACCTCTTGATGAATGATTTTGTAAAATCTTGATATTCCTCAGCTTAGCTAGGAATGTCTGCATGCAAGTATAATGCTACTCTGACTGAATGGGGAGATAACTAATGCCCCTAATTTTGCAAGGAGGGCTGTGATTTGGTATATACACTACAGATCAAGGGAAATCAAAATGAAATTAATTTCCTTCTTTGCAAAGGCACCATCTCTGTTATATCATGAGCCACTTTTCTTGAACTATTTTGTTAGAGATTTGAAGAAACCTTGACACATGCCTCTGGGCTTATTTCTTAAAGTCAGGGTCAAATTTAGGTTATACCATCTTACTTGATGTCAGAACTTGGAGAACTTAAGTTATCTGGTCCTTATATCATTTGTCAAATAGGATTAAATATCCCTACCTCCCAAGAATGGAAAGAATAAGTATTATTTATGCTTCTTACCAGGTCAACATTGTAGATATGCTATACAGTACCCTATATCCCCTTCCTTTATTCCCTGTCCCCTACCCAAATAATCAATTCTTCTAGGCTGCACAGAAATTGTTTTTTATTTTTCTCTTATGTTTTTTTCCATAGCTATCAAATACTCCCTAAATCTGACTCTTTGGGATTCTATCCTTGTAAGTCTTAAGAACTAAACACATTTACTACCCCTCTCATGGCTTTCTATTTCTGGAGCAATCCCCAGGTTTCAAAGTCTTAAATCCCTGGCATGAGTTGAACACAGAATCTAACATCTTCAGATATTTTTTTCTGTTCTTACTCTTAAACATCTGGTTCACTGTTTTACTTTAAAATTGAATTCAGGCATTAACACTAACTTGATAGTAAGTCTTTCTAGACCCAGTCATATCATCATTTTCAAGCTGAAATATGCTTCCTTTGAATTCTCTCAGCTCCTGGATAACTCCATCTAAGTGCCTTTTAAATCACATTTACCTAATTTCTGAGTGGCCTTCTGGACTGCTATCACTCTCTTGTCCAACCCTCTGGCCTGAGGACAATGACAGTGTTTCCTTTGTATCTCAGTTTCAGATTTTCAACTCATGCTCCACCCATATTTGTCTAATGATTTTATAATATGTGAGTGAAAGTATAACCTTGAGTATAGTGTATGGAAAAGACTTGAAAGTTGCCTACTAATCTTATGTGGTACATGTTTCAAATATAAAATGATCCTGACTTGATTTGAGAGTTCTTGCCAACTTAATGGATAAAAGAGAACATATTACTTAATTCCACAATCAATGAGTTCTGTAGAAATTCTTTCATTCTTAGGCCTTTTACATTGTAGGTCACCTGTCAGTATCCAAAGGTACATTAAATGCCTTCTCACACGAAATCATAGGTCTTTTCTTGGTTTTCTGTAGCTTTGGTATCGCATTGATGTGGAAACTTTCTCAACTAAAAATCTTTTCCTAGATGTGATTTCTTCTACCCAAAGATGTTACTTCTATGTTTAGACAAAGCAATACCATTCTAAAGTCATAGAGAAGAGAGTTAAAGACAAAAAATAGTTGATACTAGAACTTTTTAATAATATCTTTATTTAAGCACCATGTTTAAAAACATGGTTGTAGTTGGGTTTTAGTCATAAAAAGAACACACCCATTCACCAGTGCAACATTCGCACCACCAATACCCCCACCTCCCTCCTCGCCACTCCCTGCCTGTATTTGAGATAGGCATTATACTTATCTCACTCATTAACATTGTCATGACAGTTGTTCGTGTAGCTATTTCTTTAAATGCATTCACCACTGTTTGTGGTAAGCTTCATATAGTGAGCCAGTCCTTTTGGCCCTCATCTCTATTGTCTCTGGGCATTATTACAATAAAGTCTTTTACTTTTCTTAAAACCCATAGATGAGTGAGACTATTCTGTGTCTATCTCTTTCCCTCTGAAATATTTCACTCAGCATAACAGTTTCCATGTCCATTGATGTATGGGAAAATTTCATGCTAGAACTTAAGGTTTGTGAAAAACAAAGTCCTGATCAATGGAAGCTCACTAAGTCCAGTGCATTTTAATAGATGAATCTCCTCTTTGGCAGAAAAAAGTAAAGGCCTTCTTTTTAAGGTAATTATATATTTAGATATACATATTTATAGTTTAAGGGTAAGTTTATTTCCACATTGTATAGGACTGTTACAAGTTTGTAATGGTTATTTGTAAAGATATCTGTAAAGATATCATAGAAAAACAAGAACTAGTTTACCATGAATGTACCATTTTAGAGCAATGAGCCAAGATAGTTTGATCAAAGAAACTGGCAATATAGTTTTGTCAATTGTACACACTATAAGCCTAACTGTAAATGTCAAGAAAGTTCCCATTGAAACCAGGTCTTTCCCTCAAAATGCAAAGTTTTGTTGTTTCAGATATTGAGAAAGTAACAAGGGAGCTCTTTTGAAGGTAACCAATGCCACACAATAGAATATGAGCAAATAATTTACTTTAAAGCTTATCCATTTAGCTGTATACATGATGTACTGCCATTGCCAATATAAATTTTCATTTCTCCAAGCTCACTAAGGAAATGATTTCAAATTCTTTAGCCAGTTATAAGTGAAAGAATTGTCACTACTCTGCTATCATGTGAAATTTTCCTCTTTGTCATGATTTTCTTTGTTTCAAGATGGCTATGCTGGGAGAGAAAAATCTCACTATGGTATTAAGGTCTTTATCATTCATTGCAGAGAAAGAAGATTTTCTTTTTTTTTTTAAATTAAAACAAGCCTGTTTGGAGGTTTTGAGGAAGGGGACGGAGAGATTACAAAAAAGAGAGAGAAAAAAGAGAGAGTTGTATGCTTAAGAAAGAGCACAGCTTCTTCAAAGGTGAAGAGAGCCACAGTGCACATTTCAATATAAAAGTATAAAAGTCCACATTTCAAGAGGAGAGATGCTGATGACACTTAGTCAGACATCATGTATCCAGGCGATTTTTGTGTTCCAAAAATCCTTTCTTACTTACCCGATGAACGCTCAGGGTTGTTTGTGCTTTGTAATTATTTGAAGAGAATGTTTTCTCTTTTAGGTATGTTCAGTAGGAACCACAGAGATAGGATAGCAGCTAAGGCACTGGCAGTACATGTGGCCTGCATGGGTTTATTATGGCACCACATAATGGTCCTCATGTGTGATTCTTGAGAACAAAGCTAGAAAGAAACACTGATCATTGAGCACAGATCTAGGATCCTTAAGTCCTAAGTACAGCCACCACTAACCTTAAAATCATTTAAATATGGTTAGAAAATAGGTTTCATGCTTATGACTCTAAGAAAAATTTCTTTTTTCCTTGGTATGGATAGCCTTCATGTTTCACTCTAAGCTTTCTCAAAGGGACTCTTCCCTCCCTTCCTCATATCAGAAACTTTAGCTTTGCATCCTTGTGTTAAGTAGCATTCTTTAAGTTCATATTTCATTTGAAAAGCCATTCCCTCTTTCATGTAAAATCACAATTACCAGAGTAAATACTTAACAGCAGGAGAAGCTTAAATAGTTAGCCATGCATTGAGATTTTGCATCTGGTGAGGACCATGTACAAGCTAATCAAACACAGACTGAAGACAGTGATTTGATTTTGCATCAGCCTCAGTCCAGTTCTCTTCATTCCAGGTTCAGGGGGCCCTTGTAGCATCTTGCATAGACTCAGCCTAAGGACATACTAACCCAGTGCAGGGAGGTGAGGCAAAGGAACATTTGGGTTTGTGTGTCTGTGTGAGTATGATTGGGAAAGCGGTAGTAGAACTAGAAAGTACTCTAAGAATGTCTAAGACTGGTTTCCTAGTCACCTTTGCTCTGGACTGGTAAAAATTATGTGCTTATGAGGGAAAAACACTCCCCAGTAGCCAAAAAGAAGCATTTCTGTTTACTATTGCTGTCCAGAATATGTGGGATCCCAAGTTATGAGTCAACCTGTGAGAGGCAGGAGCAGATCCCAGCAAGAAATCTCCAGCATGCACTAACTGGAATTTCAAAGTTCATTGCAGTCTACAATAGAGCAAGGAGGTTGGTGAAGACAAGATAGGCAGGTTTCCAAGGAAACAGAGTTTATGCTTATGATTTGGAGAATGGGCCTCATAGACAGTGTGAGGAGGAAGTTCCAGGGCTTCATTTCAAACCTACATTTCTGAGTTCTATTCCTGTTTGATGTAGGACAAATGGCATTTTCTTTTTAAGTGGCTAAACTGCTCATAGTGAATTTTGATCTCTTTTCATATTTGTAGTCATCCTTTATATGAAAGGGCTCACTTGATATATCAGGACTTGTTATGTTCTGAGTGTGGACATTTGTCAAATCAACTTGCTGCTAGATTCTGAATCTACCTTCTTTCCCTCTCACATTTTTCCAATGCTTGCTGGGTATTATGTAGCTGGGGCTTAAATTTGAAGAGATGTGGACATAGCAGAGTTGGTGAATGGGGATTTGAATGATGGAGATGCTGAGAGTTCCCTGTTACCATGGTTGGATTCAGGAACAAGTAGAAGTTCAGAACTGGGAGTGCAAACTCTGTTTTTATGGCCACATGACAATCATCCTTGAACATAACTGAATATTTATGATGTGGGCTTCTTTGGTTTGTTCCCGGGAGACACATTGAGCAATGTTCAGGAGTTACACCTGACTGAACTCTGGAAGTACTTTCTGGTGGTGCTCAGGGGACCACATGGGATTCTGGGGATTGAATCCTTTTCTGAGTGGGGCTAGGAAACCCTGTCTCTCTTTCCAAAATATGGTTAAGATGGCAAGTTTTCTCTTTGGCTAATATCTTTGTTGAAAGAAGTATTTGCTTAATAGATTCAAGATCAGTGAGAACAAAGACAAAAATCCATTCCCATGGCACTAGCTTTTTCTAAACAGATGTCATGCTTGGCTGGGGAAACAGTCAGCTTGGATGGTCAAACACATGCTCCAGAAATGAAGTCAAGTTTTATATTTGTTTATATGCATGTTTTGTTGTTGTTGAAAAATAATTTTTAACATAGGACTAAAGAGATTGTACAGGGCAAAGGTGCTTGCTTTGCATGTGGCATACACTATTTCCCAGCACTGCATATGGTCAGTCACCCAGGTGCCATGAGTGACCTGAAGGCACAAAACCAAAAGTGGGTTCTAAGGCTTAGCTAGGTGTGGCCCCACCCAAATAGTATCAATTTCTTTTTAGTTGAAAAGAGCATTGGGTTTCTTTTGCAACATGGGCCATAGAGTGGCCAATGGTATAGAGCCTTAACTTGCAGTAATCAAACCCTGGGTCAATGGTTCTGAAGCAGGAGTTCTGCAAGGATTAAAAAAACCAAACAAGGGGCCAGAGTGATAGCACAGCAGTAGAACATTTGCCTTCCCGGTAGTCCCATATGGTTTCCCAGGAGCAATTTCTGAGCACATAGCCAGGAATAATCCCTGAGCTTCACAGGGTGTGGCCAAAAACAAACAAACGAACAAAAAAAACAAGTAAATAATGGAGAAAAGCAGGGGCTCAATGGTCTTCCAGCCTGGAGGACAGAAGCCAACTGTCTTCCCCATAGTATTTTTATTGACCAGATTCAATTTATCTGACAGGGAAGGGAGGGCTAACATAGTTAACATAGTTAACTTAGTTAACAATAGTACCTATCCAATGATAATCAGCCTAGGTGGGTCTCTAATTAAGCCAAGTTGGTCTTTAGATCTCAAAAGGTGAATGAAGGCAAGAGAAAACTAGGGCCAAGTCTGGGGAAAAGTAAGTGTATGCTCTGTGTGGTTAGCTACAGTAGCATCACCTCCTTTTCATTTGAAAATAACATTGGCTCTCCTTTGCCACCTGGGCCATAGAGTGGCCAGCAGCGTGAACCCAGGTTGTGCAATAGTTGTTCTTTCTGTCAGGTAATAATTTCGTGTCTCACCCTAGTGCTCTGGAATAAAACCTTGACATGTGGCTCTTGTTGTATACCACATGAATCCATTTCCCAGGTGGCACATGCCCAGTCTTTTCAGTAATGATTAGCTCATAAGATCTCACTGAGCTGGCTCACATCAGGCTGGTTCCTTGTGTTAGAAGGTATTTATTGTCTGGCTGTCTACCTACAGTTCCCCACATAGCATGTGTTCTCTTACTCATTAGCACCTTCTTCAGAGCGAGAGGCAGTGAAAGATGTGGAGTGAAATGCTTTGCTAATGTGGAAGCGGTTCTGAGGGTGAGGTTGGAAAATGATGAGTCATTCATTCAAGGACTCTTTGCAAATAGAGCAGAATGCCTAACAGAGGGAATGGGTAGATATTGTTCTGCTTATTGCTTAGAAAATAATGCTGGAATCAGTCAGGTTTAAAGTGCAGAACTCTTTTTTGTTTCTTTGTTTTTGTTTTTTGGGGGGCCACACCTGGTGATTCTCAGGGGTTATTCCTTGCTCTGCACTCAGAAATCACTTTTGGCTTGGGGGACCATATGGGACTTGGGGGGATTGAACCACTGTCCAGCCTATATCAGCCATGTGCAAGGCAAACGCCCAACTACTGTGCCACCACTGTGCCACTGATCTGACCCTAAAGTGCAGAACTCTTGGAGGACAATAGAGCCCTCTCAAAAATTTCCAATAACTTGGAATTCCTTAAAGGAAGAGAACTGGATTCTCTAAATTCACAGTATTTTATTTCTGTAGAAACCCTAGTTTCCACAAATACTGCTTTCATGACATCCATGTGACTCAAGATCTTGCTGAACTCTGAGTATCACCAGAAGGAGAAATGAAAATCTTTTTACGAAATTTGAAGAAAAGTTTAATATCTAAGGGAGCATGAAAAGTGATTCCAAATGGGACATATATGGGTTTAAATATTTTTTCCTGTGCTATCCAATGCTGTGAAATCACCTGAATGCTCTGTCCTGCATCCCCGTTTTTTCTATCGAGATAAAGAAAGCAATGACACAAAACTCCTGAAGATGCCAGAGGGAAAGCACTTATAAAAAATTATGTATACAGGTCAGAGTGATGGATAAAAGGTCTGTAGTAGATGCTTTGCATTAGGGAACTTCGGGTTCAATGCCCAACATCACTTGGTATTCTAATCTCCTAGAGATTGACTACTGACCCCCAAATAAGAGTAGCCCATTTGCATCACCAGAAACCAAAAGTAATTATCAATGCATGTAAATTATGTTGTTACATTTGTTGTTACATTAAAAATCTGGGGAAGCTAGTGTAGATAATATCTCACAAACAGGCAGGTACACACAACCCCACACAACCCTTTCTATACTGGTGTTTCAAACAGAAACTGTATGTAACATGAGTGATTTCCTGCTGGAACTTATCCTGAAAGAGATACACATGCCATCTTACATGACACGCCTTTGCCAGCCCTATTCCTATTTACTAAATGACCCAGTCTCATCCCATAGCAAGGAGAACTGAGAAGCCTATGGACTCTATCAGTGGTCCTCAAACTATGGCCCGCAGGCCACATATTGTATTTGTATCTGTTTTGTTTCTTCATTGCAAAGTAAGATATATGCAGTATGCATAAGAATTAGTTCATAATAAGTTTTGTTTTTACTATAGTCAGACCCTCCAATGGTGTGAGGGACAGTGAACTGGTCCCCTGTTTAATAAGTTTGAGGACCCCTGCGAGATGGACCTATAGCCTTATGGAGTCTGGGGCCTTAAAATGATTGCTAAAATCAGCATTACAGACACACATATATCATATCACTATTTCCTCACCAAGAAGTTAGGATATGAGGCAGCAACCTTACAAATCAAGTAGATCAAATTCCCTTGGAGACTAGGATAAACCAAAAGGATGCCTAGATATATGATGGAACCTGTTGGCTGACTCTGGCAGCTTTTATAGCCCTAGCCAAGAAAAGGTGAGGAATCATATCTCCTGCAGTAATGACATCCCTTCCATTTATCTGCAGCCCACACTGCTGTAGGCTAAAAGCAAAAGCTTTAAAAGTTACCCACAGATAACTTACTATCCCGCCATCCTTCTGCTCACCTGGGAAGTCTACACTGTGCATTGATAAAGACCTTCATAATCCATGATCTCATTTGACCTTCGGTTTAACTCCTTTTTTTATAAGATAAAACAGGCTCTAAGGTGAAGTGAGCTGTCAATTGTCAGGGGTTCACAGCTTCCTGAGCAGGCTTTCCTCCTGAAACCAGGAGATTATGGGCACTGACGCAGGAATTTCCTCACCCGAGGCTGGTCTGAGACAGCATGTCTGCTAGGTATCAAGACTCAGAAGTGACTTATTTTTCCAGTTTCTTTATTTTTCCACAGCAGCTGAACTGCTTTCCAAGGAAACAATTGTGCTGAATCCAGGAGTCTGTTCTTTTAGCTGTGGGCTGAGGAGTGGAGGAGTGCCAGTTTGCCACTCTGTTCACTCACCATCTCCCACTGTTGGCCCTTGTTCCTTGATTTTGCAGGGTATTCTGCTCCTCCTGTTTGGAGAAACACTTTTTTTTTTCATTCCAGTTTCTCATTTCTCAGACTAAAATAATGAAGTATTTATCAGTATGTCATGTGGTGCCAAATGGTTCCCTAGATATACCTAGGGTGGTGGGGTGGGATTATAGGTAAAAACAATCACATAATTAATTGGGTGTCATAGAGGTAGACTAGGGTACCAATAAGACAAGTGTTCACCTAAAGAAAACAAAATCAGGCAAGAGCCAGGAATGGAGAAAGGTAGAGAGACACTGGTTTATATTATGACACGTTGCTGAGCAAGTTCATGGCTGTTCTTGAAAAGCCCAGCACAAAGTTCTTTGTGCAGCTTTCTTCATTCATTCATTCGTTCATTTATTTCTTCATTCATTCCTCATTGAACAGATTTTATTAGTCTCATGAAGGTGTTTTTATACTTACAATCAATTCTGACAACTAGAACTTTTATCATTAATTATAATAACTGTTAAATAGAACTCGTACCTTCAAGAAGTCTTTATTTTATTTTTATTTCAGTTATTTTAGTTTTTATCCAAGTAGCTTTGTGTCTAAGTTGCCACCATTTTGGTTGGGTAGAGTAGTTCTAGATCAGAGGCTCTCCACCGTCGACATGAACTGGAGTCACCATGGAAATTTCAAACATCTGATTCCTTCTTTACATTCATTTTAGTTGGTATAGAGACAAATCTGCACTATGGTACTTTTAAGACCTCCACAGTCAATTCTAATACGTAGTCATGTTCACAGACAACAGCTAAATTAAATGTCATTGCAGTTGTGTACATCATTGTGCCTAGTCACAAGGAATACAATGAGGAATTGGCTATGTTTCCAAATTTTAGGAAGTTTTTTATGTCCTGGGAAAGAGGAAGACACGATCAAGGACAAAGAAAGAACTTAAAGTGTGCTTATTAACCCTTCAAGGACAATATGAACCAAAGGTGTGAAAATAGTAATTTCTACCTGGCCAGGGGTGACAGTGGCAGTGAGAACGGGGGTCTCTTTTTGTTAGCGATTCTAGTAATGAGTTATTACTAAGGTATATTTTTCTCAGAAATACATTTATAGCACTAGATGTTTCTGCCAGGCAAGTCAAAACTCCTGTCTGTAATTCACAATAGGATTAACCTGGGATTATGGAAAATCTAATTAAGTGAACCATATTATCTGAGACTCACAAAAGACACTTAAGGTTGCCTTTGAAAGTTCTGCCTGTCTGAGTGTTTGGCATTCACTTTAGAAAATGTTCCATACATGGGTAAGGCACTTGCC
This sequence comes from Suncus etruscus, assembly GCF_024139225.1. Lineage (NCBI taxonomy): Eukaryota > Metazoa > Chordata > Mammalia > Eulipotyphla > Soricidae > Suncus > Suncus etruscus. The sequence continues at coordinate 59,546,950 of NC_064861.1, read as the reverse complement.
TAGTTTGCTGTATCCCATTACTTTTCTTTTATGCTTAAAACCCATTACTTTTGATAAATGACATTAATACATTAAAGAAAGAAAGAATTGGACTTCAAAGATTGGATTATTTGAAACCACAATGAGATCATGATGAGGCTATATTTGATGTCTACTTCCTAAAAATAAAGGGAGAAAAATCTTCTGTGGAATAGGTTGAAACCCCACCACCACCAAGTCATTTAAAAATATGGTATAAAATAGCCTACTCTCTTAGCATGGAAGAGTGTTTGGGGAAAGGCTTATTAGGCCGGGACCTCCAGGAGAGCCCACCCAGACTCAGGGTAAAAGCCAAGTTTCTACTCACTGGAGGCAGCCTGATTTTCTGCATTCCTCAATTCTACTTGTTGACCAGTATGCTGGAAGCATGCATGTGGGTGTTAGGGAACTAAAGTCATAGATTGGACAACTTAGAACTTAGTGGTGATTTGAGAGCACTTCCTTCCCTAACTCAGTAATTATGTCACAAAACCCCATCAAACCCTGTCAATGATTAAGGCCACCTTGGAATCAGTCCTTCTCTTCAAAGAAACAGATTTTCTGGAAAGTGGTTCTCTACATGATGTCAGGCTCCAGCAAGAATATGCAGATTGAACTGCTCATTCAATTCTTTACTGACATTATTTTTGGGAGACATTCTTGTCTTTCCCTGAAAGTACCTACACTCCTTGTTTTCATAGACATTGTTTGAAAGCAGGTTTGTTTTTGCTTTCCAACTCATTTTCCTGTGTGTGTGAAGAAGTGGCAGGGTGGGGATTTGTTATTAGAAAAATTCTGTTTTCATGAAGATTCCACCATCATCCCCCTTCATTATTTCTCCATCTAGTGTGGAGTTCAGATTCTGATTAATGTGTAGTCCCAATTGCCCTTGGAAAGCAAGGCTTCAGAGTGGTAGGTCTCAAGGGTTTCATCTGTTATTAAGATCTTTCACTTTGAATAAAACAACAATCTTGAAACAAAAATAATTGAGAATAAGAATAAGAATTGAGAATAAGAATTTTTGGAAGAGCTTGGGATCTTTATGCTCTTACATTGACACTTAAAATACCTATCCATTGGCCTCACCTGCTGACTATGTTTAATTTTCACACTCATCCCCAAATCAGCCCCTTTGCTATCTTTTTAGTCTTTCGACTGGTGGATGCCTCCTTCTCTTTCCCCTAGTCTGCTAATTCCCAAGGCTATTGGTAGCAGTCTGATTTCTAAAATGACCCCTTTACATCTGGTGGATTCGATTACTAGATCAGAACCAAATTGCTTCCACTTGAACTATTAAAATGAATCCAAGATATCTCATGAACTCTCGATTTACTCCCTTTTTCACTTATTTTGAGTTGGGGAGCCACACCCAGCTTACTTTTTACAGTCCACTCTGAGATCACTTTTTTGTTTGTTTTGTTTTTGTTTTTTGGGGGTCACATCCTGCAGCGGCGCTCAAAGGTTACTCCTGGCTCTGCACTAAGAAATTGCTCCTGGCAGGCTCGGGGGACCATATAGGATGCTGGGATTTGAACCACTGTTCATCCTGAATCGGCTGCGTACTAGGCATATGTCCTACTGTTGTACTATTTCTCTGGCTCCAGAGATGAATTCTGTAGAGCTCAGGGGACCATAGAATGTGTCAAAGATTGAATCCAGGTCGACCATATGCAAGGCAAGCACCTTACTTGCTGTAATATTACTTGGGCCATCTTTCTCTCTTTTTTCAAGATACTTTAAAAGGCTCTATTTCTGTGTCGTTCTCTATAATATCCTTAGGCAGCTTAATCTGACTAATGAACTCTAATTATGTTAATTTTGAACTAAGTCTGCAGTTGTTTAAAAGGTACACCAGGTTATGAAAATTAGGATACAAAACATGCACACAAAAAGTTCAATGAGTCATACTTTGATTACATGCTTAAATAATACATTTGGGGGATACTAGGTCAAGTATAATACTTTCTTAAAATTGCTATCATCCATCAATTTTCTAATTAAAAAGTTTTACTATCTTAAAATTTTTAATTTTATGTGACACACACTAGTTACTGAATTTTCTGCCCCCCCCGAACATATTTATTTCATGTTTTGTCATTCTTATATGAATTGGATCATTGCTCTCTTAATATACTGCTTCCTAGAGTTCATTCTGAGCCTTATCTTTTTTGTAGTCTAGAGAATATATTACCAAGGCTTAGCAGGAACATATTTATGTATATTTATTCCTACAAAACTGGCTAGCCTTTGAGTGGTTCATTTTGTATGTAAAATGAGCATAAATAAACTCTGTACTTATTAAGTTATGATTTTTTATTGAACAGTTTTAAGATGATGGTTTTAGATCCCTCCATGTCTCATATCCAGTTCTCACACAATTTATTTGCTGGCTCCCATGCATATTGTCCTTGATCCACATTGGTCTCTTATTGGTTCTGTCACTTGAAGTCCACATTTGTCCTGACCTGTTGTTGATGCTCTTTGATCCCCCCTCTTCTTACTACTCTTCTTTCTTTTCTTTTCCTCATTTTTCAGAACCTGCTGATTTTCCTGACATCTGTAGTCATCCTAGTATGAACATAGGGTCCAAAAAAAAAAAAAGCTGCAAACTTCACATCTCCTTTTTATGTGCTTTTATTTACTCCCAGTCACCATTTCTATTTTTATTATCTAGCTGACTGATTATCCTTTGAGTAGTGGAGCTTTAAAACTTAAAAACAACCAATTGTTTTATTTAGATTACTTGGTGCCACTCCTTTCCCCTTTTCCTCCAGAGTAACATTCTTATCAAATAAAAAAAAAAAAGGTTCAAGATCACTTCATTTACCAGACCATGAACATGCAGAATTCTCTCATCTCTTCCCATTACCTGTTCTCTGTTTATGCATGTTCTACTCACCTAGTGTTCCTAAGCTTTCTGAAGAATTGCCGCTTCTTACTTTCTCTCAATGGCTGACCTCTATCAGACTCCTGACCAGAGCCCTGAGGGATCTCCCATCAGGGAGATATGGGGAGATATCTTGTTTCCCAAGATTCTAGTGGGAGTGGAGCCTGCTAGGCAAATGTAAGACTGATAAAGGAGTCAGAATCAGAGTCTACCTTACTTCAGGCTTTTGTTTGTATGTCCTGGAAAAGACTTTCTGGAGAGAGTATATAAAAAGAGAACAAAGAGAATCCACTGAGGAGAGAAGTCATTTTTTTAGGGAGAAGGAAACGTTTTGAAGTAAAAGGAAAAAAAGTGCATGCCCCAACTTGGGCAATTACAGAGTAGAATGAGTTATTTGCTTTGCAATGTAAGTTTGATAGTGTTTTTACCCATGGTCTCATTAAGGACTGGCTATACAGATGATACCCCATTTATTTTTCATTTGTTTGTTTGACCACACTGGTGGTGCTCAGGGGTTACTCTTAGTCCTGCATTCAGGAATTACTCCTGACTGGCTCTGGGGATCAAATGGGTACCAGGACTTAAACCAAGATTGGCCTCATACAAAGATAGTGCCCTACTCATTGCATTATTTTTTCTGACCCCAGATGAAAGTATTTTTGCCTTATCATGGAGAAACAATTTTGTTTTCCCTAGAGATCTTCAGTTTTTAGATTCTTCTAAGATCTTTTTCCTATTAGATTCCAGTGATTGAGATTTTGGAGTCTGGAGCCCAACATGGCAGTTGAACAATATCACTCCTATTTAGTTCACATCTCGATTTCCTTCCTTCCTGAAACCCATTGCCAGTAACCCCCTATTTGCTTGCTTTCTTTACTAAGTGGGGACCACTTTCACAGAGCTCACAATTGCCTGAAGTACCATTCCTACTATATCTGACATAAGAGAGTGAGCCTTCTGGGGTGCCTTTCTAGAAACTGCTAACCATGCTCTCTAAATGATATGGACTGCTTTATATTGGAAAAGTTATTCTGTCTCAACACAGACTCTTGTAGATTTGGAAAGCCCTTCACAAGTTATTCTCAGCCTCTTCCAGAAGGAGAAACTTAGTTCTAGAGAAGCATTTTTTGAGTGATAAAACCTATTTTAGAACATGTCCTTTTTTGCTGTTGTTCTATCTCAGTAGGAAATTAAGAGAGGAGACTTTTTTTCTTTATGTGGAAGAATGTTCTCTACAGCTATGGTAATTTACACTTGATTGAAAGAATTACTTTTAACTTTGCCCTGCTATTAGTCTATTGGGTTTTCAAGTAAATTCAGATACTGGAGATAATTGTTAGCCAATATAAAGGACAGGTAAAACAATTTTTTAGACTTTCAAGGATGTACCTTGAGTAGATTTGGACCCCATGGAGAGAGAGCCTCTTTAGTAGAGTCCTGGAAAGTTAAAATTATCATAGAACTGAGCCATCTGTTCTACCAATTATGTGGCTTGGGTGACAGAGACCATATTTGCTTCTGGTGATTTTTTTTTTTTTGAATCACCATGAGATATACAAAGTTAGAAAGTTATTGATGGTGAGTTGAGTTTCAGTCATACAATGTTCCATCACTCATCCTTCACCAATGTTCCTTTCTTACCATCTGATAAGCTCTAACTTATCATTTCTCTTACCTCTATTTCTGAAACAGTGGCCAATGAATGTGACTTTGTAGCTCCTCTGCTAAAAAGTACCTGATAACTTTCCTGTCTCAGCTCCCTCACTGACTGGTCAATAGTTTCTGTTTTCTCACATTCAAATCCAGTTGTTTCACTCAAGCACTTCAGTTTTATCCAACTTACTGTTATTTTGAACCCATAGCATAGGTTGAAATCATCAGGCATGTTTGTAATTTGCCTATCATTGGACTACAATGCAGTTCAGTAAGATTTCATAATGAGTGTAAAAGTTTGAGGTGTCAAAGATGGCAATGGATTTTTTTTTGGAAGAGGCTGGAGTAGGCAAGGATCAAAAAACAAGAATGATCTTTTGCAAAAGCATTTGCATGGATGGCAACCACAAACTTCTCTGTGTTCCTATGCACAGTCCTGTTTGCAGTGATCACATCATACCATCATTCATCAAGTGTCTCACCTTTGTTCAAGTATGGTCTTCAGAGAGATGTTACAGCCTATTCATCTGTAGAGGATACCCAGGTCTGGGAGTGTGGGAAGTTATAGCCGAATGAAGGAACAAATAATACTTTACAGATATTTTTGCTTTGAGACAAAGGAAAATTTACATGTAGGCCTTTGATACCAGAAATGACATTACATTATGCTGAGCATCTGTTTATCATTGCCATGTTTGCCCTAATCTTCCCTTAGGCATTGGAACTCATGCAAAAAAAAAAAAAATGTAACATAAAAACTATCTCTTTCCACACATTCATATGGAATGTGTTTATTCCGAATCAGAGATGACACTGCTGACAACGCTATTTTCTGTATGTGTTGAAATATTTTATTCATCTTAATGATTAACATTTAAAAATATAACAGCGAGGAAAAGTGTAGCTTAAAAATGAAGCTGAGAACAGATAATACATTTTTCAAGTACTTTGTCTTTAATCACCTTTTCATTGGAAAATGATTGAGGTACTTGAAGAAAAGAGAAAAATTGTCCCTGAGTGATTCTACATGTTTGCATTTGAGAGGCCATACAAGGAATCCTCTGAGATATTGTGGCTGTAACCATCGAAGCTTATAAAGGCTGGTTCTCCATATTTGAAAATGAATGAAATTCTCACCAAGTGAAGGTTATTTTCAGCATCAGACACATTTTTTTGGAACTATGATCCTCCCTGCAGATGGATCATGCTCATCCCCTTATTTTAAATATGCAAGAATGGGGACTTTCAGAATTTCGGAACCAAACGTGAATGAGTCTTTCAGTCACCTGATCTTGTATTTAACTTCTAAACTTGTCTATGACTTAGGTGTTCACCACTCTCAGCCACAATTTCTTTGTAGTCATAATATGGGCAGTATTTACACACAATTTTCAAAATAGAACAAAATGGTGCAGACCAAGCTTGTTATCACAGCCCAGCACCAGAAAAAATGTTTCTTCAAGTGTAGTCCCTGCTTCTCTTTTTAGATTTTATGTGATTCACGAGTAATGGTTAAAGGACTTGGGATCAAATCTGGCCAGCACTGGGCAGTGGGTGACCTTTTACTTCCTAAAGAACATCCCCTTGGTGCCTTATTTCTTTAAACGCAGAGAACCAGACTTAGTTTGGAGTAGTTTTAAAGTTTCCACTCGCCCTTGGAGAATGTCACGGTTATGATAAGTGGCCCTATTTGCTGCATGCTTTAACATTTGAATTTGTTATTTGAGCAGAGCAATGTATACAATGACCCTTTTGCAGTCTCTGCTCTGTATTTTGTACCAGAGAAGAGATGATTATCCAAGCTTATGCTTTGCTCCATGGGTAGAAATCAGGGGAAAAAAAAAGAATTGCGATTCAATAGTTCTTGTAATACTGCCTCTCCCCATTCTCTATGATTTCCACAGACACGGCATAATTTCTGTGATGTGATTTGAAACTAGAGACCAGCTCAGCGCTGAGTGATGAGATCTGAACGGGAATAAAATATGCTTGAATTAATTTGCATAATGGAATCCCATTGGTTACAAAGCTGTGTTTGTTGAAGGGAGACCAGAGCCCCTGAGCTCACAGGACTAGAGGACATTGCACACACAGGCAGAATGGAGTCGTGCGTTTTGGTGGGAGCTTCGGCAATATTTGTAATGTAATGATAACCTGTCTCTAACTGTAAATTAGCTCCCTGGAAATGAAAAGAACGGGTCAGCCTGCCTGATTCTTCCAACTCCATAGGGAAGAGAAAGCTGAAAAACCAAAGCCGCTGGCTTTCTGCTAAGCGCTTTCGTCTTTCTTTCTCTACCCGATAACAATTTCCAGCAGGAGTCCAAATATACTTAAACACCCATATATGTCATTTTCTTTTACGGAGACAAAAGCAGGCACAGCGAGAGAGTTTTATGCTCAAGGCGCAGTAGCTTATGACGGGCTATCTGCTCTCAAGATAGAGGGGCGAACCTTCCACTTAGGGCTGGTGGTTTTGCAAATCTATTTTCCTGTCATGTTATTACTCCTGTGACTTTCAGCAACATTTATTTTTCCTTCCAAGCAATGTGCTTCCATCATAAAATAAAATCCTCCTATATGTTTTAGTGAAACCCTGATGCTTCGGCATCCTGGCACACTGCTCAAAAAGATTTTAATGGGGGAACTGTTCAAAAACTGCCTTGGGGGGTCTTTGTTCAAACCAATTAGAACATTGATATATTTCCCTAATTATTGCCAACGTCAAGGTCTTCTTAGGAAGGCAGCCTCCCATTAATTTTCATGCTTGATTCCTGCAACTCTACCACTGAATACAATAAACTGACAGCTAGGTTAGAGAAGCATTTCTTATAAAAAATAAAAATGAATCTCCATTCACCCTTAGAAATTTAGAAATTTAGAAATCTTGAAATGAGAAGGCAAGTTCAAAAATGAAAGGCAGAGAACAGAGATTAGCTTTTGTATAACAGGTTGTGGAAGAATATGGTTGTACTGTGTTCTTTTTGACAGAGAGGGAGAGGAAGAGAGAGAAAGAGAAAGAGCGAGTGAGAGAGAAAGTGCATTATCTCAGGTTAGATGCTAATGGAGCTCTAAGATAGAGAAATGAGCCTCTGCTGTTCTTGATGGGCCTAGTGTGCCACCTCGCTTTCATCTTTACTCTGCCCATGGGTGTATAATGCCCTATCTCCCCCTTTCTGGTTTGATTTCAATGTTTTAATCACACAATTAACCCCCATGGTGTGCCACCAAAATTTAAATTAATAGCATTCTAAAAGAGTTGTGTGTGTTCTGAGAAATGCATTTATATTGAGTCCACAATCTTTTCTTGGAGAGAAGTATCACAAGTTTATGAGGAATAAATGTGCAGGTCTTGAAACCAAAACTTTAGGGTCTATATCCCATTCCCTACCCTGGTTGGTTCTGCCTGCCTGGACAACTTGATTTTTCTGTACCTCTGACTATTTACTTGTAAAAGAAGAATGGCAACAATACTTCTGAAATTGCTATTGTGATCACTTTGAAGCAAACTCATCGAAAGTCCTATAAGAATGGTAAACAAATGGCAATGGGCTCACCATTAATATTTTCACTCTTAATATTATTATTAATATAAATTGATTGGCTCTAGGTGGCGCTGTAAGTGACTTTAATCACAACAATCATATACATTCCTTATGAATCTTCAGACACAGTAGTTAGCAGGAGTTGGTTTTGTTCAAGATTGTTGGCATTGGTTAAGAAAACATGTCAGAGTCTAATGGTGCGAGTTCAGATTCCAGCTTTGTTAGTTATTAGGAACAAACTTTGTATGGGTCTTTTTAATTTACCTGAGCTTCAGTTTCCTCAGGATGTGAAATCAAAACATTCATAGTAGGGCCGAGAGATAGCATGGAGACAGGGACTTTGCCTTGCATGCAGAAGGACAGTGGTTCAACTCCCGGCATCCCATATGGTCCCCCGAGCCTGCCAGGAGTGGTTTCTGAGTGTAGAGCCAGGAGTGACTCCTGAGTGCAGCTGGGTGTGACCTAAAAACAAAAAACAAATACAAAAACATTTATAGTAACTAGTCATCACTTTGTTATAGATATAGATAGTATTATAGATATATAAATATATACTGTTACTCTTTGTAAAGTCTTCAGAACAATAGATGGAAAAAAGTGAAAGAAGTCATCATCCTGAAAGTGAAATAAAAAAATAAACTCATAATGTCTTTTTTTTCTTTCTGGGCCACCCCAGGTGATGCTCAGGGGTTATTCCTGGCTGTGCACTCAGAAATCACTCCTAGCTTAGGGGACCACATGGGATTCAGGGGGCTCAAACCACGATCCATCCTGAGTCAGCCACATGCAAGGCAAATGCCCTACCACTGCGTCATTGCTTCGGCCCATAAAAATAAACTCATGTCTTAAAATTTATTATATATACATAATATGAAAATCAAGAGATTTATTTTATGTCAGATATATGTACCTGAGGTCAATTAGTCAACTGACTTAACATAGTATTTATAATGATACAATAATTTATAAATAATATACCTCCAATGTATTATTTTTATAGCAATTTAGTTTTTGATAGTCTTTTCATCAAAAGAAATAGATTCATCATTTTACAAAGGGAGAATTTCATTGTTTATTGGTCATGTGTGAATTCTTAAATTCAATGGCATTAAAGTAGAATTTGTTTATAAAGGGGAAAAAAGTTGTCAACTGGTTTCAACACTTTCAGTGTCAGAAATAATTGTGCTTTACAGCAAAATGGCAGCCAGAAGAAAGAAGTGCAGAAATATCAACTTTAATTAAACCCCTTCTTTCAAATACACTTCACAGTTTATATGCAGGAATAATTTATCACCATGTGAATGAACACTTAATACTTGGCATGGTGTAAAATGGGGAAGGATTGTGGTACACCATATGCTCTTTCAATTTTTCTTCTTTAGCTTCTATGGTGGCAATATCAAGTTTGAACTTAAACCAGAGCTCAAGTAACACACTCAACTTTTTAATCTCTACCCAAGTCCCTGACATATAATTATGAATAAAGAAGGAACTCAATAAATAAGATGCATCCAACCAAGTAAGAAATAGTGAAATGTCTCATAATATCACACTGGAACTACATCCATAACTGTGAAACTAAAGGTGTTTATATTGTGATAACTCCTACCTTTAGATTACTTGGCATAAAACAGAAACACTTATGGGGAACCAGGTGAAGTCCAATAACAAGCCAATGGGAAATTTTCAACCACAACTTCTGATTCCTAAAACCCAAGCCCAGGATTTTTCTATCACCTCATTTTAGTCTCTAAACCCTTCCTAGGTTTTTGTCTGTATTCTTTCCATGTAGTCAGTTTGGTTTAGAGGAAATCTCATGTAAAGTTTTATTAATCTGTCCAAGTCTGAGGGTAAAGCTGTTAAATCATGACATTCCCTTGTAAATCTCTCTTCCACATAGCTTTTTTTTATCTTGAAATTCTGTGTACAGCAAATATTATTTTCCTTTTCTTCTAAGGAAATGATATATTATAAAATAGGGGATATTGAAGACAATGATGGACATATGAAATTAATTCTACATCTGTGGTCTCCCTAGAAACCATTCTGTCACTTTCCAAAGAAAGCAAAAAAACTTGGATAGTGAAGTCAAAGTCCATTTGATGGGAAATGGTTATGCATCTACAAGACAGGATACCCACACTGTCCTTAGAATTTGAAGCTGCTAAGTCCAGTTGGCGATATCACCATTTAATTTTTTTCTCTTAGTTTTTCTTTCTCTCTCTTGGATTTTTGTTGTTGTTGTTGTTGTTAGTTTTTGGCCCCCATCTAGTGGTGTTCAGGGGCTTCTCGTGGCCCCACACCCAAGAATCACTTCTGGCAAGCTTCGGAGACCATATGGGATGTTGGGAATCAAACTCAGATTGGCCATGTGCAAGGCAAACACCCTATCTACTGTACTATTGCTCCAGCCCTTTGCCTCTTCTCTTTTGGTGTTTGGAATAAATCTGGTGTGAGGGAGAAAAGTTGGAAATTCTATAAGGGGAATTCTGCATATTGGACTTGAATATAAAAGAATATCTTTGTTAAGAGACTTGTGTTCCCTGCTGTTAATAATTCTTATGAGTGCAGGTTGAGCTGAGAAGAAAGACATCTAGGTCAAAACAGCATGTCCTTACATATAGATTAATGATGCCATGAACATTGCAACCACTATTCTTGCATAGCACCTGAATTAATGGTGTCATGTGTCTTATAACTGCTATCTTCACATACCATCTGGTTGCTGTAATGGCTAAGCTGTAATGTAAATCTATGTTACCCACATTCTGTTTTGCGCCTAAAGTTTGCCTTTAAAAACCCTGTTTCTGTCTTCAATAAATGGAGCCTATTGCTTGACAATACTCCCTTGCAAGTGGTCTGTGTATTGGACTCACAGTCTTTCCTCCTCTTCCTGAGTTCCAGCCACATAGGCTATGTGGCTAAAAGAAATCCTCTCCCCACCCTTGCACCGGCATTATTAGAAAGTCCCCTGCCAGAACCTGACAACCTGGCTGTGCTCAGGGTTTACTCCTGGCTCTGCACTCAGGGATAACTTCTGATGAACTTAGGACCATGCAAACACCCCATTCACTATACTATTGTTTTGGCCCATCTTCAGTTTTTCTCTGAAAAAATATCATTTCACCACCCTCTTCAGTCTGGGCATGCACATAAGTGACACAATTCTTGTCATACTCACTGTTCTGATGAGAAAATAGAGATTCAGAGTGCCTAGGTGGAATGTCCTCAGGCTATAACATATAGATGTATTATTCCATTCCATAGTTTATCCAATATCTAGATATAGGTAGACTCCATTTTATCCAAGATCCTGCTTCTTTCTTTCTGTTCCCCTCTTTTATTCCTCATTTCTTCCATATTAGATAGCAAAGAGTTCAATGATAATTTTTAGTCCTCTAATGTTGAAAAAGCTCAGTGATTTCGTTTAGACTAATTTCATTTGGTGCTAAAGTGAAGTCTTATCTTTTATATTGATGTACCATTCTCCAAGTTCAATAATTTTCTGAAATTCTTTCACATTAGTGTTAGTGGTTGGTAGGATTGCCAGTTCTGGGAGCTATAACTTCAGTTGGAATTGAATTAAAAGGAAGAAAAGGTATTGTCCTGAAGAAAGTGTGACATGCTAAAAGTGGAGAACAAGCTATAATTTTCCTTAGGTAAGACTTAGATTTATAGCACCAGAAAAATTAAGTCCATTAAAGAAGTCCAGAAACCTGAAGCAGGTGTTACAGGTGACGGAAAAGAACCAGAGTGCTGGAAAGAGGAGTAAATTTACTAGTCAGAAAGCTCTAAGGGAGTGGAAAAGTGTTAGTGGGTACATTTTCACTTTTGATGAACAGCTAAGTCATGGCAGGTTCAGGAAGACTTCTGGACCAGCTAGGAGGGCATGCTTTTCCCTGATTAGCACAAACTTATGAAATATCCTTTGTAAGACTGTCAAGGTAAGACAGAAATACAAGCTTCTTGGATAGACCTTTGAGCTGGCAATAGCGAAACCTGCTCATTGAATAGATAATAAAGTCTTCTTGTGTTGATCCTCCAGTAAAAACCTGAGCCATTATTTATCAAAAAAAAGTTTTTAATGATCATAAAAAGTTTTTTTAGCATCTTCCCATCCTTCCTTATCAACAGGTTCAGTGCAACCTGCCTTACTCCTTCAATATATCCACCTGTTCCACTGGCGGTCTCAGGATATGCTATACTTGTGACCAGCTTTGGCTTTGCAGTGCTGTGTCCTCCATCTCCTACATCCATGTCACGGGCTCTTACATTAGTGTCTATGCCAGGCATCCAGACCTCAGGGAAGTAACTCTAAACTGTATCCATCTATCATTCCCTTCCTTCTTCCCATTAAACTAGATACTCTTCTGGACTCTTACAATAAGTTAAGGAAGTTCCATGTTTAAAAAAAATAATCCCAAGGTCAGAAAGATAATACAGGAATTATGGTGCTTGCCTTCATGCTGCCCCCTCTAGTTCAATTCATAGCACTGCATCAGCTTCCCTGAACACTGCCAGGATTAAGGCCTGAGCACCATCAGGTGCTCACCATCAGATGACCATCAGGTGTGACCCTCCACCCAAACAAAACATTCCCAGACACAGCTATGATCAGTGACACTAACAGATGGCCAAAAATTTGTTTCCATAGGCCAGCATGATGCTTAGAGATATGGGTCTGAGTCATGTATCTTCTCAGGTACCTGGTAGCAAATGATTCTCATCCCCGAGAATATCATAAAGGAGCCATCTGAGTTGACAAAGTCAGTGGGCTAAACTGAATATCACAGCTAGGAAGTGGCATACCTGACATTCAGCCCACTGGCACTGAAAATCACAACACTTGCTTTTCTCCTGCTGCCAGACCCAAAGGGGCCATGTGTTTTTGTTTGTCAGGGTGATATGGGTGAGGGAAAGATGGGAGATTCGTCTCTCCTTCAGTCTTTCCTTATGGACCCCAGTCACCTGATCTCCTCTGTAGAATGGCTTTGAAATAAACTGTGGGAAGAGCCTACTGCTAACCAGACCTTTTTCTCTACCTGCAGAAGCCAATCAGAGAGAAGGACAGCCCAGACGTGATATGCTCATCCAAGAGAGAAGGTGTACTTCGAGTAAGGGCTGTGTGACTTGTCAGGAGGCCCCCAATTGAGAGGCTCCCCCTCTGGGGTATAGTTGTCTTCTCACTCCGGTGCCTACCACGTAACCAAAAATGAAGGAGAACTATTGTTTACAAGCCGCCCTAGTATGCCTGGGCATGCTGTGTCACAGCCACGCCTTCACCACTGAGCGACGAAGCCACCTGCGACCCTCGCTCCATGGGCACCATGAGAAAGGCAAGGAAGGACAAGTGCTGCAGCGCTCCAAGAGAGGCTGGGTCTGGAATCAGTTCTTTGTCATTGAGGAGTACACCGGGCCTGACCCCGTGCTGGTGGGCAGGGTAAGCCACTGCTATTCTATATTCACCCTTTCTCCAACCATATAGGAACAGAGGTGAACAAAAGCAAACCAAGTAAAAGGATAACTGGAAATATAGCTCTGAGGGAGAGCACTGGCTTTGCATAAGTGAGGCATGTGAGGCCTTAGGTTAGATCCTCCACACTTCAAACTCCATGTTTGGCCCTTCAGTAAACTCTGCAGAACCACTGGAAGATACATTACCTATGTATCTTTCCAAATTTGTCATTTCTTTTTAAATCCAGGAGTTACATAAATTTTATAGCTTTAGATTGCTTTGTGTACCGCTAAGAAATTTTATAATGTACTGCAATCTGGGGTTTTGAGGGACAAAGTAATTGTACATGGGTTCTGTTCTTACTTTTATTGTAAGTTTAAAATTAAGATGTCAGCAGGGGGATTTCTTCTGAGAATTCTGTTTTTGGGTGATTGTCCTTCCACTGTAACTTTACCTTGTCCTCTTTCTTTGCATCATTGTTCACATAATTAAAGTAAAAAAATAAAAAAAAAAGTAAATCCAGGAAGCTTACCCTAATTGAAAAAACTTCTATTTTCCACTTATGTTGCAATATAAAAATCCATTTTAAAGATTGTCAATAATATTCTGATATGATATTCAAATAATAATATATTATTATACTATATAATATAATAATATTCAAATTATTGCCCAATAATATTCTGATATGACCAATTCAGGTTTCCCTTTTCCCTATTTTCCCAATGGGATCATTTTCTGTGTCTATACTATGACCTTAACCTAGTGTCCCCTTTCATCTTTTCCTCTCTTCTCAAAGTCATCATTTTTCTATTTGTATTGCACATTATTTGTCTGAGTTCTTAAGTAGAACCCCAAGATACTTGTCATTAAGAGCAATGTGACCTTAATGTTCCTAGGCCCTGAGATGAGCCCTTGTCTGGAAGGTTCCTGTAAATATTCGATGAGTTGTGTTGTAAGAATACAATAAGTTGGGATTTTTATTAGTTTTGACTTAAGAATGGCAAAATGTACTTGGGAGGACTTGTGCATTCTGGCACTACTCAGGATCTGAATTCCCTATGTACTCCCTCCAAATAAAAGTCATAAAAGTGAAAAGTCCAATGCACATATGAAATCCTGACTGTAGAAAATAGATATTAATTGGGTATTCAGGTGCTTAAGGAACCACACAGTCACATGAAGAATGGTAAAAAACCTACTCTGCAGGTGCAGAACTAGACAAATGGCAGAATAGGCTAAAATAGTCTCCTTGGCTGCAAGACTTCAAATACTAACAGAGTAGTCACTAAAGCATCAGTGTGTGTGTGTGTGTGTGTGTGTGTGTGTGTGTGTGTGTGTGTGTGTGTGTGAGAGAGAGAGAGAGAGAGAGAGAGAGAGAGAGAGAGAGAGAGAGAGAGAGAGAGAGACAACATTGGGGAAGAGTATGGAGAACTGAAAAATAACTTGTAAGCCACAGAGGTAGTACAAGAGCTAAGGCACCTGAGCTCACCTGTGACCAACCTGGTTCAATTCTCAGCATGGCATATGGTCCCCTGAGTAGCAACAGGAGTGATACCTGAGCACAGAGCCAGGAGTAAGCCCTGAGCACTGGCAGATGTGACCCACAAAACCAAACCTAAGTTACTTGTGACCTGAAATTTAAGAGGTTTCCAGTGAAGAGGAAAAGGGGTGAGTCAAGTTCTGGGGTATAATTTCTGAGTTTCAGAGTTCTGATAAAAATTTCTCTTAGTTGTTCCTTAAGCTGAGAATTGAATTCCAGAAGTGTGTGACTTACTTCTCAAGAGGAAGGGTTTCTTAATACCTCACTCATATTGGCCAAGATAGGGAACACATCTTTTTCAAGAGATGAGCCTAAGAAATTTCAATTATTCCCCAAATGGAAAGAGTATACTGAAAATAGAAGTAGACTTGGGAAATAGAACACAGAGAAATAAATTGGCACGTGGAATCCTCTACATTGAGAAGATGGGCTCTGTGCCCAGAAAGAAAGAAGGGACTTCAGCCAGGGCAGGGACTGCAGCTTCAACAATGTGGAGAGCTGTGCATGAATTGTTCTGAGAAAATAGAACCTCTGCCTTGGGGACTTTCTCAGCCATGGGGAGCAGTGTGTGTGCTAGTGATGGGGATTGCAGAAGAGACAGGACTAGAGAACAGATTCAGCCTCTCTGTGGAACAAGCAGTTGTCATGCCTACGAAACGAGAGAATAGGGAAAACAGGGAAGAAAGTGTGATGGATTTTTAAGTTTAGGCCCCTGAAAAGGATTTAGAGCTGTTAGGGGTAGTGGTTAAAGAAAGAAAATGGATGGTGCTCCCTTGAGAGATAATGCTTCTATCCAGTTCCACATAATTGGGACAAGAGAACATATGTAACTTGTTTCCTAAGAATTTTGATTTTACAATCTTCAAGTTTGATTGCCTTAGATGCTCTGGTTTCAAAAACAAAAGCAAAAACTGGAATTTGGCAAGGCTTAGACCTTCAGCTGTCTGGTAGGAAACACAGACTGAGTCATGCAGAGAGGGACTGGACAGTCAATGGAGTTAAGGCTGGGCTGTGTATTCCTTAGCCCTGGGGCCCTTGATTGCCTTGAACAGTTTCCCAGACGCTTTTGGTGTGGAAACTAATTAATGTCGTCAGTTGCACTGATCATCTGTGTGGGAGAAAAAAGCAAAGCCTTTGCTACGCAATTTTCCTTGCTGAAAACAAAGAAGAAAATATCCAGAGTAGTCCTTTTCAAATGTTTCATTTATCGCATTGGTAGTGAAATAAAATCTATCCAATTCCTCCTGAACTTTTAAAATTCATATGGAATAAAAGTTCTCATTGGGGAAGCTTGTATGAAGTTTACAGAAATTCTGTTCATCGGGTAGGAGATAGCTTTGTATTTTACTCACAAATTACCTGATTCGTTAGAAAAGTTAATACTTTTGTGATAACATATGGCTTACACTAAAGAACGCTGAAAGTGGTTTTTTTATTTCCTTGTCTTTTCCTAAAAAGCAATCCTGGACTGAAAACAAACTGTTGTTTCTAATTTGTACCTGCCCATATCCTCCTTAGCTAAAATATTTGTTGTTTCACTGAGGCTCTATAAATTAATTAGAATTGGGGGGGGGGGAATTGGAGCCAAGGATCTATATAAAAAAAAATAAAAGAAGAAATGTGCTTTAGCTTGTTTTGTGATTCGGCAAGATATAGGCCTGATTCTTAATAATAATAATAATTAGTAAAATGACATGAAATATCTCATTCCTAAGAATCAAGTTCAATGGCCAGAATAAGTACTCTAAGTGTCATTTGGCTAAAGCTTTGTGATTTTGAGTGAATTTTTTTTTTATGGAGAGGGCAATGCCCAAGACTTTTCAGCCATTTGGCAACTCTTGAGATTGGATGAAAGTGATGAAAGTAATGCTTATCATTTCCCACAAAGGGCATATTGAGGGCAGAAAAACTCAGATTAAGATGAAATCTGCAGAAAGTGAGGCTGACAACAAAGAAGAGTGAGGGGGTTAGTGCTGCTGCAGGAAATAAAATGTGGTTCTAGAGGAGGAGAGATGGAATATTGTCCGGGCAGAAAGGTACAGCAATCTGGGTTAATATCTTGTCTTGCAAAGTCTAGATTGAGTCCAGAAACGTAGTTTCTTTGGAAGTTGTCAAAGGAGGGAAAAACTAAAAATATTTAAGTTTCTATTTATAGTCTAAGCAACTATGTATTTATCAGCCAAGTGTATCTACCCCTTGCTTATAATTACTTCCAATGGAAGCTTCTTCCAGACAGCCCATAGCTCTAGAACATTCTATCTCTCACATACCACTCAGTATGTCTTCTGGTAAGGTCAGACCCAGGAATTATTTTTAATATCAAAAGCTGGAAAACAATTTTAGTTTTTAAAGGAAGGCCTGTTAAAGGGAGTTCTAGTAGTACTCATACTATGAAAAGGCAGATCTGTATGTACAATGAAGTTAGGGGAAAACAGAAGCAAAGCACATTGTGGACCTTAGAAAATTCTATTGCTTAACCAAAAGCTGGGATTTTTGTGTGTTTGTATAAATATTTCTGCATTTGTAGAGATTTTGGCTTAGAATATTTTCAAGAAACTGATGATGAGGTTTGTCTCTAAACTGGAGATTTGAAAGAACAGAAATCCACACTGAAGAATTACTGGCTGCATACATGTTAACTCTTTATTTTTGTAATATGTAATATTTCTTTGAAAAATTGATCAATATTGTGTATCTATATTTTGCATATGCTCATATATGAGAAGAAATAAAGGAAAACATCAAGTTTAGAATTAAGAAAGAATATTTCTTGGCTCTACTGCTATGTGACTCAACCAAAACAATTATCTACTCAAAAATTTCATTTCTTTATTTGTAAAATGGAAAGAGAATATCTTCTCTCATTGCTTTTGTGTGTATATTTGCATACAGTATTTTATAGCATACAGCATACAATTGAATCTCTATCTCCCCATTGCATCCCTTGTCAATTTACAAATCTTGATTTCTTTTTCCATAGCTTCATTCCGATATTGACTCTGGTGATGGGAACATTAAATACATTCTCTCAGGTGAAGGAGCCGGAACCATTTTTGTGATTGATGACAAATCAGGGAACATCCATGCCACTAAGACATTGGACCGAGAAGAGAGAGCCCAGTACACGCTGATGGCTCAGGCAGTGGACAGGGACACTAACCGGCCACTAGAGCCACCATCAGAATTCATCGTCAAGGTCCAGGACATTAATGACAACCCTCCTGAGTTCCTGCATGAGACCTATCACGCCAACGTGCCAGAGAGGTCTAACGTGGGTGTGTATAACTGGGGAAGCCTACAACATGCTCAGTGTGTCTGTTGGGGAGAGGAGTGGCCTGGTGTCTTGTCTCCCAAATTAGGAAGTAGAATGTATGTTATATCTTCAAAGGCCAACGAGCAAACAAAAACATTTCTTTTTTTTTTTTTTTTTTTTTTTTTTGGTTTTTGGGCCACACCCGGTAACGCTCAGGGGTTACTCCTGGCTATACGCTCAGAAGTTGCTCCTGGCTTGGGGGACCATATGGGACACTGGGGGATCGAACCGCGGTCCGTCCAAGGCTAGCGCAGGCAAGGCAGGCACCTTACCTTTAGCGCCACCGCCCGGCCCCACAAAAACATTTCTTATGGGTACCTGAAGTCTTAAATATTTCAAAAAGACTTGAGGATTTAAAATCTGTTTTACAAAACATGAGGAGGGATGGAGGAGTGGGAATACATTGACTAAATCCAAGTAATCCTAGCTTTGATGCTTATTGACTCAGAACTAGTCTGTTATTTACCCTAAATTTCCTCATCTGTAAAATGGAAGCAATGATTTCTAGTCTTTGGGGCTTAAAAATGAAATGCAGTCAGTCTCTAGTCCACGTAGATATTCAGTAAAAATAGTGATAATATTTGGTACAAGGAGGCATTGTCCTAATTAATGATTTACATGCACCATTGCATTTAATTTTGCAATGATTCATCTCTACAATGAGGTAAGTCCTATTTGACATGTTTTTCAGATGTTGAACCCAAGCCAGAAGCAGGTTAACTAATTTACCTAAGGTCACCTGAGCTATTAAATGTATCCAGTGTGCACTCTTAAACATGGTACAATGTCACCATCTATTAGAATAATTCAGGAATAGGCATGATATTTCAGCCATCAGAGAAGCACATTAGATTGGTAAAGGATAATTACCTGGAGAATTTCTTCAGATAGCAGAAATGTTCACTTGGAATTTTCTATTTATTTTTTGGTTTTTGTGTCACACCTGGCAGTGCTCAGGGTTCCTCCTGGCTGTACGCTCAGAAATCACTTCTGGCAGGCTCGGGAGATCATATGGGATGCCAGGATTCAAACCACTGTCCTTCTCCATGCAAGGCAAATGCCTTACCACTGTGCTATCTCTCTGGCCCCTGCACTTGGAATTTTTTGTTGTTAAGAAATATGGCTTTTAACGAAGAGATAGCACAGCGGTATTTGCCTTGCAAGCAGCCCATCCAGGACCTAAGGTGGTTGGTTCGAATCCTGGTGTCCCACATGGTCCCCATGTCTGCCAGGAGCTATTTCTGAGCAAATAGCCAGAAATAACCCCTGAGCACTGCCTGATGTGGACCCCCAAATAAAACAAACAAACAAACAAACAAACAAACAAAAAGAAATATGGCTCTTTATAGAGAGTTTTCACTTCCCATAGTGAGCAGGTTATTTTGCTTAGGAGCTGGATATAGTAATATGCACCACAAATAAAAAATAACTCAGGCAATTTAAGGCCCATCCATGTCAAGATACCCATTTTAGAGATAAGAATTTAGGTATCTGGGCCGGTGAGGTGGGGCTAGAGGTAAGGTGTCTGCCTTGCAAGAGCTAGCCAAGGAAGGACTGCGGTTCGATCCCCTGGCGTCCCATATGGTCCCCCCAAGCCAGGGGCAATTTCTGAGCACTTAGCCAGGAGTAACCCCTGAGCATCAAACGGTTGTGCCCCCCAAAAACAAAACAAAACAAAAAAATGTTAAGTATCAAGACTACGAATTAACCTATTCATAGGTGAGAGGCAGAAGTCATGTGAAAGTTACAAATTTTCTATTTTTTTCAAAATTTCATATTTATACAGTCTGTGAGGCTAAAAAATATTCTTAAATACAGCCAAGCTTGGCTCATATTTTATGTATTTCAGACACAACCATTCCTTGCCTTCTCTTTCCATCCTGACCAATTCTGTATCTCTTGATATTTTATTTGAAAATTTTCATGAGAAACATTGGATATCAAATAAATCCATAAACAGTGGACAGCAGAGTTAAACACTGAACCATGGAAGAAAGGATGATTACCAAGATCGATGTTTTATGAAAACTTCTATATTCTCCACCTTTTGGAGTTTCTAGAAGTTTGGGGTAACAGTTGTACTTTCTATCATCAGTGCTGTTGCTACTGAATTGGAATCAAGGCCAAATCTTGAACCACACAATATTTTAGTAGCTTTCTAGGATAAGAATTAAGCTAAATGCAAATCTAAATGCAAATAAAATATCATGAAGTAATTCATGGAGTTCTACTAGTAACTGAAGCAGAGAAAGTTAATTCTTTAACTATTGCATACTGGTAGATAAGAAACCCTATTCTCTTTTGCATGTCCAATGTGATAGTACAGTGTGTGGGGCACTTGCCTTGCACAAAGCTGACCCAATTTTTGTCCCTGGCACCACAAAAGCTAAGCAGAAGGTTACTGGCAAACACAGGGAATGTGTACTAAAACAATGCCTGGCCAGAAAAATTCTCTAGTGACCATTTTTCACCATCTAGCAATCTCTCCTCCAGTTCTAAAGTCTATCACATTCTGCAATAGATAATTGTACAGGCAAAGTACAGAGCCTTTTTTTTTAAAAAAAGGAAAACTAGGATCCTATCTTCCTTCAATTCCCAGATGGCTTTGCATTCTGACCCACAAGTGCACGCCCTCAAGCTCAGCAGCTGCCTGCCGGTAGTTTCTGCAATTTGACTACCAGTCCCGACAGAGGTGGGAAGATGCAATTTTCATGCCAGTAGGGAACAACATTCTGTACAATATTTATAGCCATAAATTAATTAAAATGTAGTATTAGCAGCCATTTTATTACAAGCAAAGCAACAATAAAATGATGTATTTATTACTCTGCTACAGATGGAAGACTGCACTCTGTCCTTTCACGAAAAGCAATTCATCATTAATTACACTTTATTATACTCTTTGGGAAGATTTTTATTTAATTATTTGATATACCAAACATCCCATTGCATGGTTCTTAGAATGCTTTGGCAACAAATCTTACATTATTATTTAACAATCAAACATAATAGGAAGTATTGAACAAACTTCACTTTGTGGGGGCAAGGGGTAGTATCACAATAGTGTTGAGGGCTTGTGGATCTTTCCCAGTGGCGCTCATTTGAGCTGGAAGTGTAGGTGGATGGTCAGTGCTAGCTCATTGATGTGTTAGGGTTTGGAGATAATACTGGTCACCAAGGTCATTCCACTGATACTAAAACCACCAAAACTAAGTTGATTATACTAGGGACCACTAGGGCTACTTCTAGTAGTGCTTGAGGACCGGATATTGCTGAGGATCAGCACTTTAGGCTATCTTCCATGCCTGAGCAAGGTCATATTAAAATACGGTATAAGGAAAAGAAAGGAAGAAAAGGAAGGAAGGAAAGAAGGTTATTGTACACTTCAACCACAGAAAGATGAAAACATTCAGAATAATTATGGGGCATTTCTTTAATTTTAATTTTCAGGTAAAATTTCATAATTAGAATCTCTTTTTGAAAAATGTTTGGCTAATGCATTTCTTTCACTTTTAAGGGACGTCAGTAATTCAGGTGACAGCCTCAGATGCAGATGATCCCACCTACGGAAACAGCGCCAAATTAGTATACAGCATCCTGGAAGGACAGCCTTACTTTTCAGTGGAAGCACAAACAGGTACAACAGAATTACATTGTGATGGTGACATAAAAGAAGGCATCCAGCCCTGCTCACTATGCTCTATCGGTTCTCAATATTCTCAAATATAATGAAGTACCACCTCACAGAGTGATTGCAAATACTAGACACAATGCAAGTGCCTAGCAACTTGCCAGTGAATTTAATGAGGGCTTTAATGAACAAATAACTTTCACTATGAACACTGAGCTTATAGCATTGTTTCTGCCTATATTTTGTCATGTCACAATAACATATGGAATATAAAAGGTCTTATAATTCTGCCTATGCCTATGAATTTATCCTTTTTTCTCTTAACATTTAAAGTATGGATCCATAGGACCTGAGAACTGATAGAACAGGCAACTCTTGAAGCTTGCCTTGAAGAGCACAAAGAGGGTTTATGAGAGTTGGTCCAGTGTTCAGGAATGGCTGGAAAACAGTCCTGCCTGGTCTTAATTCTGGTCTTCAAGACCCCCGGTATGAAGGCTTCAGTATTCTTATAAAAACCAAATAGTAAAAGAAAGAGGAAGCAAGAGGAACAGCCCAAAGCAAAATATGCTTCTTTCTTTTTAAACCAAATTTGTTTCAAGAAACCCTTCCTTCACTAGAATAAACACTAAAATTCTACTAAACTGTTACATTCAATTTTATCTGTAAACACCCAGATTTCCAATATTATATCCCATTTTCATAATGTTTATAAATAATCCAGTAGATCTGGAGCTTAATTTTATTGATGTATCCATATTTTATGTATTTATATAACATGAAGTATATTTTTATGTTTTCTTTATATGTATATAGTTACACATGCATGATGTTGATATATGTTTATAAATCTATGTTTATAGATCCATTTAAATAGTTTTACACATAGTCTGCCAAGGAGATAGTTGGACTAGATAGTGCATATCACTTCCACTTATATGTGAATATCATTTTCACTTATCTGTACAATCACTTATTGCATTCACTTTGCTTCAAAACACAATTATTGTAGATCTGTGTGCTTTGATTTGATCAAAGACCTGATAACCTTTCAAGATTAACAAAGAATAAGTGAGATTTTTCTCTTAACTCTTAAGATAACAAAAATTGATAGAAGAGCTCTAGTTTCAATAGTTTATGAAACCTCTGTCTTGAACAGACAAAGTTATTTAGCAGAGGAAAAGGAGGCTCAAGTTATCCAAGGGTATTGTCAGTCAGAATTCAAGTATCAAGAAATAAAGAAGAATAGGAGCTTAAGGTTTTCCCCATATTTGTTAGTAGTAATGTTACTACTTTTAAAGAAATAACTTGCACATATTTCCAAGAGATTGAAGTACACATAATTTTTATTCACAGTTTAAAATGCAGGGACTACATAGAGCTCAATAATTTAGTAATTTCAGAGATAGATGGTAATAGTGCATATTTAGTATTGTTTATACATTTTTATCTGTTTGGCTCACTTTTTAAATTGAATACTAGTACTTTTGGGGCTGGAGAAATAGCAAAGTTCATAGGTCATTCATCTTGCATGCAACTGTCCCAGGTTCAGTCCCTGGCAATCTGTAAGGTTTTTTGAGCACTGCAAGGAGTAATTCTTGAGTGCAGAACTATGAGTAACCACTAAGAATTTCTGGGTGTAGCTTCCAAATTAATACTAGCAATTTTATGAAATGTATAAAACACCTTCTACTTTGGTGCACTATACAAATGTTTCTCTAGAATTACATGCAGTAATTTCTGCTGGCAGTCCAAAAGCTTAAGTTTGTCCATGCAATATCCATTTGACCTCTATGTTCTTGTTTGTTTGTTTGTTTGGTTTTTCGGGCCAAAACCATTTGATGCTCAGAGGTTACTCCTGGCTAAGGGTTCAGAAATTGCCCCTGGCTTGGGGGGACCATATGGGATGCTGGGGGATTGAACCACGGTCCTTCCTTGTCTAGCGCTTGCAAGGCAGATGCCTTACCTCTAGCGCCATCTCACCAGCCCCTGACTATATGTTTTTAAATCTTAAGGAACTTTAAGTTCTATAGCTGAGAACAGCAGGTTTATTATTTGAATTTACGCTGCAGTAGGCACAACATGAGCCAGCTGACACCACACTAAAGCCTGTAACAATTTTCTAGAAAATACGATACTCCTTCTAAGTATTAATTATCTTAAGGGAGTGCTCTGGGAAGAAATCTTACTAGCCTTTGCTTTTCTGTAGTTATATTTGTATTGTTATTGTTGCTTTTGTTGTTGTGAATTAATATCTATGCTATTTCTTCCTCACCCAATTAGGCATCATCAGAACTGCCCTTCCCAACATGGACAGGGAAGCCAAGGAAGAGTACCACGTCGTGATTCAGGCCAAGGATATGGGTGGGCACATGGGTGGACTCTCAGGGACAACCAAAGTGACGATCACACTTACTGATGTCAATGATAACCCACCAAAGTTTCCACAGAGTAAGTAGGGTGGCCATGGCTTTCACTACATCCAGCTTTCCTCTCACCCATTTCCACGTTACTCATCTTTGAAGAAAAAAAAAAAACTAGAAAAGTGGAGGGTTTTAAAAATAGTCTTGCCTAACACACAGAATAAGACAACAGTAGCAAAGATATGTGGTAGGTAACATTGTACCCTTAAACATATAAACACTTACAATCTTGTAAACCAGTGTTACCTTAAAGAATAAAAACACTTAAGGCAAAGAAGAAAAGAGATATAAAAAGTTCTGCAAGCAGAAAATCAATTTTGTTGAGTCTGTTACTAGATACTAGTGATACAATCTAGTAATTAATTAACCTTGTCTCAACTTTCTCATTTATAACCTGGAAATCAGAGTACCAGAATCAGCTTTGTAATAAAGTACCTCTGTGGTCTGAAACAATAATAACCATTAAAATTTTTGTCATGAGTCTACAAATTGGGGGAAATTTTAAGGCATTTCTGTGTTCATAGCATCACAGCTTAAAAGAGACTAGAGATGCTTCCAAAATGACACGTATGCATGTGCCTGATGAAGAACTTTTATTGGTTCCTCTCTGGGCTGGCCTGGATTGGTTATGCTGTGAAAGTAAGAGCCTCAGAAATACCAGGCCCAAACTGTATTGTCTGTTATGATTTGTACTAGGAATCATGCAGAATCATTTCCATTTGCAGTCATTAAGTTGCCTGAAATTTAAGTGGAGTTCTGGCAGACCCCATCTTTCCATAGAAGAACTATCCAAAGTCATGTTGAAAGAAATCACATAGGATGGAGAGATATCATTTGGGCAATTAAAAAAAAAACACAGTCTTCACTAGGGCCTAATCAATAAGATGTTGTGAGAACTAAAGTATATACTATAAAAAATTAAATAATACCTGTCATAATCTGTCAATATATTTTAATAACTGGTATATGTGAGAGTATGACCTATAAAATCTATAGGATCAATGAGGAAAATAAACAAGAAATTATTTTCAAAGGTTATCATTAGGCTTGGATTTACCTCAGTACTAGAAGCATTGTTTTGCATATGATACCTGACTTTAATCCCCAGAACTAAAAATGGGGAGAGATTATTAATTATTACTATTATACAACTACTATCATTTAATGAGTAGATAGATACTACTATTACAAATACTTACAAGTACCTGTATTTTATAGCTAACACTGGATTTTATGAAAGGAGCCATATGTTAATAATAGAATGTAGCAATGTCAGGTTTGAACAAATTTGTTTACTTAGACATATAGATTATATTAGATTATAGACATAATATAAAATATGATCTTTAATGATCCTAATGGCACTTCTTGCATATACCCATGTCTTTTTTAAGTTATAAATATAACTAGTCCATCTTGCAAGTTTATTTCCAGATGATACTTTGCTCTTCAGGGATCAAAGAAGGCAAACAAATATGGCTCTAGAAAGGGGTGCCAATGTCATTCAAAGGAGTCTATGCCAGGGAGACATTCAGATAGAGGACTGAAGCCACAACTAATTTTTAGCAGGTTCCAAAAGAAAGGTTCCTCTTCAGACACATGCTCTACAGCTCCAAATCTGCTTAAGGCTCCTGTAATGCTAAAATACTGCATGCTCCATTGTTCACACTACAAAATTGTCTCATATGGAAAATAGTAAAAGGCAAGTTGAATTCTTAGCTAGAACTATTAATGCTTTGCTCATACACAACTCTATAGCCCTGATTTGAAACTTGGAGAAAACAAGTAATAGAGCAGGGTTTTGCCCAAAATTATCATGTAAAGGGATACATATCTGATTACAACTTCTCACTGTCCTTGATATAGAAAGCATGGTATAATTCATTTGACCCTGGGTCCAAACTGAAAGCATTCCTAGTTAAATACTATAAGTTCCCATTAATAATATACTGGAGGAAGCCATAGTAATAGCATAGTAGGGAGGGTATTTGCTTTGCACAAGAACAAACTGGATTCGATTCCTGACTTTCCATATAGTACCCAGAGTTTGCTAGAAAAAAGTTTTGAGTGCAGAGACAAAAGTAACCTTGGAGAATGGGCTAGGCGTGCCCCCCCAAACCAAAAATAAATGAATAAAGTACTGGAATTGATAAAAAGCTAAAATTGGTTAAAGCTTAAGTAACACTCAGTGATAGATAGTGTTATTATCCTGTGAAAATGCAGATTGTTGTGATAGTTAAATTGGTAGAGCAGATGCCAGTATATAACAACTATCTGAGTACAATACTAGGCACTGCATAACCTCTAGTTCAACCAGAATTGTTGTAGTACAACAGAGTTGTACGACTGAATAGTACAACTGAGACTAGGTCCTATAAAGCACAGTAATGTAAATGATGGTATCTAAAAATATAGCAGGAGAAGTGATCAAAGTTTTGGCATGTGAAAATGTAAATAATAACAGGGGTTAAAGAGTTAGTACAGTGAATAGGGTGCTTGCTTTGCATGCAACTAATCTAATTTCATTCCCTGGAATTTTATATGGTTACTTGAGCCTGGTCAGGAGTCACCCTAAGCACAGAGACAGAAGCAAGCCCTAAGAATTCTAGGTGTGGCTCCTCCCAAAATCATTTTCAATCCCAATTAGTAATATATTAGTTAATTACTAAAAACCTTTTTTATGGCCTGCTCCAAAAATGAGCTGAAGCCTAAAGTCTTTTTCATCTTTTATGACTCTCTTTTGTTGCCCAGTTGGGTCCCTTATTATTTCACAAAGGGTTGCACCCTTGCTTTCTAGTATTCTCTTGCCACTTTTCTGAATATATTCACCAGTTTTTTATCTCAGGGAATTGGCCATTTTCTGCTGCCACAATTTTTATCCCCACATAGTCATGTGATCTCTTGATCAGTTTTTTCAGGGGCATTAGGATGCACTTTCCTGAAGAATATATCCTCTAGCCATACTTGTAGATGCCACTGCTTTTCTTTCTCTGTCCTTCCTACCCACACCTATCTAACACAAATAAACATCTATACACATACATATAAGCACACACTATTGCTCCTACGCCAATATATCTCATATATTTAGATACACGCTCATGCTGTTCTTACCACACAGTTCCACACTCTATGTATTTTTATGTATATACCACATCACATTCACCCATACTCATTTATTTCCACATGCTCATGCACTGTCTCAACTGTCTTATTACCTTCTCTCTTCCCTTTCCCTCAGTTCTGTATCTCCTTTCTATCTGGACATAAAGAAAAATGCATGTACTTCTTTTACCTTATTATACCCTACTAAGGGAAAAATCTTGGTGGTTTTATTTAAATTGATTCTCTAAGAAACAGAAATCTATGGGGTATTAATTGGTTATACAATAAATACTAAATAGGTATAAATGGTAGAATTATGCTAAGGGCAATGTTTTCGATAAGATAGTGCTTGGCATGAAGTATATGAAGTAAAAAGAGAATTAAATATATAAGAAATGTGTGTATAAATATGTGCAAGGACATCTATAGGTTAAATTTTTCATTTGATTTTCAAACAATTACAGAACTAGAATGATTGAGAACCTAAATCCTTTTAAGTTTCTCATTTCCTTTGTTTTTCTCTTCATCTGATAGTCCCATTTATAAGCCTTGTAATTAATTTATGAACCATCCTGAAATGTTTTAACAAATTGTTTATATAAAGATAATCATTTTTGATGGTGAATATAACTAAGAACATTTTTCTTTTCTCACATATGTGGGGTGACCTGACCATACACTCCTGGGCCCTGATATTGTTTCATCATCATTTGTAGAACACATTTCTTTGGCAAGAAGTCCATGTGGGATCCCCTTCCCATCCATTCATTTGTTCATCTTTCCAATCATTACAAAGTTTTATTTCAAATCCTTTGAGAAATGTATTGGGTTACAATGAAATCTCAAGTCATACAGCTGCCAAATAAAAGGAAAAATAAAAATAGATATCTTCTTCTTCCAGGCGTATACCAGATGTCTGTGTCAGAAGCAGCTGTCCCTGGGGAGGAAGTAGGAAGAGTAAAGGCAAAAGACCCAGACATTGGAGAAAATGGCTTAGTCTCATACAATATAGTTGATGGAGATGGCATGGAATTGTTTGAAATCACAACAGATTATGAAACCCAGGAGGGTGTATTGAAGTTGAAAAAGGTGAGTTCTAGTTAGAAATCAGACCTACCAATGGTGGCAGTTGCTTTACCAAAACAACTGCAAGCAGAAATGGGTGAAGAAACAATAATATGAACCTCTGGTGTTGGACCTAGCTTTGCTATTAAGCCTTGAACTCAGAACTCAAACATAATTTTATTACTGGGAGGAATTAAAAAAAAGGGCTAATGATGCTGGCCTGACATTGATAGTTCTTATTTAACTAGGTTCTTTTTTTCTCCTGGAGGAAAAGACAACTTTGATAGATCAGGGCTAGCAGAAATCTGCCTTGAGGATATATGAAACTCCCTCTGTAGGCATAGCCAAATTAAAAATATTTATTCAGACTCAAGGAATTTTCATATTTTAGTCACCCAAAAGTCCACTTTATACTGGAATCTTTGTGAAACATTAACCAAATCTGTACATGACTGCCTTTTAAAATTGAACTTGACAATACTGAACTTTCCTCCATGTCAGCTAGACTATAGTTAAAAAGGCTGTATTGGAATTAATTCACAACTAAGTTATTTATTTCTGATTTTATTTAAAATTCTAATTCAGGCTACACATTGACATGAGCCTTTCAATGCCATTCCTTTATTTTCACACATATAAAACTACACAAAATAGATAACATTATGCCTGTGGACAATAGTGCAATAGTACTAGTTTGGGTGAGAATTAGGCCTATACTCTACAATGCCCAGGAGCTGTTTCTGGCTCTGTGGTCAGGACAGATGGTTTTAGGAAACTATATATGGTGCTTGGGATTTAAAGTAGAATTGACCTCATTTAAGGTCAATACCTTAACTTTGTTCCATCTCTCCAGCCCATAATGCCACAATATATAAGGATATTAGGCTCAGATAGATTAAATATATCTAAGTTATGGTTAAAGTATAGGCAAACATATGCAGAGGTTGGCACTAAACAGATGAAATGACTTGTCTCTGTAAGTAACAAGCGATTTATAGATGTGAATTCAAACCTAGAATATTATTTGGGGGTGTAGGACATCGATGATGCTCAGGAATCATTTCTGGTGGGGATTGGGGGATTCTAAGGGGTGCCAGGAATCAAACCTCAGTCAGCCACATGCAAGGCAAATGCCTTTGCCCCTATATATCTCTCTAGCACCAAACCTAGGGTTTTAGAACAACTTACAGCTTGGTATATCTGATTACCCTATATTCTATACAGGGCATAGAATATTCTACCCTGTATTTTTTTCTATAAAGAAAAGCCAGATAAGACTTAATTTTAGGAGCCAGAGCAATAGCGCAGCAGTAGAGCATTTGCCTTGCACACTGCTGACCCAGGACAGACCTGGGCTTGAACCCTGACATCCAATATGGTCTTCAAGCCAAGAGCGATTTTCTGAGCACATAGCCAAGAGTATCCCCTGAGCGTCACCAGGTGTGGCCCAAAAACAAACAACCAAACAAAACGACTCAGCTTCTGGTTAAGAAATTATTTTATAAATTATGTTTTTTTTTAAATGAAAAGAACAAAGAGAAGGTTTTACCACTTGAAAAACCAACACTTCTTTATCATCAAAGTGTATGGAACATTAAATCTGAATTGGATGATAAGATTACTCTGGTTTTAATCAAGCATTCACATCTTAGCTTGGTTTTCTAGCAAGAATATTAAGTTTCTGGGTGTGATAGAAAAGATTAGACTGTAAAACTGATAAAAAAAATTAATTTGAAGAATCAATAAAGAAGCCAGGAGCTAGAATAAAGGCCAGAGTGGGGTGAAAAAAGACTTAAAGAAATCTTTCAGTACAAGGGAGCAGGAGAGTTCTCCAGTTGCTGACTTTTTACAGCATTTGAAAACATTGTTGTTGGCTCGGGGAAATATACTGGGACAAAGAATAAGCAGAAGGAAGGGGAGACCCTATTATAAAAGGATATAAATTGGGGTAAACTTTGGGCACTTAGAAATGAACAATTGTTATAGAATCCAAAGATGCCAACAAAGTAAGATTGAGGTTAAATCAATAGTACATCAGTCTGGCACATGATTGACCCTGGCTTGGGTCTCAGAACCTTATAGGATCCCTAAACAACTCCGGATATGGCCAAAAAACAAAACAAAAAATAAGGCACAAAAAGATGTAGTAATTATATCAACTGATTTCTCCTCTAGAAAAGAATGTGTATGAATTACATGTAGCCAGAGCTGTCAGCTTACCTCATTAATTAATATTACTGTCCCTCTTGCTTGACACTAACACATGAGCACTGACATCAGCAATTCCTGCCTCCCATGTTTTGCTGTTCCAATAATTGGGTAGTTGGTTATGCTAAGGTTGTCACCTGTTTTTAGTGTATTCAGGGCATAAACACACACTGTGTCTCTAAAATCCTGAAATATTTAAATCACCACATGGAACTCACACATTGTAAATGAGCTCTCTGCATATGATTAGTTTGCACATTCTTCCCCAGTTTGGTGTGTTGATACTAAGCAAAGGAATAATCTTCTATACAGCATTGATGTTTGCATTCACAACAAAATAATATGTAAAAACAATTATGAAAGATCCTATAGCATGAAGTTCTAAATTCTCACCTAGACATATATTGAGGAGTAACAACAGAGTAAATTAATGAATTATTTTAAAATCCCTTTATGTTATTTAATACTACAGAAATGGAAATAAATTTTTTTCTCATGGAAATAAATCTTTTAAAAATATTCTTGAGTAGACCAGATTAAAAAAAAAAAAAAAAAAAGAACTGAGCATATACAAAGCATGTGTGTGTGGGGGTACTCAGGTTCAATTCCCAGTATAATATGGCCTGTAAGTACTGTTGGAAACAATCATGAGCACCATCAGGTATAACACATTTTAGTTTATAAGCAAAATATTTACAAAAAAAATTAATATAATATTATCATTAATTTTAGTTGACTCACCGATTTTCCACCAAAATCAATTGAGGTATTATTTGTTAGGCATGTTTTTGATGAGAGAGAGGTGGAACATCTAAATCCTGGTGACTGTAAGCTCTCAATATAGCAAGAAAGTTTAGTGAAGAGGCATTAAATGGACGTTATTTTCAACCTCAGCACTGCTATTACTAATAGTAGTACTTTAGGAAGGGCAATTGGTGGTGATAAGGGGGTGTCCCATGCATACTAGTAGCATCCCTGATCATTCTATATACTGTGTCAGAAGGACACAGCCTACCTTATGACACAAGATTTTAAAAATAAAAGTACTTTGATATTGCCAGGGAATGTAAATCCAAATCAACTAATCAAGACACCTCTGAGAATGGACAAGAATGACATCTTACATAGGGTAGTACTTGATTGGAATCTTCTTAGATGAATAGGAATTTTCCAATAGATAAGGACAAAAGAGCTCATGAGTGACTTGCATCTTAGAAAGGTCAGAAAAAGTTTTATTTTGAAACTTATGAAAGCAGTTGAAAATTTCAAAAGGAAAATGACAAAGAACAGAAGATAGAAGTGGTGTGCATGAAGAATTTGATAAACAATTAGGAAGTAAAGTCATTTATTAGGTGAACAGTTAAGGAAACAATACATGATTCTTGAGTATGAACTTTAGCATCAGACAAAAATATTATGGTTATTATGAGAGAGAACAATTTTTCAGTATATTGAAATAATTTCCTCTGTAATCAGCTTAAGAAAACAAGGGTAATATGGGGCCAGCAGTGGCGAAGTGGTAGGGTCTTTGCCTTGCACACGGTTGACCTCGGATGGACCTGGACTTGATCCCCAGCACCCCATATTCTCCCCCAAGCTAGAAGTGATTTCTGAGAGAATTGCCAGGAATAACCCCTGAGCGTCACCAGGTGTGGCTCAAAAACTGAAAAAAAAAAAAAAAGCAAAAATCAAACAACAAAGGTAATATAAAGATGAGACTTGGGGGGAATAGGCTTGATAGACCTGGGAGAGATATAGCCAGTGAATTTCAACACCATGAACCAAGAAAGAGCCCTCTATGTGGAGAGAGATTGATTCATCAGTTTCCGAGTGCTTGGTTTTCAACCAAATAAACTCTTTTTAAAGCACCCATGAGAGCAGCATTAGAACACAAGTGGAATATTGCTATTTTAATAAAACTAGTGTGAAGTCTTATTATTTTTTTATATTCCTTGTCCACATGTGTATAGTTGTGGATATATAAACAATTAACACAATCATAGGATGATCTGATTTGTTAACTTAATGCCACACCATAACACTTTACATGCTGTTATACAATATACATAATCATTTTTAATGACTATCTCACATCCCATCCTATGGATGGATCATTATTTTCTTAATAAAATCTCACAGTTGGATTTGTTGTTTGGGGTGAATGTTCCCCCTGATTAGATATAACCCTGTATTGTATCTAAGAAACATTATGCATATTTGAATATTGTTTGTTTCTGTTTTTTGTTGAATTAATCCCTGAGGGTGAGTTTTCAGAGGTGGGATTAACAAACTAGAGGGTATTGATATTTTTATGGTTTATGTGGTGTGTTGCCTCATTTAGCTTTATTTCAACTACTTATAACATGGATATAAATGCTCTCCTGGGAAACTATTTTAACATCTTTTTTTGAAGGAGGAAGGGAGTCAATTGAAGGTACATGCTTTAATGCTCCCATTCATCAGCACTGAGCTCCATTCAGTCAAAATGATCATGATTATTTTGCTCATGATCACTAGGTATGACAGCTATTCTGAGCTTTCAGAATGATGATCAACAAATATCTATAATCATTAAGTCCATTGATGGGATGCCTCTCAACTAGCATGAGAGGTAAAGAAGGAGTTATGGAAGGAGCCTTAAAGAATCCCATACATAAGCATGGAAGAGTGGAGAACTTGAGTGAGATTTGAGCTGATCACTTTATGACTATAAATCTGAAACTAGGAAAAGCATTTCACGCTAATATGTTTGCAAAGATCTGGAAATATGTGTGAGCTGTGAAAAATACCAAATTGCCGTATGACTTACCTAGTTTTAGGATTAAAAGGAATTTCCAGCAGAGACCTGGCTCTGAATCTTTAAAATATTTTTGCTTTCCAATCATCAATAGACTCACCTGAATAATAATAATAAAAAAAGTCCTCCTTGACTGGTCTCAGAGCTATTGTATAACCATTCCTTATTCTGTCTAATAATTGTAGAGATGTTTGAGGAATTGCAGTCATGTCAGACCACTAGTCTATAAATACCATTTCTTTCTGCTGCTCAGCATTGCAGCAAAAGGAAAGAGGGACTGCTGATTCCCAGAATGAGGGAGCAGCTGGAAGCAGATTTAGCTTCAGGAAAAGGAAGTGCTCCCTAACTCTTGGGAGATGGGGAGGGAAGATGATAAAAAAAATTGTCAAAGAGATTGAAGGTGATTAACCTTCCTGAAATTGGAGTCATACTTACATTAAACTTTGGTGAAATTAGGTTAGAACCAAAACCTATAATTATATGCCCATTCAGAGTAAGTGTTTGCCAGTCAGATGACAACCACACGGCAAGCAGATGCTCGATGCTTGCCTTAAAAGACCCAATTCCAAACATTTGGTAGTTCAGTTCAGCATCATCCACAGTGCTAATTAGAAAGTTGTTTTTCAAGAATGAGAACTTGTTTCTCTGCCACAGATTTATTTTTCACTCTTTGCTGATGGATAACTAAACCAGCTCCTCTTAAAAAGTAGAGTTTCTGCCATTCATTTCCTTATAACTATAGCCAGTCAGAGATTCTTCTTTTTTTATATACCCATGCAAAGCTCATAGTTTATGAATACTTTGCCCTAGTGTATACTTTAAAAAATATCTGCATTGTTTTATTAGGAAACATCATTATTATCATTGTCTTGCTCATTGCCATAAACAGCAGGTAACTTGAATGAGAATGCCAGTCATTAAGTGATGTATTTGCATTCTAGTTAGCAAGTTGCATCACTGTTTCTGAAAAGGGAAGTTGGGAAGCATAACAGATACAATGAATTTACACAATCCCAAGATGTTTTCTTTGTCTTTCTAAGTCACTGGAAAAGGATCTATTGTAACAAGCAGGAAATTAATGTCATTAAATAAACCCACCCTCCAAAATTACCCATAGTCCAACTGATGCTACCATATTAATGACTCAGAGGGGTTCCAGATTTTCAGAAACTTTAAACATAAGACAAATAGGGCTGAGAGGCACTGCAGAGATTAGGGTAGATGGGCCCAGTTTTGATTCCAGTACCACATTGTACTACAGGCATAGAGGAGCCTTGTAGAACCATAAACATCACACAAGCAGCACATCAGCACTTTAGGTCGAAGCATGGTATCTTTCTATTGAACCACTGGCCAGGTGGGCAGAGAATAGCTACTAGGGTCCCTGGACCTACTGACTACTGCTTGAAAGGCCTCCAAATAAAATAAAATTGAAACTAAATTTAATTAATTAAAAATTGAATTAAAAACAGGATTCAAAGCATTATGTGTTGTGGAGCAGTCGATAACAATATCTTTGCTTTGGGCAATTAAATAGGTATTTTCTTATTACAAACATTCTTAGTACTTTGTAGAAGGAACAATATTTATTTTTGGGGTGTTTTTGGTTTTTGGTTTGGATCACACCCAGCAGTGCTCAGGGGTTACTCCTGTCTCTACACTCAGAAATCACTCCTGGCATGCTTTGGGGATAATATGGGATGCCAGGATTCCAATCACTGTCCTTCTGCATGCAGGGCAAACACCCTACCTCCATTCTATCCCTCTGGCCTCATTCTTGGGTGTTTTAATTCCTTTAATTAATTTTAGTGACTGATTCAGACTGTGTTGTTAAGCAGAGTTAGGTTAGTATTGTGACCCTCTGCATCTGCCATGCTCTTTGAATCACCCATTTTAACATCCATTTTAGCATCTAGACAGAAATTGATTTGTCTGATTTTCTGACCAAATGGATCAGGCATTTGGATATTAAATAGACAATGATTTTTTTGAGAGGAAACTATTCACTCTGATTTATTAAACCATCAGATCTTTCACTTTAAATTTTCTTTCAAGGAATTTTTTTGTCAATCTTCTCTTCCTTCTTGCCAGCCTGTAGACTTTGAAAGCAAAAGAGCATACAGCTTGAAGGTTGAGGCAGCCAACGTGCACATTGACCCGAAGTTCATCAGCAACGGACCTTTCAAGGACACTGTCACCGTCAAGATCTCAGTTGAAGATGCAGATGAGCCTCCCATGTTCTTGGCCCCAAGTTATATTCATGAAGTCCAAGAAAATGCTGCTCCTGGCACTGTGGTTGGAAGAGTCCATGCCAAAGACCCTGATGCTGCCAACAGCCCAATAAGGTACAGGCAAATTTATTTTAAAAGCCTGAAAAGTGAATTGTAGAAGAAAAAAATTTAGGAAGGCCCTGCAAAAACCACATCCTTCAATTTCTATAAGGGGGGGGGGGCAAGATGATCTAGCTCAGTGCAAGGTAAACAAGAATAAGTTATAGAGGGCATGAGTTTCATGAACATCTCTGCCATTTCCTTTTTGGGTAGTTCATTCAAACTATATATTTTATTTTTGAAACACAATTCCAAGTATTTACTAGAAGAGATAATGCTACACTCTGGCTGCCTTCTTTAGGGACTCTGGGTGAACTATGTATTTTTTAAAAAGTGTTAAATAAACATGGTACTTACAATTTATTGAACGTTTTCCTATGCTGAAATGACTCAACTAAATGTGTTGGCCATATCAGTGTTAGACCAATTGATCCCCTCAATTTTATTAATTGGAACTTTTATTATTTAAATAGAGATGTGTTTGCTGCAAGGGAATGTGACTTTCCCCAGAATAAAGCCAGTGAGCCAGGATGCTTAGAGAGAAGTTTTATCTGAGTAATTCAGAGAGAGCACAAAATATTTGTAAGGGGTACTTGCACTTATTACAGAATTTGTGTGTGTCTTAGAAAGGCTAAAAGTGGTATTGAACCTTGATTCTCTGTTCTCCCCAATTTGAGTTCAATCATGATGAGGCTGATGGTGAAAGTGATCAAGATGAGAGATTAAGAGAGAATGAGAAGATAGCATATGCCAAAGACTCAAAGCATTTAGAGTAGACATGAAGAAGTGTGCTTCGGAGGACTTTAACTGTGGTCTTTCTTCTTCCATGGCTGCTCCCCTAATTCCTTTCTCACTCCCATTTCTCCCATTGCTTCCTCGAGACTTTCTCCAGCTTTTCTAACTGGGTTAACATGTATATTCAAACATCATGCTGTATTTTAGCTAATGAACAATAATAAAAGTGATCAAACTGTTCTCTGATGTCTCCCCTTCAAAATAATCACTGTTCTCTGAGCAGCTGTGCCTTCCTTATCACTTTAATTTTCTTTCTTATCCTAGATTCTGAGTAGCATCTAGACAGTGCTATTATTCCCTTTCTCCAAAGCAGATCTTGTTCTCTCTTAATTCCCGACATTTACATGTTCTTTCTCTACTTTTTCTTTTTAACTTGCTACATGACAAGTACTTCTTGCTAACTTCCATTTGGCTGTCACCTCTTCTAGGGAATCTTGCCGGGCTCCCCACCAAAGAATCAGGTGCAGTGTTTGCTCCACAGTACGCACTCTACTGCCACACAGTGATTCCTAGGCTGTATTGTACTTAGCAAACCAAAAAGACCCAGGTTTATGTCCATCTAGTTCTGGATTCAAGAGGAAATTCATTTGCCATCTGCATCTTGAGGATTTTCTAGGTTGTTTTGCATAATAGCTGTATATTGAAGAAGATATGTTTCATGTTCATTCAGCATCAATTATGATAAACTAGACATGGAAACAACTTTTGTGTCATTATTCAGATGAAAAAATGTAGCCTATGCATATGATGTGGTATTTTTTTTTAGCCTTAGAAAAGTAACTGCCATTTGTTGAAGTGGAGATGGATTT
Source organism: Suncus etruscus (assembly GCF_024139225.1). NCBI lineage: Eukaryota > Metazoa > Chordata > Mammalia > Eulipotyphla > Soricidae > Suncus > Suncus etruscus. The sequence continues at coordinate 59,509,379 of NC_064861.1, read as the reverse complement.
GGAGAACAGTATGTTAAGTGAAATAAATCCTTAGCATAGGAAGATGAATATTCCTGACAATGAGTTTGTTTGAAGTGCTAGGGAAATTATCCTGTTCCCAGCCCTGAAGGAGATCAAAGGCATAAAGGCCACATTCTCTTTGGAAATGCAGAACTGAGGCATCACCCAGAGAATCAAAATATTTTGATAATAACTTAAGAGGCCCATAAAAAGTGACAGTTTCATCCTTGTGATAATACCCGGATTAACATTTATGTGTGCAAGCCAAGGTAACAATAACCCACTGACATTAGGGGGCTTCCCTCTATGAAGGTTTTATTTATTCTCTCTCTTTCCACCCTTCTCTCTTCTACTCTCTCTTCTCTCTATTTCTCTTTTCACTGTCTCCTCTATCTCCCTTCTTCATATATTATAGAAAAGAAAAAAAATTATTTTACTTTGATATTTGTCCTCTTAAAATTCCTTCCTGTAGAGGTAGACCATAGACCAGGGAGATGGCAGTGTATAAAGCAAGAGAGTAAAGGCATTATTTCTTGCAGCTATTACCTCCCTGTCTCCCCACAACTCCTATTGATATTACTGGGGGAACCTAGGAGATCTACATCTTTTTGAGAATCATCCAAGCCCAAATATCATCTACATGTAGACTCTAAAAGCAGTGAAACTCTGAGAAAGAGGCTGGAAAAGTTTTCCAGAGACTGGAGTATGAGGATGTGGGATAAGTTGGTGGTTGCCAAATGTAATGTATTTTAGTTATTAATTCTAGACATCTTAATAATAATGTCTTGTATACCAAATATTTGCTGAGAGTAGGTTTTAGGTATTCAAATCATTTACATAAAATATGATTCTAACAAGAAGTGATAGAAATCTTCATTAGCTTTTCCATGGTTATCACAGAGACATACTTATTTTACAAAGACATATTTATCAAAACTCCTTGGGAGCACGCTAGACAGTAAAGTGGCTAAGTCCTTTGCCTTGCATGCAGTTAAACCATATTTAAACTTTAACATCCCATATATCCACCAGAGCATTGCCAGTAGTAATTCCTGAATGCAGAGCCAGGAGTAAACCCGAAAGATACAAACCCCCTCCAAAAGAAAAAATAAAACCTCCATGTTACAAATATTTAAAATATAGTGTTGGGTTTTTTTTTGTTTGCTTGTTTTTGTTTTTTTTTGTTTGTTTGTTTTTTGGTCAGTAATATTGTAGGAAAACTCGGGAGTAGGTGAGAATAAACATCTACAAATATTTTTTTCCTAGAACATTGAAGTATTTTTTTGGGAAGATGTGTTTGCTTGAAAAATTGTCTTGAAACCTTTGACCTTGAGTCTGTTTACTCTGATTATTAAAATGTGTTTCTTGAAGGCATCAGAATGTTGGGTTTAATCATCTATTCCATCTGGCCACTCTGTCTCTTAATTGGTATATTTAGGTCATTGACATTGAGAAAGATTATTCTCATATTTTTTGCCATTATTTTTGGAGGAACTTGATATGTTTGTAGGATTTGTTTTATCTTAACATAGCACCTTGAGTTCTTGTAAAGATGATTTTGAGTCCGTGGAGTTCCTGATTTGTTTATCTGCGTGTTTGTGTATTATTCCTTCAATCCTGAAAGATTCTGAGGGGGTAAAGTATTCTTGGGGAGATGTTAATATCACTGAGTATATTTTCACTATATTGCACCAGCATTGAGGCCAAGACCTTTTCTTTGGGTAAATCTGTGTAAATATTAAGGATGTGCCTTTGTGTATAATTTTGTTTTGTGATCTTGCTGTTTCTAGTCACTCTCATTAGAATATGTCTTGGAATATTTTTATTTGGATCTCTTTTAGTTAGTAGCCTTAGGTTCTCTTTAATTTATTATAATTTAATTTTCTACCTTTTGCTGTTATATAGAGATTTTCTTAAGCTCATCTTTGTGTGTGTGTATGTGTGGTTTTTGGGCCACATCTGGTGATGCTCAGGGGTTACTCCTGGCAATGCTCTCAGAAATCGCTTCTGGCTTGGGAGACCATTTGGGACATCTGGGGATTGAACCAAGGTCTGTCCTAGGTTAGTGCAGCCACTCTGGCCCTTCTTAAGTTCATCTTGCAGTTCACTAAGTTTGTCCTCAGCAGCTGTTATTCTGTTGGTAAAACCTTCCTCTAAGCTTTTATTTTGTTTACCAAGTTTTCCTGTACTGTCACTTTTGTTTGTAGTTTTCTCATTTCTGCTTTCATGTACTCTTGGTAATTTACTGGTTGTCCATTCTAATACTTTTTTGAGATCCTTAACTATTCTCCATAATTCTTTCCTAAAGTATTTATCAAAAAGGTAATACAACTGTTTATTACTGGTTGAATCTTCAGGACTACTCTCTTCACTCATTAAGTATGTTGGGGTTCTGCTTTGCTTTCTTATAAACTTTACAGTCTGTAGGTGTTTCTTGCGTATTGTTTGAGCTAGGTGACTAGAGTTAGGATGCCTTTTATGCTTATGGGGATATACAGAGAAGTAAAGAAATGAAACACTCTTTGAAATAGATGAAGAAATGTCTCCCTATATATGACAATTATCTTCAAAGAAGTTCCTGATTTGGGGACAAAATGGTACTTCTAAATAACAGACTGGGCATTAGAGCCAGGATGCCTCAGTATCTTGTGACTTCAGTTGTGCCAGAACTGAATTATTTATATTTTAACTTTTTTATTTTTGGGCCACACCTAGTGACATTCAGGGGTTACTCCTGGATATGCACTCAGAAATTGCTCCTGGCTTGGGGGACCATATGGGACACTGGGGGATCGAACCTCGGTTCATCCTAGGCTAGTGCCAGCAAGGCAGACTTCTTACTGCTCTGCGCCACCACTCCAGCCCCTTAACATTTTATTTTTGTGAAACAACATATTTCAACCATATTTAAGTTAACAATAACTACTCTTTCAAGTTATGACTTTTTTTGTAATTGATAGAGGGAGGTGCTAAGATTCAGTGGTATGACTATGATTCCTCAAAGTTATTATTACCTGTTAGTATTTAGAACTCAACCATTGCCCAATACTCTTGTTGGATTAATGGATTTTCATCCTTTTCAGAATATGCTTTTTATATATTGTATGGAAGCACCTTTGGATTGAAATACCTTTTAAAATGGTGCCTTACAGCATGTGGGTGTGGTATTTGGGTTCCCAAGAAAGTCCCCGGGGTCTCAAGGAGAAGCATCTTACGCTTTTGGTTTTCCACTACTGAACTTTCTGTTTGCTAGTCCTAGGGACAGTGAGTGGAAGGCTTGCAGTGGAAGTCCCTGAATCTGTTTTATCTCCATAACTGTGTGTGGATTATTTCCTGTATTGGCATTTGCTTCCAGACCCATCCGCCTAATCCCCTGGGATTGGGCCATGAGGCTTCAACTTCATTGCCTTGAATTCATTTTGAAATTTTTCACTCCACCTCAGAACCCATGATGAGTTTCTTGAGAAGGTTTGAGTACTGTGTTCTTTCTGTTCAGGAAGAAACATTACACAGTAACCAATGATTATTTGTAATACCATTTAACTGCTCAAAATGTTCAAGGGATGAATTTTAAATGAATTGGTTAAGGTTTTGAAAACAGAAGTGAAAAAACAAGTACCATTTCAGAAAGGAGATGACATCAAAGCATATGAATCAGCTGCTCATTTCCTCTGCTCCTTATTGTTCCCAAGGACCCACATCTGTGATTGATTATTTAGGTAATGTTTTCATTGGTAGCTGTTCTGTGTCTGAGGGCAATTTCCATGCCTATAATTAACCAAAGATGCTCTGTACCATATTTGAGCCAACCTGTTTGAGCCATTTAGTTTTCTACTTTTAGAGTTGACTAACAAGTAGAACATTCAAAGCATTCTATGCCATATGTCTCTTCTCACTACCTGCTTTCCTGGTTGCTTATTTTCATCTTAAAGGACAATAAAATTAATTTCCGTAGACAGAAATGTAAAGCTTTATAAGTCCTTTTAAGCTCTTGATTCTTGGGCATTTTGCATGTGCTTAAGACTCTATACCATTAGACACAATTTGGTCAAAGTTGTTTTCCTGGGGAAAAATCTCCCCAATTATTTCTTTGAAAGTGACATCTTTATGCCTCATATGCACCACCTGTGGTGTCTTCACTAGTCTTTCATTTTTGACCGGATTTTGGATACGATCTAAAGCTCAACCTTTTGTCATTGACCTTTTAATGTTTCTGTACGCACACTTATCTATTATCCTTCCCACCCCACGACAACATAAAGTTGAGTATATAGTCAAGATTTTCTGCCACTTGGCTAATATCTTGCCCTAGTTCTAATTGAATGTTTAATTGGTGATCTTCCCTGCACTTATATCCACTCACTTTGCCTTTACTAGTGCATTCAGTTATTTAAAGTATATCTTTGAGGTCAGACTTAGTGTATCATTCTTTAAAAAACAGAACAAACTGACTACTGCCTGGCTCTGAATGAAAAATATAGTGAAGCCTTTGTTTATTAACATGCAGCATAGCCCTATTAGAATATTTTTTTTTTGGTTTTTGGGCCACACCCAGTGATATTCAGGGGTTTCTTCTGGTTCTGAACTCAGGACTCACTCCTGGCAGGCTTGGGGGACCATATGAGATGCTGGGGATTAGACTCAGGTCTCTTTTGGATCAGCCAGGGGCAAGGCAAACATCCAATTGCTGTGCTATCACTCTGGCCCCACCTATTAGAATCTTATCCTGCTGAGTTAACTTTGTGTGTTTCTGTGTTTCCCTGACTCAGATACTTGAATAGGAAATCTATAACTCATCTAGTCTCCTACTTATATCCAAATATCCACCGAGTCTTATTGGTGCATCCTTCCCTACACAGGTTTCCATTCACTTGTCAGCCTCATGCTAATAAATAAGCTAAAATCCGAAGAACTTAAGTTCATTTTAAAAATGTAATTTAGCTACTATATGGAGTAGCATGAAATTATACCTAGTATTTTATAAAATCAAAATTGATGCACTTTTATGGAATGATATTTGAAAAAACTTCTGTGTGTATCTTGTATCAACTAGGAATTACACTCTGGTTGTAATTTTTGAAAAGGCTATTGTCTTTACTTCCTATTCACATGACAATTAATGCAGGGCTCAGTTACTGAACCTCTATTGGTATTTTTGAGGATATGATGGTTTATCTTTAGCTTCATCTCTGGGGAAGAGGGCTCATCAGTCTATTACCACAGGGAACTGTGGAGCCAAATGATATAATAGATGAGCCCACGTGCTCTATATTGTGAAGTGCTGCTCCATGCAGTTCATTCCTGGAAAGAACATAATCTAGAATTGGAAAAGTTAGGTTCTAATAATGGCTCTCCCAGAAACTAGATAATGAAGCCCAGCTTGCTATCTGAATTGACTTCACTATCTTTGCTCTCTTCCATTGTGGAGTTAGAATAAGGGACTGAAAGGAAAGGGAGTTTGACAGACTAATGGAGGTCGGGGTCTATTACAACTGCTTGAATATCCTGGGCAAGTTATTTTAAGTTACTACACCCCAGCCCTATAATCCAACATGCCATAAAATTACTCAAGTAATATTCTAGAAATCATTTTGTCTTTGTTGGGAAACAAATAAAATCTTCTAGTGGACAGCAGTTGATAAAACTTTCTATCTATGTTATTGGGGATACAAGAGTGGTTATAGGAGGATATATCCACACATGAATAGACAAATCTGCTTTGTATATTTGTTTCATTCTGCAATATAGGGTCAGGATAGCTGAGAAACTCTCCTCTAAATAAATAAACCAAATAAATCTACCCCCCCAAAGTTAGTATTTGCCTTTAAGTAAGAGGAAAATGCTATTTTTAGCCATAAATGGTTCTTGCTAATATATTTAAATGAAATGGAAACTCTTTAATATTTCATATGCAAAAATCTGGCAAAGGTTGGAGATATTTGTGACTTTCTGAGCCATTTGGGAGTATAGCAAACACTTCCCAAGTTCAGTTTATAAATATTCAGATGGTGCATGATTGTAGTAAATTTGGAGAAATGTGCAACATATTATTACATTTCTCAATCAAGTATGCTAACTAGCTCTTCATTCATTGTAAAGAATAAAAAATTCCAATGTAGCCAAGTGATTTCTATAAAAGATGCATGTACAAAGTTTGAGAAATATATTTGATTAAAAAACACTTAAGTCATTCATTGAAAAACTTCCCTTGTATTTTTTTAGCATGGAAAAAATATTAACTTATTCAGAATGTTCTCATCTTATTATTTTCATCTAATTATTATCTACTTATTATTTTATCTAATTATTTTCTTTACATCCTGCTTAGGTATTCCATCGATCGACATACTGACCTTGACAGGTTTTTCACAATTAATCCAGAGGATGGTTTTATTAAAACTACGAAACCTTTGGATAGAGAGGAGACAGCCTGGCTCAACATATCTGTGTTTGCAGCAGAAATCCGTATGTATTCTTCTGAGGGTTTTGATTCTGTATTATTAAATACTATTTCTTCAGATTTTATGTATTCATTCAAATGACAACTAAGATAGAATTTCTTTTTTTTTTTTAGCCTTAAACTAGCTTTTAGAACTTATCTTTGGAACGTATTATTGAACCTCCATCTAGAAAGATATATAGGAAAAGGGATAATGTTTTCATTTTCCCTGGCATAACTGGAGACACACTTGTCAAATGGCTAATAGCCCTCAGCAACTTGAAGCTCAGAACCACTGCTGAAAGGTTTTCCCTTCTTTATCATGCCACTCAGTTTTGTTTAAACCTAAAGCAGTAGCATCGTTGGATCCAAGACTTGTGGACTGTGTTTACCCCTAAACCAGTTTTTTGAAACTTGATCTTGCAAGGGCTCGGTAAACACAGATTTCTGGATTCTGTCCTCAGTGCTTCTGAATTAAGGTCAGTGAGGGGCCTGAGAATTTTCATTTCCAAAAAGAGCAGCCTTGATGCAGCTCAGGGGACTCTTCTCTGAGAACTGTTGGTTCAGACGACACTCTGGGGATCCAAGCTCCATTATAAGCATTTAGAATTAAACCTTAGCACCAGAGTCAGCAGAAATGGAAAAGTGGTTTCGTTTTGACTGGACTCATATTGATGTTTATTTCAGGTGATGATATTCTACTTAAAAAAAAGAAACCTTTAAACTGTTTAATATTTCAGATGACAATACTGGCAAAGGTTGAGTTCATTTGTGGCTTTCTGAGTCACCCACTGGCCATCACAGACTTGAGGTTGTTAGATGCCTTTTGTGCTAAATATCAGCTCTTTTGCTCTACCAGATGAGTGAAAGGGAGTTGAGCTTTGCCCAAGAGTAATATTAAATGCAAGGGAATTCCATCTTGACACTGACCGAATTATCCTCTTCCAGACAATCGGCATCAGGAAGCCAAGGTCCCAGTGGCCATTAGGGTACTTGATGTCAATGATAATGCACCCAAGTTTGCTGCCCCTTATGAAGGTTTCATCTGTGAGAGTGATCAGACCAAGCCACTTTCTAATCAGGTAAAATACCTTTCCTTGGATATGGGCAAAGAATTGGAAGTGGAGTTGGATCAATAGGCCCCTGGAACATCCCTTTCACTGCGAAGGAATTAGAGTTCTGGATGAGCTCTGCAACTCTACATTCTTTAATGAAAACCAAGCTTCTTAAAAGAGCCTAAATTTATTTTTTTCTTTTCTTTTATTGAATAACTAATGTACCAATATCAGCATTTTTCATTTATGGGTCTCCTTTCTCTTTCAGCCAATTGTTACAATTAGTGCAGATGACAAGGATGACACAGCCAATGGACCAAGATTTATCTTCAGTCTACCCCCTGAAATCATTCACAATCCAAACTTCACAGTCAGAGACAACAGAGGTTTGTATAACTGTTCCTATGAATTAAGAGAGGTAGAAATTAAAAAAGGTGTTTTCTTTATAATGCAGAGAAAAGCATTTTCCCTAATTTCACACTGCCCCTTTTTAAAGAACAAACAAAAAATAATAATGCCACCTTTATTTTGAGACATGCTCTTATTTGGTGCATATGAATCAGAGAGTCTAATTTTATCTTTATTGTTTTTATTGGCTTTGATACTCATAAAGCAGTGGGAAAACCAAGTGGAGAAGCTTACAGGGTCAATATGCAAATAACTTTATCTTTTTTTTAAGTGGTTGATGAGCCCTTGGGGGGATGTATGGCTTTATGAATATTGATATCAAGTAAAAGCAATTAGTTCAAGTTTTTTCAAGGCAATGTAAATTTTCAGCTGTGCTTCCTTTCCAAGTACAGCTTCAATGCATTGTGTTTGGGTTAGAGTTTAAGACGTACATGGGGCTGGAGAATTATTTCCCAAAGGGCATGCACAAAGCATTGTTTTGCCACTATAACCATGGCAACATTTAATGTAATTTGTGCTTCTTATTTTGTCAGTCAAGAAGGTTCTTGATTTGTAGATTATTTCAAGTAGATATTTTGTCACAGAAGCTCAACTGATGTAGGATTCCAACTGATAGAATTCTTTGAGAAAACTAGGGGGTAGAAAAGAATAATGAATTCAGGTTTTTGATTCACAGCCAACCTACTTTAGTCTGCAACTGTTCCAGTATAAACCTACAACAATACAGATCTCTAAAAACCAAGAAGACCAATGTCATCCTTTGATATAAGAATAAAAAGTAGTCTTCCTGACCATGTAGGTTTTCATTTTGGGCATGCTTGCAATGTACTGTTGCTATATTAATTATTACCTTCTGGTTACTAAAATCATGATTATAAGAATTGAGATCAATATAGTATTTTTGTTTGTTTGTTTTGGGTCACACCCAGCAGCTCTCAGGGGTTACTCCTGTCTCTATGCTCAGAAATCGCTCCTGGCAGGCTCGGGGGACCATATGGGATGGCGGGATTCCAACCACCATCCTTCTGCATACAATGCAAACACCCTACCTCCGCTATCTTTCTGGCCCCAATATAGATAGTAGTTTTTTACTTTCTCCACTGGTGGGCTCTGGTGCCCCCCCTCCCGCCACGAGGCCAATGCATGGTTGGGGAGAGGGTCTCTTTTAGTTCGTAGCCTGTGAGGCCAGACTCAGGAAGAGGAAGAAAGACTGAGACTGCGAGTCCAATACACTCTCAGGGAAGTGTTGTCTAGCAATAAACTTCATTTATTGAAGGAAGGGATGGAGTTTTTAAAAGGAAACTTGAGGCAGGAAACAGAACATGGGTAATAATAGTTTTTACATTGCTCAGCCATTATAGCAACCATATGGAATGTGAAGATAGCGGTTACAGGTACCTGGCATCATTAATTCAATGCTCATGGTTTCATTAACCTAGATAGTGTGTAAGGATAGTGATTACAATGCTCATGGCACTATTAACTTAGATGGTGCGTAAGGACATGTTTTGACCTAGATGACTCTTTCTCGGCTTAATCTGCACTCATAGCATTAGGCAGGGAACACAAGTCTCTGAACAGAGACTTTCTTTTATATTCAAGGCCAGCTTGCAGAATTACCCTTACATTTTCCCAGTTTCTCTCCTCCACAGCCCACCACCATGGTCACTGTTACTAGTATCAGAAATGCCAGTAACTGTGTTCCAAACACCATGCCAATATCCTTGCCTTGTCCTATCCATTTAATTCTCTCAACCAAAGAAGGGCATTATTATCATGCTCATTTTGAAGATGAGTAAATGATGCACAGACAAGTGACTAACTTTTCAACATCAGTCAACCACACAGGACTTAGGTTTTGAACTCAGGCCCCTCAAAAGCTAAAGGTCATAGCCTTAGCCACCATGTCATTTTGATGAATTACTAAGGCAACTATTCCCTAGATCCCTAAGATTTATATGGTGGAATATGATAGGACACACTTTTTTTATTGGGATGATTTAAGGAGTTCATTATGATCCTTATAAATCAAGCACATATTGAATGAGCATTGTGGTAGAAAGTCCTAAGGCTATAAGTGAGACTCTTTCCTAATGTTTTCTTTTTGCAATCAACAGGCTCTTGAGAACCTCCTTGAGGTGTGTAAGAAATTTGTGTAAAGGGACTTGTACTTTAAATAAGCTTTACAGAATTACCTACAATTCATGATTCAATTTGTAGGTGATTTCCATCATTTTTAAATACAAAGTGACGCTTAGCTCTCCAGTTTTATAATTAATCTAAATTTTTCCTTCTGCTTGGTAGCCTTTTAGAAGTGGTGTGTGTGTGTGTGTGTGTGTGTGTGTGTGTGTGTGTGTGTGCGTGTGTATACTTTCTGAGCCCTTTCAGAAACAGTTCTGCAAAGAACTGACATAGCTGAATTGAACCTCTAATGAGACCTGGATATAATAACAGAATTTTTTTCTGGAAAGGTTAATTTTTCCAAGCAAGGAAAACTTGGTGTGTAGTAGGCATTTAAGAAGTATTGGCCAAACTAAATTAAATTAGCTGATTTAAATGAGGTTTCCACCACACTTTCTTAGCTCATCTTTGAGCCTGTGAGAAACCCTGCCTCTACATTTTGAATTTTCCTAATTCCCAAATTATATTTTCTGACTTCCCCTGGGCTGATGGGTTGCTATGGCAACCTGAGCTTTCATCAGCTTTCTAATGAAAAACTTTTAGCAAACTATTTTAATGTATGTTTATCAGTAGTGACTTGGTGGTCCTTTGTTAACTGGAGGTACTCTGCTGGTCTCACTTTCGTTTTCTGTCCCATTCTCTTTATTTGTTCTCCTTAATATTTGTGACCTAGCTTTGATGTATATGTTCATATAATTCCCATCTTTAGTTTCAGTCCTAATGCCTGTCTGTAGCCTCATTTATCCCTTGGGGAATAACAAAGAACCTCTTCCTTTTCTCACTGTGTCACTTTTATCTCTAGTTCTTGCCTTGTCTTCTTTCTTTTTAGAGGTGCAACAGTATGTTTCAGAGGAAACAATTATACTAAGGCAGTTTGTTCTCTAGGGAGTTTCAAGGATTTCACCTACTTGGGTGGTAGCCTCTATTTTGTCTCATGGACAAGCAAGCCTACTGCACAGTTGGGCTCCTCTGCCCTTTCTTAGTGGAAACGAATCCTCTGTGGAGCGACTGCTTTTGCAGAGAATTGCTTCTTTTTAAGAAAAATGGCTTTATTATCTATGACAAACAGTTAATGAAAATGCCCATGTTTAGGGCTATTACAAAACCTTATAGCAAATACAGTCGTATAATTATCATTTAATAGTGTTTCTTTCTACTGGCTCCTAAAAGTAATTACATATCGAAGTAATCCAAATGGAGTAATCACATTGTACATCCTATTTATAGCCTACTGAGTTACCAAATTTCTCGGCTGAGACTATTTTCCATAGAAAACATGAGATAATGGTTTATATCATGCTGAGTAAAAGCATCAAGTTTCTTTCTCCTTTAGTGTTTACTTCCATGATGCCATGTAAATAATCAGGACTGTGTTTGCCTGAACCTGGCATAAACATTTGGCACTCATAGAATTAGAAGAGGGGAGGCCATTTTAATCCTGACAGGCCTTTTGTTTCATTTTATCTTACTCTATTCTACAGCTGGCTCTTCAAAGACAACTCAGCAGGCAGCTAGAAAGTAGAACACTGGATGACTCTTCAACATTTAAGTCCATCTTGGGCTATTAATATCAAAAATGGTGCTGTTTAGGCAGTGGAAGATCTAATCTTCCCAGATTTCGAGATGCATTTACTTTGAACATATCAGACTTACGGCATCTCTAAAAATACAAGGAGCATGTAATGGATGAGAAAAGTGCCAAAAAAGGAAAAAGAAAAAACTGGGAATAATCTTGTCTATCTAGCCTTTGTCTGCTCTACAAAACCTTCTCTTAGTCATTGTTTCAGTTAATTCCTCCAGGAGCCCCATGAGGTCAGCCTGGTGGCTATTTTTAACCTAATTTTCTAGAGAAAGAAGGAATATGGGACTTGTAAAAATTGGGTGTTTTAGAGACTTGCCTAAGAACACCTGCCGATAAGTAAAATTAAGCTAAAAAGTATTTGGAAGATTCTAGTCTGGTGCTAGTATTATACTAGTCAAGTCCAGTTATCATCTTAGATTTTGACATATGATATATATTTACGCTGTAGTGAATTCTTATATGTGAAAAAAATTAAGTTTATCATGGAGTTACAAAGAAAATATGCCCTTGGAGGGACACACTACATATACTTCAACTTCCAATTTTCTTTTATTTATTGTGGTTTTGGGGGCCACATCTGGTTTTATTCAGAGCGTACTCTTGCTATGTGCTCAGGGATCAATCACTCCTTGTGATTCTCAGGATACCATAGGCAATACCAAGGATCAAAACATGCTCTGCCACTTGCAAGGTAAGCATATCAAATCCTGTGCTATCTCTCTGACCCCACCTTCCATTTTAATCATCGTCCTACTCACTATATTGAAAAATATTTTCAAAGAAAAGTAATATTTTTTTTTCTAATAAATAAGTAATTCACAATTCTTATAGAAAAATAAACAAGAAATTTAAGAATGATAAAATAGTTGTTGGGGATGAGGTTTATGGTAGAGTGTATATGTTACATATGTGAGTGGGATGCTAGATTTCATACCCAAAATTGCAAAAATGAGTAAATGAGTTAATGAAATGTCTTTATAAAATACTATAATATAATAATAATAACTGCTATATTTTATATGCTTTTTTAAATCAAAGTGGAGAAGAGGAAGTATTTAGGACCATATCCAGAGATGCTAAGAGTTTACTCTTGGTTCTGTGATTTAGCCCTGGCCCTATATAAATGTTTTCAGAATTTTGTCCTGGTTTAAATGTTGAGCTGTAAAGAAAGCTAATCCCAAAATATAGATCTATTTTTCTTTCAGTCATTAATTTAACTAGTTTTTATAATATTATTTTACATAACATTTAGTATACATGTAGTATACATTTAGCATAAATTTGCTCATGCCAACATTTTCTCTGAAATATTTTCCTGACTTCCATCCAAGGAGTTTGATGTCAAATAACTGGACTGAAAGTCCATTGATCTCCCTTATCTTTATTAAGTACCTAAATATTCTTTTAGGATTAAGTACTAGATTGAAAGTTCTGACTCAAATGGTTTTGATAATTAACTAAAAAAAATTCCTTTCATCAAAGAATATACTAATTTACAATCCATCAGAAAAACTAGATGAGGTCCCCTTTATTCACATGCAAGCCAACTATGGGCATTATTTTTCTTTTAAAGCATTGACAAATTGATATATAAAGTATAACCACAGCCTTTTTGTTACTTTTTTCTTACTAGTTAAACTGTAGTTGCTTGTTATTTTAAATGTGTTGATACTTTTTCATTTATTTCTTGACTTTATAAGTAGGTATTTAAGTGCCTTTATCCAATTTTTGGATTGCATATTCATCAGTTTACAATTGGTTTGTAAAGTTTCTTCTTGTAATGCAATCAATCTGTCACCTACCATACTTATTGCAAAACTTCTCTTCTATTTCAGTATTCTTTCAATCCTGATTTGCTCTGTTAAGTACAGATGCTAGCTTTTTGTATCAATTTTCTGTTTAATGTTTTCCTTATCAAGACTTTCTTCATGCAAAATTAATATTAATATTCACCTATCTCATCTTCTTTCTTATATGCATTTCCCATTTCAGCTGCTTATTGAGGTGAAATAAACGCCCAACTCCCATTTACTGTCAATTTTCTAAATACTATAATCTACACTACATAACATTAGAATTCTTTTGACTCTTAATTTTTTCATTCTATTTACCCTACTGCTAGTACTATATTTTTTCTTTAACAGTTTCTGACTTCTGTGTGTTAAAATCTGACAAATACCTTCTCTGTATTAATTTCATTTTATTATATTTCTTAAATGTTAGTTTATTTTTCTTCCCAATACAACTTAGAATTGTTTCCTAGGTACTTAGTGAATACATTTTTAAATTTTACTATACTTACATAAAACATATGAATTAATATAAAAACTTAAATTGAAAACATTTTTTCCACTCAATTATGGTCTGGCTTTCTATTAAATCGATTCTTTTTACATGAATTCCATGTTATATTATATCTTTATATTTCATACTGTTTATATAATACTGAATTATATTGTATTTATATTACATTTTGACTAACATTTATTATGGTTGTTTAATGTCTTATTTTTGTTTTATGTGTCTCTTATTAAATATATGCTATCAACAATTATATGTTGAATGCTTTTATAAACTAAACTAAAATTTACATTACTCTTCTAAGTCATTTTTTTAAATAAATAATAGCATTTTAATTTAGCAAATTTACTATGGGACATTAGTCTAAAGTGATGTAATTTTGAATAGACAGTTCTAGAGTTTTCTAGGGATATGATGGCATAAATATTAAACAATGGCAATTTTATTTTATCTGGTTATAATATTTGTGAGTTTATCTAATTATATGTTGGTTTATACTATAAGAATATTGTTGAAAATTGAGACCACAGTGATAGTACAGTGGGTTGAGCATTTGCCTTGCATGCAATATCCCATTAAGCTCCCCAAACCAGCTAGGAGTAATTTCTGAGTGCAGAGGCAGGAGTAAACACTCAACACTTGCTGATATTTCTGGGTGTGGCCCCAAAAAACAAACAAAAAGTATTGTTGAAAATTGCAATGCTTATTCTTAGATTACTTGTTACTTGAATAGAGATATTCTCAAGTTCATCATTAAATATAATATTGGTTATTAAATTAAATTTTCAATATTTGTAGTGGAAGAGTATATATATATATATATATATATATATATGTGTGTGTGTGTGTTTGTATGTATGTGTGTATGTATTTAGTTCTTTCCCTTATTCTCATTAGATGGCAATCATCTCACAATTTAATATTTTACTAGGTTAGTTTGATTTTGTCCTAAGACTCATAGTTTCAAAAACTAAATTCATTGAAATGTTCAGTTCTTGGTCTCATATTTTAAATATTTAAACCTTTATTACAAAGTGATTCAGTCTTATTATTGTTTTATTTTTTAAATCATATTATTACATCATTATCCATGTGTAGATTGCTCTGGTATTTTTGAAAGATGAGAACTTGGAAACATCAAAAGCTGGGCATGACAGGAACATATCCCAAGCTTCAACAGCCTTAGGGCTGCATATTTTTTCACTGACCCAACTCTACTAAAGTTGGAAGCCTATCATGGAATTGCTTGGTTATTAAGTTAGTTTAATCATCTAATCAACAAACTACAATTCTGAGAGTTTCTAAAAGTTTTTATTAAAATTGTAAAATATTTTCAATAAACTAATGTAAAGAATAGCCCTTTAGACATCGTGAGGTGCCTTCCTTATTTTATTTGACCTTCTTTGACCTTAATGTTTTATACAAATTTTGTGTCTATATGACAATATCCACCAAAATTAGATAATCCCCATTCAACTACCACTGTCTCTTCATCTGTAAAGTCAAGAAAAAGGAGCTGTACTCATATATATCAGTCACAAACCACCTGTGGTTAGGACTTTAACAATGAATGACATAGATTATGATGTTCAGTAATTCCTCAAAGTATAAGTTTAGTTCTACTATAAAAGTACAATTAATTTTTATGAGTATTAACGAATACACACAATTTCTGGGACTATCATGGTTAAACGGCATGTCTGTTCTACCTTCAAACTCAGTTCTCACTATTAAACATACATGATGTTGTCACTTAACATTTTTCTCTAGCTTTTCATCTTTTGATGAAATGAAATTTCATTATTTCATAACTCGGCAAACAAAAAAAATAGGGTTGGCTTCCTATAAATGCTATGCATCATCTATTTTCTATTGCTACATTAAATCAAAGTCCTAGGGCCTCACAGTACCTCCCATGTCCTACATAGTCCCTACTCTCACTTTCCATGTTTTTGTCCTGCCAGGAATGTTACTTCTCCTACTGAGTTCATTTCTTTTAAGTATTACCTTTCATGCTACTTTAGGCGAAGTCTTGCAAGACAATCCCAATTCATCTCTGTGCTTTTCCAGTATGTTTCAGGAACACTGCTCTAACCTCTAATAATTTTTATCACTCTAAATTCTAAGCATTTATTTTTCCATCTGTCTCCCTTGAGGCTATCAACACTATAGGGCACATCCCAACATTTAAGAAAAAGTGGGTTGACTAGATGCCTGAATTAAAGGGAAAGTGTGAGTGGAAAGACATATGCTTCAGAAATATTAAGCATTACTTATTATTATGGAAAATGTTATGAGATAAGCTTATTTATGAGACAAGCTTCAGGCTAAAATGACAACCCATCTTTTGATGTTGTTGTAATGTTCAGAAAGATTCAATCTTCCATCCAAACCATTTATTCATTCATTATTTATTATTTCACAGTTACATCCAAATATAGGGTGTATAGCCAACAAGAAATAAACAATCTTAAAATATGTTTATTTTGTCAGTTTCATATAATCCAAGATGGAATAACTTAAGAGAAAAAGAAAAAGAAAAGAAATTTATTTTTTCAAAAGAAGTTTGACTGATAAAAGAAAAATATTTGAAAGTATGTCACCATCAGTAGAACAGTTTTCAAACATTTTTCCTTTCTTCTACCCATCCCTGATATTTTTTTCCTTTCTTTCCTTCTGAGTAGCATCAAAAACATCCAAATGTGTTTTTGTTTTTTTTACTTTTTATAATTTAAAGGTAACCAAACAGATTTCTGTGGGACTCTCCCCCCCTCCTTAATTGCTTCAATACAGAAGATGCTCTGTTGGCGGATCAAGATGGCAGATGTCTCTTAATGCCCTGCCATTTTCACTGTGTAAATAATTATGTTCCTTTTCTGCCTGAAATCCATTGCTATAGTTTAGTTTTTTTATTTTTTTTTCAAAATAGAACACAGTTTTTCTATCTGGTAACCCTCTATCCTCCAGCAAAACAAAACAAAACAAAAAAGAAATAGACCTTCTTAGTATGAAGGCAACATAATTCTTTCAAGATGCTCTCTGTCATTAACTTAACTAACTCCTGGAATTTCTCAACTCATTTAAAGACCCTAAATGTCTATATCCCACTGAATTCTTTTACAGTTTTTCTTCTCTTAAACCAAGAAATAGTTAGCCTGTATTCTCTTTTCTATTGCCTTATTGACAAGGAAAAAAATTATTCTTAAACCAAGGTGAAAGGAGAATTTGTTCCAAATAATATGATCAATAAATTTAACAATAAAATACATATTAATACCAAGTACATGATATACACCAAGATATATCAGAAACACATGTGTAAATCATTTATTCCTATTTATTTATAATTTCACATTATTTTCTGTTCCCTAGTATCCAAGAACTAAAAGATCTAGTATACTGGCCTCTCAATGGATCAAGCTCCTTTACCCATTGGGAGTTATTTCTGGTATTTGGGTCAATAATTATTAGTATTTTAAGGCTTCTATCACTTAGAATTTATTTCTTTGCCACATTTACTTCATTCTTAAATATTGAAAAAAAGAATATTTATTTTTGCCTTTTAAAAAAAATTTTTGTTTGTTTTTGGGTCACACCTGGCAGTGCTCAGGGGTTACTCCTGGCTCTATGCCCAGAAATCACTCCTGGCAGGCTCGGGGAACCATATAAGATGCCGGGATTTGAACCACAGACCTTCTGCATGCAAGACAAATGCCTTACCTCCATGCTGTCTCTCAGGCCCCTTATTTTTGCCTTTATATCTTGATTTACTTTTGGTGTGTATTTCCAGAAATGCTGTGGGATGGGAGGTGGTAAACAAATACCCAAATTCTTTATGTCTCTCTATCATTATATTTCTAGATTTCTATGAGCATTTCTATCTTTATTTTGTGATCTCAGTCCATCTGGATCAAGCTGTATGTTATATGGGGGGGGGGATCTTATATTGTTAAAAGGAAAAATTCACTGTCATGTATATGTATCAAGAGTGTCTATAAGGGTAAGCTCTGTGCTAATCAAAGTATAGTTCGAAACCTAGAGAGTTTTGTTTATATTTTCCATGTTACTATGAACAATAGCTTCTGTTTTTACAGGTTAATTTCTTAAATGATAAGGGTAATTATACTTTATAAATATAATTTTAAAAATCTTTTGAAATAAGATAAGCAAAATTAACCAGGAATGAGTTGTTTACCTATTAGCAGGACAATAAGTGTTGCTTGGTTAAATCTAATTCATAATAGTACATAATAGTACAAAGTAAGGTATTGAACAAAAACAATTTATATAGATAAAGGATGAGTTGGTTGGGTTAGTTTCAGATATGAGGAGCAGTACATGGAAAAGAATAAATGGTACTCGACTTTAGTATAATGAATCAGAAAATATATTGTGTGCCAAAGCCAGATTGATGCTGAAAGATAGGGAAAGGAGTATTCAGTTCTTTGCTCTATTAGCTACACACTGGAATACACAGAGATAAAGAGACATGATCCTGGACCAAAGAAAAAGTATCCTTAAATAAAAAGACATTTTCCTTGCTCACTAACAATGTAGGTTCAATTTCTGGCACCACAGATGGTCTCTTGAGTTTTGCCAGGAATTATCCCTAATCACTGCTAAATATGGCTGAAAAAAATTAAAAAGATAAAAGAAAAATATATGAGACAGGGTCCAGTTCTTCAAGGATTTATTTTCTTATGGAAAGAATAGACTTCAAGGCAGTCATCACAATCAAGTGTAAAGTTTTTGATTGTTTAACAATTGCAGGTATGTAGATAGTTTATATAAAATTTATAATGGTAAGAAAATCAAGATATATAAATTTTAGGATAAATTTTAAACATTAGCAATATTAGAAATATAGATACAAGCTTTTGGTATATAACATTCCTGGTAGTTCAGACTCTGAAATTGAAAATGGCAAATAATAGCATTAAGCATTATTTAAAACAAATTATAAATATATTGGAGTCAGAACTATAACAGTGTGCAGGACACTTGTTTTGTATGCAGTTGACCCTGGTTTGGTCTCCAGTAGTTCATATGGTTCCCTGAGTCTCCCAGGTGTGATTCCTGAATGCAGAGCCAGGAATAACCCAGAAGCACCACCACATGTAGCCCAAAAGCAAACAAACAGAAGAAAAAATAAACAAAGAAATTATAAATATAAATGAGTACCAACTGTAAATGATTAACCACTCAAATGGTCCCTTTTTATTGTATAGCATTATTAATTTTAAAATATTACATAGTCTGAAATTCTACTAAGATTTTGCTACAAACATACTAAATATTTATAAATATATATAATATTTACCTATATCTTGATTTCATACTTGTACTTATATATGCTTTTTCATTATCCCTATGGAACTTCACATCCTTTCGTAAAGTGGAGAGGACCCTCAAGAAAAGAAAATTATAATGAGGGCCCGGAGAGATAGCACAGCGGTGTTTGCCTTGCAAGCAGCCAATCCAGGACCAAAGGTGGTTGGTTCGAATCCCGGTGTCCCACATGGTCCCCCGTGCCTGCCAGGAGCTATTTCTGAGCAGACAGCCAGGAGTAACCCCTGAGCAACGCTGGGTGTGGCCCAAAAACAAAAACAAAAACAAAAACAAAAAAAAAAAGAAAGTTATAATGATAATTCTGTGAGTGAGGGTATATCATAGTATTCAGTGGGGGGTGTATTTTATTATACAATTAATAGATTTACTCTGTCACAGAAATTTTAACAGGAAAGGTACACTGGATAACTTTGGATCACAAACATAAAAGAAAAGCCAGACTTAGCCAAGATTCTTCATCCCTTTAACTGGGGGGACCCTGTTTGGTGCTTCCACCCAGGGTCTTTCTTTACAGTGTCTCTGTCCACTCCCAAATCTGGAGAGTCTTTGGCTATAGAGCAGAGAAGGATGAGGAAATGAGTAGTGAAAATGAGAACTTTGTAAAAACAAGTGTGATGACTTATTTCCAGAATCTCCTGAAATATAGTGTAGGCATCTTGTACAGATCTCAGTGCTTCCTCTTAATGCGCTCACACAGGGTGTTGCCCATCTACTACCTAGTTTGCTCTGTCCTTAAAGTTTTGTTTTCTTTTTGCCTAAGTCAGAGTGGCAGCTAAAGCAGTCTTGTCATTATGGATATATTCTCATCATAATTTTCCATCTCAATGTCAGTGTATGTAGCCTTCCAATGAGCAACATCGTAATCCTAACTTTGCATCTGCAAACTGGTACTGTGGAGACTGTCATTACCATAAACCTCTATTTTTTTGTTAGTATAATGACAAGGTGCAGGCAAAAATGGCATATCATTAGGAATCCAGGTTATAGACATAAAACATTGAAATGAATTTATTTTTTCCATTAATAGAAACTCTGCAACATTCATGACATATACTGGTAATTAGTAGCCCTGTTTGCATTTTTTGCATAAGTGGGGGTGAGGGTGTCAGGAAAAAAAAACTTAGGTACTTGGGATAAAACAGGAAAATAGAATTTTCTGACCATGGGAATAGGCTGCTCATCTGAGGTTCCGAGACTGTTTCTTACCTTGGGATACTAAATTCTTCTGGTAGGCAACTGCATTCAATGCTACAGTGGTATTTCCAAGAATTCCTCTCTTTGCCAGCTAATTTTTCTTCCTCATTAGTTTATAACTTCAGTAGGAGAGCTTCCAGAAAATAATTAATATTTACTGAGCATCTCCAAAATTCTGGCACCATGGTACCTTTGAAGATAGAATCAAATTTCACTCTAAAAATTATTAGTTTCATAGATGAGACTATTGAAACTCATGGCATTCACTTAATATGAAAAGACTGGCAATTAGTATGGAAACAATTCAAGACTGAAACTAAGGTCTATCGGACCCAAATTTCTGAGAGATTGCTTATTGGAAGCTTTCTGAAAGGAAAAGGTTTGAGAGTTCTCTTGATGGGAATTTCAAAATTAACAGAAAACTTGTGTTTCTCTGCCTCATTATCTGTCACCAATTTGACATGTCACTGAAATTTATTTAATTAAACTTTATTTTTTTATCAATAATTATCAGGAATGTATATGAGCAAATTAAGGAAATCATCTCAAGAACAGAAAAAGAAAAACTAACTAGTTTAAATAATTTAGGTTGACTTAGGAGACCATAAGAGTACCAGTAACAAATATGGCTTAACTGCATGTCCTTCCCACTGCACTCTTCTGCAGAAAGGAGAATCTGAGAATACATGAAAATAATGATTAGTGTGAAGTTTTTACTATTATTATTTTCTTTTCCATTTGTTTCTTGAAATTTGGGGGTTTTGAAAACCTTGTCCATAGGTTTTGTTGGTGGTGATGGTATACAGTGATCAAAGTAGACTACAAGAAAAACCATCACAGGTTGCAGCCTGTGTCCTGAAATGCCTGTCCAGAAAAAAAACTCACCCTCCCCTGTTTGCTGAGGCCACTTGGCCTTGAGAGGGAATATTTTATCCATTAAAATAACAATTACCATTTAAGTGTCAAGCCAGGTTGGTTAGACACTACTATTTTCCCTCAGCCCTAGCAAATCTGAGTCCTGAGTATCATATTTTCTTTATTATTATTATTATTATTATTATTATTATTATTATTATCTTTATTTAATTACCATGGTTACAAACATGTTTGTAGTTGGGTTTCAATCATAAAAAGTATACCTTCCTTCACCAGTGCAACCTTCCCCCATCAACAATGCCCCAATCTCCCTTCTTCCCCATCCCCTGTCTGTCTCTCACTCACTATTGTTATTATGATAGTTGTTGGTGTAGTTATTTCTCTAACTGTACTAACCAGCCTTGTGGTAAGCTTCATATCATGGGCTGGTCCTTTAAAACCTCATCTCTATTGTCTCTGGGTATTACCATACTATCTTTTATTTTTCTTAAAACCCACACACAGATTAGTGAAACTATTCTGTCTCTATCTCTCTTCCTCTGACACATTTCACTCAGCATAATAGTTTCCATGTTAATCCATGTATAGGAAAATTTTCTGACTTCATTTTTCCTGACAGATGCATAGTATTCCTTTGTGTATATGTATGCACCGGTTTCTTTAGCTACTCATCTGTTGTTGGGCATCTGGGTTGTTTCCAAAGTCTGGCTATTGTAAATATAGCTACAATAAACATAGGTGTGCAGAGGTAAATTTGCATTGTTTTTCTGTCCCTAGGGTATATCTTTAGGACTCACATTTTCTAAAAGGTTTCTTTGAGTCCTCTACAACCAAATACCAGAGGCCAACCTTTGGCTTTTACAATAAATGCTATTTCATTTCAGCAACAACCTTATGAGGAATGCTTGGTACCAGCCAGTGTCCTCTTTTTAAAAATGACCAAATAAATCTCTGGATCTGAGGTTCCTAAACTAATTTGGCCTATTGTTTACTATCTTAAAAAAATTACTCATTACCATTTGGATATCTACCTCCATTAAGTAAATAAACACAAAATACCAACCTCCTATTGTTCTAGGAGGTAACTAGAACTTTCTAAAGATCCTGGGGAGGGCACAGTATCACTCACTTTGGGAAGCATTGCTCATTCTAAAAGTGGAAGATAATTGGGGTTGCTCAAGAAGAGACCCTCTGTCCATACCTCTCTCACCCCCAGAAGTATTCTTAAAATATATAGCTGAAAGAAGGTTGCTTTCCAAAACAGACTTTTAAAAGTTCTCCAGATTCTGCTGATCTATCCCCTTGTGCATGGTTTCCTCTGCTGGGTCCTTGGATGTACTTATAACTAAGCACTTGAGTATGTCTAAGAGGATTCTGTGGTTCAGAATAAGAAACATCTTGAATTTATATGCATGTGTCCCGATCCATGTTTTCCATTAGTGTTTGATGTTCAGTTAACTTTATATAGACATCAACTCTCTGTGATCTGGAAGTTGAATCTTTCTTTTTATTTCTTTTCTTTAGTCGGGGGGGGGGGGGGGAAGCACACCCAGTGGCGCTCAGTGTTACTCCTGGCTCTTTGCTCAGAAACTGCTCCTGGCTCAGGGACATATGGGATGCTGGTTTTCAAACCCATGTCTGTCCTGGGTCAGCTGCATGCAAGGCAAATGCCCTACCACTGTGCGACCACCCTGGCTCTGAAAGTTTAGTCGTTCTTAAAGAGTTTATTAAAGAATAAATCTTAAATCATCACTTTCTCAGGTTTAAAAAAAGATAAAAATGATACTAAATCCTCACACCCAACCCAGAGCAAAACCTGAAGACAAACTTAGTAATTCATCTCTCAATATCTCACCAATATCAGACCACACAGTTAATTTAATTTGCATTTCTACTTAAAGTTTACTATTGGTATTTATTTCTGATAGCACTCGTGATATCTCAGATCATTAAAATGGGGGCAGATACCTAATTTGTAACATTTAATTTGTAAAAGACTTAAACTTAGAAATTTATGAGAAAAAATACCATTGTAAAATAATGTATCATAAAGATGTAATTGATAATCACAGGACTAAGCTACCACATGGAACAGAATAAAATAGTAAAAATAGAATCATCAAGTAACATTTTGACTTTTCATTTAAAAAGTGTTTTCTGGGGGCCGGAGAGATAGCCTGGAGGTAGAACATTTGCCTTACATCCAGAAGGATGGTGGTTCGAATCCTTGGCATCCCATATGGTCCCCCGTGCCTGCCAGGGGTGATTTCTGAGCACAGAGCCAGGAGTAACCTCTGAGCACTGCCGGATGTGACCCAAAAACCAAAAACAAAAAAAACAAAAGTTTTTTCTAATTTTTCAGGCTACACGGAAATGTTCTCTAGTGATGATATCCAAGTATGATAATCACCACTAAGTCATAAGATACAGAAATGAGGGCTCACTTTTCTGCCTTGTTTTGACTGAGATATTGCTGGGGAAGGGCAAAAAAATGGAATTATAAGATTTACCAAAAGCCAATGTGTATATGCAATGTACCTTCTGCAATACTTGAATATCTGCTCATCCCGTTTGGTAGTGGATTTGCTATATATCCATAGATGACCTCTCTCCTTCCTTTTTTTTTATTTTGTCTCTCTCAGAGAGAGACTGGTACATGTTTTTAAACTAAAATACATACATTTAATTTTCTTTTTCTTCTAATGTTTTTACTTTTATACAGAAATCAATTCATAATACTGTCAATAAATTCATGGTCCTGAACTGGTAAATCCAATTCATGATTTTATTAATAGCCCATTGGTTATTGGACCATCAAAAAGTTATATTATTTCTCTAATAGTACATGATTTAGTCCTTCTTTCACAGACAGAAGCAAGAGATACTAGAGGTCAGTGTATGGATATGTTTGTGTAAATTGATGGAATACTTTTTACCCCTTGCAAATCCAGTATTTTCCCTCAGAGAATATATTTTTGGATGGGAAGCACTTTTTTTTTTTGACTGGTTGAGTTAAACAGAAAAAAAAAAAGGATGAGGAAGCATGGTGTGGAGAGCACCTAGGTGACATGAGAAATATAGAAAGGCTGACCTCTGGAATTCAAGTTTACCTTTCCTAGACCACAGTCAGGCCATCAGCTCAACAAATAACAGAGTGACTGATGCTGCATGTCCAGTACTAGAGACATTGAGCTGAATTTTCTTAGTCCTGTGTCTCTCCATCCCCAAGTTCAGAGTCTGGGACAAGGTCAGTATATCAGCCAAACAGACAGAATTACAGAAGACCAAGGTCTAAGGCAGGAGTGACAAACACGAACAGGCGGCTCTGGAGCTGCCTGTGGCTCCAGGCCAAAATGAATGCGGCTCTTTGCCACTTATCATCATTTTGTATACTGTGGCTCTTTGCCAAGTTGGATTTTGTTCTGCTGCTTCTGAGAAGGAACCTCCGAGGAGAGATCTTCGAGGGCAGAGTCCCGCCCCCAGGCTGCATCAACCCATCTCCCATCCCTCTGAAACAACTGTACGGGCCAGCGATTGGGGGACCCGTGTGTCACATGTTGTGTCACATCTTGTCGTTAGTTCTTAGTGTAGAGGACGCAGCACACCCTCACCATCACTGCAGGGTTTCTACTCTCACTCAAAATGGCAAAATGCAATATGTGTTTAATATATTATTATTAAAATTAGATGCTTTTGTGTGAATGGTTGTCTGTTTTGGAAGGTCACTGGGTGGTGTGGCTCTCTGACTCTCACAGTTTAAAATGTTGGCTCTTTGTATTGAACTTGTTCACCAACCCTGGCATAAGGGAATAGACTGAGGCATGACCACTGATGAGGTGGGGAAAGAGAGGTTTAAAAAAAGATGAGTTTGGAATTCTGTGTTGAGGGAGTTCACCTGTGACATGAAGCTATAAGAGGTGGGCAGTCAAATACTGCACCAAAAGGCAGAAATATGTTAGTGTGCAGTGAGCTAGGGCTGAGAAACACACTACTGACCAGCCTGGCTAAAAACAAGGCTGGGGGAAGGAAATGTCCCCATGCAGAAGTGAGCTGTTTGGTGCAGACAGGAAAGAACACTTGGAATGTTTTCATCAGGAGGGGTGGCAAGCTTAAGTAGGTGATTTGTGATGTTCGTCAACCTACCCCCCCAAAAGGTAAAATGAAATGTTTGCTGTTGGATTTATAAAATACACCCTCTTTACAGATGATCTTTACTCTGAGGACAGACACTTGGGTCACTGTATAGTTTGGGAGAGTTGGAAGCATGGACTAGGTTTCTCTGAGAACACACAGAATTCCCAAAGTGACCCAAAGCTCAGGAAGTAAGAAAAGTAGAAACCAGAAAAAGCTTTTGGTTTCTTTTCTCTCTCCCTCACTTTCTCTTTTTCTTTCACTTTTCTTTTCACTTTCTTTCACTTTTTCTTTTGCGACTCTAGATTCAATGTTTGACTCATGCTTTCTGATGGTAGCTGATAAAAGAGAGCCACACCCAAACAGAAAAGAGGGTGTTTAACACTTGCTAAATGAAAACTTTTAGTGTCCACCTAGTAATTCCAGAGTACCAAAAGACTTCCAAAGTGCAAAGGGCTTGTTCTGTAATTTTCCTTTGCCAAATAACTTCCATTTCTATAATTTCATTCAAATAGAACTTGGGGCAACTGTGTTAGAGAGAATACAGGCATGAAGGTGCATGCCTTACATATTACCAACTCTTGTTAATTTTGTAGATCTTCAACACCACATGAGCCCTGTTCATCATGAGATATAGCCATATAGAACAATTAGAAGTGGTCCTCGAGTTCCTCTCAGCACCACTGAGGTAGCCTGGATAGTTTCCAAGACCATGATCCAGAGCACCATATCCTTAAGTCTTGAATAGGTTTTTCAAGCAACTTTTGGGAGACTCCCCAAACTTTCCCCCTTTTAATTTAATTAAAGAAAAATGAAATGAAATGAAATGAAAATACTTAGGGTTTTTCACAGTGATGAGTGATCTCCAGAGCACCTGGAGATGACCCTTGGTGGAATCAGAAGTGGGAAGCTGTCATTGAAACATATGTAGGAGAACATCTCTCTCCTCTTTCCCTACAGATAACACCGCAGGGGTGTATGCCCGGCGTGGAGGGTTCAGCCGGCAGAAGCAGGACTTGTACCTCCTGCCCATCGTCATCAGTGATGGGGGCATTCCGCCCATGAGCAGCACCAACACCCTCACTATTAAGGTCTGCGGGTGCGACGTAAATGGGGCGCTGCTGTCCTGCAACGCGGAGGCCTACATCCTCAACGCTGGCCTGAGCACTGGGGCACTGATTGCCATCCTCGCCTGCATCGTCATTCTCCTGGGTAAGGTTCCCCACTCACCCGTGGCATGCCCTGGCCCTCCACTGCTGTCATTGAAAGGCAAGGTGTCCTCAGGACAGGCACCGTGCTATGCACACCATCGCACACAGGAAATTAAGCTGGTCTCATCAGATCAGGGCCTTAGGAACATTTTCCACCGCCTTGTCGCTTTGCACAGAGAGATACATCACCAAACAAAGCCAGGAACATCCTGAATTCACCGCGAGGTTCATTTTCCTTTGATTTTTGACCCTTGTGTGTTCAGAAATCGTTTTCTGTTGCCAAATTTAGCGTGGATTCTAAAATTCAATTCTGAAGCTTCTTTTCAACTTTGTCATTACCTGCCCTCCCCCATTCAATTAGATGACCCCAGAGCTTAAGAAGTTGGAGAAGCATTTCAACTAGCACTTACCACGGTGGGATGTCAGCTTACAATTTTACACAAGAAATCAGAGTCATGGGAATACGTGTATTTTGGCCAGTATTTTGTTCTGTAATTGAAAATTTTAATTTCAGTTTCAGCTCTGTAACTAGAAAAAAAGCATATTTCAGAAGTGTACTTTTTTTTCTCTTTGCTGCTTTTCCTGAAAATTTTATTATCCAGAGTCACCTACGGGTCAGGATTGATGCATTAAGGATACTTGTGCTAATTAACTCAGAAAAGGTGAAAGGAAAAATAAAGTGATTTTACAGGTGCATGACAACATACCACAAAGTCAGGAGATGGTTAAGACAAGTAAATAGAGCTCAGTGAGAGCCAAGGTAGTGGACCACATGTCTGGTAGCACATTATACCCATTCACAGCTCGGTGCAGACCTGATGTTTTTGCATCACTACCCACTTAGCACTATGGAACCTGAGCACCACCATATGGCCTGTAGGAACACTAGACTTTCAGGACCATGTCATCAGGCCAAGCAGCCTGGTAGTGGTACCAGGACCCTATTTATACACTTATTTTTAAAAAAAAATGAGAGAGTTACCAGATGTACCAGGAGTGCATAGTAAATTTATTTGGTTTTGGGCCACACCCTGCAGTGCTCAGGGGTTCTTCCTGGCTCTGGGCTCAAAATTTGTCCTAGCAGGCTCAGGGAACCATATGAGATTTTGGGGATTGAACCCAGGTTGGCCACATGCAAGGCAAATGCCCTGCTACTGTGCTATTGCTCTGGCCCCTGTACAGTAAATATTATCTGGTGAGAGAGAAACAGTTTGTAGAGGACTCAAGTTATTGAGCACATGGTAGTCTGAAGCTATCTTTTGCCCCCTTGTTTAATCATTATATGTGATATCTGGGCACATTTGCCTGAAGCAGGACTTCCTGCTTTTGCCAACAGAATTAGCCTCGCCAACCCAACATTTTGGGGGCATTTCTTCCCAGTTATGCCTCCCTTCTTAATAACTGTAATGTGGGATATTAATCACTGCTCGTCACACTTCACCAGGAATATGAGAGCAGTTGTTCCAGTCTCTCAGAAGCAGTGAGCAAAATCAAGATTTTAAGTCAAATGTGTCTCCCACCAAATTCATGCATTTTCCTATAATACCCAATTCTCCATAGAATAAACTAAAAGGGTATAACTTCATAGGGAACAAAAGCAAGTGGGTTCATCTCAAGGATTTAAGGCTATTGTAGTGCATCATAGGGGTTTTAGCCATAGAGATTAAATGGGACTCCATCAAGGTTCACCTTGATGGAAAACATATAAATGTTCCAGAAATAGAAGCACATGTCAAACCACATGTCAACACTAAAGTGGAGGTGGGGGATACAGTAGACAGTATTTGACATTGGGAAGGTGAGAGACTTTTTAATACTGAAAGGTTTTCCAGCTAATTAAAGGGATCTGGGCTGGATAGTCATTCCAAGAAGCAGGGACAGGAGACCAGCTCTGAGAAATGCTTGACCTAGTGAGGGATTTCTCAGGCATGGCTGTAGAACAAGTGTTGAGATGATGTAAGAAGAGAGTGGGGATATACAGAAGAAGGTAGCCCTAATGGGTGTCAAAATGGAATGCAGGAATGACTTCTAAGAGAAATCAGGCTCAGCCAAGTAATCCAGTCAAGAGGAGGACTCCAGATGAGGGAGTTGTTAACAAATGACAGAGGAAGGATCCTGCTGGGTGAGCAAGGATAGACCAAGTGTAGACCCCCACTTTTCATCTCAGTGTGATATGGACCCCCAAGGACTTAGATTTCTTGCATAATTCTACCATCAGTGTTAAGAGCACACTGTAAAAGAACTTTGTAAGATGTCCTGTGGGAGTTTGGATCAATTAAGAATTTACCTGAATCTAACACATCACCTTATCCAACTCTGCTCACTTGTTCTGGATGGGCTGAGCTTAATAAAATCCCATCTCTCAGGGAAAAGGAAGTTTAGTTTCCTGTGAGTTTTATTTCCCTGTGTTCAAATAAATAGGAAAAGACCTTTTCCTGGGGATTTCCAGAAACTTGGCCTTGTCCATAAAACAGTCTGAAAAGACTCCATCACCATTAAAATTTCTATTTTAAGGCTGAGTAGAATCGATGACGAGCTCTAGGAAGGAACTAGGCAGTGTCTCTCATAAAGAGGAAGGGCTGGGTCTCTTGTTGGTGGGCATCTTTTTTGAGGAAATGTTGGCCTGGAAGCTGTTTTCTTTACAAAAAGAAATGGGTGTGAATCCCTTTGGAGAGGCTAAAGTCTGACGTATATAGAAAATTTCTAATTCTTAAGTGTTTTCCCAGTAGTTCCTCAAGTGCCAATAAAATGTTCAAAATAGTTCCCACATGCCAGTTTGGGGATACAATGTTTTCTGGCAATGATTTTCCCAAGAAAGGCCAACTAGAGGCCATATTGACATAGCTTTGGGTAAATGTGTCTTTGTTTAAGAGGCTGGAGTGGGTGGGTATGGCACTGGAATGGGTAAGGCACTTGCCTAGCATGCAGCCAACCAGATATAATCTCTAGCTCTCCAATATGGTCCCCTGAGCCAAGCAAAAATGATTCTGGAGTGAAGAGCTGGGAGGAAGCCCTAAGCACTGCCAATTGTGGCCCAGCAAACAGATAGATGACAACACCCTTGGGCATGCCATGTTTCATTGTAAGCAGAGGTCCCTTGAGAAAATAACATGGAGTAGTAGGTACTGAGATTGAGCTGTGCTCACTTTGCTTTTCTTCTCCTGTAGTCATCGTGGTATTGTTCGTGACACTCAGAAGGCAAAAGAAAGAACCGCTGATCGTCTTTGAGGAGGAAGATGTGCGTGAGAACATCATCACCTATGATGATGAAGGGGGTGGGGAGGAAGACACAGAAGCCTTTGATATAGCCACCCTGCAGAACCCTGATGGCATCAATGGATTTATTCCTCGCAAAGACATAAAACCTGAGTACCAATACATGCCCAGACCTGGGCTCAGGCCAGCACCCAACAGCGTGGATGTGGACGACTTCATCAACACGAGAATACAGGAGGCGGATAATGATCCCACCGCCCCACCTTACGACTCCATCCAAATCTATGGTTACGAAGGCAGGGGCTCTGTGGCCGGGTCCCTGAGCTCCTTAGAGTCGGCTACTACCGATTCAGACTTGGACTATGACTACCTACAGAACTGGGGGCCTCGTTTTAAGAAACTTGCAGACTTGTATGGTTCCAAAGACACTTTTGACGATGACTCTTAACAATAACGAAACAAATTTGGCCTTAAGAACTGTGTTCTGGTGTGCTGAAGAATCTAGAAGATAGGTAAACAGGTATTTTTTTAAATCAAGGAGAGACTCGTGTAAAGCAAGCCAAGTTTTACAGAAAGGATACATTTAATAAAACTGCAAGGACATCCAAGTGGTAAATACTGTGAAGTACCTTTTCTCACACAGAAAAAGCAAATGCTGAAGCTGTTTAGCAACTTCAGGAGAGCAAAAACCACTCGACATACAAAATATTTAAGAGAAGGAGAAGGCTCATGGTGAACGTACAATGAAGGGAAATTGTTTATATGTTATGAACATCTAAGTCTTTCTTTTCTTATTTTTTTTTTTATTTGTCAAAGAAGCTTCCACAAAATTAGAAAGGACGACAGTTCTGAGCTGTAATTTCGCCTTAAACTATGGACACTCTATATGTAGTGCATTTTTAAACTTGAAATATATACTATTCAGCCAGCTTAAACCCATACGATGTATGTACAATACAATGTACAATTATGTCTCTTGAGCATCAATCTTGTTACTGCTGACTCTTGTAAATCTTTTTGCTTCTACTTTCATCTTAAACTAATACGTGCCAGATATAACTGTCTTGTTTCAGTGAGAGGCGCCCTATTTCTATGTCATTTTTAATGTATCTATTTGTACAATTTTAAAGTTCTTATTTTAGTATACATACAAATATCAGTATTCTGACATGTAAGAAATGTTACGGCATCACACTTATATTTTATGAACATTGTACTGTTGCTTTAATATGCGCTTCAATATATGAAGCAATCTTTGAAATAAAAAAAAGATTCTTTTTTAATTCTGGGTTTGATTCTTAACATTGAAAAAATTACCTATTTCTAATGACCCATTTATATTTCTAATTTAAGATAATTGTGATCTTTTAATAACCCTATTTATGATCTGTTGTGTCCGCTGCTTTTATTGTTTATTTAAAATCAAATATGTTCTACAAATGTTTATTTTGCAGACAAGATTCTGTAACATCCTGTAAAACTTTTTGTACATTCTTGGTGTTAACTTCCTGGCTTCTCTTCACACACATCTAAAAAAAAAATAAGAAGGCTGCAAAAGATCTAGGTCAGTCAAAGATTTTATAATATTTGTTATATAATATGTATTTATCTTGTATATCAACAATTTGATGGTTATGAGAGAGAGTTCCATGAGACGCTGAAACTGTCAGAACGTGAAGGTTAAAGATGTCGATTTTAAGCCTCCTACCAAGCTTTTGGGGGGAGCAAATTGTCAAGCATATAAATTAGTCAGATGTGGCTATTAGAGCTCCCCTATTCTTCTATTTTCCTTACTCTGATCTTGCCAGACTATCATGACTCTGACAATTGAAACTACTTGGTTAGAGTCTTTTTTTTTCCTACTGTACTTTTAACTCCTCTTAATATAATATGACTTTTAAAGTTCGATGAAAGAGAGAGAATTCATTTCCAAATCTTTGTTTGGAATTATGCCTTGGGCAATAAGCTCAGAATTAAGGCAGGGACCATGGTGGATTTGGAGGGTCAAAGTGCTTTGATCCATGAATAAGCCTCCTGTCTCCTGCAGTCCAGACTAGCTGCTTGGGGACTGGGACTTCCTAGAAGGTCATTTCACCTGCTCAGTTGGACCAAAGGTCAAAACGTAGCAATACTCGGGGAAAGACCACACAAAATCATGCTGCAAGTGTCCCCATCTTTCCCCATAGACACAGGGCACAGGCTTCACCCTGGCTTGCAGAGAATTGTTAAATCGTCTTTTATTTTTACTTGATTGTGAAGTTTGTTTTAAATATTTCTGAATATTCTGCTACAGACTATTTTTATGACTTAGTCACAATGCATACAAAGAGAAATGTTTTTATGAAGTGCTCACTTCTATTTCACTTTGCATTTAAAATCAAATTGTCTGAACACTTCAATGGAATAAATTCTGTGGACAATGTCACTTTGGAATCTTTCATTTCAGTGACGGATTGTACATTCTCAATACTTCCATAATTGCAGGTTTGGTTCATTTTTTTTATAGTTTTTGTAATCCAAAGAATATTTTGCTAGTTTTGCACAGCTCTCCAATTGAATTGGAAATGAAGAAGTAACTCAAAAGGAACACAAATAGTACTTAAACAAGCATAGAGCTATAAGTAACCCCATCACCATGGATAATCCTTTTTTCTAAGAATGTATTTGGATTTGATGATGACATTTCATTTTTCTGTTTAAATTTTTTAACTGTCTACTTTTCAATAGTTAAAAAAGTACTTGTGGCTTTTTTTTTATCTTCTCTGTTTCTTTTTTTTTCTTTTTCTTTTTAAGCTTTTATTGTTTGTAGAATCTTCTTAGAAGCCTGGAAATAAAATGTCTTTCCCCAATAGTGGAGTCCTTTTCATTTGGAACATATTGCCTTAAAAGCAATCTTAGTTTAAGTGGTCCTCCCTTATTTCTACATAAAGTAATCACAGCTTTATGACATCAATTCAGTTGAAAGAAGGAACATTCATTTCTCTGCTCTTGTCCTTGATGCTAGATATTGTTTATGCACCCATCATTCATTCATTAGAATGTTTTCTACCCTGTTGAAGTTAGCAACTTTAGGATACAGAATGAATCATGTTATATTCTGCAATATCTTTCATTCTCTCCAAACATGTTCCAAAATATCTGTGTTGTTGTCTTAATATCACCCACTACTTTATTGCACACCCACCTCCCTACACAAAGATACAGAATATTTTCTGTCCTTTGCAGTTGATGGAACAAAATTAATAAAAGATAATGGAAGTGATGGGGGAAATATTGGATGTGGGTTGAGGAATCTGGGAGATCTTGTATTTACTAAATTATACCTCATAAGTGTGTGTTCCCAGGGATGATGTAGAAGATAAAACAGCAAATTCTCTATCTTGCTTAGAGAAACATTAAAAATACACATTCATGGTGCCCAGAGAGTGTGATTCTGTATGTTTCTTGAAATCTTAGAAAGAGGATTTGAAGTTATTCTTGATGTGTGAATCCCACCCTCCATCTCTTTGGGGGAGCCTTAGTAAATAATGGGTAGGTAAAGGTTTTTTTGGGGGGGGAGTATGTGAGCAGAAGTGTCAAAAAATTTATGTTAGATAGAGTGCCAGACAGACCTAAAAGATATAAACCAAGAGTCCATACCAAGAGAGTATCTTTCAAAAACCAAACAAGATACACTAAGGGGAATGAAATCCAGGAGAAGGGGCTGCTTCTACAAGACCATCAGCCTAATCTAGACTGTGATAACTTGGACCCATAAGACTAAAAGTCTTTCTTCTACCTTATATTTTCTCTATAAAGAAAACTGTATGCTATTAAAACTCAGATCTATTGATTCTACGAACACAACTTCTTTCCTAACTTCTCAGAGTCTAGTATAAACTCAAAACACACCACACACCACTCTCTTCTTGACAAAACTTCAACTTTATCTCCCCCAATTTTCTTTTTAGTTGTGCTACATTCCAAATTTATTGGCTGTCTATTAATTCTTCAAAGAAAGCAAAGTAGCAACTTTTTCCTCTAAATCATGTCATCCTGTATTGATTCCTTTTATATTAATCATACTTTTTTTCCATTCAGCTTGCAGCCAATTGCATATCATCATTTTTTAATTGTAATTTTTTTATTTAACCAACTTTGTTACATACATGATTGTGTTTAGGTTTTAGTCATGTAGAGAACACCACTCATCACCAGTGCAACATTCCCATCACCAATGTCCAAAATCTCCCTCCTCCCCACCCAACCCCCGCCTGTACTCTAGACAGGCTTTCTATTTCCCTCGTACATTCTCATTATTAGGATAGTTCAAAATGTAGTTATATCTCTAATTATACTTTTTAAAGTTATTTGTCTGTTGAATTTTTTATGCTTGTAGATCTGAGGTTTCCCCCAAAATCTATGTTCTAATAGGATACAGATCTTTCTGAGTACACTTTGATATGCCTTGTCTTTCACCTAGTGTTTGAAACATTTAGATGTACAATTGCTCTTTCTTGAAAGAATGATGGACCACAGAATAGGCAGAGTTATCAGTGCTTGATGGCTGACTAAATGGCCTGTGTGACTTTCAGCAATCTTACCTGAAAAATGAAATGAATTGTATTTTTGATCACTTGGATTGTACATTCAAAAGGAAATGTGTGTTTGGATAAAAGAATTGAATTAGATTTGGCATGAGCTTGTACACTGAAGGTATTTGTGTGACAGCTAGATGGAAGTATCAAGTAATAAGAGACAGATTTACCTTTCACTTATCATCATGAACAGGGCCAGACATGAAGATGGGGAATTGTCAACTGGTAGTTGAATCTCAGGTGTGACAGTGTTCCTAACTGAATTTCTCCACTCTCCCAAATTTATAGGTGCATGCTGATGGTGAGATCAGTCTCTTTGGGGTTGAAGAGTGGTGCTGACTTTAGTTTAATTAATAAAGAAAATTAGCAAGCATTATATACTTGTACATATACATATACTTGTATTCCCAATGCTTTGACAAATAAGGGGATGTTAGTTAATTCACTAAAGCTTTTGTTCAATTTGTGAACCTTTTTTTTTGGGGGGGGGGCACACTTGGTAATACTCAGGAGTCACTCCTGGCTATGCGCTCAGAAATCGCTCCTGGCTTGGGGGACCATGTGGGATGCTAGGGATCTAACAGAGGTCTTCCTGAGTCAGCCATGTGCAAAGCAAAAGGCCAACTGCTGTGCTATCTTTCTGGCCCCTTGTGGAGCACTTTAGAGCATATGTCATGTGAAGCACTATTCTAAGTAGCTCTCACTGGTCTCATTCCCATGAGGAGTCAATGGGTTCAGAAAGTTACTGAAGGAAATCAAACCTGGGAGCCTCTGCCTCACTGAAAGCAAAGGAAAGGCTTGTCAGTACTGGAAAAGGATAGACCCAATTTTGGCCAACAGACGTACCCTTTGAAAAGTGAGACAATAATGACTGTTGCCATAACCAGTGTTGTATATAAGATAGCAAGTATTGTTATGAGCACTTTTTATAATCTCAAGTTGCAGAGCAATGTAAGGGAAGAATATGCCACCTTGGCTTCCCCTTTGGTCTGCAAAATCATTTGTGGCATTTCTCCTAAGCCCACAGTGAAACATTAAGCGCACCATAGTTTATGCTAGAAACTGATCAATAGTCCTAGCAGCTTTTTTTTTTTAATTAAATCACTTATGTATGACTAAAAATGTAGCACAATGTTTCAAATCAGCAATTGATATTACTAGGGAAGGATTGTTTTGGAGGCTATGCCCAGAAGTGTTCAGAGCTTTCTCAAGGTTCTGTGGTCAGGGATTACTCCTGGCAGTGGTGGGAGGACTATACACAGTACAAGGATTAAATCAGAATCCACCGCATGTAAGGCAAACACTTTACCCTTCTTACTATCTACCAGCCCTAGAATCTCTTTTAAATATTTTATCAGAAGACAAATTTACATGATTATGAATTGCATTTAATTTTATAGAAACCACGTCTCAAATCATATTTGAAATCTATATAAGCTTGCCAAAAGAACAGCACACACTTTGACATTTCTAGTACAGACAATTTCATATTTGATATGTTTTGCTCATTTGTTCAACAATAGTGATCATCTCTTATAGGCATAACTCTATGAAAATATTTAGATTTAAAGACCTATAATTTATTAGAATAATTCTTTTTAATAATAAGACTAATCGGTTTAATTTAACCACAGATTTTACTTCATTTAGCATTTGAGAAATTGAAAGTTATTTTATGATAAGGTAATTTTCCTCTTTTTATTTTCAAACACTGATATATGAAAAATATGGTAGTTCTAGAAATTTAATTTTCAACTTAGTTTCTTTTATAAATTTGTAGTAAAGAGGTGGTGAGGAATACCTGTGATGATTCTGAGGAGTATATAGCAGACAAGACCTGTTTTTCACTTTGTATTCTTAGCATAAAATAAGTACTAAGCACCAGAGACAGATATAGGAGAAATTAATAGGAGTCATAATACAGCAGTTAGGATAATTTGCCTTGTATGTGGCTGACCGAGGTTTGATCCCTGACATCTTAAATGGTTCCCTGGAGTCCTCCAGGGTAATTCCTAAGTGCAGAGCCAGCAGTAACCACCAGCACCCTCTGGATGTGACCTAACAACAGAAAAAAGAAAGATAAGGAAAAGGGAAGGAAGGGAGAATTAAGGGAGAAATCTTCATTTCTTATCAGTGGTAAAGCTGTTCGTTTTAAATGCAGCCTTGCCTGAAAATCTTTTTACCCAGTCAGTCAGGACTTGGATTTAGACTTCAAATCTGCATATTCATTCTGCAAGTTCATTTCCCACCCCACATATGCTCAGATCAAATTAAATCAAGCAAATCATAGATGAGCCATTAAATAATTGGTGCAACTGAAGAGCCCTGAAAACTTTGTTTTTCTTTGTGGCCTCATTTTCTCTCTGCAGTAGACATGGATTCTAGAGTTTAAAGTGTTCCAAAAACTTTATGGATGAGAATCTATTAAAAATATTTTTGGGGCCGGCAAGGTGGCGCTAGAGGTAAGGTGTCTGCCTTGCAAGCGCTAACTAAGAAAGGACTGCGATTCTATTCCCTGGCGTCCCATATGGTCCCCCCAAGCCAGGGGCGATTTCTAAGTTCTTAGCCAGGAGTAACCCCTGAGCATCAAAATGGGTGTGGCCCGAAAAACAAAAAAATATAGTTTTATTCTTTGTTGCTATGTATTTATTTGTACATTTATCTTCCATGCATGCCATAGTAATTATTTAATATATATATATAATTTCTTTATTTAAGGACCATAGTGATTTTCCACTCTTATTGTACTCTAATGTTTCCTTTATGAATGATGATTTATATTATGCATATATATGTATATATATACTTTATTTCTTCTAACTCTTTTTGGTACAGATCTTCTAAAAAATTTTCTATGTTGTGAGAGACTAAGGTTTCTAATTATATGCTGTCCCCAGGACCATTGACAGCTTCCAGGAAGGGGTTAGGAATGAGACAATGGATCTATTACTAATGGCTAATGATTAAATAATTTGTGCCACTGTGATAAGGCTTTCATAACTGTTCAAAAGGTTTCTAAAACTTTGTTGGCGGGGACATTGTGGTTGGGTGCTTAGATTTTAAAAAGGGGCAGAAATCTGTGCTCTTTTACCTTATTTTGTTTTCCACATCACTTTTATCTGGCCCATCTTGAGTCCTATTATTATATAGAAAATTAGTAAACTAGTAAATAAAGTATTGATTTGAATTTTATGAGCTTTTCTAGAAACTAACCAAATAAAGGAGAGGGTCATGGATACCTCTCACCTATATTTGGCCAGTCAAAAACATGTGACAATGGTGGTTTTCACCAGCATAAATTATAGGAGGGGGGCATCAGTCTAATAATACTGAGTTTCACCTTGCAGAATCTTATTCTGGCCAGGTCAGAGGAGGAATAGAACTAAGTTTAATCCTGCTAGTTCTCTGAAAATTGCTAAAAGGTGGTGGGTAAGGTAAATAGGGAGTAATGGAGAGTGAGGAATACAATTTTTTTTCTTTTTTTTTATATTTTATTTAAACACCTTGATTACATGCATGATTGTGTTTGGGTTTCAGTCATGTAAAGAACACCACCCATCACCAGTGCAACATTCCTATCACCAATGTCCCAAATCTCCCTCCTCCCCACCCGACCCCCGCCTGTACTCTAAACAGGCTTTCCATTTCCCTCATACATCCTCATTATTAGGACAGTTCAAAATGTAGTTATTTCTCTAACTAAACTCATCACTCTTTGTGGTGAGCTTCCTGAGGTGAGCTGTAACTTCCACCTCTTTTCTCTTTTGTGTTTGAAAGTTATTATTGCAAGAATGTCTTTCATTTTTCTTAAAACCCATAGATGAGTGAGACCATTCTGCGTTTTTCTCTCTCTCTCTGACTTCCAAAACCTGGAAATCAAGCTCCCATACGATCCAGCTATACCACTCCTAGGAATATACCCTAGGAACACAAAAATAGAATATAAAAACCCCTTCCTTACACCTATATTCATTGCAGCACTATTTACCATAGCAAGACTCTGGAAACAACCAAGATGCACTTCAACAGATGAATGGCTAAAGAAACTGTGGTACATATACACAATGGAATATTATGCAGCTGTCAGGAGAGATGAAGTCATGAAATGTTCCTATACATGGAGGAATACAATTTATTGGCTTCATAGACCTTCACAAACAATTGAGATGAACCAAAACAAAACAGAAGAAGCAATTTGAGCTTGGTCCTGAGACTATGACTGAGCATATATATGCAAATATCTTATTTTGATCCACAGCATTTTGTGCCCATAACCACATTTCCACCAGAAGTCTCATAAAAAGTCAAGCCGTTAAACACATTTTTATTATTTGGCATTCTGGGCCAAGGTCTATATAGTATTAGGGGTTAAATTGAGGTCTCCATTATGCAAAACATGCATTCAGGCTTCTGAGCTCTCTCTCTCTCTAGCCCCAAAACTCTGACTTCATTAATTTTTCATGTTTTAAACTTTATTGATTGATTGATTGGCTGTTGGGCCACACCCAGCAGGGGTTACTCCTGGATCTGCACTCAGAAATTGCCCCTGGCAGGCTGGGGGACCATATGGGATGTTGGAATTGAACCGGGTGCCTCCCTTGTCGGCACATGCAAAGCAAACATCCTACCGTTGGGGTATCTCTCGAGCTCCAATTTTTTTCATTTTTTTGTTTGATGTTTATGTTAGTTTTTGCTTTTGTTTTGGGGAAGACACCCACTGGTGCTCAGAGATTACTATGGATCTTTGCTCAGATATCACTCCTGGAAAAATTTGAGGGACTATATACAGTGCTAGGATGAAATCCTGGTCAGCTGCATGCAAAGAAATTACTGTACTATCTCTCCAACTTTAATTGGGGGTGATATTGGTCCACACCCTGTGACGCTCAGGGGTTACTCCTGTCTATGTGCTCAGAAATCGCTCCTGGCTTGGGGGACCATATGGGACGCCGGGGATCAAACCCAGGTCTGTCCTGGGTCAGCCGCTTGCAAGGCAAACGCCTACCACTGTGCTATTGCTCTGGCCCCAAACTAAAAACATTTTAAAGATGAATCCATATTATGTATAAGGAAACAGAGACTCTTATGGCTTCTGGTTAGCCATGAGCTGCTACTGTTTTTTAATGGAGAAGATGGCAGTTACCAGAAACCCACCTCTTGTAATTACTACAGGATGGCAGTTGGCAGGGTGTATATAAAACACCCCCACGCTGATGTGCTAGGGGGCGCTAGAAGAATCTGCCTCTGCCAACACTGCCAGATTGCTGGTACTGGATGGTTGCTGCCAAATTACAGAGGAGAAGGTTTTCCAGACTCCCAGCTCCTGCGATCTTTTGCTGCCTCTGCCTCTGGTCCTTT
Source organism: Suncus etruscus (assembly GCF_024139225.1). Classification (NCBI taxonomy): domain Eukaryota; kingdom Metazoa; phylum Chordata; class Mammalia; order Eulipotyphla; family Soricidae; genus Suncus; species Suncus etruscus. Next base: position 59,469,501 of record NC_064861.1, on the reverse strand, counting down.
TCCTGGCTGACTTCTTGCCCTGGTTCCAAACTTAGCCCTCTCTTCTTCTCTTGACCTAGGTAGTTGGCTGTAAGGTCCCTGTTTCTAAAACTCTTTCATTGGCGTTTTGATTGCCCTTGACAGTAACAGTATGTATATAGTGTACCTCTTACTAAACATCTGTTAATAAATCTGGGAAGATAGTATAAAGATCTAAAGCACCCTGAGAGTTTGTACATTAATGGTATCCAGTCCGGCCATGTAAGAATAAGAGAATGATAGTTCTAGAAGGTAAATTCTCTTTCCTACAGAATCAATAAATCAAGAAGAACTTCTGAAAAATATATGTGGATCTTCTGTTTGTGAACTCTCAGTATTGGTAAATGACAGTTGTTATTTTTTCTCACGATGATGTTCCTTAAGTACACTAAAGTTCCTTAAATACCCTATTAGAAAACTCCACTAACTAACCCATAACAATAAAATCAATATATTGGGGGCTAGTGTGGAAAACAGTTGGCAATATGCTCCAGAAACCATTTGTCATGCCATGGACCAAACCAGAGTCAGATACATGCAAACCCAGTACTTAAATCCTGTATTAGCTCTCCAGCCCCATGATGTCAACTATTTTTTATTTGTTTATTTTGGGGACATATCTGACAATGCTCAGAAATGCTCACATGTCTGGCCATTCAATCAGGAATTACTCCTATGGGTACTTGCATGCTCCAGATCCCTATCTGAGATGTTGGAGATGGTATTTAGGGTAAAATCCATATAGCTCCATCCCCAGATGTCTACATTTTTGTTCACTGGATCTTCCTGCATCACATAATAATATCCTACAAAGAAAGGAACTGCATTATTTCTTTCCACACGCTTAGTGTCTCTGGTAGTTACTGATATTTGTCAGACTCAGTAAATAAAGTGTTGAACTGTTGGATTACCTTAATCAACCTTCATAATACCTAATATGAAATCCCACCCTAATCAATATTCTTACTCGACCCTAGGGTGTGATCTGGTGATGGGATTGTTGGATTATTTACTATTTGATATTCATCTCCCACCCTAAGGTATGGCCTGGTTCTTGTCAATAAAAGTAGGGGCCTGAGGAAGGCAGGTACTCATCCTTTGGGCTTCCTCCACTAAGCTGCTTTCCTTTTCAGGAGCAGACAGCTTGTGTGGTGGGATTCCTTGCTTGAGTACTGGATTTACTGAACTTGTTCTTATACCTTTCACTGTGTGGATTATTCCCTGTATCTATGTTTTCTTCCAGACCTGTGTATCACCATCCTCATTTGGGAGCCTGGGGCTCCACTTATATTGAACAAACGAATGAAATAACAGTAAGCATCATCAGAACTGTGCTTTGAACCGGTACATTAGAGAGTAAATTCTCATTCAACTTTTTCTTTGTGTTAGTCATTAATAGCAATGACATGGTCAAAAAGAAGATCAGAAAAATATGATGGTTCTACATTTATGAGTTGACACTTTTTCAAATAGTCAAGTGTCCTAATTGTTTAGCAACTGTTAATCTTTTATTAGTGTTTTCCTGTTAACAGTATATTAGCTTGAACACCAAGAAACTAGGTATAGTCATAGCTAAAGCATAGACCTAGTTAAAGGAAATTCACATCTCTAGGAGTTGCAGAAGTTATTTAGTTATGAACCTCAAAGTTTAAATGAAAGAAACCTTCACATTTTCATTATAATGGCTCAGAAGATGGAGAAATTTACTTTGAAGTGAGTTTGTAGATAATGAATTCAATTTTTATTGAAACTATAATGGATTAATATAATGTTTAATAATGGATTATTAAACAAATAATAGTTGATAAAAATGGTACCTGTTTCTGGTAGCTCTTATCTATGCGTGATTCACCTCCAAGCTCATAAGGTAGCTTGTCCTGTACTAGAAACTGGGCCCAAATAAAATTTGGTTACAAAACTTAGTTACAAAAATTTTCATAGTAGGGTTTCAGTCATACAATGTACACCCCATCACTAGTGCAACTTTCCCGAGAACAATGTCCCCATTTCCCTCCTCCTCGCCCCTGCCTTTCTTCAGTGTAGACATTCTATTTTTCTCTATTACTATCATTATACCAGTTGTTAATGCTGTAATTTCTCTAACTGCACTCTCCACTCTTTGTGGGAAGCTCCTCATTTCTATGGTCTCTGGGTACTATCACTGTATTGTCTTTTTTATTTTTCTTATATCCCACAGATGAGTGAGGGTATTTTGTGTCTCTCTCTGACTCATTTCACTCAACATAATATTCTCTATGTCCATTCATGTATAGGCAGATTTTATGACTTCATTTTTTCCCAACAGATGTGTAGTATTCTACTGTGTAGATGTAACCATAGTTTCTTTAGACACTCACCTGTTGTCAGGCACCTGGTTCATTTCCAGATTCTGGCTATTGTAAATAGCACTGCAGTGAACATAGAAATGCAGAGGATATTTTTGTATTTTTTTTTTTTTTTGTTTTTTGGGCCACACCCTGTGACGCTCAGGGGTTACTCCTGGCTATGCGCTCAGAAGTTGCTCCTGGCTTCTTGGGGGACCATATGGGACGCCAGGGGATCGAACCGCGGTCCGTCCTAGGCTAGCGCAGGCAAGGCAGGCACCTTACCTCCAGCGCCACCGCCCGGCCCCATATTGTGTTTTTTTTTTAAATGTGTTTTGTGTTGCTAGGGTATAACCCTAGTAGTGGATACAACTTTTATAAGTATATTTTAAAGGTGAAGAGATAGTATAGTGGGTAAGTGTCTTGCTTTGTTTGTGGCAGCCATCATTGTTTAATCTTTGCCACTACAAGATACTGATTCCCATCAAGAATTATTATTGAGCGCAAAGACAGGAGTGAGCCTTGAGTATACACAAATATAAAAGAAAAATATTATTTTAATAAAGATGCCATTATAATGTTGCACACTGAAAGTTCAATTCACATTATAATTCAATAGTTGTTCAAGAACAAAAGAATACTTTCTAAATACCATTGCTGATGTGATCATTGTTTTATTACAAGATGATTTAACTTCTGAAGATTCAAATGTCACATTGGTCTGGACGTCCGGATACCTCAGGGGAAAATCACCTCACTTGCAACTGTGAGGCTGTGAATTGGAGCCACAGTGTCAGCCAGCAAATACAAAGTGCATATTGGGGTCCACAGGGTTAGCAAACAAGGCTGTCCATAACCAAGTGAGTGTCAATACTGTAACTGCAGCTAGGAGTGTGGTTGTGAGTCTTCAGCGAGCATCTGTGGAAAAGCATCAGCAGCAACATTGTGAACACTGCAGCCTAGAGTGTGCAAATCCCAGTCACTTCAATCACAACGGCAAAAAGGGAAGGAAATTGAAAGGCCTTTAATATTTTTTTTAATTTTATTAAAACCATTGTGATTTCCAAAGTCCTTCATAGTTGGATTTTAGGCATAAAGGGACAGTGAATCAGGGCCATTCCTACCACCATTGTTGATCTCTCTCCACCAATGGCCCCAGTGTACATCCTTTGCTCCCTTGTATTTAATAAGCCCATTTTAAGTTTAGATTGTTATAATTTGAGTCTTTTAATTCTACTATTGTTGACTTTGGCTTGGCTATTTAATTCTGTCCTTTTTTTTTTTTATCCACCAATGCACCTGAGACCACTTGGCTTCTGGCCATCCTTTCTTTTTGTTTTTCTTCTTTATTTTATAGAAAAAAATACAAGAATATGAGGTAAAACAAAGTAATTCATGCCCCAAGGTTCTATGAAAAAGGTGGGTTTTTAAACCTCATTGTCATACTTATTTGTTTGTCAGATTATGAAAATAAATAAAAGCAGGGCACTTTTAATCAGTATTATCAGTAAGTTTGATGACTACACGTCCCAGTGTACTCTGAAATAGTCCCAGAGTTTGTGGTTTTAGAGTCATTTATTAGTACTGTTATTATTATTATTATTATTATTATTATTATTATTATTATTATTGCTGTTGCAGTTGTTTTCTTTGGAACCAAATGCAGGACCTACTCTTTACTCTTGGCTCTTGCAATCAAAGATCCCTCTTGGTGGTGCTCAGGATTGTCGGGATTAAAAACAGACCTGACATATGCAAAGTTAGTGCCACATTCATTGTATTATCTCTCTGCTACCCAAAACAAAATTTTAAACATATTTTTGTGATAGTTTTGGTAACATGATTACAAATGTGTTCAAGTTTATGGTAACAATGTACAAAATTACTGCAACCTACTACCACGGAAGTACCTATAACACTCTTAACACCAGTGTTTCCTTATAATTCCCAAAGGGACCCATTAGAAGTCATTTCCATTGTTATCCTATGAATAATCAGACATTGTGTTGCCAGTGTAATGGGTTCTCAGTGGCACATGGACATTTCCTCTACTACTATAGAAATTGATTAAGATGCTCTGTGAAGGGGAAAGAGACATAGACCATAATCTTATTGATTTTAGAGGACTATCCTAACATATCCAAATAGTTCCACTCTCTGCATTCTTACATTTTAGAACATATCTTCTTTTACAATATAGACTGAGTGGTCAGAAAACTAATACAGTGCAAGGGCTTTTGTCTTGCACATGGCCAACATGAGCTAAATCTACCATATCACATATGTTCCCCCAAACTTGCCAGAAATAATTCCTTTGCACAAAGCCAGGAGTGACCCCTGAGCATTGCTGGGTATGGTCCAAAACAAAATAAATACATAAAATAAAAATATAGATTTTTCCCCCAGAATTAAGATACAGTGGAGAAAAATACTGGGTTCCTATTGTTGGCACAATTTTTAGCATTTTAATGTTTCACTTAACAGTTGATATATAATATTAAGAACGGGGCTGGAATGATTGTAGGGAGTAGGGTATTTTTCTTGCACTCAGCTGACCTGAGTTTGATCCCCAGCCTCCCTATATTCAGTGGAGCCCAGCCAGGAGTGATACCTCAGTGCAAAACCAAAAGTAAATACTGAATATCATCAGGTGTGGCCTCCAAACCAAAACTAAATAAATTAAAAAAATAAAATAAATAATTTTAATAAAATAAGAATAATAAATAGTATTTTAAAATGGCCAATTTACTTGAGTTGCTATCCATTACCATATTCTGTGAATGGATCATTACTTAGTGACCAAATTAGCCCATATATATTAGCAATATTATAACTTATAAAAGCCAAAATTTATCAGGTCACTTTGAAAATTAATCACAGCAAAATAAACCAAATTTTTGTCTTCTTTTAAGTTTTACTGAGGATGTTCAGATAATAGAAAGGTACTGACTAAGGCAGATAACTTAAAAGAAGCTGGGTAAAACAAATGACTTTATGGCTCCAACTAACAAATAGCAACAAAAGTGATCTAGGAGAAACATAGAAATTAGAAAATGGGCCAGAGTGATAGCAGGTAGCTGATACAGATTGGATCCTGGGCATCCAATATGGTCCCCAGAGACTGTCAAGAGTGATTTCTTAGTGCAGAGCCAGAAGTAACCCCTGAGAACGACCAGATGTGGCCCCAAAACAAAACAAAACAGAAAAGAAAAGAAAAGAAATTAGAAGCGACATGGGCTCTGTCACCCAAAGTATCTAAAAGAAAGACTTAGTTTTTTTTTCCATCTTCACTCAAATAAAATATTTTTAAAGTAGGAAAGAAGAAAAGTCAAACATTTATTAGTTACTCTGATAATTAATACTTTTTCTGTTTGCTTGTTTGTTTTCTGGGTTACACCTGGTGATGCTCAGGAGTTACTCCTGGCTATGTACTCAGAAATTGCTTTTGGCTTGGGGGACCATATGTGATGCCAGGGAGAGAACTGAGGTCCATCCTGGGTCAGCCGAGTGCTGCGCTGTCGCTCCAGCCCCGACAGTTAATACTTTTTAATAATATTTTGCTATTATTTTATTTTATTAATACATTTTTTCTTTCTGGTGAATGATATAGATAAAAAGAGATTGATCTTGTATTGATATTTGTTTAAGTTGTCTGATAGATAAATATGGGCTCATTATAATTTCTATTTTCATTTGACATTTCCATAATAAAAGTAATTAAATCAAATGTTGGTCTTACTTTACTGTTGTTACTATTCTTGATAATGTCTTGCCTTCCTTCTTGATTGAGAAAAGAATAGTATTTACACAGGTGTGATTTAAAAACATATATTTTTATTTTTTATTTAAACACCATGGTTACAAGGTTAATACTATATGTTTTTTACAGATAAAGTTGTTCATGATTGAGTTGTAGGAATACAATATATAACGATCTTTATAGTGCATATTTATTATATCTTGTAGTTTGAGGCCACACTAGCAGTGCTAAGGGCTTACTTCTGGCTCTGTGCTCAGGGATCACTGCAATGGGATTTGGGAAGCCACATGGGATTCTGTGGATTGTATTTCAGGTGACCTACATGAAAGATAAGTAACCTATCATCTGTACTAATCTCTCTATAACTCAACACCTGCATTTTTAAAGCAGTGCTTTATCATGCAACAGAGAAAATATCACTAATATAAATATTGTCTGTATTTTTGTGCTAATTATATTTTATTGCTTTTATTGGGTGGAGTTAAGGGTGGGGTGTATATCTTATTGATAGTCAAGGCTTACTCCAGACTCTGTGCTTAGGAAATCACTCCTGTCCAAGGTGGAACTTGAATTGCCTCATGCAAGGTAAAATCTGTAACCCTTATACTGTCTCTCTAGCCCCCTAATTTTTACCTTTTTCATACATTATATGGTATGATCATTGAGTTTGAATTGTTTTCTTAAATTTTTCCCTATGGCGGCAAATCCTCACAAGCTGAGATTCTTTTAATTTTATTGTATTGAAACAATTATGTTCTACAGAGTTTTTCATAGTTGAATTTTAGATATATAGTGCATCAAGGCCATTCCCACAACAAGTGTCAACCTCCCTCCCAAAGTACATGGACCCAAAGTACATGCTACACACCACCCTTTGCCCTATTGCCTACCAGTAAAACAGGCCCATTTAAGTTTAAATTGTTAAAGTTTAGGTCTGTTGATTCTATTATCATTGACTTTGGCTTGGATATTTAGTTATGTCCTTATTTTTTTTTCTCCACTAGTGCTTCTGAGACCACTTGGGCCCTAACCCCCAGCTTTTCTTAGAGAAATTAGAAAAGAAAAGAAAAATGGGTCTGTGGGCGGCAGGTTGGTTTTTGTTTATTTGTTTATTTGGTTTGTTTGGTTTTGTATAGGTACAGCAAAAGATGGGGAAAATAGAAATGAAAAATCTTTGGTTTAAAAACAGAGAGACCCTACCCATAAAGAAATTTGCCATGAGCCTAACTACAGGCTCAGGCATACTAAGTTGTCTAACCCCAAAATCTTTCTTTGTCGTCCCAGTAAAAGTGCTTCTCAATCACAGTTGTTGCAGTCTGGTTTCTATAGTTAAAGATCTTGTTTTTTTCTTACAGATTCTATGTTGAAATCAGGGTGACATTGAGCATCTTCTGGTTTCATCTCACTAATAGGTAGCAATGCAGGAAACTCTGTCCTGAAAGAAAGTTGTTGCTATTACCAAGTCATCAGGATGTTATATTAACCCACTCTGGAGAAAGTCATTGCCGGGGCAGCATTAGGACCTTCCCTGGTAGAAGTCTGATTCCTGGTGCTGGTGCAGAAAACCATGCTGGTTCCATAAATAGAATCCAAAGTTTCGGGAGTAAATGGCTAATATTTGATCTGAAGCCTAAGTCAAGTCACTATGACAAATGTTAAGGGTGAAATTCAAAATTTATGAATTCCTATTAGTTAAGAACTTGTTTTCACAATTGAAAATTTCTCTAACATGCCTATACAAAAATAAACAATTTCATATAATACTACTGGTGCATATGGGAGTAAAAATAACAAGCTAAACAATCCACGAAAACCTGATTCAACTCAGAACCCAAGAGAAACTTATCTGCTAGAATTTCCTACTAAATAGATCTAAAAAAAAGAATGGGGAAAACTGCCACTACATAAGAAAGTAGACAATATAAATTATATCATTAAGAAATACACATCTAAAGAAATATTCAAGGGAGATATACATGTCCCCTTTAAAGTCTTTTGAAATAGTATGGGGGTGAATATAAAATTCCAGAGCACAGCTTCTGCCTATGACACGGTCTCGTGAAGTCTGAAAAATGTCTCCCAGTAGTCACATATTAGGAAATGTCCTCAAGCTGGGGTTTCTCAAAAACAGAATCTGGTGGTGAGCACCAGTTTATAGCAAAGGGAGGTGGGAAAAAGGGGCCCACTGAGAGCAAATCAGCAGCAATGGCTGTGGCAGCTTCTTCTCAGGATCAGGAAACAATCTGCACTTCTAATGCAAAGTGAGAACTTTTTTTTCTCAGCCTCTCTTAAATTTTAACCTGGAGGGAAACTGGGAAAAATGGCAGAAGGAAATAAACATTAGTGAAGGGCTAGGTGTTGGAACCTTGTATGACCGAAGCTCAACTATCAATAACTTTTTGACTCTGTATCTCACAGTTTTACTAAGAAAAAAATAATTTTAATCTATAAGTGAATCCGAGAAGGGATCTTGTGAACAACCAACTCACTGGCAGTTTAGAAATGAAGTCTGAGAGCCTGGAAGGAGAACAGCAGCTAAGGTGACCATATGCATGAAACCAACCCAGGTTTTCGAGCTTCCCATAATATCTCTTGAGTCCCACCAGAAGTGCTTGACGAATATAAAGCCAGGAGAAAGCCTGAGCACAGGAAATTATGGCCCAGAATCAAAACATTTAGGTAACAAAAGCAAATTGAGTTCAGGTAAATTGACAATTTCTGATCATGAAACGTTCTTGAAATTTTGCTTCAGTCTAAAAAGCAGGAGTTGAAACTCCTAGTGACTGGTAGTTACAGTAGATATCACCCTTCCCCAAAAACCAAGTGGATGGTATGTATATGAGGGGTGTCCTTGAGTATCTTTATCCCCAGGATGTGATTGACAGAGAAACAAAATGGTTCCAGACTACTTGCTGCTTGACACACTGGACTTCCTGTGAGGGAAAGTGAATTTAATGTGGAAAAACCAACAGCTGCCTGTCTACAGTTTGTCTGGCAGTCACTGACCTAGGCCTGCTATCAGCCCTGCCAGAAGGAAGTCTCAGGTATAGGTTTTGGCAGCTTGACTTACTTGACATAGCATTAAAACATTTCTTTCAGGTCCCCAGTCAAGCCTGCCACAGGGGGATAAAATGTTCCCCTTGGACGGGCTGTCAGAAAGAGTATCACAGCTACAGAGTGGAAGCCAAGCCCTGCACCCATCACATGGCTACTGTGGAACAGTCAGCTCAGGGGCTAGTTAGTGGAGATGCCCCTCAACTGTGAACAGAATGGAGATTCAGATTTCTGTGACAGATCAGAGCCTGAGAGTGGTTCTTCGCCCCCCCCCCCAAATCCCTGCTCATTTGTAAGGTTTTCAAAGTATTTCATTTCTTTTGAGTTTAATCATTCAGAGGTACATCCTGAAGAATTGTACCCAAGTCATAAAGCACCTGAAATTAGGAACCTATTGGAAAAGGGGAAACAGGACTCCAATTTAATTTTTATCCTTTGTAGTAAACATTTAGCCATTGGCCAGCCAAAGTGTGGGAGAAGTTTCTGAGTCTTGGGTTATAAAACAGCTCATGTCTCCTTTCCTTTATCATTCTCAAACCCACCTCCTCGGACTTTGCCTAATTGTCTAGATTCTGTTGAGAGTAACTCATGGGGTCAGCTCAGTCAGTTGGATATCACACCTTTTGTATTAGTTGAGAATGGAACCAAAGCATTAAATGTCTCCCCTCTCTCTGCTGCTTCATTTCCTCATTGGTTTAATATTTTATAAAACAATTTGAAAAGCTATTTCACTTCAGGCAGTGCCTGCTTTTATTTTTTAGCAAAAAAATATCCTTGAGACTAGAAGCTTAAAGCATTCTGAAAACTCTTTTGAAACAGAGTGAAGGGATGGGGACGGCTCAAAGAAATGAAGCACATTCTCTGCATGTATGATACCCTGAGTTTGAGCCTGGTAAAACATGTACATTCACCACAGCTCTCTGAGGTGTCACCAGTCCCAATCAATACCATATCAAGGAAGTTGACCATCTAACATCTGACTCATGTCCTGCCAGATCAAGTGTCATTTAGAATCACACCAACGTTCTCTCAGGTCTACTTAGGATAACCTCCGTTAATAAAGAAAAATATAATGTATATGGATCATTGTTTCATCATCTTGGCAATGATAGGGTAAGATAAATGTTTGAGAAATTAATAAATATATATAGCTTTGTCACTGCATGTGTGTAATTACAACTAATGTATCATATATGAGTAGTACTAAACTGTTATGAGAAAATAAAATAATCCATGGAAGGACAGGGTTTTTAGGCTGAGAAAGAAATGTTTACATTTTTTCAGTCCTTTTGTTATTTTGGGGAGAACACCCAGCTGTGCTCAGGTCTTACTCCTGGTTCTGAGGGCAGGTATCACTTCTGGTAATACTTGAGAGACCGTTTAGGTTGCTGTAGATCAAATATGTTTTGGTTACGGACAAAACAATCAACTTACCTATTATATACTTCTCTGACCCTAGCTAGGTGCTTACATTTTATGTGGTCTGACCAGAGAAAACTTCAATGAGAAGGTAGTATGAATGCAAAAATGTGTGCAAAAAATTTTAGGTGGGAGAGTCAGTGTCATAAAGGCACCAGAACCAAAAAGTCAAAAAAAAAAAATAAAGAAGATATTTGAATGAAAAAAGAGATGAAAAGAAATATTTGTAACATCCAAATGCCCAGCTGAATTCATGCTAATAGTTAAAGGAACAAAGATTATAAACAAAATAGAAGCAGCTTAGAAAAACCATGGCCAGCAAAACCATACTCAAATATATATTAAACTATGTTAAATATATATTATTGTAATAGTATATCATATATTAAATATATATTAAACTGCTATTTGAATGAAATCAAGATAAAAAATAAATAAAAGCAGTTAAACATAATATTAGTGCTGGCAAGACATCAGAGAAACATATTTGGATATTTGGGTAGCAGAAATATAAATTGCTATACATTTTAGAAAATTGATTTCACATTTTCTTTCTTTTTGGGGGGTCCACACTCAGTGACACTCAGGGGTTACTCCTAGCTATGCACTCAGAAATCGCTCCTGGCTTGGGGGACCATATGGGATGTCGGGGGATTGAACTGCGGTCTGTCCTAGGATAGTGCCAGCAAGGCAGATGCCTTACCGCTCTGCTCCACCATTCTAGCCCTGATTTGACATTTTCCAGTAAAAAATATCAAGACAGCATTACTCTGCCCCTGAGGATCTACTCAAGGATGTCATTCAAAATTTGAAAACACACAGGTCAGTAGTATCAGAAACTAATTTATTGTTCAGTCACACCATGTATGTTAAGTAGTTGTTTCATCTTTTTTTCAATTTATTAATAGGTAGTTATTTAAAGTGTGGTTCCTAACTTATTTTGTAGCAAGACTCCATGTTAAATATTGTTATCTATTAAATGGGAGTATCTGGAGTCCATGCTGAGTACTAGATGTGATCTTGATTATGGTTTCTGAATTTTTGATATGTGCATACATATATCTGCATGGGTTTCATTTTTTTCTCAATTAAAAGGAAATGATGGCTTATGTGTTAGAGTTGTCCAGAGAAACAGAAATCAATAGGATATGTGGATGTGTGTGGATTTTATATTAACACAAAGAAAAAGAGATACTTGTTGATTGACCTGAGTGTACCAGATTAGCAAATTCATAGAGTAGGTCAGCAGGCAGAAGACCCTGAGAAGGTCTTATGCCCAAGGAAAACTACTGTGATATTTCTATCATATTCTTCTTCTGAGGATGTCTTCTGTGTCTAGAAAGGCTTTAAGCACATTGCTTCTGGAGCACCAACTTTATGAAAGAAAATCTACTCTTTTTTTATCTAAATTTTATAGTTTTAAATATGAATTTATTCCTAAAATTTATTTTCATAGTAATATCTAGGATAATGTTTATCAAGTATATAGGTTAAAGCCAATGAATTAATCATAACAGCCTATAACAGTTCCAGGTTTGCCTGATGTACCAAATTCTTAACTCAGAGAATAGTACCAGCAAAGCCGAGCTATGATTAGATATAAGTAATCTTCCTCCTAACAAACAAACAACAACAACAAAAATACCCCAATGTTGGGATAGTCCCATGGACAAAACAGTTTAGGTATTTTAGAATATTGAGGGTATACAAATGTGTACTCAGGAAAGAAAAGAAAAAAACAGTTTAGTATCTTTTAGAAGTAATGGGAAACATAAACAGAAAGATAATAGGAACTTGGGGTCAAAGTTTGCATTACAGGAATCCTATGCCCTGGCTCAATCCTTTTTATCCCATATGATCCCAGGAGTAAATCATGAGCACTGCTGGTCTGGCAAAAAACAAACAAAAATAAGAATAGGAAAGAGTCCCAACTTTCCTCTATACTTTAAAGGTGTCTGTTGACTGCCTCTGTAAAATATCACAGACTCTGTGCTTCCTGTACCTATTGAATTTTGATGTGCTTACTCACTGTCCTTAATGTCTCTGTCAACAATAGGTTGGGGTTGGGGAGCAATATTGTATTGAATAAATGGTCATTTTTGTAAACTCATTCAGGGCTGCCCTGAGGACTCCTAAGCTTGGGAAAACCCCCACAAAAACATAAGTTAGGTAGTTTGGTGTCTATGGCAATCAATGAGCAAATCCAGTGGGTATGCACGAGGCCACCTAGTGGATAAATTTATGACAAATAGAAGTGAATTTCCTATAAAAATATTCCTGTATCAAGAAAAACAAGAACAGGGACCAGAGCAGTGGTGCAGCAGTAGGGCTTTTTGCCTTGCAAGTGGCTGATCTAGGACAGACAGCGGTTCCATCCCCGGAGTTCAATATGGTCCCCCAGGCCTGCCTGGAGCGATTTCTGAGGTCATAACCAGGAGTAAACCCTGAGTGTCACCGGATATGGCCTAAAAAAACAAAACACACAAAAAACAAAAAAAACTACAAAAAAGAGAAACAAGAATAAAACTAGGCATGTTGGACAGTTTTCACATCATCATTGTTAATTGCACAACTTCCAATCTAATATTTATATTTTATTTAAAAATATTTTTCTCTTGGGATAGGGAAGTAGTGAGATAGTTGAGCATATTATTTTGCATGTGGGAGGCTTGAGCTTGCTCTCAAGGGCCACATGATCTTTGGAGCCAGGAGTGACATGGGAGCCCCTAAGCACTACCAGGTGTGGTCCCAAACTCCCCAAATAAATAGAATAAAAACAAGATTTACCCCCAAGTATAGTATTCTTGTTCTTTAAAAGAATGAAGGGTAGTGTAAAAAATTTTTATTTGTCCTGGTCATACCACAAGTGAAGAATTAATTCTAAATAAGCAAACCCAGTTTTCCAATAGCACTAATAAATGAACATCTAAGTGGTAAAATATTTTTAAATCATTTTACAAAGACAAAGATGGACCTCAGTTAGAGTCTCAGACAAGAAAATAGTATTTGGGATTTGTTTTACAATATTTCCAAAGACTGTCTTTTAAGATGAAGGAAGCAGAGAGGAGTATAGATAGATAGATAGATAGATAGATAGATAGATAGATAGATAGATAGATAGATAGATAGATAGATAGATAGATAGATAGATAGATAGATAGATAGATAGATAGATGGATGGATGGATGGATGGATGGATGGATGGATGGATGGATGGATGGATGGATAGATAGATAGATAGATAGATAGATAGATAGATAGATAGATAGATAGATAGATAGATAGATAGATAGATATAAATATATATATATATAGATATATACACCTAGTACAGGCATTAAAGGATCTGCCTTCCATGTTTAATTTTTGCTACACATGTTCAATCCTGGTTACACCCTAGCATGAGAGGTTTAGCCATGGAGACTCACTAAACTGCCAGTATGGCCCAGGTAGTAACCAGCACCACAGAGCCCAAATAGAACCATATTCTTGTGGCTCTTACATTGCACAGATGACCCAGATGTATTAGAAAAGCTAGGAGCAATCTCAATATCATCAGTTATCTCCAGAAAACTGGAGAACCCTCCAAATTATTTCAAGTAGAAGGAAGAGCTGTGGAATTTATGCATGTGGGGAATCATAAGCTCTACATTAGTCATGTTATTAAATGATATGTCATGGTCATTAGTTAGGCATGCTGCCTATTCAGATTGTCACAGTTTACAGGAGAAGAGGAGAATCTATGTATTCTCCTCTAATACATAGAGGAGAGAGTCCAGCAAAATTCAACTACAATAGGGATGGATAAGACTATTATGGACATAAGCCTCTATTTTATTTTTTTTGTGGGGGTCACACCCGCAGCACTCAGGGATTACTTCTGACTCTATGCCCAGAAATTGCCCCTGGCAGGTACGGGGAACCATATGGGATGCCAGAATTCGAACCACCATCCTTCTGCATGAAAGGCAAATACTTTATCTCCGTGCTATCTCACCAGCTCCTAAGCCTCTATTTTATAAATGTAAATACAAATATATCGCTATATAGCCACATTTTATGAAAGTCTATTTCATGATCTATATCAAATTAAAACATGAGATTTTATATGTAAAATTATTGAATCATTTTGTTTCTTTTGCAGAAATACTTAGATACTAAAGCTTGCATTTTCAGAAGACATTGGTAATTTCTAAAAATTGCTGAAAGGAAGGAATGGGGAAATGATAGATAATTTCACCTGTTTTTTTTCCCAGCCAGACTGACTTCAATGACTTCATCTTCTAATGATTTATGGATTGCAGTGATTTAATAGTGTAGTCTAACTTAATGATAGTTTCTCATGGGTCTAATTCGTATAGTCTTTCAAAATGCATGCTTTCAATGATAGCATTCATTAAGTGCAAAAATCCTTTCTGTTTTAGAATATAACTAAAGAAAATAAAAAATTTAAAGAGAAATCAAAAAATCAAGCTACAATTTTTATGCTCTAATTCTCTTTAATAGAAGGGAATCTTATCTTAAAGTTTTCTAGTTTTGGAGCTGGGGAAAATTTTTCTAGTTTTATTAGTCAAAATGGCAAGATACTGGAATTTTTCAGTAAAGGCAGCAGAGAAAGAGGAAAGGGACAAAAAAGAAAACAAGAAAAACATGAGAATAATGATAACTATAAAATTAAATTTATTGTTTTTGGATAGCTCCATTTTTTGGTAAACCCCAAGCTTCACACATGCAAGCATAAATGTTTTAAAATATAAACTAATAAAAATAATAACTGTAAAATCAAAAATCATATTTAATGGAGATATCCACAAATTAAATGCACACCTAGCCAACAAACACATGGAAAAAATACTTGTCATCTGCTGGCTCTCAGGGAAATGAAAGTAAAATTGTCAATGAGCTATCATTTCATATCACTGAGAATAGTGATCTTCAAATGAGGCTAGAAATTGCTGGTGGAGGTGGAGGGAAAGGAATCATCATTCTTTCTTTATTGATGGAATATAAACTTTGGTTCAAACTCCATGGAAAACAGTATTATGATTTCTCAAAAAGTTTCACATAGAATTACCTAATGAACCAGCAATTCCACTCAGGGATTTCCATCACTTAAAGTACCCCAAATCACTAATTTGAAAAGATATATGCATACTCATGTTCATTCCTACACTATTTATAATCTCCAAGATTTGGAAACTATCCCGTAACAGATTAGTAGATAAAGAAAGTGAAGTCTTTGTGGATACACAATGGGATATTTCTCAGCTATAAGAAACAATAAAATCTTGCCTTTGCTACAACACTGGAGGATGTCCTGCTAAGCAAAATCAGTAAAATGTGAAAAAAAAAGAGTCAAATGCTAAATGATCTTCCTGATATATGTTTTATAATGAAAAAAAGCAAGGGAAGAGAAAATGTCCAATGAAAAACCTAAACCTTTAACTCTGACCACAAGCCTAAGGTTACATGTATTTTGAAAAAGAGGTATGAAAGAATCTGTGCTCTTTGGTGGAGGGATATGGACACCTTGGTGGTGTGTTAAAAATGTACACCTAAATCAAGGAAATAACTATAATTCAATATAAACCAATGCTATATCATAAAAACTAAATTAATAAATGCAGATTATCTGGAAACACTTAGCATAGGTTCAGAATAAAAAATATTATCCATGAATTAAAGATAACTTTATTAGTAAAGTATAAATTCAATAATATCCCATCAAATCTTTTCCTGTTAAAAATAAGCACATAGGAGGCTGGAAAGATAGCACAGAGGTAAGGTGTTTGCCTTAGAAGCAGAAGGACGGTGGTTCAAATCCCAGCATCCCATATGATCCCCCAAACCTGCCAGGAGTGATTTCTGAGCATAGAGCCAGGAGTAACCCCTGAGCACTACTGGGTGTGACCACAAAAAAAGAAAAAAAAGCACATATTTTGGAGATAAAAAATAAAAATAAAATCAAGCTAGCTTTATTTTTTATAGAAATATTAACTCAAAATGACAATAGACCTGTGTATAAGATCTGAAACAATCCTAATAAAAAATATGAAATGATAATTGCAATGTGACTCGGGAAAAGATTTTTTGTTTTTGATTTTTTGTTTTTTTCTACCATACCCGTTTGATGCTCAGGAGTTACTCCTGGCTAAGCACTCAGAAATTGCCCCTGGCTTGGGGGGACTACATGGGACGGCAGGGGATCGAACCGTGGTCCTTCCTTGGCTAGGGCTTGCAAGGCAGACACCTCACCTCCAGGGCCATCTCACCGGCCCCAGGGGAAAATATTTTTTTAGCCCAAGAAACTTAGCATATTGTACTTAGTCAAAATAAAATAATAAAATAAACTACTCTTGATGCAAAGGACAATTCCAGGTGAGGAGAGAATATTTACAATCATATATTTTTTGATAAAGGACTTGTTTTATGAAAACCTATACTCCTCCTCAAAATCAATAGTTAGAAAACAAGTAAGATTTTAAAAATGGGCAAGAAAGCAAAAATAATACTTACTCCCCCCAAAAATGTATGGGCATCAAATAAATATATTTCTAAAATTAATTTAATAGGGTGAAACTTTAGGAAAATTCAAAACAAATCTAACGGGGAAATAACAGACACCTATAGAATATGCCATATATAAAAATAAATGGCAAAAAACACATTTGGCGAAAGCAATGGGCTTGCAGGAAGGCTCATATTCTGCTATTTGCAATCAAAAAATCTATAAAAACTTTAGAAAAACCTCTAAGCAATATCTCATGAAGTTATATTTTTCCCGTCAGATATTTAACCAAACAGAAAAACACACACACAAAAAAAAACCTTATATTCAATGTAGTTCAACAGTCAGTGATACAAATTTGGGACTCAAATTTGAAACCTGACATCACTTACTTGCTCCCCAGCACCATGTAATATAGACTTGGAGGCCCCCAAGTCCCACTGAGTATGGTTAATGATCCCCTAAATTGCAGAGTCCAAGAAATTTAGGCCTTAGCATTAAACCACATAGTCACGTTTACTGTGTCACCAAGAATGGCCCCAAACTCTGGCTGAGTGGTCTTTCTAAGCCACAAAAATTGTAATCATATAAAGTAAGCATACAAAAGTCAATATGCAAATGTATAGAGTAGTTTTATTCACTATAACTGGAAAGTGTAAGTGGCCTGAAATTTTCAGCAGTTTGGGAATAGATAAATCAACTATGGTACAACCAAAAAAAATAAGAAAAGAAAGTTTCTGTTACATATACCTATATATGTGGAATATCCACGGATGCATTTTGGACACCCATTGTGTTGGGTGAAGGATGCCAGCATCATCGGGTTATGGAGGGCAAATAAGTAATGTTAGAACTTCCGTCTGAAGACAGAACTTTGGGACTGGTGCTTGGTGTAAAGATACGTTGACTGCCAAGAAATAGAGGCTGGATTTTACTCAATGGCTTAATTACAGTAGTGGAGCCATGGCTCCAAATATGGTGTAACTATATTTGTTCAGATGATTGATAATATTCTCTTGAAATTGTGAATTGTGTGTAATACACACTTCAGTATAACAATTGGAGGAAAAATCAGGTTACAAAACTTCCTGGCCTTAGAAAACAAGAGCATTTCCGTCCTGTGCCAATCTCCCAGCAGGCTTCCTGGTCCAGATCCGAAATCCCAGAAGGTGGGGACTTTGCCACTCGCAGCTCTGTGTGTACTTAACATAAAGTGGGCTTACCGCCAAGGCAAGAGGCAGCTCCTCAAGCTGCCAGGATATATTCTTCAACTCCCATTAATCCCATTAAGAACAAGCCAATGACTTTAATTTGGATTTCTGATTGAACTATAAACTCTATTCCATCTGCTCTGAAGTCTCAGCTGCTGAGAGGCCAGCACTGCCCAGAGAGAGATGTGCTTCAATACTCAAAGGGAAAAAAGAAGAGTCACTGAAGGTTCTGCCCAAGTTCTAGTGACTAAGTATGCCTTCTCCAACCTGAGGGAGATGTACCATTTCTTGAAATGTCAACACCCTTGTGGCCTTTGTGGAAATGCAGAAAATTAGGTACATCTGAAACTCAACTGATGGGTATCAGTTTCTGTTATGTTTGTACATTTCCACCTCTAGCTAAATGCTTTTTCCCCAGTTAACTTATCACAAGAACAAGTCCTGATATAGGGAGAAAAGGGAGAATTCGAATCAAGGCTTGTACACTCATGTCTTAGCTATATCTCTCTTACCAATGGTAGGGATAATAACTTTGCTTTGTGATCACAACAGAACTTTTAGGGCTTTGTCAATATTGAATGACTGTAGCACAGTGGAGAAGGTTGAAGACAGACACTTGCTTAATAAAACAAATGACTGAAATATTGAATCCAGATAAATAAATTATATTTATGTTGGCTTGGATCTTTGGCCTGGCCCATCCCTGCAGTCAGAGCCTGCATAACAAACCTGCTCCTTTGGGATCTGGAACCCAGTGTCTTTTTGTTATTGTTACATGCTTTAATATAACATGTCATGGGGCAGCAGGAAGAACTCAGTGCTAGAGTAACTAACTTCCAAGCATAAGACACATAGTTTGATATCCAGTCCCACCACATGCAAATTGTTATTCATGTAGCACTGCCCTATGTGATTTCTAGAGCAGGTAATATGCAATTTCCTTTGCAAGGCAAGAAAGTGTATGTCAGTCTAAGGTAGGATAGCAACAAAATATTCCACCTATTCCTGTGAGCACTCTACTCAGTTCATGAACACTGCAACCAATTGAATGACCTTGGTCATCCCAACAGTCACAAAGGGAAAGATATTTGCACAGTATTGGGATGCAATGCTTGTCAGATATAGAGCAAATGCCTCACATACACAAAGTCTTGAATTCAACCCCAATCCCAAGGACCAAATATAATTTTATCCTTTATCTTGGGATGTAGATGTGGCTTAGAGACTATTATTATACTTTAGGAATTTAATCTTTTTGCCCATCCTCATTTGACTTGTAGCCAAGAGGTTTCAACTCTGATTTCTCCTGTGAAGGTACCATATTTAGCCTTTCAGTGGGAGATCCGTGAGTATAATTTTACTACTAAGTGGAGCTGCCTCCCTGTTGCCTCTACATCAGAATGTCTACTGAGAAGTAGTGTTTAAATCCTAGAGTTTTCTGGAGATGCTCCAGAAGTTTTTACTGTGTTGATGGGTTTGAAAATGGTTTGAAAATGCTTTAAAGTTGGTGATTCTTCCTAAACAGCTTGCTCCATTGTGTCTTGCTCCAGTATGGTGGAACCCAGGACTTATGCAAAACTATCCTGATTTTCACAACTCAGGTCAATCTCACCTGTCTACTTCTCTTTACTGAACTCCTGCTGCACCACCATTTTTATTCTCTTAGAGAGCTATTAGCCTTAGCTAAATTGCTTTTCATCAAGATAAGGGAAATCCCTTAGATTATACTACCCATTGTCTGAGTTCTTTGTCATCCTGAACTTTCATCTCATGGTGCTGAGGAATCCTTTTTTTTTTTTTTTAATCTCCATCAATGCACCTGAGACCACTTAATCCTGGGCCCCGTTCTCTTTTATGTTTCCTTCTCAATTTTGTAGAAAATATAGATTTATGAGGCAAAAAAAAAAACCTAGACAATTCATGCCCCAAGGTTCTATGAGAAAGGTGGGGGTGCAGTTTGGTTTTTGTTTGTTTTATGCCTTTCTTTCTTTCTTTCTTTCTTTCTTTCTTTCTTTCTTTCTTTCTTTCTTTCTTTCTTTCTTTCTTTCTTTCTTTCTTTCTTTCTTTCTTTCTTTCTTTCTTTCTTTCTTTCTTTCTCTTTCTTTCTTTCTTTCTTTCTTTCTTTCTTTCTTTCTTTCTTTCTTTCTTTCTTTCTTTCTTTCTTTCTTTCTTTCTTTCTTTCTTTCTTTCTTCTTTCTTTCTTTCTTTCTTTCTTCTTTTTTTTTTTTTTTTGCATAGGCACAGCAAACGTTGGAGTAACTAGAAGGAAATACTTTTGGCCTAAAAAAACAGGTTGTCCTTAAGACAAACTACAGGATCCCAGGGATTGTGCCCACTAGCCTAGGACAGACTGCTGTTCGATCCCTGGTGTCCCATATGGTCTCCCAAGCCAGGAGTGATTTCTGAGCACATAGTCAAGAGTAACCCCTAAGCATCACCGGGTGTGGCACAACCTCCCCCCCCCCAAAAAAAAAAGAAAATGAGGTAGTGCTCAGTATTATGCAGCAACTGTTAGCGAGACTATGGTTTTACAACACGAAGCAAGGAGGATTGGGAAGTAGATGCTCCTTTTGATACAATGTCCCCTATTGTTGTCTTTCATAAAAAAAATGTGTACAAAATTTTAGATACGCATTTCTTCATTTGATTATGTCTTTACTACAAAATCTATCTATTTGATGACTCCTTTTTGATGTGTTGTCATTTCTACCAGATAAAATATTCCTGTGAGAAAGAGTTAACCTAACTCCCTACTCCAGTTTTTAGAAATCCTGGAATTATTATATTTTCCAAACACAAGAGTATAGTGTATGAAATCGGGAAATTAGGGATGAATTTGTTCCAAATTTGATCTTAATTTGAAATTGTTTACCTTTCACTCTTACACTTTCTCTATAAACTTCTATGTTTTAAGCTTATATTTTGAATCTCTGTTCCAAATTTATCCTTGATCCTTCAAAATGACCTAGTTTGAATTCTAGTTAACTTTCTACTCTTTATTTATAAAAAATAGATCTGAGAGTGTTTATGAAATTCTTTAAAATTCTTGGCTTTATTTCTGAAAAGTACATTTTTAATATGTTTAAGATAAGAGGTACATAATTGTTACCTCCCTCCCTCCTTCCCTTCCTTTTTTCTTTCTTCCTTTCTTTCTTCCTTCCATCCTTCCTTCCTTCCTTCCTTCCTTCCTTCCTTCCTTCCTTCCTTCCTTCCTTCCTTCCTTCCTTCCTTCCTTCCTTCCTTCCTTCCTTCCTTATTTCTTTCCTCCCATTTTTCCTTTCTCTCCTCTCTCTTTTTATCAGCATTACTCATTACTTCTATGTCTTAGATGTGGATATTAGCCTTTCATGTCTTGCTTTTCTTGTTTAAACTATTTAATTTCTGAATCTAAAGATACTCACTTTTTTCTTTCTGAATATCTCTAGAGCTAATTCTATAATGACAGGATCCCAACATATACCTATTAATTTATTATACAAAGTTGATCTGACCATGATGTAGTCCTTTCTGGGTGAGAAAAGGTAGATAAAAAGCAGCTTTAAAAGAAAACAACTTCCCATGATTTATATAGTAAAATAGACAACAGGGTGAATCACTAGGAGAGAAACAGGCTACCTCAATTATACAGAGTGAAGATCATACAGTATAATCAGGGATACAGGAAAAACATGGACACTGGGACATCTGGGGTAACAAACAAATCATTATTAAATATATGCC
Organism: Suncus etruscus; assembly: GCF_024139225.1. Lineage (NCBI taxonomy): Eukaryota > Metazoa > Chordata > Mammalia > Eulipotyphla > Soricidae > Suncus > Suncus etruscus. Next base: position 59,447,487 of record NC_064861.1, on the reverse strand, counting down.
ATCCAACATGAAAGAATGTAAAAGTGCTGCTAAGCAGATTGTAGACTGTGTAAAACTCCTGCAGCAACAATTTGCAGGGATGACAAAAATTGTTCAGGCTACAATGTATAGATCTTTCAAAGGCAGATAATATTGGCACATCTAAATCATGGAGTATACCCAGGGAAAGAGGCAGATAGGAACAACAGCTGGGCCAAGAACATTCATAGTGATCAAAGTAAAGCTCTTGAGCATAATGCAAACATTAAGAAAGCTAGACAAGCTACAGAAATATGTATGTTTATTGTATATGTTAAGTAGCCAGACTGCACTCTGTGGGTGGGCTGGTGGAAGTGACCTCATGGCGAGGAGTCAGGATCTATGTATGATGTTGCATGTGTGGGCTGAGAAGTTTCCAACATGTGAGTAATTCTGAGGCCACAAGTCTGATAATGAAGGAAAGCAAACAGAGACATTTGGGCTGTGTGCCTAAGCACACGCATCATACTGGCAAAGGGACAAAAAATGGATTAAAGGTGCCTTTGATAAATGGATAATAAATATCATACATTAAAAATGCTTGTCCATTCAAAAATTTGCATTAAAGTAGAAACCTACAATTTTCATTAAAGTAGAAACAAATGGTGAGAAAAATACATATACAATCCTGCTATCAACATTTAAATATAATTATTTTTTATCTAGCCTATTTTATAAGCAAGATTTTTATGAATGTGATCATATTTAACACATATTTTTTCTACACCTTTCATCTTTCCATAACAATATGTCATATGTGTTTTTATGTTACCAATTTTGCATAAGCTTAATGGATTCATAACAGTTCATCATCTATATGTATTATCATTTAATAATCTCCTTCATTATATTGTTAGGTTATTTTATTGAATCAACAGAATTGGAAGCTGTGGTGTGATAAACATATTTCTGCAAATGTTTTTATGCACATTTATTTTCCTCTATGTCTTAAGTTATTTCATTTAAATGGATTTCTGGAAGAGGAATTGCTGGCTCATAATAACCTTATATGAACATTTTTAATACCCTTGATTCATTAACGCCAAATTGCTTTGCAAGACTTCTGCATCAATTTACATTTCTTTGAAGTGTATGGGAATTTTTTGAAAGATAAATATTAAGACACACTTGAAAAGATTGTCTAGGTAGGAATTAAAGGTGCTGCTTAGCGTCACCCAAAGGATTAAGGAGAGTAAAGTCACATAGATGATGCACAAATCAGTAATATTTCTGCAAAATACCCAAGTGATTTACAGGTATTTGTTCTCAATAATTAACAATATTCCAGAACCATTTGCTATGATAACACCTCCATGAAAATTTCCCAAAATAACCCAGCTCAATAACTCACACTTTTCCTTGTAGAAACATATCTATGGTCTTGCTTATTAAAGTGGGTACAATCCTGAATCAGAACAGGTACTTAAATAATGGTTAGTGTACTTAATTTGCATGTCTAAAAACCATGAGATTGGAAAGGCAAGGAAGCAGTAAAGAAATACTATGGGGACTCAGAGGAAGCTACTAAGTCTACTTCCTGTGCAAGACTGGCTCTCACTTTAGCCCTGAGAGGAGACTATTATATATATAATATTTATTATATATATATACATATATATAAATTTCAGAATTTTCTGAAAATCAGGAAGAAAAGATTACAGAGAACTGATGTGGGGTGAGCAAATGTACTGACATCTGTGAACTGAGTTGGGGTCTTATGGAGTACTATAGGTAAGACTGGAAATGAGTATGAGAAAATCATTCCTACTGAGTGGGTCCTATAGCTATTAACCACCCAAAATTGAAGTCTTCTTAAAAAGAAAAGAACCATAGTGAGAAAATGTTTTTTTACATAGAGCCAAGTCAGTGTGACCTATGTTCAGGGGAGATAAAATAGAATGTACCTCAGTGAAAACAAAATCTTTAGCACAGTCACATAATTTGTGAATTCAATCTCTTCTGCCTCTGTGATCTAGGGTAGCAGGAGAATGAGGGAAAAGTTTTGTCCCAGATTTGAAGAAGTGAAGTAACCCAGAGCTATGCAGCTTTGCCCTGTAGGCCAGGGCAAACTCTCAATCAGAGTTGCAGAGAAGGTCAGGAGGCTGCATGGGACTCCGAGGAATAGCTGGTGATCGAGTTAAGTCTGGTGAGTTTCCAAACAATGTTGAAACTGCTCCACTGTAACTCATGTTTTGTTAGGGATACAACTGGGACAAGATGAGTTATTCCTTCCTCCTCTTGCTACTACAAGCCTGTCCATTTGTGAAAAGTAATTTCTCACATTTTCCTTATATATTCACTAAATAGCCTTACATTTTTCATGTGATGGTCTAACATATATAATTTATATTAAACTTAGATATTCAAGTCTAAGAGAGAAAAGTCAGAATCTGTTCATTTATAAGACAGAGTGGAGAGAAAAGAATAAGAAAGCTTATAGAGGGAGAAACTCATTCTTCTTAAGCGCTTCTTTTCCCATGTGTGCATATACATGCATACAAAAAATAACAACAACAGGTAAAGCACAAAACTTATGAATTTTGAATCAGAAGATGGGGAAGGGCAACAGAGATAACTAGAGTATCAAAGTAAAGGAAAGTCATTTTATTCAAAGTTTTATAAATTGCCTTTGCATTGAGACACTGTAATGATAGGTAAGTGAATTATTTTACTTAATAATAACTTTATTAAATCACTGCTAATTAAATATGTTAAATTAAAGCAAATCCTCTTGGAATGGAAAAATCATAGCAAATTTAAGAATCAAAGATAGTTCTGACCATCAGCAATGTTGGATCTTTCAAGAAAAAAGGGCTGATAAAGAAGGTATGAGCCATAATAGGGAAAAGTGGACACAGTGGAGATAAGAAAAAGAAAACCTGAAGGAAATGTGGAGTTCTAAAAACATAGGGCCTCCCAAAATTAATTAAAATAATAATCTGTTTAATAGCTTATAGTATTGAAATAAAAAACTTGCATGAGTAAAATATATATATATAATACATATAATCAAAATATTATTAAACTATAACTAAGTGCTAGGAAAGAAAAACAAATGGTAATTGGAATTACCCTCATTACAAATATTACTTAGAAAAACTACTACTAGAAGAACAAATCCTAAAATATTCTTTAGTCTCTACATATAGGAAATGCCACCGATCTCTGTTCTTAACTCAAAGAGCCTTGTTGCCTGAACACTGGGTTTTATATTTCTTTGTCACCTAATTACAAATTTCTTCTAGATGGAGTCACAGTCTCTTATGATGATCCTCAATTTAGTGTGTTTATGCTTAGTGAGTGTTTGACAAAAAGTCCAATAAATTCAGAAAAGAACAACATGTGATTTCAAAGCATTCCTCATAAATTCACTTTCAGTAGTGTATCAGTTGTTAGAGTTCTATTTTTTTCATGTGCAAATGTACAATAAAGCAGAATTATTTTACTCCCCTTCAACATCAGTATTTGATAGCTCTGTGAATCTGAGGAAAAATAAATAGCTCCTTTGGTGAGCTTTGATTGACAGAGCCCATCTATTTTGGGCAAAGTTCTGTGCTCAGCATGGGGATGGCTGAATCAATAGAACACTAAAGCCTCAAACCCATCTTGGAGATGTTTGAATGAGTGCATGGAAATGTTGACCTTTTCTTGTTGGGAACTCACTCCCCTATTTAATGAAGTTGCAAGTGCAAAGAAAAGAGCATGGTCAGCAGGAGTCTGAAAATAATTTCATACCGATTAGATACTGATCATTTCTGACATCAAATCCCTTACCCTAATCTAGGTTCTCCAGACCCTCATTAGCAGGCAGCATTCAGAATGGCCTGGTCTTTCACTCCTCTCTGAAGTGGAGCCAACAGCAATGAGCTTTTGGAAAGATTGGTTAAGGGATACATCATCCATTCATTTTCCAAGAAACTCAAAGGTGAATCAAACATGACATTTCAAAATCTATATCAGGGAGAGTGTAAAGGAAATAGAACAATGAGGACTTAAAATCCTGACTTCCACCCACCTTCAGGAAAAGAGAGACAGAGTGAGCGAGAGTGCGGGAGAGACAGTCCTGGAACACAGCAGTTTGGATAGATCTTGGAGACAAAAGGATGTGGAGGACACAGCCTCCTCTCAGGGGCTCTGGCTGAGGTCCATAGATTGTTAGGTGACAAGAGTGTGGAGTTTTGGGACAAAGCCAGCGCTTGAGGGATTGAGGCTCTCTGAAGAAGGGCGACATCACTCTGAGCTCCCAGATTCCTGCCGATACCGGGACTGGTGCCAATGTCTCCATCTCACGAAATGCTGAGCTTGTTGCTTAGTGGGAGTTGCTAAACTGGCCCCTCTGAGTTGTTTCTGAGCTCTTCTTCACTTTAGGAAGCTCAATAGGAACAAAAAAAAAAAAAAAAAAAAAAAGGTCAGAAACTGTAAAGAGCTGGATCATGGTGAGTAGATGATGGTTAGTCTTGGAATGTTAAACCAGAGTCATCCAAGAAGAGATTGGACCATCATGGGAAAAATGGAGAAAGACTTGATTTCTTTTCCTCATTCTTTCAAGTATTCCAACATGTTTTCTCTGTGATGTTGTCAAGACCTTAAAGATACCAGGGAGCTAGAAATTTGTCAGTTAATCTCCTAGGGAATCCTTTTAGACACTTTTGATTTTTCAGAATCAGAAAATTTACTTGATTACCTGTGAAATGAAGATGTGAAAACTTTCTGAATCTCTCAGAGCCCACAAGAATTTGAATTCTCCAAAACTGAATCTGCAGTGTCTCACCAAGCATACTATGTTGGTAGGACCTTAATTAAAGTCAGTTCTATCCTAACAAATAAATTCAGCTCTCCCCAAAGCTGCACTCTTCTGGGAACTGTAATTAAAATTTAAATATATATATATTGTGCTTCAAGGTGTCCACCTGAAATATCTCAGGAAAGTGTAGATTTAATAAGTACACATGCTTACAGTGGTGATGTGCTGACATTTAAAAGCAATAATATTTGAACTAAGCAAGGGAAAAAAGCTGGCACCCTAACTTGATTGCCCTGTTTAATCACCCGGGCCTCTTCCTTGTTCTGGAGATGTGGTTCTTTACCCAAGCTCAGCATGGCACAGCTGGCTTTGTTTGCAGGTCAAATCTAAATTCGATGACAGTCATTGATTTGCATTCGCTTCTGTTTTAATGTCACTGTCAGTAAGTAGTAATTTAAAATTTAACATCTGATTATTTTCCCCCCTCTAGAGCACTCATCCCCAAACTTCTGGCAGGTAAAAAAACTCTTTCCTAAAGTAGAAAGTGTATAAATTCTTCTGAGTTACAATAAAGGGGCTTCATTCTTTCCTGAGTCCTCAAGTGTTGTGTGGAAATAGTACTCAATATTTAAACAGGCCACTTGAAAAAAATTTTATCTCTTCCCCACCACAAATTTACAATACTGTTAATAATAGAACTTGAGGCATATGATGTACCAACCCTCCACCCACCACCAGTGTCAGTGTCTCTTCATCAATACCTCAAGGTATGCTCTTACCTCCTCCACACCACTTCCTCTTCAAGGCCATCTTCTCTTGTCCTGTTCTCAGAGTCTGTTAGTTTTGTTCATTTTATTATTTTTTCGAGACATGGAGGCCCTTAGGGGTTACTTCTGGGTCTGCACTCAGAAACACTTCTAGAGTTTCAGAGGTCCAAATGGGATGCCGAGGATGGACCTCTCACCCACCCCCAGATCTGTCCTGTATCAGCCGTGTGCAAGGCAAATTCCCTGCCATTGTGCTATCACTCCAGTCTCACTATTGTTCATTTTAACACATTTTATCAACAAATTAATACATATATTTCAACTAATAATCAAAAAAGAAAAATCAAAGTCAAATACCTGGCAACAAAAAATTATTATAAAATATATCTAGGTGTAAATGTGAAGTCCATAATTGTTTGAAGAATTAAGTGGCATTAGATCTTTGAAATGTAAAAATATATTCTGTGGCAGCAAAAATTAACACAGCGTGTTAATTATATAAAATCAGGTAAGTGAATCAATGAGACAGAAAAGCAAAACTGTAGGTGCATTTATCCATGTGTCTAAAATCTATGGTTGTGTAATTGGAGGGAAAAGACAACTATATAGATATTTTTCCAACTTTCCTTATCTTGAGGGAAAAAGATTTCAATAAATCATTTGCATTTCTATATTAGCAAAAATTGCTAATAATGAAGATGTTCTAATAACCTAAGCACAGAAAAATAAAGCAAAATCAACATTTTATATAAAAGAGCTTAAAAGATCATTTCAAATCTTGTCTTTCTTAAAATAAGCATTTTTCAAAAGTAAAATGAAACAAATTTTCTTTTTTTTATTATGAAATCTTTATTTAAGTACCATAATTACAGTATGATTATAGTTGGGTTTCAGTCATAAACAGAACATCCCTTTTCACCAGTGCAACATTCCCACCACCTATGCCCCCAATCGTCCTCCTCAACCACCCCTATCTGTATTTGAGAAAGGCATTCTACTTATCTCATTTACTAACTTTGTCATGATAGTTGTTATTGGAGTTATTTCCCTAATAGTATTCACCACTCTTTGTGGTGAGCTTCATATTGTGGGCCAGTCCTTCCAGCCCTTCACTCTCTTGTCTCATAGATTATTAAAATAATGTCTTTACTTTAAAAAAAAAAAACCATAGATGAGTGATACTATTCTGTGTCTATCTATCTCCCTCTGACTTATTTTACTCAGCATAATATATTCCATGTACATCCATGTATAGAAAAATTTTATGACTTCATCTCTCCAGATGGCTGCATAATATTCCATTGAGTATATGTACCACAGTTTCTTTAGCCATTCATCTGTTGAAGAGCATCTTGGTTGTTTCCAGAGTCTAATTTTGGTGGTAAATATTATCCAGAAAAGTGATTCTCTTAGTAATCTTTTGTGCTGGAATTTCTGAGCCAAATTATTTGATTGAGGCCATAATTTTGCCTGAGATTTTACAAAGGAGAGATAGCCAAATAGTGAAGAAAAATGTAATACCAACTGTTGTGTTACTGATCCACCCTAATCAATTATTGTACCCCACCCTAGAGTGTGAACTGGTGTTAGTATATTAGACTGTTCCTTACTTGGTATTCTACTCCCACCCTAGGGTGGTACCTGATTCTTGTCAATAAAAGCAAGGGTTTGAGGAAGGCTGGGGCTCATTCTTTGACCTTCTTCTACTGAGCTGCACTCCATCTTAGGAGCAGAAAGATTTTGTGGTTTGAATTTTTTGCTTGAGCACTGGATTTCCTGAACCCATTCTTGTACCTTTTCACTGTGTGAATTATTTCCTCTGGATCTCTATACCTAGAACTGTTCCCCCTGTCCTAATTAGATAAGGGAATGGGAACTGACTTTCCTGTCTGGGAGCTCAGTGGGAATCAAACCTTAACCAATCTCCTAGAGAACGTGACACTTCAACCAACCATGGATTTATCTCTTCTGGAATTCCTCAACTCTCCACAAAAGGGAAAAGGTGTCCACAGCAGGACTTTTGATGAGCTCCGTGGGGAGTTATTTCAGTTCTCCACACCAAGAAAATCCAGGGATACATCTGTGTGTCTCCTGAGTTCCCCTAAGTTTTTGTTTGCCATGGCAAGAATCTGTCTTTATTTCAATGCCATGCTGTTTTGACAACTATTGTTTTGTAATACAATTTAAAATTGGGGAAAGTAAGGCCTCCCATATTCCTTTTCCTAACGATTTCTTTAGCTATTCGTGGGTGTTTATTGTCCCAAATGAATTTCAGGAGTGTTTGATTCACTTCTCTGAAGACTGTCATAGGTATCTTTAGAGGGATTGCATTAAATCTGTACAATGCTGTGGGGAGTGTTGCCATTTTAATTATGTCAATCCTGCCAATCCATGAGCAGGGTATGTGTATAAAACAAATTTTCAATAAAAATGTGCTTCAAATCAACTGCAAAGGTGATAATTTCTAAAGTACCTCAAGAATTATGACTATTTATATAATTTTATTAAATATTATAATAAATATATTAGTAAAAACAAATTTTCATGTAACAAAGAATATTTTGCAATCAGAAAAGGGAAATAAGATGGAAAATTTTTATTTACTGTATAACAAAAGGCAGAATAGTTGGTATTTTGGTGTGGCATATTAGTAAATTATTATGATGTACAATGAAAACTGATAGAAATATTTTACAAAATAACATATAAGATATTGAGGACCATAAAAATATTCAAACCTTTTGAATCACTATTAGAAAATTAAAGAATTTCTTCAATAGCAATCCATATATTTGATCATGGGTTAATACTCATAATGCTCAGAAAGCTCATAATAGTTAGCTCATACAATTCAATTAAAAAAAACACAAAACAATTTTATTAAAATGGGCATTAGAATTCAATGGGTACTTCTCTAAACACATTAAAATGGTCATAATAGATGAAATGCTGCTAAACTCACAATCTACCAAGAAAAAAAAACAAATAAAACCACAATGAAATATAGACATGCGAATGGCAATAGTCAAGAGGATAATGATAAGGGTTGCAGAAAAAACTGGAGAAGAAACCAAATGGTCCACCTGACAATGTACACTGGATTGTTCACCAAAGTAAATATGGCTGTTTCTCAAAAAATTACAGAAATTAAAACATGATCTAGCAATTTGACTTGTGGGTAAACAGCAATGAAATCAATGTTTGGAAGAGATATTTTCACTCCTAAGTTTATTTTAGCATCATTCACAATGGTAAAAATATGGAAATAATACATTATTCAATAAAAAACTTAGACATGTAAATGGCATACAAATATGACATACATACATACACACATGACATGCATATATACATCTACAACATACATATATTTATATATTCAAGTATACACACAACATACATATATTTTCACATATTTACACATATACAGAAATATTATTTAACCTAATAAGATAAAAAAATATAACTGAGACATAAATAGACCTTGAATACATAGCATTATTCTGGGGGTAAAAACAATCAGAGAAAGACAAACACAGTATGAAATCACTTACATTTAGATAGTTAAAAATCAAAGTTACAGAAAGGTAGTAGAATGATAAGCTTGGGGTAAGGAGAGATGAAGAGATAGAGATGATGTTGAAATTTTAGCAGGCTAGTGCATGGTATTTTAATTATAGTATACAATATTGCAATCCCTATTTCAAAGTGGTTAAGGGATTAGATTTTAGCTGCATGACAAAATGAGAATAATGGCTATTTAAAACTGTTAATTCGTATATTTTAGAATTTAAATACTATTTATGTATATAATAGAGAGAAATGCTAAACTTAAAATAAATCATCTCATTAAAGTGTAAATAAAATAACTTCTTATGAATATAACACTTATTGAAAAATATGCTGAGTTCTCTGAGCTCTGCTAGCATAATATTTAACCCAAGAATTGGGGAGGGATCATGGTGCTTTTGTTTCTTATGGTCAGAAGCTTGGTCTTTTATATCTACCCTCTGGGCCTTCTGATTTAGAGCCAGTGAGTAAGAAACAACCAGCAACAAGCAACAGCCAGCATATGTAATTGGTTTGTGTAGTGGGGAAGGTCTTGTGAGTCTGCAACCCTGAACTGTGGGATCTGAGCCTATCCCTAAGTAGAGAGAGTCAGAATTAAGCAGAATTTTAGGGTGCCCAGCTGCTATTTGAGAATTGTTTTGTTTGGGAAATCCCACACATATTATGTGACCTGAAGCCACATAAGTGGTCTGAAGGAAAACAGAAAAATATACAGAAAGTTTTCTCTCTCTTCAGTATGTATTTATCCAGCAATTTTTATATAAAATAAATAAATCCCTAGTTGGGGATAGGCATGATGCACACTAAACTCAGCTAACATGTCACTGAAAGCAAGGTGATGGCTTTTATAGAGTAGCTATCTCCCTTTTACTGGTGCAAGCAAACCTGACTCAATCTTTCATTCACTCACTCATTCTTCCATTCATAATTATACTTCATTACCAAGCTAACAGTCATTTCACATTTTTTATTTTCATTGCATGAAGTTCTTTATCAGGGAAGCTAAGACTGACTTAGAGGCAATGAGTCTATAAAAATGATCAAAGTATCTGTGCTTCTTCCAAAAATACCATGTTGCCTCTTGAAACATCAATTTCTCTTTTCTATTGCTATGTTGCCACTAGAATTTCACTCACTGCATTCACAATGACAACCAGAGACAAAAGCTCTGTTTTTCCCTTAGGAATGTTCAGTCTATGTACACTGCCAGGAAGTCAAGAATTTTGAAGTTGCCCAGAGTTTGATCTTTGCCTTTATAGTTTTTGTCTTGGAATTCCCACTGCTAAAGAACAGCCTTCCTCTGGGAAGGCAAATCTGTCTGCTGTGCTTCCTGGTGGCTAGATATTTCTTGGCTTCTATTCAGAGCTCCTTGGAATTCAGGTCTCTTCCCATAATCATAGTGTCCACCTGTGACACAGGAGAGGCTCAGATGGAAAGATGTATGGAGTTTCTTGATTACTGGTACAAATATTTGAAGACTTTGGACTCATTCGGGTAAGTTTCAGAGAAAGTGCTCAAGAATAGCTAAGCCAGAGACGCTATAAAAAGTCACCAGCTCTGGCACTGAAGCACTAGTCCAGTAGTCCTCGCCTTGTGTATGGCTGACCCAGGTTTGATCCATGGTACCACATATGGTTTCTGAGTACTGCCATGAATGATATTTGAGCCAAAATCTAGAAGCAAGCCCTGAACACCCCTTGGTACTGGATATGGCCCCAAAATAAAACAAAATAAAAAGCCAGAATAGAGTAAAAGCTGAGAGAGCAAAAAAATGTTGTCATATATCTATTTTATTTTCAGTCTATTATAGTTGATTTTATATTGCTTCACCTTTATATCCAATAGCAAAGGTGTGCATTACAGAAATTGCTTACAGGTCTTGAACGTGCTACCTACCTTTCAACTTCTCAAGAATCAGGGATCCACTAGCAATTCATGGGTACCTTCCTCTTCTATATGAGACAACATCCTTCTCATGCTACTCAAACATGATCTTTGGTGATAGGCTATAATTTGTGCCTGGAGTAACCTTCTCTGGGAGGAGGGATTGACAACTCAGCAGTACATTTATACACATGTCCTACTTAAGCTATAAAATCAAGCTTATGATAGAATAATTGCTGATGATCTTTGAGTCTCTGAACAGGAACACTCAAAGAGTATCTAACTTCACAACCTTCAACAAGTCTTTTGCAGGGAGACTCAGGTGGGATGGAGGCCACACTGTCAAAATAATAAAATAATAAAACTGTCCAAAATCAAGATCAAGAGACATTGTGTTATTTGAGTAAGTTACTGGCAGCTACAACTTATTTTTCTAAGTCCATGTTTTTGTTAAACAAAACCATCTCTTCAAAATATTTGCTATCTTTCCATACCCCATGTGGCATATGCAAGATCATATGCTCAGGTGTTTTGTTTTTATTTGCAAATATATGAAAAATTATCATCATTGTGTTGAAATATATCCACTCATGTATTTGTTTCTGTCTTCCAATACACTGGGAGCCTTTCATGCAGACACAAAATTGTTTTGATTATTGTAACTCTAGCATCTCATGCAGCTCTGAACCAGTAACTATCAAATGATGAATGAATGAGGAGACATTGCTTAGAGTCCCAGTCCTCTGACACTAAAGGATAATGTCAACATTTTAGTTCCCTTGACAAATATGTAATCTCAAATAGAAGAAAAGGCTGAACAGTTTACAGCAAGAAGAGACCTTTCAGAACCTTTTATTTTAAAGATGTTGAAGGAAGATGGAGCAAAGTGCCTAATATTACAGGGTACACTAACACAATAGCCAGGTCAACACTGTCTTCTTTATAAGTTTCAATATGCATATCCCTATTCATCTAAAACCATACATACTTATGATTGTTTGTACCTATGTTTGTGTGTATGTATGTATGTATGTATGTATGTATGTATGTATGAGCACAGATGTAAGGGAGAAAGGGATGCTTTCTAGATATTTCTGATTTTATCTTTCTAGGTCAGTTTGGCTAAGAAAAAAATTGACACAAGAGAGATTAGCAAGAGAAAAAGCAAACTTTAATGAAGTATGCTCCAAAGACAATACATGAAAGAAAGAAACCTACTAACAGCCCATCCCAAGAGGTGACCTTCTTCAAAATGGGCAGGAAATTCATTCAGTAAAGAACAGCAGAACAACATCTTTGCCAATGGAAGAAAAAAGAAATTATGCAAGGTTAATGTGCAAATGCCTCAAAAGCAGACTCTGAGAGCTCTAGATTAGAGAAATAAAGCTGTGCTTGTCCCTCCTGGAACCCTCCCACTGCCAGAGAAATGATTTCTTGTTTTGGAGAAATAATTACGGCAAAAATAATAAGGCATCATTTTTGAATCTTTTGCTTTCATTTCTTTCAATTCCAAATAATTGTCTCACCTCTTAGGGTTCTCTCACTGGATACTAGTTTTCTGTTTTCCTAACATCCATTCTCTATCCACCCCCCTCTCGATGACATACACAATCACTTGCTTTGTTGCCCAGAGTCCCATAGTGGTCATCCCAGCTGTAAGTGACAAGTTTTAGTCTTAGTGAGACTCTGACTGGGAGGGGAACTATTCTGGAAGTGAGATATAGCAACTCTTGGGAGTTGGCAGCAAATTTATTTCTGACTCTCACTCTGGAAGTGAGAGACCAGAGGGACATTTCTTGGTGAGGACATCTGCCATGTAGACTATTATGTCTAGCTTTTCAAAATGTACAGCTGCATTTTCTCAAAAGGCCCTGCAGTTTGAGGGATTCCCCACCCTGTCTGGCTTACCCCTGTCCCCAAAGTGCAGACCTAAAGGCTGTGACAATGAACAGCCCTTCCCTTAATCAAAAAAAAAAATGCTTCCTTCAACACCACATCCCCAAAGTGCCCCTGTCTCAATATCAGTGGGTCCCTCCTCTTGTCTCCAATCTCCCCTTTAGCACCATCTGCCTTGTCTCATGGTTTTCTTCAAGTAGGACAGAACAATCCTATACCCTGCTCCTAGCCTGAGCAGGCCAACATGCGGCCCCACAGGAAACACTGAGCCCTGTACTTGGCAGCACTGGACTTCCCTGATGTTTTTGACCTTGGCCTCACTCCTCTGAAGCAGGACTTTCTGGCAGCCTTGGCCAGGCTCTTATCTCTCCCATCCTTTCCAGGGTGTCAGAATGTCCCAGGGAATCATTAATCAAGGGCCCCCGCCTGACATCAGCTCTTTAGAAGCTCCCTGGGAGCGTTGAGTGCTTCTGGAGGTCTAGGCAGACTGCACTGGGCAGCTTTTATTCACAGACCCTTCCCAGAGCAACGAGCTGATTAATGGCAAAATGGAGATTAAACATTTATGTGTGGACGGCCAGAAAGGCACAGGAAGAAAGAGTTTAAGTGCATGTGCTTGCTGGAGGAACATTATCCATATCAGCACCATGGCTCCTCTGAACAACACCCCTGTCTTTCATTACTAGAAGCCTATAAGGAAACGCAGCCTCCAAGGAACATTAGTCAAAGAGTTGACAGATCCGATGAAATAATGGAGCTGTTTCTCCAAGTAAACATTTGCGTATTGCACAGACTTGGTCTTTCTTGCTATCTTTAGGATTAGTGAGCCTACTATCCTTTCTAGTTTGTTTCCCAACTTTTCTTCACCCTAATTTCCCAATGAATGTCTTCTCCCATTGGAAAACCAGTAGAAGGGGTAATACCCAGCTTTTCCCCTACAATGTGTTTCCCCATCAGCAAGAACCACACACTCTTTCTAGATGAGCTTGGAATTAGAGAGAAAAACTTTATCTCTGCAGAAACAAGAAATTTCAAACTCTGTTATGTTCAAACAAACTCAATATATTGTCTTGCTCAATAATGGGATTCCCTATATATGGGTTTTGTGGTGATGATAGTAGTAATTTTTTGCTTGTTGGTTTTGTTTTTGGTAGGGACAATCCCCAATGATTCTCAAAAATCTTCTAAACAGATTTTATGAAATCAACACAAACCTAATTCTGAAAACAGACAAAATGAAAAGTATGGGCTAATATTTTAATACATAAGTGTAAAAATATGCAACAGAATACTAGAATATTCAAATATAAAAATATTTTTTCTATCAAGTGGTATGAACCTGAAATCTTAGTGCTTGGGTATGTAAACTCAGGGTCTTCTACAGACTAGTATACTAGATGTACTCTAGCTAGACAGATACATATACTCTACAAAGGAGATGCCCTTACTCAGGAATGATACCACAACTAACAGGGCACATGCCTTGTGTGTCGCTGACCAGGGTTCAATCCTGGTCATCCCATATGGTCCCCTGAGTTTGCCAGAAGTGAGACCTGAATGCAGAGACAGGAATAACCCCTGACCACCACCATGTGTGACCCAAAAACCAAAGACAAAAAATAGGGGAGATAGCCTTCAGCTATCTGCTGGACCCCAGTTTAATATAATTCTTTTCTTTTTTTTCAGTTGATTTTTAAAATATAATTGAGTTTCTATGTATTGTTAATGATGGTTTCTTGTGCATTTAATTCTAATACCACACCCTTTACATGTTTTCAAGGAAGTGTATGACATTTGTCTGACAGCAATGGTGAATTCATATGTTGGATATAAGGAAAATGTGATTACCAAGGGCTCTTGAAAACTGTAGCTTCTAGGGGTTTGTTCTTGTCTCTTGATAATCCTCCATAACACTTTAGGATTAATACACTGGATTTGAGACTTAAGTCTCCTAGATTTGCATATTTTTTATGACTAAACCAGGAAAACTTTTCTCAGCTCTATATAGAATGAGCCTTTTCACTAAATGTCTTAGTATTATGGAAAAAGAAGGTTAATAAAGGTCTCGAGGGTCCTCAAAAAGTCTGTACCCAGGACGTATAAGACAAAGATTGTTTTAAGAACTGTGAAGGTCATAGAGCAGGGTTTCCTAAAGAGGTGATTATTGATCTTCTTTGTATGTGTATTGGGAGAGGGGAGTACTGTTAGGATCCAGTAGGGGCCATATAGTAGCCTTAGGTGCAATGGGAGGATATGTTCTATATTTTTACTTAGGGAAAGTAAATTTCCAGGAGGACTCTGAAGAATTCTTTTTATTCTGAAAAGTGGGCACTAGGTCTAGTAAGTTTGGGAACTCTGTCCTAGAGGCGAAGAAACTAGCATACTTGTCTTATTTTTCTGCCTTTTTCCTAACCAAAGAAGCAATCATTGCTTCCCTTTTTCTGACCTAAAAAGAGGCATCTTGAAGTGGTATCAGCCAGGTGCAGTCTTATTCAGTAAACATGTCCTCTCAATCAGAGAAACCCATCTTTATATTCTGAGTAAGAGATGCAGTCAACTTATAGCTATGTAACTTCTGGAGTCTACTCTCTTTGTTGTAACAGAATTCACCTAATCAACCACACAGAGAATATCTTAGGTGGGAAGGCAATGCATTTAATTAATTACTGTACAACTACAGACTTCAATTAGACAGTCATCAGAAACTGTGGCCCTAAATAGTGGTTTAGGACACTTTTTAGTAGAGTTTTTTGTTCTGGCAATCATAGCACTGGTGAGACTAAAAGAAAGGCACAAGAATGGAGTTTCACAATTGGTTACTATGCCACAATTCACCTTACAGGAGAGGTACATAAAAGGAGAGTAGCAGTGAGTCTCATTTGTTAGGATTTCTTTGTGTTTAGTACATTATGTTTTAGATTCGCTATAAATATTAATTCATTTACTAATTGTTTGGGTGTCCCTTCCCTCCTAGTAACACATTGGTCTGGGTCCTTCTGCTTTGTTCTGAATCATAACTTACAATTTATTTATTAAAATAAATTTATATTTATTTATAAATTTATCTTTGCCTAGTTTCCAGAATGGGTTACAAAGAGTTTCTGCTTCTCACCCACTTGTTTAGCAACCTGTTTCTTTTGCTAACTTTCCCACTATTAAAACAATACACCAGATAAGACTTTTCTTCATTCAATGGGTAGACCAAAAATTACAATTTGACCCTTACATAGTACTTCTTATCTGCTCAGCACTCTAGATGTTAAGAAATTCCATGGGAATACTACATTTTGCTTTAGAATTTACAGCTTTATAAGTTCCCTATACTCATGTGACTACATTCTTTTTTCTTACTTATCTGTTTGATGTTAATATGTATATTATCCAGTCAAAGAATAACTTTGATGGACTTGGTGATGGAGTTTCCTCTGCACCCCAACATACACAGATGGCAGATGGTTTCATCACAGAATCTTGATTAGGATTTTTTTAGGGATTGTGAGAATAATGTAGAATTTTTTTCTTTTTCCTTTATGGTAATGAAGTGTAAAAGTAGAAACAAGATATCTCATTAAAATGCCTAATCTCCGCAGTTTCTAAATGGATTTAAGAAGTTACTTGAAAACTAGTTTCTTTATTGTTCTAAGCAGAGAGGTAAAATTGTTTAGAGAATGAGTGTTTACAAAAAGAAAGAAGGAAAGGAAGAAAGGAAAGAAAAGAGAAGGAAGGAAGGAAGGAAGGAAGGGTGAAGGAAGGAAGGAAAGAAGTAATGATGAAATAAGAGAAAAAGGAAGGAAGGAATGATGGAAGAAGAAAAAAAGGAAGGAATGAAGGAAGGATTGATAGAAGAGAGAAAAGGAAGGAAAGCAGGAAGAGAGAAGGAAAGAAGGAAGGGATGATGGGAGAAGAGAAGAAAGAAAAAAGGAAGAAGAGAAGAAAGGAGGGAAAAAGGGAAGGAATGAGTAAAGGATATTAAAAAATGGAGTCCTTCATGTCAAGCCTCACTAAATCTAAATCCTTAAATTAGCTGCACTTTTAACATTTCTTTAAATGAACATTTAAGTTAATCATCTGGAGAGTTCTGGTCAGCACTAGTAAAGCAATCAGTATGATAATATTTCCTGTCTTCCCCTAAAGGAAGGTGGCTTTGCCTGGAATAACCTTTCTTAGTTTCTACCCTCTTTCCAAGAATAAAAACTTTCCATTTTGGTATCAACTCCTTCAGAACCTTTCTTCTTGCTAAATCATGCATTTCAAGGTTCAATAAACCTCTCATAAAACTATGTGGATCTCTAACTTTTTTCTGATTAATGTTGTTGTTTGATATAGAGAAAGGATAGGATGCCCAATATCCCAATATAGGAGGGTAACTTCCCCTTCTTACCTTAATTTCACAGTTTATTTTCATCTGTAATCTCTCTTACTCTAGTTCTATTAAACTGGATTTTTATCCTAATATGCAATACAAATGAGATGGCCTAAGTGTCTTACAAAGTACAGAAGATGGTGGTAAAATTCATCAGAGGCAAAAAATAGTCGAGTTATTTGTAAAACATTTTGATTCAGAACCAAAGAAGCAACATTATACAGAGTAAAAAGGCTTTGAGATCTGTTGAAGATAAATTTTGTTTCTTGGTTTAATTTTCATAAATATGTTTCTAGTATCTTCTTAGTAAGAAAAAAATAATTATGGCCATTACCTCTACAGATAACAAATGGTTAATCATAGTCCCTACAGTAATCACAATAGATTCTTTAGATAAGGTAGGTTGTGATGATTAAGATGTCTCATAAAAAGAAAAAAATCACTGAAACTATTTTAATGGTAAAATAAAGAAGTGAACTATTTCATCAAGGTGAATTTAAGGAATGACATAAATAAAAAAAGTAGAATTGGCTCACATTTTCAGAAAGAGGATTTGGGTCTTAGTATTGCCAGAGGTGAACTAGTGACATAATTGGGGCTAGATTGCAAGATCAAAAGAAATTTTTTTGTCAGTTCTCATAACTATGTTTTTTTTTCTTTCTTCAAATTTTTTTTAATTTTTATTTTGACCAAAGTAAATTACAAACATTTCACAGTAGTTTTTTTTTTAGGTACTTAGTGACATTGAATCAGGGGCATTCCCACCACCAATGTTGTCCTTCCTCCACCCCTGTTCCAAGCATGCATCCCATTTCCCTCTGCTTTACCACCCAGTTTGTATAAGTGATCCCCTCTGTGTCTAGTATGTTGTAGATTGGGTGTCAATTCTGTTGTCGTTGGCTTTGAATTTAGTGTTTAAGTCTGATCTTTTTTTTTTTTTTATTTCTACTCAATGTTCATATGACTGTCTGGTCTTGGTACCTTCCATTATTTTCCTCTCAATTTGTGAAGCAAAATAAGATGGTTCAAATTATGTGGTTTTGTTTGAAGGAAAGAAAAAAAATAAAATAAAATGGGACAAAAATCAAACAAGCAAAAACTTGAAGGAATCCTTCTAGAGGCTAGAAATATCAGTTTAAGAGAAGAAAGGTAAAAAGGGAGAAACATAACAATACTAAAAAAAAAAACTTAAAAAATATAAAACAAAAAACTCGAAAAGCACCACAGCAATAAAGACACCAATGACACAATAACCACAGTCCTGAAGTAAAAATAATAATAAAAAAAGCACACACACAAAAAAAAGAAAACCAACAGAAAAAAAAAGCAACAAAACAACAACAGCAAAATCAAAAAAAGTTAATTTGTGTTTCTCTCTTTTTTTTCTTGCATAGGTACAATAAATATTGGGGAAATTAGAAAGGAAATTCCCTTGGCCTGAGAGATACAGGGTTTTTCTGCCCTTGAAGTATACTGTCTTTGGAATAACTACAGGCTCCATACATATCCTTTTACTCTCCCCTTGGTACTTTAGTGGTGTCTGGAAACTTTCCACTCCATTGTGGATGATAAAATTCTTCCCCTGTAGCTAGAGATCTTGGTATTTGCACAGGTCAAATAATGGAGCCTAGGATGGAGTCTTTACGGTTTTAGGAGTTCTGTTCCATCATTGTTGTTTTAATCAGTTTTCCTTGGTTGGTGGTCTTGTTTTTTGCCTCGATCATAGGATGAAGCATAGGATAGTGTCTTTCCTCATTTTTCCAGAAGATCTGCTCAGTTGCACTTGTCTCAGTCAGACCTCTGGAGTTAGAGATCTTGGTTGTTGTACAGATCATAGGCCAAGGCCTAGACTAGGGTCTTTTTTTTATTGGTTCCAGGATAAGTTCTGCTTATTCATGGTTATCACAGTCAGTCTTCTGTAGATATTGAAGTTGGATTTTGTACCAATCAAAGAATGACATGTCTTCTGAATTCTTAGACCAAGTTGTTGTCATTTCCTCATTATGAGGATGTCATATCAAAACTGGCACATTTTGGTGTCAAAGCAGTATTAAGAATGTCCCAGAGGGAGTTTGGTTCCTGGAGCTCTTTTGGAGAACTGTGTCAGTTCTATGTCTGAGATCTAGGGTTCAGGGTTGAACGGTCACTGTCTAATCACATGGAGTCTAAATTAGGACCACATGACATATGTTCAAAGTAGGAGGTGCCCCTGTATTGTAAAGTATATGAGTTCCTATCCATAGTAGATATTATATTATACTTAAATAGTATATATTTTATATATTTTTTATTTTATATTTATATTTATTATTTTTATTTTTATTATATATAAATTATATATTTAATTATATACAATATATATTATATATAATATATATAATTTTATATTTATATTTATTATATTTATTTTTATTTTTATTATATATAAATTATATATTTAATTATATATAATATATAATATATATAATTATATAATATATATTATATATATATTTATATATAATAAATTATATATTTATTATATTTATATATTTTATATATATTTATATATATTATAGTATATATATTAAATAGTAGATATTATATTATACTTAAAATTTCCCCCTTTTTTAGTATGCCTTTGCAAGAAGAAATGGTGGTATATTATATTGCTGGTGTATTTAGTGTCAGGCTCCATCATCTCTGTGCTCTGGTTTTGACCTGACCTAATAACCTCGGCAAGACTTTTTCTTGTAGGTTTTTGTATCAAGTAGAATCAAAACAGGTAGAGTTAAGGAAGAAGAGAAAACAGAAATGAGACTATGTATATATATACTACATATATAAAGAAAAAAATAAATAAAATTAAGTTTAAAAAATATTAAGGGAACAAACTGATGCAGGAGACTATCTTACATTTGGTGATAAACAGGTTAAGAGGTAGTATTATATAGGTTTTAAACTTATAAAGGAAATACAGGCTTCCCAATTGTCTATTGAGATTTTCTTGTGAGGGGTGGAAATCAGAGCACATTTTCACATTTTCATCACACATCTGGTCTTGTTGAGATTGAGAAATGATTTGTGGCAGAAAGGGCTCAGGTAGAGTTCTTGCACTAGGTAACCTTCTGGAGCTGAATTCAGTATCAAGAAAGTGTCCACATTTTGGGGGCATGAGAAGGAGGGTCACAGAGCATAAGTCAGCAGGGGTGTTGGCTGCAGATTCTCACTGGGGAATGAGATGTGGAGGTAGGTGTCCATTCGCTTGGGAGCTCGGTGATAGCTTATTGAGGCAGGAGGTCGGTCTTGATATCTAATGGTTAGGAACTGAGGGTAAAAAGCATTAATAAGGTGGGTTGTCATATTGGAAATGTGAAGGGATAGTAGGATTTCTGAAGGTGGGAAGGAGGGATAGTTTATAGGCATAGATTGTTTACAATTTAAGTTTGGCTCTCATAGAGGAGTCCTCTCTATGTATTCTTGATATATTTCTTGATATATATATATATTTCTTGATATAAAATTTGAGTTTTTAATATTTTAGTGTCAGATTCATTGTAAGACACTGAAGAACTAAGCTCTTTTGATTAAGAACCATCAATAGGTTTAATTTCAGTATATAGCCAGTGGTCAAATAATTTGAGGTGTCCTGAACAAGAAAAAGCCCTTAAATGTATTTGGGCATTTTATTGGGTCTTCTATATGCATTCTACCTTTTTACAACACCAAAGTAAAAGTTATTTTTTGAAAATCTTTTTATTTTTTCAAGAATCATTATATTTTTAGAACAAAGTATTTTATCAAAATTGTTAGTTGTTTGTAACATTTGCCTTCCCTTGATTTGTCCAACTATATTTCCATTGAGAATTTTCTGTTTTGATGTACTCGATTCTAGTTCATTATAGCTAAAACATTAGTGACTTCATAGTCTGTTATTTTATCATTTGACTTTTATGATAAACTCTACTATTTTTATTAGATTAGTGAACACACATATATAGTAGACCTAATCATTTTGCATCATCTGTTGGTTCACATATTGTTTAACTACTTGAGAGTGCACAGAAGGTCTTTGTACCTCCACATCTTACCACAGTGGTTGCAAAGAGATGCATTCAAATTGATGAATGAATAGATTTCTAAATCAATGTTGACTTTCTCTTTGACTCTTCTTTAGTGCCAGATATGGATGATATTGGTTAACAAAAACAGGATTATAGGTTGACCTTTCTACAGTAGTGTGTGTGCAATGGTTCTTTTTATTTATTGATATACTTATTTATTTTTGTAGAATCTTTTCAGGAAACTGTTTTAAATCAATGAAATACTTCTCAGCCAACTTGCATACACCATAAAAGAAATCAGAATATTTAAAATATTTTTCATTTTGGCTCTCACCAGTCATTTTTAACATAATCAAAGAGGAAAGCATTTCTTGATAATAAGGAGTATGGGCAAGGTGGACCAAGTGAGTTTCTGTAAATCAGACTCTCTCCAGAATAAAGTGGCATCGTCTTTCTCGGAAACTATATCAACATTTTCTTGAGCATCCCCTTGGGACATTGACCTCTATCTATTCACATACATACAAAGTAGATGCATTATGAGGCATCTACTCCATTCTGCTGTCAGATAGGCTAGTGGTTAGCCTTTTCAATCTTAGTAAAAAATAATTCTTTGGTGTATGAGCTCATATACAAAAGACTATTTATAATGGGCTTTCCTCTCACCAAACCCATCAGACAATGTCCCTTGGAGATTTCTCATTAGATTTTAATGTATTATCAAAGCATAATTTATCATGTGGCAAAGAATTTTCCTTTTAATGCTCCCATCTGTCATAATATATAATCTTTCTCTTATACATATCAAGTTATTTATATATGTATATATTTGCAATATATCAGCACTTGTCTTTTTAAAAAGTTTTAAAATAAACTATAACTTGAAAAACATTATTTTTCCTCTATATTATAAGAAATCTACGACTTCAAAGAGCAATATAGGTAACCAATGCCAATAAAAACTTTGCTTCTTTTGTTGTAATTTTCAATTAAGAAAAGACTACATTGAAGTTTTCTGCTTGAGAATCACAAATGTGGGTGCATTTATATAGAATTTATTCAGAGTTGAGAATTTTGCAATACTGATCAATCCCGATTTTTAATCTTGACTTTATTGTCAGTCCTAACAGTGACAGGATTATAATATGTTCAATAAATCATCAGCAATATTATCACTGTTGTCAGGTCATGACAGGGCTTGGTGACATGACCATGAATCTCAGCCATTTCATATGCAGCCTGACTCATATACTTGCCTCTATTTGATGATTTCTTCTACTTGGATTCTGTTATTTGCTATTGCAGTTGGCTTTTTGACAAATGTTCCATGTTGCAATACCAAAATTGATTTATGTTATGTGGTCCTTGTCCACCTCTTTAGTCAATGAATTTTTCCTTCTAATTTGGACACAAAGACAAAGAATCTTATATTAACTTCCTCAATTCTTCTAGAATGTTAAACATCAATATTCAATATAAAGGTTATTGGAAAACTTTTTGAATTCATACATGAAAAATGTTGATGGGCATTTTTGTTACTTTACTGATGGGTTTTTTTTTTGTTTGCTTTTTGGGGGACACACCCAGTGACGCTCAGAGGTTACTCCTAGCTATGTGCTCAGAAGTCACTCCTGGGTTGGGGGACCATATGGGACAATGGGGGAATCAAACCGTGGTCCATCCGAGGCTAGCACCTGCAAGACAGACACCTTACTGCTCTGCACCACTGCTCTGGCACCACTTTGTTGTTGTTGTTGTTGTTTTTCTTTTGGACAACATCCAACTATACTTAGAACTTACTTCTGTCTCTGTGCTTAAGGATCACTCCTGGTCAAGCTTGGGACACCATTTTCTAAGCCTGGAATGAACCCAGGTTGAATGCATGTGATGCATGCCTTGCTCCTCAACATTTACGTCTATCTCCAGTGACAAAGAACTGGACATAGTGGGACTCCAAATAGAAGTTATTATTGTAGCTATAATAGGAGTAAAATATCATAGATATTGTGAGAATATAAATGAAAACAATAACAGGCATAAGAACACTTCATGTATATTAGTAGGTCACATATCAGGAATAGCATGTCACCTGCATTGTCCTTGAGAGGATGCTGAGATCTAAGCCTTCCTGTACTGAAAAATAAGAGACCAAATTTCAGAAAGATAAGGACAAAATAAAACAAATTAATTTTGATTGGAAGAGCTAGGATTTGATCATGGTTTAACTGAAGTAAAATTACCAGTTTATTTTTGAAACAGAAAAAAATACCTGAAAATATAATGGCTTGTCTTGCCTTTATAGCTTATGTTACTTTCAAGCATTTTGCCTAATGTGCTTCCAAATGATATAGTAAAGTCACAAAGAAGAATAATTCAAGTCAGCTGTAAACAGAAATAATATGATTTAAAGAGAGAGAACAGAAAAACCTGAGAAAATGACTTATTCGTGCAGTGATGCACCACACAATCATTTAAATACAATTGGAAGACTGATTTTTGATACTGGAAAAATATGTACCACATGTGTTGCTGAGGGCAAGGAATAATTTATGGAGAAACATGTATGTTGCAATGTTATGCTTATTAATGAACATACATTGCTCCCCAAATCAGAAAAATAATATTTTTATTAATCTGGAAAGTCAAATTCCTTGTTTTATATGGCCAAAACAAATAAAAAATAACTCCTGTGTTAGTCAGTTAGTGACTGTCTCTCCTACTAACCTGTGAGATCCCAGAGCAGTGGTCTAGTGCTACTGTTACAGTGCTTAGTTTTTTCCAAGAATATGAGAGGAAATTTCAGTAGAGAATTCTGATCAAATTCATTAGAATAACTTGGAGGCTGAGATATGTGTTCTCCTGAAGTAGAAAACCTGGGAAAGTTGGTAAACCATTTTCTTTTCTTCTTAACTAGGTGAAAAGGTGAATGCTTTGCATTTCTTTTAAGACAAGCATAGTTCCCACAGTGTTGTATTCAACTGTGAAAAACTAAAAACTTTCCTTTTAAGATCAAACACAAGACAAGGTTATCCTTCTCACTACTACTATTTAATATAGTATTGGAAGGGCCCACCATAGCAATTAGGCAAGAAAGAGATATTAGAAGTATCCAGATTAAAAAAGAAATAAAACTGTCACTATTTGAAGATGATATGATATGAATAAAAGACAAGCAGAAATTTTAAAGACTACCAGAAAGCTCTATAAACAATAATTATGCCCAGCAAAGTAACAGACCATAAATCAGGGCACCCAAGTCCATGGCATTTTTATATGTAAATAATAGAATAGAAGAGTGAGAAATTTAAACAATTCACATTTGTGCTTCAGAAAAATCAAAAACCTAGTATCAGCTTAACCAAAGAGGTACTAGACAGGTGTAAATAAAACTATAAATCACTACTGAAAGAAATAAAAAGAAAACACAAGAAAATAAAAACATCAACTATTCATGAACTAAAGGATTAATACTGTCAAAATGACAATCCAGCCCAAAGCACACCATAGATTCAATTCATTCCCTATAAATATATTTAATATATAAAATATAAATATATAAAATATAAAAATATTTGGGGAGTATAGGGCCTCTATAAGCAGGACTCAGGGCTTACTCCTGGCTTAACTCTCAAATATCTTCTCTGTTGGTGCTTAAAGTATGGCATAGTAATGCTGGGATCAGTCTTGGGTTGGCTGCATGCAAGGCAAGGCAAGTGTCCATCCACTGTACTAATGCTCCAGATTACCCATAATACAATTAAAAAACATAGATCTAGAAAAATAATCCAGAATTTACAAAATAATCCTAGGAAAAAGAATATAAAACTTCTTTCCCAACTTCAAACAAAACTATTAAATTAAAGTAATCAAAGCAGTATAGTGCTGGAATTAAGGACAAATTGTCAGACAAATGGAATAGAATTGAGGTTCCAGAGAAAGATCCTCAGGAATATGGAATTTAATCTTTAACAATTGAGCAGAGTATAAAGTAGAGTAATGTAGAGTAACATTGTTGGAAAGACCATTTGGTCATTTGTACAAAAATTAAACTCAGACACTTTCTTACATCATTCACAAAAGTCAATTTAAAAATCCTTGATATCAGACACCGATTAATAAATTATATTGAAGTAACATAGGCATAACAATTAGTAAGATAGAATCCAGAGGTATCTTTTGATGATTCAGTGTCATCAACCAAGCATTGATATATGCTTTATATAGAAGCATTGATATATATTACATTAAACGATAATGCTTCTGCACAACAAAAAATTAATGACTATAATTAAAATATACTTCATAGATTGAGAGAAAATATTATCATACCACTTATCTAACAGTGTTATTATTCAAGATATTTGAAGCATGGTTAAAGATTAAAATGGGGAGAAAATCAACCAACTTTATTTAAAAAATGGGAAATGAGATGAAGAGACTTTTCCACCAAAGATATACAAATGGTCAAGAAGGACATCACTTATCTAACACTACCTATGAATGGCCAAGAAGGACATACATGCAGTATTGCCTATGTGCATGTGAATGCATAGTCTTAAATTTGCTTAATTTTCTTCATCTTGCTGTTTTTTTACAATAAATACTTGTATTGAAGCTTGAGTTCCACTCAGTTCTACTACTTTAGTTCCTTGGACAGAAAGCCCTGCATTTACTTTCCTCCTACGTTTAAAAATATCATTAAACAAATGTATTCTCTCTGTTAATCAGAGACTATGCATTCACACGCATACAGGCACTCCTGCACAAAACACACACCACTAATTGATGTGACAAAATGGAATATTTGGAAATGATGTATGTTTTTTAAACCCAAAGAAATAATTTAAAAGAAAGTGTGCAGGTGCCTCGAGGAAGTTTGATTCTCTCAGAAACGAATTTGATCACTTCAGGGATTCAGATTAAACAAGAAGAGCTCCTAAACAAGAAGCTCCTAGAGCTCTTTTGACAAATGCTTTTCATTAGGCATTCCTTTCTTCCTCAATAAAATATCAAACTTAAAAATGCAAATACTTGGATATTGATGTTTGACTTTTATATTGCACCATATTCTACAGCAGATTCAATAAGGGTGGGATAATATGGGGCAGGAAAATTCCAGAGTGGAATTCTTCAAAGATGGTTTTTTATTTTTTTTGCTCTAATCTCAGTTCACTCTACTAAATACTCATACCGTTTGTCTTTTCAGTTTGGAACAGAACAGCGGGTGCGCATGCACGCACACACACTCAGACACACACATGACACAGCCTAGGTTTGTCTCTATTTTCATTCATTGTGTTCAACTTTGCTAAGCTTGCAGATGCCAGTTGGTGACATTCAGAAGGAATGCAAATAGCCACTGGGATTTTTTATTGATCAAAAGGAACATGTTTAAACAATCCTCAATAGATTTACAAATTAGAGAACTCCCCACATTAGAGCTTCATTCGTGAGCATTTCCTTCCCTTTAATTGCCCGCTTGCTCCTTCCTTATGTCGACATTCTCCATCAATGTTTAAATGCTGCAGCTGTTTTTCCCCCGTGTTTGTCTCTTGTAGAGTAAACCATTAACTTGCCATTTCAATCTTCTAAAAATGCTTATGATTGACAAAACTTTATGAAACAGTGGCAAATTGGAAGAAAATTAGTGCCATGAACAAGGAACAGCTAAGCGGTATTCAGAGAGAAATTTGTCATTGTGGGCTAACAGTGTAATTGGTTGGTTAAATATACTATAAACAGTCTCAACTCTATGCACCCACCCCTATCTTTTCTTTCTTTCTTGTTCCTTCCAGACTTAAAAATTGTGCAATTCTGTGGCATTCCTCTGAGCTAGGTCTTTTGAAAAGACTTGATTGATAATTTTAAGAATTTTTTGTTGCTTCATTTAAAAACGAATGCCATGAGTATAAATGATTTTTTAAAGTACCAAAATAAGGCAAAACAAAAAGCCAGCCAACTTTATGTTTTCTTTGTTGCCAGCAATTATTTTCTTTTAATATATCATTTTTAAAAAGATTTTCAGTCCAGAATTCTATAAAACTAATCTCTCCCCTGCCATGCAATATAATTCATAATTGAATATAATTTACATATAATAACCTCAAAATATGAAAGTAGTCTGAGGGACTTCTGGAAAATGTGTCCACTATTCAAATCATTACCACAAAAATCCTAGTTTATAAAAGTAGATTTTGGAAGCACTATATTATAGATTTTCAAAACTCTCCTTCCAAAATCCTATAGAAAACTTCTCCTTGAAGCAAGCTCTGTTAATACTTAGCAAAACTGAAAAAAAAGGAGGAACCTTCCTGTTGCCCCACTTGTCTTTCCCAAATGCTGATGTTAGCTTTTTCCAAATTGTGTTTATCTCAAGGGCAGTATACATTAAGACAGTTGGCATAAAGAATATCATCCTTCATCCCTAACTTAATAATGTGGGGTAACTTCAGTGGCTTCTTTCTAAATTGCCCTTTTAATTGATTTTTCATAGATGAGGCAGGCCTGGGAAGAAGTGGACTTAATTATCACACATTTTTGGAGCTGAAACACAGTTCAGGTTGATACTTCAAAATAGAAGTGGCCCTGTTGAGCAAATTATGGTTTCTTTATGTTGCACTGTTGCATTTTAAGTCACCTTTGGATTTTTATAATAAGTTAGAATTGATTGGTTTAGTGAATTACATCTTAATTGAAAAATATAACATCTAAAAGCTATTTTAATTAGCTGTTCCACAGGCAACAGCTCAGTCGCTAAGATGCTGTAAACACACAGAAAATACTAAATAAATGAATAATAAGTATTGAAATGATTTGCCCAAAATTATGGCTATGTGCTATTTCGGGACCTAAGGTGAAGATCTGGTGCCCATGTAGTTACACAAAGTCTAAATATGGACTTCTTATAGAATTATATGTCAGTCCAGGAAAAAGTGACTAGGGTTTTTAATTTTTAACCCTAGTCTTCATTTTCCATTGAATTTTATTCATTCATTTACTCAGCTGCTGTTTCAAAAATATTGTCGTTTGGATAGAGTTTATTTTAGATAGTGACTTGTGCACAGTGTCAGAAAGGAAAACATTTCTTCTTTCTAGGTTCTTTAATTTGATTAAATTGACATAAATCAGATTAACAGAAGAAAAACACATTTAAATGTGTGTTTATATGGGAGCCCTTGAAATGTGAGGTTGTCACATTTCAGTAAATGAGGTCTTTCTGCCATCCTGAACTCAGAATAGGTTGGAGCGTGGGTCTGGGTAGCTGGGTAGAGTTTTAAAAGGGAAGGAGAGCATTCACAGGAATGCAAATATTAGTCAATGGTCAACCCTGGCAATCAGTATTTTTTTCTTTCTTTTTGCTTATTTGTTTTGATAAATCTCCTAGCTCTGTGCTCAGGAATCAATTCTAGCGGTGCTCAAGGGACTACAAGGGGTGCCTGGGATTGAACACAGATTAGCCACATGCAAAGCAATTGTCTTGCCCACTGTACTATCTCTCTGGACCCAATAGTTCTTTCTCTAGGACAGGCGATCTACCAACTTAGAGGTATATTTTGCTAACACAATCTAGTTCCAGATGTGTCTCTGTGCATTATTCTGGTGCTCACTTCTGAGAGAAGCTTATAGTAGGAGATTTTTTTCATTAGGCATGGACTGTGAGTGTTCTTGAAAAAAAAAAAGAAGAACAAATTGGTATTGAGGGTGGCAAGCAAAGGTCAGAGCAAGGGCTGCCTTTCCTCTTCCCTCTCTTTTTCATATGTATCTAATCATTTCAGGTCCCGATGAGTCCTTTGTGTGCAGGATTTCGGCTTTAAATGTTGTAATACATCAAGTCAAGGTTCATCTCAAAAAAATGTGCTTCGAAGGCTGTTCCAATTTCGCTACCATAAATTTATTATTTAAAGAAAATGCTGTGACATACAATATTTTAGTATCTTGGAAAGGCAGGAGGGCTAGCACAGAGGGCAGAGTCGGCAAGGGAAGATGAGTAATAACCTTCATCAGTTGTTACTGGAGCTGGTCCTCCCAGCGTGGCCAGAGAGATCAAAAGTGGTAAAGGATCCAGAAATAACAGAGAAGATCAGAAGAGAAGGCCTTTTATTTTCCACATCATCCTGCTCTCTGGGCAATGTCTGAGGCAGAGGTCCCAGGAAGCAGGAAAGCAGGACAAAGTCTGATCAAGAGACCAGTTAGGATGTCAACAATGAAAGCATTAGTTTCTAGCTGAACCACCTCTTCCCTGGCTTGCACCCCAGAAATGCATCCCTGATAACATCAGTCATATCCATATTTACTTCTCATTTAATCAGGCAGAATGTGAAGGTGGGGGGGTTATCTCAACCCTTTTTCAAATCTCCAAAGAACTAAAATATAACACAGTGAGCTTTGACCAAGATCTGGAGAGCAGGGCATCACTAATGTAGGGAAGGGCATAAAGGGGGAAGCCTCAATAATTAAATACATGACAGGAAACATCTTGAGTTGCCATCTTCTCAGGGTGCCCCTCTCTCAGGGAAGCACCTATTCTCTCTGCTTGACTGGCATCCTCAATAATGATCAGATCTAGCCTAATGATGTTTGGACACAGCAATAGTGTGACTCCTACCAGACCTTCCATCCTGGGGAGTCACCCAACATGTTCCTTTTCGTTTTTCTCTCCAATAAGTCTCTAGGTACTTTTTGGTTTTCCTCCTTTAGATTATTCTGCAGCTTCTGTAGCATCAAAACAGTCTTGTACTAAGGAAGCAGGTATCTCTTTCTGTTTATTATTTTCTATGAAGCACGATTACTATTGGCCTTACCTAGCCAATAGGATCCTCCACTGAAGTTGCCTACACTGAAATTACCTACAGTGGAACCCTTGACATGACTGTGATGTGCCAAGAATTGCTTCTTGACTGCAAGTTGTTTGCCCATGTATTGATTAATCACCTTCATTCACAGAGGCAGTTTCCTTCTCTTCAATTTTACCTGGTTATTAGCCTCTTCCAGTTAGACTGATACTTTTCTCAAATCTCCTTCATATTTCTTCTAAATTTAGCAATGTCCTTCTTTTTCATGCACTTAGAATCTCTCTTTCTCCCAACCGGCATCATGGCTGTGTTGACAACAAAGACACTATGGCCATGGCATACATTTCTCCTGAGCTTCTAGAAGAATGTTCCTTGACTGTTTTCCAGACTATGATCCTTTTCTAATAGTGCTTCCCCACAAAATATTCTATTGCTTTGCTCTCTAATCTGGTGTTATATTCCAAAATGTATGCAATATTCATTTGAGGCCCCCTCAGATTATCTTGGAGAGCCCACAGATGATTTGAGAGATACTGATCTGGAATATTACTTTTCCTCAACACAGATATGCCATCCAGTAAAATCTCTCAGCTTAGCCTCTTAAAAATTATATATCTTCAGTGAGATTACTTGTTCTCTCTCTTCTCATGGAGAGAAAAGAATAGAAGTCATCAAAGTCAAGTCTTCCCTTTAGTTCCATGTATTTTATCGTGATAAATACATATAATAAAATATTGAACATCTTCTGCCTCATAAATTGAGGGGAAAAATAAAAATGAACTGTACCAGGACCAAATAGCTGTATTTGAGTATTTGAACAGACTTAAACACCAAACCCAAAGTCAACAACAACAGAATCGATACCCTATCTACAACAAGCTATACACAGAGGGAAACAGTTACACTAGCACTCCTTGGGGGTGGGGGCAAAGAAGGGAGATATGGGACACATGCTGGGAAAAGAGGGGGAGGGAGGACAACCCTGGTGATGGAAATGGCCCTGATTCATTGTCACTATGTTTCTTCAATATTACTGTGAAAGATTCGTTATTCGCATTTGGTCAAAATAAAATATATTATTTACAAAATTGAACATCTTTATATATATTGTATATGTATATATTGGTTTGTTTATTAGGCCACATCTGGCATCAGTTAGGGGTTACTCCTAGTTCTGAACTCAGAAATTATTCCTAGAGAGCTCAGGGCACCATATAAGATTTCAGGGATTGAATCTGGGTTGGCAGTGTGCCAAGTAAATACCCTATCTCCTGTAATTTTTCATCAGTCCTATCAGTTTTTATCACTTTAATACATAAACCAGTGTCATTAAGCACATTCACATGGTGGTGTCATATAACTATTGTCCTATAGGAGAATTGAACCACTGTGTTCACTCAGCATTTACACTTCATGCCTGTTTTTTCCCTTGTCTCAGAAATGATTACTGTACTTTCTTTCTCTATAAACTTGCTTGCTACTACAATAGGTTCTTCATATCAGTGTAATCATATTGCATTTGTCCTGTCATTGGATGATTTCACTTAGTATCATGTCCTTAAGTTTTATTCATGTTTTAGCAGGTGCTAGAACTTCTCTCTCTGTCTCTCTGTCTGTCTCTGTCTCTGTCTCTCTCTGTATCTCTCTCTCTCTCTCTCTCTCTCTCTCTCTCTCTCTCTCTCTCTCTCGTTTTTATGTCACACCCTGTGGCACAACACTCGGGTTTTTCCTGGCTCTGCACTCAGATATCACCCCTGTCAGGCTCAGGGGATCATATGGGATGTTAGTGATTGAACCGGAATCTGTACTGACTTGTCCTCATTCAAGGAAAATAGCAACCTACTGCTGTGCTATGGCTCTGCCCCCCAGAACTATTATTTTTAAATATGAGATAATAGTCTATGGTATGAAGAGATCAGTTTTCTCCTCAATTCAACTGTTGATGAGATTTTGAGTTGCCTTTAGATAGTAACAGGAATCTGGATATATAAGTACCTCAAAACACTGCTTTCAATTTTTTAGTAGATACCAAAAGTAAATTTTCTGGACCACAGGATAATTATATTATGGTAATTGATTTTTTGAGAAATGCCATATTACTTCCTATTGAACTATGTACCATTTTTAATTTCCACAATCAGTGTGCAAGAGCTCCAGTTATTCACTATCATTACTAATACATGTATCTCTCTGTCTCATCCCTTTTTGTAGCCATCCTAATGATGTGAGTGACATTGCATTGTAGTTTTGACTAAATGAGAGATGAAGAGTATTCCTTTTCATGTATGTATTTAATTATCTTTTGTTTTGGGGCCACAGCCAGTGGATATCATGTCTCATTCCTAGTTTTCTACTCAGGTATCATTCCTGATGACACCTCAGGGGAGTGGTCATATGGAGTGCTTTAGACTGAACCTGGTCAGTCGTGTACAAGGCAAGTGACTACCAGCTGTACTAGCTTTCTGGCTCTCATGTCTTTATTGCATACATTTTCCTTGGAGACTTACTTCTTTTTTAAAATTTATTATCCTCAATATTTTTTTTGGCATAGTCAGATTCCACAGCTGTAAGACAGAACTGTGTTTGGCCCCAGGGAGGTCACTAATCAGCTGTGCATCTGTGTGCAAGGGGGCTCTGTGATATTATTTCTTTGACTAAAAAACAGGAACAATACTGGCATCTTTTATGAAAGGGTTTTCTGGTCGAATACCCTTCAAACCCTCATCTGTTCCTGTTCTTCTTATAGTGAGTAGGGCCATTAGTTATTATCAATGTCATCTCGCCTACTAGTATGGAGAAAGTGCATTTCTCAATTGCTTTGGTTGATTACAGTTAAATGGCGTGATGATCTGATCTAACTTATTTACTAAAGAAAAGAACACGAGGGAGAGAACAGTGTTTGCAAGGAATGCTATAATGTGCAGTGCAATTTGCATGCTTATAAGATGATTCTTCCTACTTCTGTGATCCTTCCATCATTTTTAAAATTATCCCGCTGCCCAGAAAGGAACACATTAAGATCTATTTCTATCACCAAATGGCATGTGCCAGCTCTGTGGATTCTTCATGTCTGCTCTTTGGATAGTGGTTAGGTTAGATGAAGTCAGTATCTGTACTGATTAAAATGTTCTGGATGGCTCCCAATGCTACATTAGCCAGGTGTTTTTCCTGTGTACATTCAGATACCTAAGGACCTGTGTGAATTGCCTAAGAACTACTTATTCAGTAATCACTGCATGCTAAAAGCTGAGATTATACATACATCATACCCAGTAATACTTAGAACAAACTTGTGAAATTTTATGTCGGCATTTAAGAGATGAGGTCATAAAGTCTCATAAAGAAGAAGTAACTTGATAATTTTTATTTCACAAAGTCTTTAGAAGGAGAGAGCTTGAGTTTAGCTCTGCTTGAGTCTAATCTTTATTCTTTTCTTCCTCTAGGAAAACTTAAAAAGTGTGTGTGGTGGAAAGGAGTCATGATGAACAGTTTGCTGGTATTGTTTCATAGTAAGTGAAAGTAAGGGACCCTTGAAACTTGATTTTTTTTTAGACAACTCAAAATGAATTTTGTTGCTTTTGTGAGATGGAGGAAGGATTATATTCCCAGTACTAGTGTTAAAGTAAATGAACTGATCGTATAATAAATTAATTATATATATAAATAACCAAAAACAATCTCTCTTGCCAATATGTGGCCTGATTCTCATCTTTGTAAAAAAAGAAAGCATTTATTATCTGAAAAAGTAACATGCTCTAGTATTTGAAAATATGATGTGCAAAAGCTTCATGAATCCTCTAGAATTTATTTTCTTCTAATAAATTGTTATTTTCTAATAATCTCATTCCCAATTCATAGACAAGGCAAGTGAGGCCCAGAATTTATTTCCTTTGAATTAAATCATTCCCACTGCATAGATGAGGTAACTGAGGCCCAGAAGCTGAATGTCATAAAGAAGGTAAGTGATGAGTCAAGTGGAAATTGAGGTCATCTTTTTGGGGATATTCCACTGCTTTTCTAAGGTATGTTAATGTAAGAAACTTTGGGCTTAATATTATGCCCACTAAGTTTATATAGTAGCTATTTTCAAAGGCAAATTTTACTCCCATATCAATATGAAGTTCCACAGTTCCTGGGAATTTTAGCTGTTCTATATGGAAAGTGCCAATAGCACTATTTGCCTTGGGAGGTTATGGGGAGTATATTTGGTGGCTTTTGAGAAAGTGAAGTTTGTGGAAAAAAAAATAATTGGCATGAGTTTCAAGCTTTTCACAAATTCTGCTTTCACATACTTCCTTTTGGACAGCTTATTCAATAAACTAGGTAAGCCTTCCCCATTGCTCCAACTAAGATACCCAGGACCCAGCTGCTTACAGCTTGTCTGGCTTTCCTCTCACTACAGAGACACAGAAAAGATTCATTATTCAAATGTGAGACCACTCAAATGAGTTTCTTTCTTTTCATTAGTTGGTGACAGGTTGTATATTGAAATAACAACTTATCATTTCTCTGGATGACCTTTGAGATATTGATCCTTGTAATTTTCTTAAACGAATATTCTATCTGTAAAACATGTATCTGCCAATTTCAGAGATCAATATCATCTTTTTCAGTGGTTATTATAAGGCCTTGTAAATATTACCCTGCCAATAGATGCTCAAATCAGAGGGAAGCAATTCATTTTGTTCAGAGCAAACAAATCTCAGCTTTTTTTTTTTTTTTGAAAATACAATAATTTCAGAGAATTGCTTTCTGTAATAAGCAGTGCTTAGTAAAAGAGTTTTATGCTCAAGGGAAAATTTGAGTCAGTCATTTGTGTGGTCATTAAAGATTCATTCATTTCTTTAAACACCCACAATGTGCAAGACTCTCAATATTAAGCTCAATGTCTGTATTATCTAGGTTGTGCATATTACCATACACAGACATGTGGAACCATTACACATATCAGAGGTGAAATGCATATATATAAATATTAAATGAGCAAAGCATATCTGCCAAAACAGGAATTGCTGGTATGCTTACTAGGAATATTTTGAAAATAAAAAACTATTTCGGCATTCGACACACTAGGAACTATCTCATAGACTGAAATTTAGATAAGTTTAAACAAATACAGCTGTATGAATACTGAAGAGTGTGTTATTGCAAAGTACTGTATTTTCCGGCGTATAAGATGACTTTTGAAACAAAAAAAAGTCAACCGAAAATCGGGGGTCATCTTATACGCCGAGTATATCTTGAAAAATGTTTCAATATTCTGCTAAACGAAAATTGTCTGAATATTGCCACAAAACGAATTTTCCAACTTGATCCTGCACCAATCACTGCCAGGTTGCTAGGACCACCTCTCTAACTCAACCAATCCAAGCAGGCTTTTTATGCATGCAAATTAGACAATGTTCTGGACCCGAATCTACACTGTCAAAAGCCCGCTCAGATTGGCCAGAGTCAGAGAGGAAGTCTATTATAGTATAACCTTTGAACTTTTTCTTGTTGTGATTGGCTCACTGTGGTACATGAGCACAGGAACACATGCAGCACATGCAGCACAGGAACGTTCTGTCTGATACAGTGAATATAGGCCTAAACCTATGTTTTAACTGCAAAATTAGGGAGTCGTCTTATATGCCTGGTCGTCTTTACGCTGGCAAATATGGTGTACTAGACATAATCATGGAACTCATTTCTATGTGTTTCTCTGGCATCTAATATCAGGAAATAGTGATTATTAAAAGTTTGTTATATGACAGAAATTGTAACTACACTAAAAAACATTGGAGAGAATTATTTTTCTATCATTATGTATGTGTTTTATATCTGATACCAGAAAGTTTTGAATAAGGAGAAGAGAGACATAAATGTAGCTGTTGATTTATTGATGGCTAGACAGATAGATATGAATATAGAAGCAGATGTGGAGATGAGTAGCAATTACATATACATTTTTCTCCCTGTGCTGAAATATGTGCCTGGCAGTATTCATAAATATTGTGCTAATGCTTGATCTTTAAATATATACATGAATAACATGGATTACTTCATTCCATCTAGAATATAGCCCAAAATACTACCGAGGAGACCTCACAAGATGGTCTTGCTGCTTCTAGTGAAAGAAACCTGCTTCTGAGCTGTAAATCTGTGGCCCAGTGTTTGCACCCCACTTTATCTATTTTTGGCTGTCGTTTAACTGGCGAAAGACTTTGGTGCTGAAAAATGCAGAAGTTTGCCCTGAAGACCCCATCAGAATTCATTAGTAGGCAAGTCAATGTCCTAACACAATACCCTGTCCTGTGCAAACAGAATTCTCACGGTCTGAGGGTAGGAAATTAAGGCAGCACTAACAGTGGGCTCCTAGTATTGACCTCTGCTCTTATAACACTCTGCAATAGAGACAGCTCTATCTTGGGGGATGGAATGTCATTGAAGAAGAAAGGTTAAGGTTTGGAAAGAATGACACAATAGTGTGATATAGGGTCTAGGAAGTGCCAATGAAAGGAGAAAACATCATTCAGTAACAAGTGCAAGAAATGAATTGAATTAACGTGTGTGTAATTACTTTCCCACAAGGCGAAGAAGTCTGAGGATAGAACCCTATGTGACAATAAGAAAATTATTCTCTCCCATTCTAACCTTCAAATAGCCCATCTGTCTTTCTTTGACTGTTTCTGGGGATTGCCCTTAGTCTTTCACCTATGTTCAGTCATAGCTAGAACAAAGCACTGAAAGTTGTGCCAACTCGAGACTGATGTGAGACATCCGATTGAAACAAAAACAAAGGGAGAGTTTGCTTAGCCTATGATTCAGAGTTTTACTTTGTGTAGCTACTTTGGTTAGAAAGATGGGGTTCCTGCATGCCCATATCTGGTTCTCACTTAGGAATTGAAGGTTAGGGGTGGTATAAAGAAAGGCCTCATAAAAGAGAGAAAGAAGAGCTTCCGAAGGTAAATTCCTGGTGATAAGCTGCTGTAGTACATAAAATGGAAGGAACTTGCCATTTTAAAACCAGAGAAAAACTCTTTCAGGCAG
Source organism: Suncus etruscus (assembly GCF_024139225.1). NCBI lineage: Eukaryota > Metazoa > Chordata > Mammalia > Eulipotyphla > Soricidae > Suncus > Suncus etruscus. The sequence goes on along the minus strand of NC_064861.1, from coordinate 59,410,381 downwards.
GTTACTGTGACATTAAAACCCCTTATCAGGATCCTGGTTGACTCGATGGGAGCAGCAAACTAGAAATAGAGAAAAGGGGATAAAGTAAAGTTGGAAGGCACAGCCTCAATATTCCAATTCATGGCAGAATGACATTATTCTGCAACAAAGTGAAACCAAAACCTTTAGAAATATTCCTATACTATTCATATATGGTCCCTGGAGCCTGTCAGCAGTAATTTTTTGAGCACAGAGCCAGGAGTAACCCCTATAGTCACCGGCTGTGTCCAAACACAAAACAAAAATCCAAAGCAAAACATAATACTGAGCAATTACCTTATGCCAATCCTTGCCCATTTCTTTTTATATTAATTACACTCTCATTCTACCCTTCAGAACTAGCCAAGAGAACCTAGTTCAGTTTATTTAATTGAAAGTAAAGAGTAAAACACAATGATGAGATTTCTTTTTCAAGGTCAAAGAGTGACAAGGTTCGATCTGTTTCTGCTAACAAACTAAGACAGAAAAGCCAACAGCAGGGACCTACTATGTTAAAATGTTTCCTTTCACTGAAAGATGGAATTATTAGAATTGAAATACAAGAGACTTTAAGGAAACAGGAGCACAAAACTGTGCAAGTCTTGACCTATAATAATAGATAGAATGAGTAGCGGGAAAAGAAAGCTGCCATTGCAATGACATTGCAGACCTCTGGTTCCTAAAGATCAGTTATTGACATTGGGAGTTCCTGGTTCCATTATTACTTGAGAACTGAGCACTGAACATTAAAGGGTAAATGAAGAAATGATGAATGAATGAAGGAATGCATATTCATTCAGCAGTTTTTTACTTACATACTTGCATTATTAATTCACATGATATATTATGTCTGCTTGAGACTTTGAGGACATGAACAAATCAATACATCCCTCATCTCATTTCCACAAAGCTTCCCCCAAATAAGAAGTTGACAAAGGATGGGATGGGAACTGTGGCTGTTTTTCTTTTCTGCCGTGTTCCCACTAATCCTCATCCAGAGACAGCTGTCCCTAAGGGGTTTCTAAATCTACCTATCCACCCAAGTCCTGGTGTCTGACAAAGAGAAACTTGCATGAATTAAAACTTGATTTTTTTTTAAATATAGGGCAATCAGAAGGAAGCTTTGTGGTGGCCGCTTAATTTGGAGGGCATTATTTTTAGTCCTGCAAAGGGCCAGTGGCATGAAAACAATTAGGATCTTTTGTCAAGTTAATTAAATTTTACTAAGTGTAGTAATCTCAGTGGGCTTCGTACACCAGAGGTAAAACTAATTAAAACGCAAATTCTTCCTAGTCTAATAAGGAGTTCTAACTTGGGAAGCTGAGGAATGTTGTGCATACTGAGAGATATTCAAAACTAATTTATAACGAGATGAGGGCAAACCCTTAAATGCTCAGTTCTGTTGAAGGCTCACTTGAGAACACTAATAAGTATGTTAAATTGTAGGTGGCTACTTAAAAAAAGGGAGGCAGATGGGCAAATCTTGCTAGGCTCAGGAGACAAATGTATCCAGCATAGATGAGTGAGGATGGGGAAGATGCCAGTGGGAAGGAGGTATCCAGGTTTTATCTGAAAAACACTATTCTCTCCCCTGGTTTCTTCCTTTCATTAAATTCTCTCAGGGAAGGCTAGGCTAATAGCAATAGCTATTCCCATAATATTCTTTTCTTGGAAGGTGACAAGGAGCAAAGATATTTGGTTCACAAGGATTCAAATCATTTGTTAATCTAGACCAGGTTTTCTATTGGCACTGATGGTCCAATATTTAAGACAAAGCACCTGAAAAGCTAGAAGATTTGCTCTGTTATAGAAATTAACTGTGTATTAAAATGGGAGTCCAAAATGGTTCAATCTTAGTTGTTTCTGTAGAACCACTGATACCAAATTCTACCTCCTGTCAAAAGTGTCTGAATATTTGCAGTAGAGAAATTCAAAATGATTATGGAATCACAATGGGCAACCTTCATCTAAACTTGGGCACACTTCAATTGACATGCTATTACTCTCCCATTGATTGAAAGTGGCATATACCTGCTGACATTTTCCTCATTCCTCTGTTTCATTTCTCACCCAGAGGTCTGGCTCTGGACTTAATATCCCACAGATTTTGGCTCATGCTGCCAATATTCTTCTCATCACCAAACCTAATGACTTTTCTTTATTGCTACTAACTTCAACCAGATTGGATTATTTGTCACACTCACCATCCTTTCCCTCCTGACCCACACTGCTTTATTTCTTTGTATATGCTATATAAATGCAGCAGAACCTGCTGAGTGTGAAGCAAGGTAAAGTAACCCTTTCCAAGAGGGGGTTCTTGACCTAGTTTTACTCAACAGACCAAGATGCTTCCTATAATGACAGGTGGATGCCATCATCTGTACATATCTCTAACAAAACTGTAATACTTCCTTGTACTATATTGTTTTACTATTTTAATTATGCAAGGGATCTTTGTGCTTATGTAGAAAATACAGGAAGAGCAGACAAATAAGAAAAAATGATTATTATAATCAAAGAACAACTTGATCATTCCATTTCCTATTTCCCCTTTCTGATTTTCATAGAATACATGTATCTTATGGTTATCATTGCCATATGACACTTTTTTCCTGAATATTTTCCCATGTCATTAAGAGAATTATCATTAGAAGTTCAATAAAGTGGGAATTAACTGAATTTTTGAGTTCGCCAGATCTGATTTTTGGTAACAGCTTTACCTACCCATGTAATGTTAGGTAAGACTTTCCTTTAAGAAAATGTGGATTTCTTTCCTTAAAAAAGGGTATTAAAGACTTAATTCTAATTTTAATAATGAAATAAAACTGTATAATGTTTAATACCTAATTATAGATTTTATTGTTGGTATTACTATCAAAATAGATGAGAAAATAAAGTATATAATGTTCAGGATTTTTCATCCTATAGATATTTTGTAATCTACTTAAATTAATCCCTATTGTTAGACATTATTTTATTCATTAGTTTTCTAATATTAATAATTATAGTCAATACCTTCTGTCTTCATTAATCAATTTATCTATACACAAATGTAAGTTACTTCCTAAAATTTGCATCAATTTTTACTCTTTTTAATTGTATATGGGAAGATTTATGTTCTCTTCTCACTGTCTTGATTCCTTCAACGAACAGGAGGAGAGCAAGATTCACTCCACTATGGACTTTGGCAAAGCACCAGTCATTTCACTACAGGGATTCAACTAAATGTTCTGTCCAAAACTAAAAAAAAAACTGCAGCTCCCTGACCAGGAATAGCTTACAAATATACATTTTTTTCAAATCAAGTTTGAAAGAGAAATAGAGAGATAGAAGAGCAGTTGAGAGAGAGAGAGAGAGAGAGAGAGAGAGAGAGAGAGAGAGAGAGAGATCTGTATAAAATTCTGCTGTCAAATTATATGCAGGGGAATAGATAAATCATTTGAATTGTATTTTTTGAGAAGATTTAAAAGTGTCAATCTGAAAGGAGGCAGCCAAAAAATAAAAACTTGAACTACTGATAAAAATATAAGGTCATTTTATAAGGGCAAATTCTGTAACTTACGAGCAAACTGGAAAGTTATTCTATCATTGAGCATTGCTAAGCACAAAGTATCTAACACTCTTTTCAGACTCTAGGTATATAAGTAAGTCCCATAAAAATACTTTACTTGTTAAAATAAGCCACCATCTGAGTGAATAGGAACTCCATAAATAGTTGTGCAAACAATCACATTTCAAAGTGGCAGTGATATCATTGCAAGACTTGGATCATGAAGAAAAGTAAAATGAGAGACAATGAATAGAGAGGCATCTCACTTGAAATGGACCTTTATTTCATATTTAGTATAAATTCACCACATAGATTAAGAAGTCCCATATAAAAGATAGCAGGTCATATTTGCAAATGGATCTCCTATTGTTTTCAGAATTGAATTGGACATGGTTTGGAAGATCTAGGATCTGATATTAAGCTGAACAAATAAGCACACAGAGCTGAACAAAACTGATAATAGGACAGCACTCAAATGTCATCTATAGAACTTGATTCTCTGATCTATATTGAAGGATTTCTGTAGATTTTAATGCCATATGCTTGGTTAATCAATTACTTTAATTTCCTGAAACATTTCTCTGAGTGATGATGATTGTGTTGAAGCTGAGATAGTTCATCCATCTAAAACAAAGGGGAAAGAAGCTGCTTCCTGCCCTAATGCACAATTTATTAGGAGAATCATGTGGATTCCCATGAAAATAGAGAAAATGAAGTTAAGTATAAGTTAGAATTTCTCTCTAAGATTGTTACACAAAGGGAAGATTCCTATGGGGTGAGCCATCATAGGAGTTTAATAATTACTGAGAAATAAACTAATTAATATGCCTCATCTCCTTCCTTCATAGAATTCCAGACAGAACAAGTCAACTTGAAAAATTAATTTAAGACATAAACAACCAAAGCATCCATATGAGAATCAATAGAGGAGATATATTCAGACTTTTCATAGGAAACTATTATCCTTCCTCCAAACCTCCAAACTCATGTTGTTCATGATTTCTGTGAGTGCCAATTTTGGGGAATTGTTTATTCAGTCTCAGAGTTCTAATTTAGTATTTATTTATCTGATACCAAGTTTTTAATTCTTGCTTTTTTAATTTTGCAAGTCATTTGCCTTCTTTTAGTCTGTTTTCTACTGTTTTGACTTTGGATGATCTGGGTTTAATTCTGGAGTCTAATATGTTTCATTAACTATTTGTTGACTTCATCAGACAGAAGGCACTGTTAAGTTAGACCCTATGGATCTGCTGACTCTATTTATGTATTGAGGTTGCCACACAAAAGTACTCAGTGGCTACTCCTGGCTCTGTGCTCAGGGGTCAATTCCTGGCACTGCTCAGGAGATCATATGTGGTGCAATGTATTGAAGAAAGGTTGACTGCATGTAAGGCAAATGTCTTGACCCTTGTACTATCTCTAAATCCTGATGTTTCCTTTTATAATAAATATAAATATTTAATAACACTTCCTTTATTACCCTAAAATTAAATTCATAAATATTATAAACTACTGACATAATTATTTTTTTAAAAAACAAGTTAAAAGTTCTAATTTTCAATATAAAACTTAAAGTATATTTACATTAAAGTAATGATTGCTTCCAAACATTTTAGTCTGTTAATACTGTAATACTAATTGATGTTTACCAAATATTAGCTATTTCTGACATGACATTATAAGAATAATTAATGATGGGCTGGAGAGATAGCATGGAGGTAAGGCATTTGCCTTGCATGCAGAAGGGCAGTGGTTCAAATTCTGGCATCCCATATGGTCCCCCGACCCTTTCAGGAGTGATTTCTGAGTGTAGAGCCAGGTGTGACCCAAAAACCAAAAAAATAAAAGAATAATGTTTTAGTAATAAATCTATATCCATACACAAAGTTACTGAGTGGGATAGTCAAAATGCAAAGTAAAACATTTTATTCACAGCAAAAAGATTAATAGGGATGTTTCTGCAACTGATGTAATTTCCAAGGGTAAACAACTTTAGGTAATGGTTAAACATTAGTTACCTCCAATTTATACTGAAGTTGTATTACCACACAATTTAGAACATTTCCAGTGTTGAGATAAATTCCACATGCTCATATGTAAAATATATTTGAATCACAGTACATATAATTTTAAAGAATTAAACCTATATAAATACCTTGTGGACTTTTCAAAGTCAATAGAAAGCATGCAGATTTTTTTATGGTCTCTGATTGCTCTTGCATAGCATCCCTGCTCTACATCCACTCATAAGCCAGTATCCCTGTTTCTACCATAATCCAAAGTTATTCCATGGGCATTTGATTGAGAAACATAGATTCAGCATCTTGTTTTAAGCATTACTTTTGAAGCTGAGTGTGTGTCCTACATTCCATGTTAAGTATTCTTAAAAAATCCTGACCCAAATGAAATTGGGTTACATTGAAGTACACGAAGTAACTATTATGGTTTGAAATACGTCTTTCACAGAAATATGTTGCAATTGTAACCTACAACACCACAGAAAGACCGTAGTTGAATACAGGTTCTTTCCAAAAATAATTAAGTAAAATGAGAAGATAAGATGGTGCCTTCATCTAATATAATTGTTGTCCCTGGTAGAAAAGCAAACTGATTCACAAAGTTGGATGATCTTCTGATGACAGAGAAATCAACTAACTACCTACAACTCAAGGAAAGGATTCTTAAAGGAACACAATCTGCTGACATCTTTTAGAGGACTGTAATCTCAAGAAATTTTTACAATTAATTTGTCTTTATAAAGCCTTCCAACTTATTATGCCTTCTTACTGTAACCCTATCAAATACATCAACTTTTGGACCATTACTCTGAATACAGTTGAACTAAAATTAATCATTCTAATAGCTTCTAATACAATCCTCATTGATACTGTTCATAACATTCACTCAATTTGCCTATGCTATTTTTATGGTGCTAATCACTCCCCTTAACAAACAGAAGTAAACTAAGCCTCTGAATGTGCCACTCCTCTAATAGGTAGAAAAGTGGGTTTTAGATCTCAACAGAGCTTGACTCCAAAGTCCTTGTTCTCAACTTCTGTGTGGTATCTTCCTTAATATTTAGACGAATCATGCTGGAAGTATATTAAATGTTTGGATCCCACACTTGAGAAATCCCTTGGGCCACTATTATGTATTGCCAGTATGTTTATTTTAACTGTGAGGAATTTATTGAGATGACTTCTCCAACAAGTTCTCCCTACAAATAGATGTTACATCAGGTATTTCATGATATATTAGAGATGCTGTTGTATGATGATTAAGAACATTGATTTCAGGATTATCTGAGATAAAATTCTAGCTGTTACTTAAAATCAAGGAACTAAACCTCTCAAATACTCTTTTTCTTTCTCAGTACAATAATAGTTCATATGTCCTACAGCAATTTTTGTCGTTAAAGTGAGTTCATCCATATAAGTATCTAATAAAGTATGGAGAGCTATAACCTAGCAGGCTAAGCTTTGGCACTCAAACTAAAGTTTATTGAGGTTCTGTAACTTTCTCAAGGTCACCCATATAACAAATGAAAGATCTGCGTGTCTCCTAAGTTCTTTACTTTCCAAATACTTAATTCCTTTCCTCAAGCATTTCCAAAGTTGGACATATTAAAACAAAATAATACTGCCATACACAGAACCCCTCTGTAAAACTGCATTTGTTCTTTTAGCAAAATACTATCTCTCTCTTGGTTGTGACAAGGTAGGATATAACACCTAGCCCGGAGATTGTGGGTTGTATGGGATGTTTTTATTTTGCTGCAGAAAATAGCAAAATAGTTCTTGATTTTATGTATTCATTCAGACTAGAAACAGACTCAGAATACGCATTGACTTGCCTCACAAAAATATGTAGATCTAAAAGGAAAAATTTAAACAAGTTCCTGAATTTTTCTCATGTTATTTGGTACCAAATGTCTGAAGATACGGAAATATCCATATGCTCAACAAAGAGACACTAACTGGAAAATAGCACTCTATTTTTTGCTTTCCACTCAGACACAGAAGCAACATATGGGAAAACCTGGGCTTTCAAGGTTTTAAATAAAGACTTTTACCTTAATTTCAAGGTCATGTTCAGGTGGAACCTGACTGTGTACACCTTGAAGCACAGAGAATCTTTGTATTTTGGTAAAATGAAAGAATTGTCTCCCTTTCCTCATGACAGAGGTATAGGAATGCATTCACCATAAGATTAAAGTCAGCATCAATTTGAATTTTTGCTCTACTGCCCTCCAAGTTCTCTGAATATTAATAGAAATTTCTTTGTTGGATGGTTGGCTGCTTAAATTTATCTGCCATTCTTCGGTTGGAATAACTCAAGCAATTAATGTTGAGCATGTGCCCACTCAAATAGGGGCCAGGTGTAGATCAAAGGCATGCAGAGAAGCATGTGCTATTAAAGGTTAGACTTGTGAAGTCTGGTACAGGAAAGACAGTAAAGTTCTACTCAGAGTGGGTAATTTTGAATATTACTTAGGTGTAAAGCGACGATAGCTGAGCTGAGTGTCCTACTTAGATTGTGAGCTCCAGGGCTAAGCACTGCCTCTGTGGTCCAAGTTACTAGAACAGTAGAGGATAGCTCTTTTGGGTTATATTCACAATGGTAGGTGAGACATTACTAGGAACGGCACTAAAAAGAGGATTGTTAGAACTCAGAACATTAATTAATTAGTCCATGCAGTCTCTATGAGGCTACAGGTGGTATTTCTTTTTTTTTTTCCAGATGGTATTTCTTAACCTCTCTGGCCTTTTGACTCTGATTTATGAGTTGGGGATGATAACTGTACTTACTGTGATGACATTGTTGGAGGTTTCAATGACTTTGAAAAGTCAAAGTCCAAGGGAAGGTCCCTAAAGTACTATCAATACTGAGCTCCCCACTCATATTTTCAAAGGAGAACAGAGAAAATTCAAAAAAAATTTTAAGTAATTTGGAACAACCAGATCAAAAAGAATAGAAAATATTTTCTAACTAAATTTAACACTGCAAATAAGTTACCATGTGCTAAAGGTACATGATTAGACAAAGAAGATGAAGATCAAACTGGGTTTGATTTCAACTTGGGATATTGTGAACTTCTTTGAGTCTATTTTCCTCATCTTCAATAAAGATACCAGAAAGTATCTTTGTTATAAGTTTCACTAAGAATTAACAAAGAAAAATCCATGTGTTTGATAAATGGTAATTTAAGAAAAGAACTTGGGTCAACCTTTACAACCAATTTTCTCACTATTCTCCCAGAGACAAGAAATATTTTTCTTCATATTTAATTCCTGGAAAAATCTTACAATCTTATTCAGCTAAAACTTCCCACAGAAGTTTGACTTTATGTAATGCTTCTTTCCTCCTCTGTGCCAATTCAGGCTACTAGTTTTTGATTATTATGCTTTGCTTCCTGAGAAAAATGGAGCCTGGTGGGTTCTCCATACATTATTCGATGCAGTATTTTGCTGTATAACTAGTTGGCTGTAGTGTAAATTTGCCATCAAAACATGAATTCAAAAAATACGAAAGAGTGACGTTAATCTATAAGGGTATAATGGAACATAAAAATGTATTCTCAATAATTTTTTTATAATTTTATAGAAAGTCACACTGATCAGGAATCACATAAACATTTCATGGCATGGGAATGAAAAGAAGCTTAACTTCTTAATTTTTAAACCTCTAACTTTTTACATTTTTTTGAGCTGAACCTGGTAGTACTCAGAGCTTACTCCTGACACTGCAATCAAGGATCACTTCTGGTGGGCTCAGAGAACCACATAGGGTGCCGGGGGGGTTGGGGGAAGACAGCACAAAATAATTTTTTTTATTTCTTTAGCTATTTATTTAGTTTTGGTTTGGTTTGGATATTGATGTTGTTTCCAATTCTTTTTTTTTCTTTCTTTCTTTTTTTTTTTTTGCGCTCAGTATGTTTTTATTTCAGGACGGTGGTTACTATGTGCTGTTTGTCTTTATTGCTGTAGTGCTCACTGGCTTTTTATTTGATATTTCCCTTTGTATTGTTGTGGTGTGCCACTTCCTTTTTCTCTTCTTCTCTCATCTCAAACTGAGGTTGAGAGCCAATGATTCTGCCCATTTTCAGCTTATTTGATTTTCCCCCCATTTTATTGCTTTTCTTTTCTTCAAACGAAACCACATAACTTGAACTATCTAGTTTCTTCTCTCAAATTGAGGGGGTAATAATGGAGGGCACCAAGACCAAACAGTTGTGTGATCACTGAGTAGTAAGCTAGACACAGGGAGGACCACTTATACTAGCAGCCCAGGGAGTAAGGGAAGGGAATAGGGTTGCAAGCTGGGGACAGGGGTGGAGGGAAGACAACTTTGGTGATGGGAATTCCCCTGATTTAATGTTAATATGTACCTAAAATATTACTGTGAAAGACATGTAATCCACTTTAGTCAAAATAAAAAATTATTATTAAAAATATTAACTATTCCAAAAACAGTCTGATAGTCCAGCTCAGTGGTGAAGAGCATGAAGTTGGCAGCATAAAGTACTTGAAATTGAATATCTACTTCTAAGTAATCAGAAGACTATAGCCTCTTCACAACTCTTTACATGTATTTGTTCACTCATTTTTAAAGTTGTACTAGAAAAATATGTTGTTCTTAAAAAACTTTATTTAGGAACTCTTGTGGTGGCACAATGGTAGGGCGTTTGCCTTGCACATGGCTAACCTAGGACAGATTATGGTTTGATCCTTCAGCATCCCAGATGATCCCCCAAGCCAGGAGCAATTTCTAAGTGCATATCCAGGAGTAACCCCTGGGCATCACCGGATGTGCCCCCCCAAATAAAAAACAAAAAAATTATTTAGAAACTCTTATTTACAAAATTGTAATAGAGTTTTACAAATACAATGTCCCAGCACTAATCTAACAACATTACCAACTTTCCCAGGTTATCTTCTTGCCTCTAACTTTGAACTTATCACGAATATAATTTTAGATATACCCAGAACAGGTATATCTAAAGTGACCCAATAATCAATAATGAATACTCTTGATGATAGCTCTGGCTTAGGATCTGGCTCTTTCATAGTTATCATAGTTTGGTTAATGAATTGTTTTGATGGCAGATGTGCTGAGAGCTTTGCAAAGATACATTCTATCATTTTCAGTATATTATGCAATCGTCCTTCTACTTTCTAATTTTATACTTCCTGTAAGATTTATTATTATTATAATTTTCTACCAAGTCACTATACAAGACTTTAGAACCACATATCTTACCCATCACTGTATAGACCTTAAAAGGGGATAAGATTAATGTAATAGAAAAATAGTAGCACTCTATTATTGAAACCACATGATCAACCAGTTATTTTATCATTAATAGAGGAGTCATGCTGGTCAATGGGAGAGACGAGTCCTCATAGATAGGACAACATTGTATCTCAGTCTAACTAGCTTCTGGCCCAGTCTGTGCCATTGTACAGTAAGTTGTCCTCTAGGGGCACAGGAATTGTGATACCAGCTGTGGTAGTATAAATTTCTACAACTTTTCTGGAAAAAAAATATTTAGCAATAGGCCTCAGAAGTCTTAAAAATGTTCATGACATTTGATGCATAATTACATTTATAAGCATGAATACACAGACACATGGGCTGATAATTGGGGACAAGATAGTCATCAATATATTATGTATTTTGACCCAAATTTATAACCCAAATAACATAAAATCTATTTTATGTTCCTTCTGTGAAATGCCTCCTTTTCAATCATAAAAATTATAGTATAAGCATACTTTTGTTTGCTGTTTTATGGACCACACCTGGAGGTATTTGGGAGTTACTAATTTCCTGCTTAGTGTGCATTGGTCTCTCCTAACAAAATTTGGGGGACCAAGAATTTCAAGGAATGCAGCCCACAAATGCAAAGCATGTGTACCAGTTGTTTTGCACACTCTCTCCAAAGTTCATGATGAAACTTAAAAAAAGAAGAAAAAACTTTATATACAATGCAATGTACATAATGTAAGTAAGAGAGTAGTAATAGAGAAAATAAATGCCTCAGAATGAAGAGTGGGTCTCTATTCTATTAGTTTTGATTTTTTTATCTTGTTTTAAGTTTGAGGAGCTGATCTTAGGAATTGATCTTTATGAAATTTAGTATGTTCCTGAAAATTAGCTCATCTGACCAGAAAATGGTTTGCAAATGTTACTTTATAATGTCCTGCTTTCACTTGGTGGTGCCTGTGGGACATGAGTGGACTGGATTACCAGGAGGGTTCCAGAAATCTTTTCTCTGTATGCTGCACTTTAATCTGGACCTCACCATACCTACACTTGTTAGACACTAGAAGGGTATGTAAGTTTGAAATGAAATACTGTTTTTCTTCTATAACCCTGGCTTTACTATAGACATAAATACTGCCATGACAAGCCTCAGATATGTGGCAGTAGGGACTAGGCCAAAACAGCCATCCAGGAACTTGACATGTATCAGAACTAGATAAACTAGCAACACCTGGGAGCCTGCAGGTGAAAAACTTTATGTATTACATCAGCTGACACAAACCCCAAGGCCCTATAAACCACAATCTAGCACCTCAAGATATCTAGCCATAAAAGAAAGTGTTCTAGAGTGTTCTAATCTAAAAATACCCTAGATAGCAGCCATTCAACTTAAAGGTCAACTGTGATGGTTAGAAGCCCCTGTAACCCCTAAATTATTAGGAAGTTTGCCTAGGTGTTATGCCTGACAAAGGGTCACACCAGTGTGCCAGTAATAAACTCCCTTGCACTTGCAGTGCTGCTCTTCTCCTGTGGTTTATGTGGGGCGGATCTTGCCTCTGGAGCCAACACCCTGTCATCAGTGGTGGCTTTGTAATAGACTATGGGTTACAGGAACACCCATCTCACCCTCTTTAACTGGTATAGCATTTGATTATGGTTTGGCTTCCCGAGACACACCCATATCATATATGTCTGAATATTTCTGGTTCAAGGTTGGTGCTTACTAGGCATCTGTGCTATGTAGTACCACAGATACTCTGAGTGCCTCTTAGAAGATTCTGAGATGCAGAAACAGAATCTGCATAAGATGTAAGCAAGTAAGCAATAGGAACAATATTTAAGGAGCTTCTTGGGGTCATGTTTGATTCCTTAAATATATCTTCTGAGTTACTTTCCTTTCCATGCAGTTTGCCCTGGCCTTGCTCAGAGATAGAATGGCATGCTTTCAGACATGGAGATGGCAAGAGGTTAAAGTTAGAGTCATTTCCGAATCCAACTGATTCTGAACACTTTTCCAACAAATAAAACTAGTTTTTAAACGCTGAATATATTATAAAAATCTCCAGCACTTAAAAGTACATGGGTCAACTCCAGGATGCAGTGGACTTCTTCATATTAAGACACATCAAAAGATCAGAGATTCGAAGAAACAGTAAGTAAAAGGAGCTAATAGGATCTCTCTGCTTCACCAATGGACAGTTTCAGTCACATTCCAGGCAACAATCAGAAATGTATACAAAGAGAAGGCAAATCCATTGCCCAAGAATTATGATACCCAAATGGGCTTTTAGCCTTTTATGTTTCCTGCCACCGTGGCACTAGCACTGGAGGCTAAAATAAGTAGACAATGCATTTTCAGCAGTTGACCTGAGTTCTAGGTTCACAGAACAGTCTGGGATCACTGGACAGCCAATTAGCAGCTTACTTTTGGTCAAACCCCAGGGAATAAGGCAAGAACAAAGGGGGTTAAGAAAAACACAAATACAGGTTAATTTTATTTTATAAAAGATATATCACCAGAAAGGGGTGTGGTTTCTTCCCTGCTTGGATAATGTCCCAAACACTCAACAACCAGCAAGCCAAGCCCATATTTCAATTCCACTGCATAACCCCAGAGGCAATTTTATAGTAATAGGTTCATTTTGCTGTGCCTGAAGAATAGATGGTTCTGTTTTCTGCAGGTCCAAAAGTAAAGAAATACTCAAGGTATTTGAGCAGGAACAGAGATAATCATGGAATGGAAATAAAAAAAAAAAAACACTCCCACAGTGCTGTTTAAGTCATTTTTGCTCTTTGGAAACATTTATTAAGCATTTATGTGCCAGACACTAAGTAAAGCCTGACTTCATTTACTCCTTTTCTTACCTAGTGAAGTTGTTATTATTTATTACCCTCCTGAACAGATGAGGAAACTGAGACTTATGGAGGTTATATGTTTCACCACACATTACAGTCAGTAACTGTTGAAACCATGACTCAAAATTGCATCTGGTGTTCTTTTTTCTTGCTGCTTCCCAAATACTAGTAAAAGTGAATTGCATTTAATTGAATTATGGCCTGGTGCACACAAGTGATTAATACATGCTGGCTGAATGAATGGTTAGTGACTATATTTTTACCTTGTATCTATAAATTTAATATATGTTGTGCTGAGGGAGATGCCTCAATGGGAAGATGACAGTTAACAAGGTCATTTTCTGATACGGAAAATACATAAATGTGTTCGTGCCTCTTGCATTTAATTTCCCCACTGCTTCTGAAATGGATATTTGCCAGTCGACTGAGAGCTGTTGCTCTTTGTTATCTGGAGGTGCCATATCATCTAGGTTGCATACAGTGCAGAATGAAGAGGGGAGATTAATCCCCCTGGAAATTTGCTCACATCTCCTTCGAAATGGAAAATGCTAAAGCAGCCAGAGAAATCACCCCTCCTGACTCTCACTTGCTCTGTAAATTCTGATAACTCACTTCCTGGCCCTTGCCTATAAGGAAAAAGGGCTAAACTCAAGCTTTTCTCTGTTTAGCTCCTCTCTTGAATCACATGCAAACTTCTATTTAGGGACTAATCATAATTGAGATGGACTTGCCCCAGCTTTGAGGAATCATGAGACCAAGTTTTTATAAAACAAAAATGGTGTTTTGCTTTTGGCCTGGTGTTGCTTCGCTTTATGATCCCAATGTAAGTTATGCATTTGTAGCAGATCTCATGAGTTACTTGCCCTCATAACATGCTGAATTGGGAGAATCTTGAGATCATGAGTTTCTTATGAGACCACCTCCCTCTGCTCATGTCACAAATACCCTCAAGTCTCTTTTCCTTGGGGAGACATATTAAATCCTAATGGCTTAAAGGCCATGTTATGCTCTGACCCTGACCTACTTTTCCTTCTTCAGCTCATATTATCATTTCACAGGGCCTTTGCACCATCTATATATACATGCCCTGGTTAATTATTAGATCATCTGTAAATTAGCTTTTATTGTTCTAAGCTATTCCTAGCATATGTCTTCTTTGAAGCCTTGGGGGAAACTTCTCAGCTATTTTTTTATAGCTGGGTTATTCTATACATATATTAGGAGCAGTGATGATTTGCTTATGTCTCTGGGTTCTGCCACTGTCTTATCTATCTAGCTTTACCAAGTACCAGCACAACTTCTGCAGCAATATGTGAGTTTCATAGGTAAACAAGTAGTAATATGTGGCATGATGATTCTGTGATGTGTCTGTCATGAGCACTATGTGAATGCTGCGATACAAGATTGTTGCAGTTGATTTGGTCTTTTTAAGATCTGAATATTGTATTTCAAAACTCTCAAGCAGATTCACAGAGACCACACTCTCAGTCAGTCCCTGGGTTCTGTTTTATTCTCTGGTAAGGAACAAATACCATTCCTCCTAGGACTTCTTTAAGAACAATGAGACAGTTGGCTCTTAAAAATATAAAATCACTGTAAGAATCTCATAATTCGCTACAATTTTTTTTTATCTTCTAAAGATAACTGCTATCCTGATTGGCTTTTAAGAGCAACACACACAGAGGTCCCTGATGGGATGGTCTTATTACTATATTAAGTTTTTTTTTTTGGTTACTGAGTGCTAGAAATGAAAAAGAAATGTGCAGTCTTCCACCCCCCAAGTTTCCTAACTATTTTTAAATTGTATTTATATGTTTTTTGAGGGTTGAGATTATACAGTATGTGAGTGCATGCCTCACATGTGCCTGAGCCAAATTTAATTCCTAGCACCTCAAATGGTCCTCCAAGCCCTATAAAGAGTAAGCGTTGAACATTGTTGAGTGTGGCCCACAAACAAACCACAAACAAAAAATCAATTTTTTGTTTCTAGCAAGCTATATATTGCCATGTAGCGAGGTCTCAGAGAAATAATGATTTTCTTGATAAACTCATGATTGGTTGTCATACACTTAGAAACTTTAAAATGGCATTCTCCTGTGAAAAGGCATTTTTAAAGAAAAGTGTGATTTACTATGTTAAATAAAAACAAGTACCAGTATTACTTTACTAACAGTCAACACGTGGGTGTATTAAAAATGCATGCATAAGTTCATAAATTCATCTCTTTATAATTTGTTTTCATGGATAATTGGGTATTTTACAATAATTTCAGGCCCTCTTACTTTAGAAGCAGACACATGAATAACATGAATAACAGAAAAAAACCTAATAACCAAGTAAAAGGTACACAGCAAAATCAGTAAAATAAATATTAAATTAATCTAGTGGATTCTAGTTCTCTACTTAAGAAGAGATATGTGACTTCTTCCTGTAATTCATAGAAAATTGTTCAGGAAACAAAATTTCTATCTAACTCTATTTATATGTATTTGCTTTGTACTTTTCACATTTATTATTTTATTTTCACTGAAATTGGCTATGTCTCTGAGAAAATCAACATACAATTCCTAAAACTTGGGTTTTAACTTCTGGTACTCTCTTTTACAAATTTAGAACCAAGGAACAGACCATTACCACCCAAATTCAATTTTCTCATCTATAAAAATAAGATATAATTAAGATCCTCCTTCATAAGGTATTCACAGTGGCATATAAAATGATTGAATATATCAAACACCCAGCACAATACTTGCGCTACAGTTGACATCAATACATGTGGCTTCCTTTCAAATAATAGTCCATCATTCTAAGTAATATAAAGTATAATTAGAGAATTGTTAAAATATATTTAGCCTCTTATCAATATTCTCTTAGCTCTTCATAAATTCATGATTTGTGTGTGTGTGTGTGTGTGTGTGTGTGTGTGTGTGTGTGAGTGAGTGTGTGTGTGTGCAGATGACCTTTCTCTAAACTATTTTATTGCTGGCAAGGAACAATTTAATTAAAAATTTAAGTCAGGGAAGTTTTGCTTGGAATTAAAAATACTGATGTCCTGCTCAGCATAGAATGTTGGCTTCCAGACAATAATATCAATAAAAGAAATTTGCTCTTATGGCAAAACAACCCAATCAGAATCATTCTTCAAGAGTGCAATCCAGTCTTTATTGGTTAGATATTTTGGTTTCTAAGTGCCTGCTTGGACATGAACAAATCTGGTATTTTGATGTTAGATAACAGAACTAAAATGCTAAGTAGAGGATGGTTTGGGGAATGAAGAGATAGAATGTAGGTGACTTACAGACAGGATTAAGGGTCATTTGGTAGAGGCAAAGTTAAATAACTGCAAAAGAATTGGCATCAACATTCTTAAAGCATGTGAACCAAACTGGAATAAATTAAACAAATGAGTTTTTTTAAGGAAGTGGTCTAGTGGTAGTGGTGGTGGGGTGGACTTCTGGACATTAGTGATACTAGTGGTGAACAAGGAGCTGCAGCATTGCATACCTAAAACTATAATATTAATAGTAATTTAAATCATGGTGCCTAAATAAAAATGAAAGAAAATATCACTCAGGGCTTAGGTGCATGAGTTTCCTTGAAGAAGACGTTATCTGATGCATTTAAAGGTGTGGGGTCCCGGCATTGTTCTTCTAATTCCCCAAATCAAACTGAGCTGTGGGTAAGTAAGGTTCCTCTTCTCCTCAGTCCAGTACAGAGACTCCAACCCAGGGACTCAGAGATGCCCATGTTCTTGTTCTCCAGAGCAGATCACTTCCTCACTGTTTTTTGTTTGTTTGTTTGTTTGTTTGTTTTGGAAACACATTCTGTCTTTGGATGGCTTATCCCTACCAAGTAGGTTATGACCAACTGATGGCAATAGACAGGTAGGGTTTGAAATCAGGGAATATCTTGTACAGAGGCAGATTTACATTCTTTTCAATAAACCAACTTATTTAGTTCTTTTTATTGGTATTGTTATTTCCTTGGAGTCCCAATTGGCTAATAACAAAATAGCATCACCAGTGTATATAAAAATCTTATGATCTTATTTTAATGCCAGGATCTTTTCATAACCCACCTGGCCTGTTCTGAGCTCAGATATCCAAGGAGGGTGTGATGTTCCTTTTCCCAGCTTCCCAATGTGAAGCCCCAGTGAGAAGCAGTGGGACCGGATGTGCCAGGTGATGTGTCCTGAAGGCTGTCTTTTGACCCATTAACACACTCAGATCCTGGCTTCCTTTTTTAATCTAACACCTACTGCCTAGATAACATTATTATTAATTCCCTTTAAACAAATAGAACCTATAAATAGATTCTTAGCTGCTGAATGAGATTTTTTTTCTCAGCAGACATTTTCTCAAGTTGGTATCATTTTACAGTCAGGACAAAGGGTGTAAAGGAAGTGCCTCTAGAGAGAAAACTGTAGAAAATACTCAATTTTCTGAGCATCTCTTCTTGGTTTGGTGCAGCTATTATCCTTGGTACTTGGAAGAAACTTTTATGGTTTCAGAGGTACACAGGTGAGTGACCTTAATGGAAAAGTGTTTCATCTTCAACAGGAGACATGTTGTACCCTTTTGGAAAGAAAGTAAGTTTCATCTATTTTGTGGCCACTGTCCTTTGTCGAAATAATTCATTGGGGGGGGGGAGGGGGGAAGCCACAGCTAAATTTTCATTCAGTGAACAGAATGCTGTATTAGAGCAGGGCAGTTAAAGAGAATGTATCTTTGAGGATGTTCACAAATGTTCACCGTGTACAGTCATGAAATGAAAGAATCTTAAAAATAAATACGATTTTAAAGGGTATTTTGGATAATTTCTTAATTTCTTTTAACAGCTGCTCAGCTCCACTCTTTCTTTAAAACTGGAAGCTTGAAGTGGAAATGAAATTAACACTCACTTTCTTCACTTCCTATCTTCTGTGTCTAAGATTAGTAAACTCATTTTTGTCATAGCTCTGAGACTGAGTTTACAGTACATTGTCCTTGGAAAGTAAGGCATTTTTTGATTTAAAGATTTAAAAATAATGAAATCCCTTTCACTCACAACTCTAATGTTAATTATAGTACCAATCTTATAAAATTATTTTAAAGATTAAACATGTAAACTTGGGACCAGGAAACAACACAGTGCTAATAGTGAGTACCTAGGCTTCCCCAGATCCATGTTTGATTTCAAGCACCACAGGATCCTCTGAGCACTAGGTACAGCCTTGGCAGCTCTATGTGTTTGCCTGGGTAATCCCTGGCTCACATCTCATCTTCAGGCATCTCATCTTTAGGCCCTCACTTTGAGTCACGCAGTTGGCCAAGTATTGCCAGTGGAGTCTCTGATCTGCAGAACACCACTTGGGGAGCCTTGTCCAATAAATAAATATAAATGTAGGCTCAAATAACAGTTTGGGCACAAAGAGGTTTGGCTCTTATTATCATTATTATTGCACCAATAAAAAATAAATATGTAGGCCCATATAAAGTACTATAATATTTCTGGCATAATTGATTTGGTGCTAATAAAGATGTTTGGCTCTAATTAGCATTATTAATACTTAAAAGTAAATATTGGCATTAAAAAATACAATTTGAGGGTCTATATAGTCAACTCTTCTTTGGTAGTTGTGGCATCCTTCAACCCAGATGTCAGTTGTTCTATGAATGTATTATTTTGTTCTTAAAATTTTTCAAATTACTTTTCTTCTCCATATGCTCGATTGGACTCTTGCAAATGACCAGTAAGTATATCCCTAAAGTGTTGTACACTAGCAAAATTTGAAGATGCCCTTTGGATTTTATCAATGCTTAGCCTCCTATACTCTTTACCCTTTGTTAACATTATGAAATTATGAGGAAAGATACTGATACTGGTAGCTGTGTTTTTCTTTATCTCGCATTCCTTCAGTTGTATGGTATGACCAAACATTGAGAGATCTTTAGATTTCTTCAAACACTAAACAAATGGGATACAAATTTTGGTAAATCAGTTTGACTTCTAATATTCTAATAACTAGTATTCAATTGTATTTACAGTAAAATAGGATAAGTTGATGTATATGTATATATAATAACATATATAAGTACATATTACAAATTAGTACTCTAAAAGTTCCAGGATTATAAATGAAATTACAGAATGTCACATATCTATGTTTGGGTGGAAAAATGATAGCAGTTCTATTTGATGTGATGTTAAAGATATCTCCAGTTATTCTTATTTCTTTGACCAGATTTAATTCCTAGTAGGAGTTGCTTTTCAGAACGAAGAAAAGATGTGTTACTGTTTCAAAAATAGGAATAAAAAAAGACACTGACTACTTGTCTATGCAGGTTAATACAAAAACAATGACACATTAGCTATTTTTAGAGGAGGAACTTAATGGGTTCTCTAACACACTGCCTCAGAATTTGTTATTTTCACCAAATGGTTACATTTAGAGTGAAGCATTAATTAATTTGAATGTTTTAATGTCTCAAAACTATGGTTTCTGCACATTGTCTGCATATGGACATTTATGAAACTGTCCCCCTGCATTACAGAGATACACAAAACAATCACACCAGAAAATTTCATGATCTAATCGACATTCAACTTTACAAAACATTTTTCATAACAAAGCCAGGAGTCTTGGTATTTTCAGCGCTGCATTTCCTGTATCACTTGCAATGTGTTCACTGGGGAGCTCTGAAAATGCTTGGTGAATTGATTTTCTCACTGATCATTCCAAAATCACAACACTAAGAGTCATGAGAATAAGATTGTTGGTAGATGCCTCTGGATAAATCCTGAAGTTTCTACACATGCAACATATGTGTGATTAAATGAGAAATTGAGAGGGGCAAATTCCCGAGTTACTTTGTTCTGTTAAGAAAAATGTCTTCTTTGCCATCTTAATAGCTGACTCTTTACTATTCAAACCCTTACAATGCTCAAAATAAGGCATCTCTTGTCATTTTCACCCAGAAGATAAAAGCTCATTTACATGTAAAAAAACAATTATAGGAATTAAACCTATAAACCATTATTAAACATTTATTAAGACCACCATGTGTAGGAGTCACTGATGCAATTTTAAAATAACTTTCTCAACATAACACTTGCACTATAACCTAGTTCACATTTAATTTTTAATGCATATAGGAAATTATAATAATTAAGTTTCTTCAATTTTCATTGTGACCAAGAAAATGAAAAGACCAGAGCAATTAATCCTTAAAACTTCATTAGTCGTAAGGACTTAATGTTTTGGGGGTCACTTTGACAATCAGATAGTTACACAAAGTACACCTTAGGCTCTTCCTGACTTGGAAAAGTCAGAATATAAACTGGTATTACTCAAAGGAAGAACTATACAAGAATTTGGAGTAGGAGTCGCATATTAATTGATTAGTGTAGGAGATGCAGATGATTGCTTCTCCAAAGGTACTGAAGATTGTGAGGTGATGAAATGATTTCTGACCATAAGGTACCCACTGTAGCAATGAATCTATGTCTATATGTAGCAGGCACTTTGAGGGAAATACTGTTCTTTGTATTGTTCAAAATGTTTTAGTGAGAGCTACACCTAACTTTCCCATCTCTTTTTTTTGTTTTTTTTTTTTGTTTGTTTTTTGGGGGGCCACATCCGTTTGATGCCAAGGGGTTACTCCTGGCTATGCTCTCAGAAATCACCCCTGACTTGGGGGGACCATATGGGACGGGAATCGAACTGTGGTCCGGTCCGGTCCATGGCTAGTGCTTGCAAGGCAGACACCTTGCCTCTAACACCACCTCACCGGCCCCACTTTCCCATCTCTTCTGCATGGCCATCATGCATCATACGCTCATTCACAGATATTGGGAGATTATATGACTCAAGCAGTCTTTAAAATATGGAACCTAAGTGGGGCCACAAAGTTTCTTTTTCTCTTGCTTTGTAAATTTTAGGAAAGGGTTTTATTACTAGAAAGAAAACAAAAATCTTTCCAGCTCTAAGAAAGAAATCATATTTGAAACAGGAACTAGGCTGAGATGTTTATATAAATAGCAATATCAAAATTAAAGTAATAGTTGGGGAGAATATAAAAGGGAAAGAATATGAATATGAAATGGGGACGGCTATGAGGATGATAAATACATAATAATAATAATAATAATATACTATGCACATTCTATTTTTTTTCCTCCACTGGGTCTGAATGGGTCTCATCTTTCTCCTAACCCTGAATGATATATATATAAATGTACTTCATTTCTTGGAAGAAGATCAACACTCTATGTTTAATTTTATAGTTTTCTGTGCTAGTTTTCTTTTTGACAACTCTAACCCCCAATACTAAGTTTTCAAAAATAGATTTTTAAAAATTTGCTCAACTTCTTATCTACCTTTTCTCATTCTCCAGTTTTGAGATACTTGATTTTACTCAAGCAGAACAAGTGTTTTTAGGTAAGATAGGGAATGAATATTTTACATTAGTATATTTGGAGATTTTATGTATCAAAATGGCCTATAAACGAAACTGTAGAGGCTGTCATTATCCCAGGGGATACTGCAAATTAATGAAAGATAAATGGTAAGTTGAGACAATTCCATTGGTGGAACATACCACACTTGAACATCAGTGAACTATTGTGGTATTTTATTATTTCCACCATCAGGACAGGAATTACTTAAGTAGTAGAGCACATTCCTAGAATGTGAAAGACCTCAAAAAACATTCTTGGAACTGTATCATCAGTGTATGGCCCTGATAAAAAGAAAAAAGGAAATTTAAGATGGAGAGGTATCTTACATCCTGGAATGGAGCAAATTTTGGGGTAGAGGGTAAAAGAACTATAGGAAACATATCATGTATGAGAGTAAATCTTAGGAATTGAAAGATCTTTTTATACCAGAAAATACACTCAGTATTAAAAAGAGGACAAACAGGGCCAGAGTGATAGCACAGCAGTAGCACATTTGCCTTTCATGCAGCTGATCCAGGAGGGATGTCGGTTCCATCCCTGACGCCCATATGTCCCCCAAGCCAGGAGTGATTTCTGAGTGCATTGCCATGAGAAACCCCTGAGCGTCACCAGGTGTGGCCCATAAACCCAAATACATAATACATACATACATACAAAAAGGTCAAGCGCCATATTGAATCTTAAGAGTTTCTTCATACTTCACATCATTTGAGTGATCATATGGATCAGTAATAGAGTCAAGCCATATTTGTTATTATTCCCATTTTATACTTAGAAAAATTCAGGTTTAGATGATTTTTAGAAGAAAAAATAATATGGGGCCGGCGAGGTGGCGCTAATGGTAAGGTGCCTGCCTTGCAAGCGCTAGCCACGGAAGGACTGCAGTTCAATCCTCCAGCGTCCCATATAGTCCCCCCACAGGGGAAATTTCTGAGCGCTTAGCCAGGAGTAACCCCTGAGCATCAAATGGGTGTGGCCCAAAAAACCAAAAAAAAAAAAAAAAGAGAAGAAGAAAAAAATATGATTCAGAATGTGGCAAAAATAGTTTTAGCAAAGACTATTTTTACTACATGCCTAGAAGTATTTTCTGTCACAAAATTAACCAAGTCCAGGCACTTCCTAGAATCTTTGGAATCTACATTAAGCCTTCAGGATACTAAGTGCACTTACTGAGAGCATGAAGTAAATTAATGAACATTATTTTTGTGACCTGGAAAGTTCCTGCAAAGGACCTTCCTCTGAGCATGCAGAGATTTATTTCCCCAAGAGACCTCTCCTCAAAGATGGTTTAGACCCAAACATGACAAGGTGCTTCTTATCACCTTATGTTGAGGAAACAAGTACTCAGCTGTCAGATGGACAAGCTGCATCTTAGGCTAGGGAAATCGAGAGTAGGTCTGTAAATACTTGTTTCTAGAAAAAAAAAAAAAAGCAGAGTCAGAAAAATGGTGGGAATAGGAGCGGGGGAAAGCACAGTTCTGGGTTAAGGGTTATTTGAGAATTAAAGAAATTAGCAAGAACTGGGCCTGGGGAAAACCATGGAAATTAGATCTATTCCAAATCTAGATTTAAAAAAAGGCCAATGAAAGTAATCTTCAGTAGTCTTGAAAGCATTAAGCTGACTCGTGAAGCTTCAATTTTCAGGTAAGAAAATTGGACAGTGTACTTACATTTTAGATGTTTCATTTAGATGATTATTCTGCATTATATATATAAATATATATAAATGTATATATATATGTATTCTGTTAATGTTACCTCAGAACAACCACAACCACTTCTGTTCCTCTCTCCAATGAGACACGATGAATACTTGCCAGAAATATCAAGTTAATGCCCAAGCCGGCTCTATGTTCTGATTTATCTTCCACGTTGACTCCTAGTAACAGAGCCGTACATTAAGGAACAAAGCTCGCTGCTGGGGTATTTATAACCTTGTCTTTTAAAACATTTGGCAGACGTTCAGACCCTCCATATGTTCACAGTATTAAACTTTACCATAAAAGGAACTTAAGAGTTACATTTGAAGAAAGCTGGTATTGTATGGTCTGAAAGTCTGGCAGTTGAAAAAAATAATAATCAAGTCCAAGTTGAAATAACAGACGTTCTGTGATCCTGCTGTAAAGTTTAAATGCCACACAACAAAGTCCTGCTCTCCCTTCTATTGCAGATGGCATATTTCAGGATTATTTTCAGTGAGTCTGAGCAGGCACTTTGAGCTACTGAGCCTGGTTTAATAAGCAAGAATTCCTGAGTGGTGAAGACTTGAAAGAAAGGCTACTGGGTGGGGGACATAGTGATCTAACCCTATTAGTCTCTCCTGGCATCTTTAAAGCTTAAAGAAGTTAGAAAGCCTCCTCCCTGGGCAGAATCCATTGAAAGGTTAAAGCAAATCTACAGAGTAATAAGAAGAAATGATTGGAATCTAATTGTACCTTTAATATCACAACATACTTCCAATTTTCTCTAAATAAGATAACCTTTTCCTAAAATAATGCTATTGTTGGAAACTAGTGCCAATAGTCTATTCATCTTCCCTAGGGTCAATATTCAATACATTGTATAAAGGCTAGGAAAGTTCCATACTTTGACATGGTTGGTAAAGATTCGCCTGCCATTACTAAATTCCCTAGTGTTGAATGATTGATGGATTACTTTATATGAGTTTGACTGAACCAATCCATTTAAAAATAAATGGATGCTTTAAAAAAATTCTCAAAGAAAAATATTAGCTAAATAGAATGATACTAGAATAAGCAGAAAATGACTATAAAAAAGGAGAAGAAATTACTATTCTGAGAATGAATCCTGGACCAGCCATATCCAATTTAACATGAAAATAATTTAGTCACATTTATGAAGAATTTCATATGCCCCCAAAGTGAACTAAATGCTGGAATTTTATAATTATTTGACTCTGGAATAAAAGTCATTAGTAAAAACTTTTGAAATTCAAATCAATTCCATAGTTAAGCTATAGTATTGTGCCAATGATTTTTATTTTTGATAAATATAAACATAATTAATATCATAAACAGTGAAGGGCATAAGAGAAATTTCTATTTTCTTTACATATTTTCTATAAATTAAAATTTCAACTTAGAAACAAAAATTTCAACTTAAAAATTTCAACTCAGGGTGCTGGCGAGGTGGCGCTAGAGGTAAGGTGTCTGCCTTGCAAGCACTAGCCAAGGATCAGGACCACAGTTCGATCCCCCCGCATCCCATATGGTCCCCCCAAGCCAGGGGCAATTTCTGAGCACTTAGCCAGGAGTAACCCCTGAGCATCAAACGGGTGTGGCCCCAAAAAACAAACAAAATAAAAATTTCAACTCAGAAATATTTCAACTTAGAAACTTAAAAGTTGTGAAATAAGGATACATAAATAGTTCAAATATCCCAATTAACAATAAAGTCATTTGACATTTTCACAGAAAAAAAGATTTGTTAATTTGTTATCAATTTTATTTGTGATGTATTTGATTATATCTTCATATATACATTTGACAAAATAGCTTGGATTTCTTTTTATTTTTCTGCTATATTAATATCTAATTGACAAAACAATAATATATTTCTAGAATTGATATAAAATAATCCTACCACTATTGAGATAATACATTGGTCAACTCACTTAGTTACTACACTATTTTATGGACAGTACTAAAGTTCTACCTACTCTTCTTACAAAATTTTAATTCTTCAATACAATGCTATCAACTAAAGTCACCAATTACAAATTAGATGTTCAGACCTCATTCATCTGGGAACCAAAAGTCTGTATATTTAAACAACTTTAACTCCATATTAGCTCTGGTCAACAACTCTCCTACTGTTTCTATAAGTGTAATCTTTGTGTTTGGTTTTGGTTTTGGTGCCCAGGGACTACTCCCAGCTTCATATTTAGGGACCATGTGGTATAAAGAATCAAACCCAGGGCTCCTGCATGTAAAGCACTTTAGGTCCTTTAGCCATTGCTCAGTCTCTGTAAATTTATTTTTTAAGGACAGATCATCTTCTGTATATGGTAAATTGTCTTCTGAGTATGCAACTTTTAATTTGTGAATAAATATAAGTGACATTTTGAAAGAATATTATATGATGGAGAAAACATTTGAACAGTGTTACCATTACGTCTAACTTTCGGGCTCATATCTGACCTAAAAATATTAAATGATGTATATTCAGAGCTAAATATTTATTGTGAATAGTTAAAATACACCTCATTAAATATATACACAAATTAAGAAAAGCATAGAAATAAATGAGTTATCACTAATTTATACTTTTGGTTCATTTTATCTCTTGAATAGAATCCACTTATTTAAGGCATAATTAAGATTAGGTGGTAATGGAGATACATGGTCAACTGAATCAGTAAGAAAAAATTTTTACTATTATCAACTTTTTTAGATTAATCAATAAATGCTTACTCTAACCTTTGTTTTTAAAACTATAAATATCCACAATATTGCCAAAAGAAAACTTTTTTCCAAAATTTGAAAAAAATGTTTATGAATAAGACATGTTCATTCTAGTGAATCTATTTCTATGAATTTATAACAGTATAATAAGGAATCCCTGTCTTCTGTAATAGAAATATTTGTTTGTAACATTATTTACAGCTCCAGAACAAAAATGGAAGTGATTTAAATCTCCCAAGAACAAATAAAACTACATTTATTAAACTTTATATTATTTATTATTATAATTTTGTGCAAAATATATATAAAGATGTGGAAAGATGTTCAAAATCTTTTTCTAATATCTATATTTTTACGTTTCAAGATGGTTAATTTAAAGAAAACAAACAAAACCTGATAGAATGTAAACTTAAAGTCTAATTTTTCTCATTTGGAAAACTGAGATAATTAAGTTCATCACACTCAATAAGCTATATACTGAACACTTGGGTATGATTACCTTGTAAATAAAATGAGACAATATATGCAAAGTTCTTAGGAGACCAACCTGGTGCTCATAACATATTATTATATATTTATTATTATTTCAATATATTTGTTATGATATAAATAATGTATTTATTATTATTTCAAGACTGATATTCTTGAAAGTAGTGCCTGACTAACTCTGGGTTCCAATTGTGTTATTTTGGACTAAAGAACAGTATTTTGGACCGGAGAGGTGGTGCAGAGGTAGGACGTTTGTCTTGCACGTGGCTGTCCTAGGGCGGGCTGAAGTTCGATTCCCCTGACGTCCCATATAGCCCACCAAGCCAGGACTGATTTTTGAGCACAGAGCCAGGTGTAACCCCTGAGCTTCACCAGATGTGACCCGAAAACAAGAAAATAAACAAACAAACCAAAAAGAACAATATTTTGGATAGTGTTTTAAGGAAACACATCTATTTAAAGTTAGGGAATGATCATAGATAGGAAGCTGAATCTCCCCAGGGACTATTATGAAAGAAATGAACTCCTTTCACATTTAAGAGGGTAAAACTATTTCTCCCCTTTTGATTTTTGTAGCATTTGTCATCCTTTCTCTTACTAACTCTTTCTTCCCTCCCCTTTTTAAGCCCATTAAAAATATTCCACATTTATGTTACTTCTTTCTTGGTTTATCATAGTAAAAGTTCTTACTATTATCTATTCACTTACAAACAAAGCTCCCTTCTTTTGACTAGTTGTGTCTCCTAAAATTGAATACAAGTAATGCAGTTCTTATTTAGAGAAAAAGGTTCATGGTTCAATGAAGAAACTAAGGATGCAGTGCTTGTTAGGTCCTGCAGTACTAGGGATTATGCTGGTCACCCAAGAGATGCTAAAGGACTCCCAGCACATAACCAGAAGTGCTCATTAGAGGTATCCAGAGATATACCATGTGATGCTCTGTGTACCCCAAGGTGCTGGCACTAGTTGCATGTAAGATATCCAACATTGTCAATATCTATTGCCCAATTCTATCAAGAAACGCTCTCAGGTAAGGGCAGCATTTCACACATAATAGGCCCTCAGTTAATTAATGATTTTTCTGATACTTTATGAATGCTTACTAAGCATGTAGAGTCCCACATTCAGTTACTTAAGATGAGGGTCTTATAAAGACAACTATGTTTGATGTGGCATCTGTTAACTTTAGATTTCATTGATTGATGTCTCTGTAAAATAAAGAAATCAAATGGATTCAGGCATAGATAGATATGCAAACTTAGGATGACCTCAACTCTTTCTTTTGTACTTGCTATAATTAACTTTATTCTTCCACTGACTTTCCCCACTTGGTGGCACCTATAGTGCAATGAACTCAATAGATTTATATTCTGCCAGATAAAGATCCCTGAGAAAGCCTTTATTTTCTGACAAATAATGAATGCAAAAATCATGAGTGGTTTCTTACTTGGTTGAACTTAGGTCATGTCTCAGTCTCTAAATGAATCAATGTCTGCTATGATTTAGTAGCAAAGGTCGAAGATAAGACTTATGTGCTGAGAGAAGAGGCGAGGTTTTGTATAGAAGGATTTTTTAATTAAAACTGTTGAGAGAAAATAGAAGTGAGATGGTGGATAAACAAACAAACAAAAAAAAAAACAAAAAAAGGTTCTGTATGGAGAGATCAACTGAAAAAATGCCTATTTAACACCATAAATTCATTGTCTCCTTTTGTTCTCAAGGCCCACATTACATGCAAGATCCTCTGTGAAGTCTATGAATGACTAATAAAACATTGAGCCACTTGCACCTTTGTGTTTCCCCTATCTCTTATTTCCATTTTGTACATTTCCTGTCATTCTGTAACTACTTGCATACCACTTCCTAATAAATTGTTCTATTTTTTCCCAGGAGACCATCAGTATTTTCCTCTTCTAAATCTTCAATCCCACTGACCATGTAATTCCTACTTTACTTTTATTTGTTAATTGTAGGAACAGTAATAGTAGGATTGATTTCCCAAATCACAAATTGAGAGGGAAATACCAAACAGGCGTATGAACATTGAGTGGAAATAAAAAATGATCAGACTTAAACACCAGATCCAAAGCCAATGACAACAGAATCTACAACAACAAGCTACAGCAAGCTAGACATAAAGGGGACCACTTATACTAGCAGACTGAGGGGCAAAGGAGGGGATATAGGGTGCATGCTGGGAACAGGGGTGGCAGGAGGACAATATTGGTGGTGGGAACATTCCTGATTCATTGTCACTATGTACCTAAAATATTACTGTGAAAGATATGTAATCCACTTTGGTCAAAATAAAAATTATTATAAAAAATGTTCAGAAAAATTTTTTCCAAGGTGACCTGAGTGGAATGTCACATTATCATATGAATCTAGAGTCACAAGAGGTTCTATGGGCCACATGAATAACTGCTAATATAGGATACTTAAAGAGAGAATATTATCAACATTAAGTGTTTTTTCTTGTAATGATTAGGTCATAGAAAGATCTCTTAAGGCAAGACAATATCAAGGGCTAAGATTGTCTATGAAGCTTCCTCTTTCTTGTCCTTTATAAATATCTTCTCTTTCCCTGATGTCCCAGGTCCTATCCTACACCTTGACTTACCCCACTTACTCTAGAATTTATATCTAGGTAAATGATCCAAAATATGCAATCTCATTTTTTCTTCTACTAATTTGGGTGAGGTTCATTTATTTGCTTCATTAGAATGATAAATTTGTCTTATTTTTTTCACAGCATACACAGGACGGAAGTTCAGGGCCCCCACCCAGCCCCTCCCTAAGGAGCACAGTGGGGAATGGGGAAAAGCCTAGGGTACCTTCAAGCTCCGCCAAGGACCCAACTCACTGGCTTGCCCAGGCATGTGGCCCGGGAGAGCCCTGGAGATCTGGAGCAAGGCGGTAGAGGAGAGCTGGGGTCACCCAAGTCCCGCACCCCCCCCCCCCAGGCCTAGTTATGAAGGCCTCCGGCATGGCGGAGGCCTGCCAAACCCCATGCTGCTAGAGACTCCCAGCTCCCAGGAAGGAAAAAGAAATTATTGTATTTAAAACCATGTATCACAGCCTTGACAAAACTGATCATAGTACATTTGTTTCCAAGAAAAATAAAAAGTTAATAAAAGAAAGAAGAATAAAAATTGCAGCAACAAAACATTTGTGAAATTATAATATCTCTTAATGAGGCACTGTCAGAAGTTTAGGAAACTCTTGTTAGTTGATCATTCTGTTAATTATTTTTTTCTGAACATCAGTGGCTTCAAATAAATTGTTGTTTTTCTATAGGATGCCAATCTTAAACAAAAATGGAGTTTTTATGTGGTTGCATGGTTCACGAATTCCAACTACTATTGGAAATACTATTCCAAGTACTTTTGTGGGGTGTGATTTGTTTTATTTAAGCACCATGGTTATAGAAAAATTTATAGTTGGGTTTCAGTCATAGTATGTACACCACCCTTCACCAGCACCAGCACAATTTTCCTGCCACCAATGTCCCCCATTTCTCTCTCCCTCATCTCTTGGCTGTCCCTGGGATAGGCATTCTGCCTCTCTCCCTCTCTCACTATCATTGTCATGGTAGTTGTCAGTGCAGTTAGGGATTTAATGCACTCTCTTTTTGGTAAGCTTCATATCATGGGCTGGTCCGTTCAGTTCTCATTTCTATTGTCTCTGGATATTATTACCATATTGTCTTATTTTTCTTACACCCACACATGAGTGGGGTTATTTTATGTCTACCACTTTCCCTCTGACTCATTTCACTCCATAAAATAGTCTCTATGCCCATCTATGGAACTGTCATTCATTGCTGGTGAGAATGCTATCTCATCCAGTTTTTCTGAACAAGAAATATAGAAATTTCTCAGAAAACTGGAAATTGAGCTCCCATATGATCCAGCTATACTCTAATAGGGATATACCCTAGGAATTCTCAAACACAATTCAAAAATGCCCTCTACACTCCTATGTTCACTGCAGCACTGTTTACAATAGCCAGAATCGGGAAATAACCCAGGTGCCCAAGTACAAATGAGTGGCTAAAGAAACTGTGGTACATATGCTCATTGGAATTCTACTGGGCATATTTTGGCCTGCTAGAGCTTTCAGAAATATGAGAAGGTGAGGGGATGGTGCCCATTCTCACTTAAAATGAAAGTCCTATGATATAAGCCCAAATATTGGTATAATTGGAGTTTGGGTCAGATTAGCCCCAATCACTTCTTACTCACAGGTTACAAATCAGAGATTCACTTATTCCCCTCCTTGGGTTTAATTAATTTGTGAGAATAGTTCCTAGAATTCGGAAAACATTTAATTTACTAAAACAGTAGTTTTATTATGAAAGGACCAGGACTCAGGAAGAGACTGATGGAAGAAATACAGAGGGAGTTATGAATACTGCCCATGGGATATTTATTCTTTCTCTAGGCAGACCACTCACTTTCCCCAAGGCGCACTTGTTCACCAACTAGGAAGCTCACCAGGTAGGAAGCTCTCCAAACTGCTTGCTGCCTTTGAAAGTTTTATCAGGGCTTAATAACAATATAAAACAACTGATTAACTCAATAATCATTGATGATGAATTAAACTTTTAGTCCCCCTTCATTTTTCATTTTTATTAATTTTATGAGGGAGCATCTTCTAAGAGGCTCAGGACTTAAATGCTCTGAGTGAGGATCAAAATTAGGTGCCCTGCCACAAGTACTATCTTCAATTCCGTCTAAAAGAGGCTGCTGAGAGTGGGACTGATGTTTTCAAGTTCTATGGACTCCACCCATATATTCCTTCCAAGGTCACAAAAGATTTTTGTAGTCATATCACCAAGGTAAAATTCTAAAGACAGAATAGAAGCTCCGTGCAAGAAAACTAGACAAGATCATATTTATATTTGTTACTAGAAAACAAAGTATTACAGACTCTAATTGGATTCATAAGGATAAAGTGACTGATAAGATAAACTTAGTGCATCCCTATTGGGTAGTAAGTACACTCTGTGTCCTCGATGATCTTTTTTTAGCTCTGCACACTACCTTCAGAACTCAGAGCTATGACAGTTCAATTTACTTCTACTCTAACATAATCAAACTACACTTGTGGTCTGGGTACAATAAGAAAAGAACTGATTTAATACAGAAATTGTGCACAAAGAAAGTGAAAGAATATTTTTAATGTTTATTTTCCCATTTGGAGGGAAAGAGTTTTGGCCACAGCCAGTGTTGCTTGGGAGGTCCCTAAGTGTGGGTATTTAACTGAAGTTGTTGTGTACATGTGAGTCAAAGAAGCAGCCTTTACTTCTCCTCCAGTCCTTCACTTTCAGGGAGAAGGGTCAAAAAGACTGAACCAAGGGTCTTACATAAGTGAGCATACATGTTCTCCACTTGGCCTATTTTTTTTCTTTTTAAAATTTAATAGTCATATTTTTAGAGCAGACAGCTTTACAGAACATATTGAAAAATAATTTGGGGGAATCCTCAAACATACAGCTCACATCTTCTCAGCACAACAGTTTTGCAGATTGACATATTGCCCATTGGTGTGCATTCTCTGCTAAAAATCTATGAACAAGCAATTATTAGAAAATTGTGAGCTAAAATTTATATTTTACATGGGCATTCATTCACTTTTTTGTTTGCTTAATACATAGATTCTGACAAATATATATAACATCTGTAAACAGAGCATCATTGAAAATAGTTTCACTAATATATTGTCACCCCACCCTCTTCTTCTACATAAACTTTTTACCTTAGGGTAAGACCTGCCATGGAAAAGGCTATATGCAACCAATATATTAATAAAAATAATTTCTAAGATTTTAAAATAGATCCTAATAAGTTTAAATAATGAATTTAAGTAAACTCATTAATAGATTTCTAATATTTTCCCTGCTTCGTATTTCTATCCTTTTTTTCTCTTCCAAAGCCCCTGGGCACCACAGATTTCTTCACTATTTCCAAGGTCTTATCTTTTTGAAATGCCATCAATTTGAATCATGTTGTTTGTAGCCTCTTTCAGACTGGCCACTTTCATGTAATAAGAAGCGTTATTAAGATTCGTCCAAGTTTATCGTGGCTTGTTTGATAGCTCTTTATTGTTAGCTCTGAATAATATTTTATTACCTGAGTAGTACTATAGGGCTTATCCATTCATCTATTGAAGGACATCTTGTTATTTCCAAGTTCTGGAAATATGAATATAGCTGTCATGAACATTTATGCACAGGTGTTTGTGTAGACAAGTGTTTTCAAATCATTTGGGTGGCTACCTAGAAGCATGATTATTGGACTCTATGTTGAACCTGTATTTTGTACTGTGACAAATTGCCAAAATGCCTTCCAAAGGGACTCTACCATTTTGCATACCACAAGCAATGAATAAGAACTCATTTTGTTCCACATTCTTCCAACATTTGGTGTTTGTCAGTGTTTTGGGACCTCTAGCCATTCTGATAAGTGGTGCCATCAAATAGTCTTTCTATTCAAAGCTTCTCCTTGGTGTCATTTCCCATGACTCCAAATGACTGACTACCTGTCTTTTTTTTCAATGAGCACAGCTATTGCTATTACCTGGCCTGAATGCATATTTTATTTTCATCCAAGACAAAAAACAATTTTTGCATGCAGAATTATGCAGAACTCTGGTAAATTGTTTCATTTTATTTTTTTTGAACTATATTGGGAAAGATCATGGAAGTTCATAGATTAAAAGTTTTCCAAGTGACTCTTAGAAATATGAAATTCATAATTATTACTATTATTGATATTTTTTAGTCTCATCTTTTGGATTATGGGGTTTTGCATAAAACCTCCCTCATATCCATATATCTTGTCGAGAGTCAATATTGATCTCTGTTCATCTGAGACATTATGATGAAATTTTAAGCTTTCTTTAGATCAGGAAGCTTGAAAGCAAGAAAGCAAGAAAGCAAGCAAGAAAGCAAGCAAGCAAGCAAGCAAGCAAGAAAGAAAGAAAGAAAGAAAGAGATAGAGAGAAAGAAAGAAAGAAAGAAAGAAAAAAAAAGAAAGAAAGAAAGAAAGAAAGAAAAAGAAAGAAAGAAAGAAAAAGAAAGAAAGAAAGAAAGAAAGAAAGAAAAAAGAAAGAAAGAAAGAAAGAAAGAAAGAAAGAAAGAGAGATGGAAGAGAAGGAAGGAAGGAAGGAAGGAAGGAAGGAAGGAAGGAAGGAAGGAAGGAAGGAAGAAAGGAAGGGAGGGAGGGAGGGAGGGAGGGAGGAGGGAGGGAAGGAAGGAAGGAAGGAAGAAAAGAGAAGAGAAAGAGAGAGAGAGAAAGAAGAAGAAAGAAAGAAAGAAAAGAAAGAAAAGAAAGAGAAGAAAGAGAAAAAAGAAAGAAAGAAAGAAAGAAAGAAAGAAAGAAAGAAAGAAGAAAGAAAGAAAGGGAGGGAGGAAGAGAGAACGAAAGAAAGAAAGAAAGAGAGATGGAGAGAGAAGAAGGAAGGGAGGGAGGGAGGAGAGAAGGAAAGAAGGAAGGAAGAGAGAAAGAGAGAAAGAAAGAAAGAAGAAAGAGAGAAAGAAAAAAAAAGAAAGAAAGAAAGAAAGAAAGAAGGAAAGAGAGAAGAGAAAGAAAGACAGAAAGAGAGAAAAAGAAAGAAAGAAAGAAAGAAAGAAAGAAAAAAGAAAGAAAGAAAAAGAAAGAAAGAAGGAAGGTAGGAAGGAAGGAAAAGAAAGAAAGAAAGAAAAAAGAAAGAAAGAAAGAAAAAAAGAAAGAAAGAAAAAAAAGAAAGAAAGAAAGAAAGAAGAAAGAAAGAAAGAAAGAAAGAAAGGAAGGAAGAAAGAAGAAAGAAAGAAAGAAAGAAAGAAAGAAAGAAGAAAGAAAGAAAGAAAGAAAGAAAGAAAGAAAGAAAGAAAGAAGGAAAAGGAAGGAAGGAAGGAAGGAAGGAAGGAAGAAGGAGGAGGAAAGGAAGGAAGGAAGGAAGGAAGGAAGAAGGAAGGAAGGAAGGACAGGATAAGGATGAAAGCCGAGGGTTAAAAATCTAGGTTGATGGGCCGGAGCTATAGTATAGCAGTAGAACATTTGCTTTGGGCATGGCTGACCCAGGACAGACCTGTGTTCAACCCTCGTTGTCCCATATGGTCCTTTGAGTCAGGAGCAATTTCTGATCTCATAGCCAGTAGTAACCCCTGAGCGCCGCCCAGTGTGACGCCCCAGAAAAAAAATTTTGAAAAATCAAAACAAAAACAGGTAAATAGTTATTATCTCTACCACAAAGGAGACTTTCATACATTTGTAATAAGGATGTTTGTAAGTCAGCTAGATATGAGACAAACCGAAATAAATGGAGTCCACACAATGATCTCTAGTTGAAGGGAACTGAGAAGATGATCTTCCAAATTTATCCCCTTGGAGATGAGAAAATGGAAGTTCATAGAGACAAAGCAAGTTCACAAAGAGATATCAGTACAAGTCTGGAGGTTAAAAACACTTTTTAAAAACATCTTGTTTAAACAGAAGAAAACAAAGCCCGTCTTGGCTTCCTTTTCTTAGCTCAAGGCTCTGCCTGGGAGGTCTCCTGTTTCCATTTGATGATGCTCTTTCTTGGTTCCTCTGTGGTCTGTGTCTGTCACCTTCGCCCCAATACCTTTAATGGACACATCAGCTCTGACAATTCAGTTTTCTATCTTTGCTTCTTGACTTCTTTATCTCTCTCCCTTGCCTTCCTTAAGAACTGATGATCATTCATTCTCTCTCCCTAGTGGTATGACCTAACACATTTGTGCACTTCTCTTTTCAAGACCAGCACTCCTCGAATCTCAGCATACTTTTTCCCACCCCCACTCCTACTTCCAAAAGACAGAAAATATCTTAACCTTATTGTGTTTTGCAAAGATCTTCTTAAAAATACATCACTATGCCTATGTCTGATAAAAAGGAATGTTTTGACAAATACAATCAGGAGAAATCCTTAAGGACTAATTTTTAAACTCATGCTATTTGGTTAGTGAAAGTTAATTCATTTCTAAGGTAAGGTGTCATTTCTTACTTTTTACATTCCTCGTGGCTATCTTCCAATCACACCTTCTGATCTGGATAAAGAATCTAGTGTAATTAAAATGATTTGTTAAAAAAAATTCCAATAATGAAACGATGCAAAATTTTAATTGCCTTGGGCAGTCTGATTGCCCATAAGAAACCATTCTGGACATGGGCCCCAGACCCGGGGCTGCCCCGGCAACCCAACAACCTGCCCCAGGGACCCCAAGCCCGAGTGGAAGGTAGGAGGGGTGAGGAGAAGCCTGCACCTGACCCACTCTGCACCGCTGGGACACCCTAGGACCAATAGACTGGGTGAGATTGGGCTGGCCACCTGGACATTTGGGTACCTAGAGTAGCCCACCCCCCTGAGCTCCGAGAGAACCTGGGACTCCCCAAGGGCTGAGGGCAGCATCCGACAGGGTTTGGCTGAGGAAATTTCTTCTGCTGAGGTTCGAAGGGGGCGAGCTCCATTGACTTCCAAAGAGAGCAGGGAAGATAGAGAGCTAGGCTCAACAGCGCCAGCAACCATTGTGGCCAGGAGCGGAACTGCACTGACTGACAAGAATAAGGAGAAAGAAATTGACAAGACGCACTGAAGGAAGGCTGACCTCCAGGTAGCAAAGTGGGGGAGAAAGAGCTAGGCTCAACAATGCCCTCCACCCTTGTGGCCAGAGGAGGACCTGCACTAGTGGACAACAAAAGGGAAAAGCAATGGATCAGGCCACATAAAGAGCACAGGAGGAGCCAAACCTCAGCGAGCTCACCCAACAGCCCCTTCTAGAACCACCTTACGGGAGGGGACCCATCTCCATGCCTCAGGGGAACAAAGCAGGCTGAATTTAGAAGGCACAGCACTCCAAAGCACACCAATAAATACAAATAAATATGGGTAAATCAAGGAGAACCCTAATATCTGGAGATATGGAGACAAACCCTAGCAAGTTTCCAAGTCCACCAAAATGCACAGATCCATGGGAAGAAGATCTAAAAGCAGCAATGAGGAAGGAAATACAAGAATTGATGAAAGAAATGAAAGAAATGCTAGCTTCCAAGTACAAATCTATGGATGAACAAATCAACCAAATTAAAGAAGAAATGTTAAAGAACACGAGATTCCATACAAAAAGAATTGAAGGAATTAAAAGACAAAGTAACAATCCTTACGAGCAGAAACACAGAGTTGGAGAAGCACATTGAGAAACTCGAAGGAAAACTGAAAACAAAAAATGATCAAGAAACCAACATAGAAATAAAAGGCAAAGCACTGGAAGGAAAAATCCAATATCTAATGAACAAGGACAAAAGAAACAATCTAAGAATTGTGGATATACCAGAAGTGGAGGAAATAGGGAAAGGGGAAGAACAAATAGTCAAGGAAATAATACAGAGAACTTTCCCACTCTCTGGAAAGAAACTTCAGTGAAAATCCAGAAAGTGAAGAGAGTCCCTAATAAAATAGACCCTTATAAACCAACACCAAGGCATATAGTAATCCAAATGGCAAAAACAAAGAGAAAGAGGAACTCCTTAAAGCAATAAGGGAGAAAAAAACTCAAGTACAAAGGAAGGAACATAAGAATCAAACCAGATCTCCCATTTGAAATAATTCAAGCTGGAAGAAAGTGGAATGACTTATCTAAATGACTGAATGAAAGAAATTTCCAACCTAGAGTCCAATACCCAGCAAAACTATCATTCATATGGGAGGACAGACTAAAAACATTCTCAAATACTCATTCCCAAAGATGGCAAAGATACCACCAAGAAAGAAAACTACAGATCAATCTCACTAATGAACATAGATGCAAAGATACTCAACAAAATCTTAGCAAACTGAATTCAGCACTTCATCAAAAATATCATACATCATGACCAAGTGGGTTTTATACCAGGAATGCAAGGTTGGTTCAACATACAAATCAATCAACATTATACTCACATCAACAACAAGAAAGACAAAAACCACATGATCATATCAATCTATGCAGAGAAAGCGTTTGACAAAATCCAACACCCCTTCATGTTAAAGACACTCAGCAAAATAGGATTAGAAGGAACCTTCCTCAAGATAGTTACAGCTATCTATGAAAAGCCTACAGCCAACATTATACTTAATGGCGAGAAGCTAGAAGCATTCCCACTAAGATCAGGAACTAGGCAAGGCTGTCCACTCTTTCCACTCTTATTCAGTATAACCTTAGAAATCCTAGCAATAGCAATCCAACAAGAGAAGGGAACAAAGGAATCCAAATTGGGAAAGAGGAGCTCAAACTATCTCTATTTGCAGACAATATGATGATATACATCGAAAACTCCAAAGAGTCCACAGTAAAACTCCTAGAAACAATTAAGCAATACAGCAAAGTGTCTGGATACAAAGTCAATACACAAAAGACAGACGTTTTTATACACAAACAACAAAGTCAAGGAGAGAGAGATTAAAAACACAATTCCATTTAAAATAGTATAAAAATATATCACGTACCTAGGAATCAGCCTTACAAGGGAAGTGAAAAACACTTCAGAAAGAAATTGAAAAGGATCTAAAGAAATGGAAGAACATCCCATGCTCATGGATAGGTAGAATTAACATAGTCAAAATGACTGTACTACACAAACTACTATATAGATTTAATGTAATCCCTATCCAAATTGAGATATGATTCATTAAAGAATTAGAACAATCAATCACAAAATTCATCTGGAACCACAAAAGACCCAGAATAGCCAAACACATACTGAAAAACAAGAAGCTGGGTGGCATCTCCTTACCTAACTTGAAACTATATTATAAAGCCATAGTGATCAAAACACATGGTACTGGAACAGAGACAGGACCTCAGACCTGTGGGTCTGAAGAGAATTCCCAGAGATAAACCCCCAGATATACAGCCAACTAATATTTGATAAAAAAGGCAAAAACTTGGAATGGAACAAAGAAAGTCTCTTCAACAAATGGTGTTGCTACAACTAAAAACCACATGGACGAAAGTGAAAATTTACCCATACCTCACTCCTTATACAAAAATCAACTCAAAATGGATCAAAGACCTTGAAATCAGACCTGAATCTATAAAGTTTATAGAGAAAAAATAGGCAGCACACTCAAAGACCTACATATCAAAAAGGTCTTCGAAGATGAGCACCAATGGCAAGAACTTTAGCGTCAAACATAAACAAATGGGACTACATCAAACTAAAAAGCTTCTGCATGGCAAAAGAAACCCTACTTAACACAAGAAGAGAGTTAACAGAATGGGAAAAATCATTTCACTCGACATATCAGATAAAGGGCTGATATATAGAACATACAAAGCACTCAGAAAGCTAAGCCCCCCCCAAACCAAACAAAGCCATGAAATAATGGGGAGATGAAATGAATAGACACTTCTCAGAGGAAGACAGAAGGATAGCCAACAAACACATGAAAACATGCTCACCTTCACTCATCATCAGGAAGATCCAAATCAAGACAACAATGAGATACCACCTTACACCAGTGAGGATGGCTCACATCAAAAATAATGGGAACAACTTCTGTTGGCGGGGATTCGGTATGAAAGGCACTCTCATCCACTGCTGGTGGAAATGCCCCCTAGTCCAACACCTAGGAGAACAGTCTGGAGAGTGCTCAAAGAACTCAGAATTGAGCTGCTATTTGACACAGCAATTGCTCTCCTAGGTATCTACCCCCAAGTTGGAAAGACATTCATTCCAAAATATGTGTGCACCCCACTACTTATCGCAGCACTCAGTATAATAGCCAAGTCTTGGAACCAGCCTCGATGTCCAACAACAGATGAATGGATCATTAAGATGTGGTATCTATACACAATGGAATACTACATGGCAGTCAGAAATGATACAATCACGGACTTTGCAGCAACGTGGATGGACCTAGAACATATTATGTTAAACTAAGTACATTTGAAGAAAGATAAACACAGAATGATAGCACTATTCTGAAGCACCTAGAACATACGCCTTATATACAACTAATACTCAACAATCAAATAACAGGGTATAACAGGATAGAAACTCCAAACACGATAATACTCAACCTATACTCGGAAGCAGTGCCCAAAATATATGAAAAAGGAACAACACAAACTCTTGACTACACATTATACCACAAAGAAACAAGCAACAGTAGAAACAGCAGAATAGAGATAATAGGTAAGTAATCAGCCTTGTACTACAAAGGCCCATAATAATCCCTTAGGGATCTTATACAGGAACACAGGTAAAGTATACCACGGGAAATCACTGACTCCAAAGGAAACATCCCATAACACTATGTTTTAATGCTTAATATTACTATATTTAAAATAACCTCTCAGCTTTTCTGTCCACAGGTATTCTTGTATACAAAGGGTGGCCAAACTAAGATGGCATCTCGGGGCTCAGTCACACAAGATACCATACCCAGCTTGCACTTTGAGAATGCCCTGAGAAAACTCTTTAACATACACTTTATCTCTAGGTTATACCTTCTTTTAGGATTTGAAGCATGTGACCAGTCAGACCACAGAAGCAGCAACTGTGACGTACAGACTTATACTACAGGCCCTACTCATAGAACACATTCAAGCAAACTAGCATTCCCTTGCTATTTTCTCCTCTCTTCTCACTACTCTCTTTTTTCTTTTTTTTTCTTCTCTGTTTTTTTCTTTTCTCTTCTCCCTTTCTTTCTAATGTATTTTCTCTTTTCTTCTTCCCTACCCCTCCGT
Source organism: Suncus etruscus (assembly GCF_024139225.1). Classification (NCBI taxonomy): domain Eukaryota; kingdom Metazoa; phylum Chordata; class Mammalia; order Eulipotyphla; family Soricidae; genus Suncus; species Suncus etruscus. The sequence continues at coordinate 59,369,607 of NC_064861.1, read as the reverse complement.
ATACTTTCCCCTTTCCCTCTTTGGAAATCCAACAATCCTTTCACCCCTCAATCCCATCCAGACCTACCACCATATTAAAACTCTTCACCCTTAGTTCTTAATCCATTAGGCATTAAGACTGACCTCCTACCCCAATGAACCAGTACCCAGCACCCAAGTGAAGAGACACTCAGTCAAACTCACACCTCACCCCCTACAAGAAAAGGCAACCAACTCCCCAGCAGACTCATGCTGCATGGCCCTCCCTACCAAATCCCCCTACCATGGACTGTTACTTGAAACCGGAATTAGCTCCAAAAGTATCCCCAATGCAAGAACTCTTACAAGACCTCCCTGCTGCAAATTCTTTGCCAATCTCAAGAAGGTCAGGGGGAGTGAAGGAAAGGTGTCTGGGAACCCACACACCATAAGAAAGTCCCAAAAGACAATGGGGAAACCTATACTTCCAACATAAGTATAAGACTGGTATTGCACCACCTCTTTACCTGCTTTTCCCCAAAAGTAAGGTAGTCTCAGGCATCACATGGTTCCTTTAATTATTGTGTTAATTCATTTTGTAAATGTTTGTTTTACATATACATTTGTGAGCACATATACTTTTATTCCTATTTTTATCTTGTTTTAGATGTGTGACCTGTTTCTGTTTTCTTCTCTGTCCACCCCAAATGCACTGACAATACAAAGTAACACCATTTCTTCCCGCAAAGGCACACTAAAAAAAGGGGAAATCTTACACATAAAAAAGAGCTCTTATCTACTAGAGATAAGAACTCATACTTGTTTACAATACAGGGATATCTCCCACCTTGAAAATATATCATGCGGACCCATCTTAGACCTCAGGTGATTAGACACCATCAGTCCACCCTGGATCCCAGACATAGAATTGACACAGTTCTTCACAACAGCTACAGGAAACAAACCCCATCCGGGACATCCTTAATACCGCTGGGCCACCAACAAGTGGCAGCTCTAATATGATATCCTGACAACAAAGAAAATGGGAACAACTTGACCTAAGAACAGGTTATCCTACCTCACCAGCTAATGATAAGACAAAATCAGAAGTCTTGTCACCCTTTGGTCAGTCCAAAAGCCAAGACCACGATTTACAGACGACTGGTTGCTAGAACCATGACTGGATTGAATATATCTTGAGACCAATAAAAAAGCCCTAGTCTAGGTTTGAAATACGACCCACACAATAACCATGATCCCCAGTTCCAAAGGTCCGGCAGAGACAATCGCAATGGAACGGGGCTTCTGGGAACATAATGAAAGATGCTATCCTAGGTTCCATCCCAGGATCAGTGCAAAGACCAAGACCACCAACCACAGAAGATGAATTAAAATGACACTAAGGGAACAGAACTTCTAGAACCACAAAGAAAGACTTCATCATAAGTCCCACTCCTGGACCTGTGCAGATACTGAGATCTCTAGATACAGAGGTCTTATCTCATCACCCAGGACAGAGCAGAAGTTTTCCAAACACCACGAAAGCACCACCGGTAGAGCAAATGAACCTGAATGGAGTCTATAGTTATTCCCATGACAATATACCCCAAGGGTGGAGAAACCCCATAGCGCTTAGGCCAAGTGAATTCCTTTTCGAATGACCCCAATATTTACTGTGCCAGTGCAGGAGGGAAAAAAAAAAGAAAAAAAGCCCCAAACATTTTTTATCTTTTATATATTATTTTTCTTCATTTATTATTGTTTATTTTTTATTATTATTATTATTATTATTATTATTATTTACCTATCTACTTTTTGTCAATTTTTTTGTTTTGGTGTGGTTATTGAAGTTGTTGTCCCCATTTATATTTATATTGTTTTTTTTCTTCTTTTCTTTTCTTTCTTTAGGTGCTCAGCCATGTTTTTTTTTTTTTTTTTTTTTTTTGGTTTTTGGGTTACACCCGGTAATGCTCAGGGGTTACTCCTGGCTATGCACTCAGAAGTTGCTCCTGGCTTGGGGGACCATATGGGACACCGGGGGATTGAACCGCGGTCCGTCCAAGGCTAGCGCTGGCAAGGCAGGCACCTTACCTTTAGCACCACCGCCCGGCCCTCTGCCATGTTTTTTAACTCAAGACCATGGCTCTTTTTGTGGTGCCTATCGTTATCACCGGAGTGCTTACTGGATATTTAACAATTCTTTTTGTACTGTTGGATTGTTTCACCTTATTTTTCTCCTTCATCTCTCAAATCGACGATGAGAGCCTCTAGAAGGATTCCGCCCATTTTCAGCATATTAGACTTTTACCCCAGTTAACTACTTTTCTCTTCTTCAAATAAAACCACATAACTTGAACTATGTAGTCCCTCCTCCCAGTTAGAGGGGGAAATAAGGGAGGCACCAAGACCAAGACTTCTAAGTAGTAAGCTAAGTACAGAGGGGACCACATATTCTCGCAGCCCTGGGGGTGAGGGAGGAGGATATGGGAAGTAGGACGAACACGGAGGGGTAGGGAGGACAAATCGGTGATGGGAACCTCCCTGATTTTATGTAAATATGTACCCATAAAATTATTGTCAACAATATGTAAACCACTATGATAAAAATAAAAATTATATATATAAAAGAAACTATTCTGCTTTAGGGTAATTAAAAAGTAGAAACACTTCTTGGATTCTTAATACATTCTTCCATGAAGTCTAGACTTAGGTCTGAGGACCTATAAATGTATCTGGTCTAGAAGAATGAAGATGTTTTCCTTAAATTCTTTGAAGTTATTCAAGGTACTCCCCTGTGGGGGCACTCAGAAATTGTTGTAAAGTTTATATATCATGGGTCTGATAGATATGAGATATTATTCCTGGCATCATGTTAGAGTTTCTTCTATCAAGTTATTTGACGGCTAAGTTGGTATTGATCTCTACATTCTCAAATATCAAAACTGACTTGTCAGCGGTAAAAAGTAAGTGTCCAGAGACCCCCCAGGAATTTTCTGTTAGAAAAAAAGATCTTGCTCTTTGCTCTCCAAATGCTCAGCATGTTAAACCTCACTTTGAATCAGTCTCTCAGACAGATAATGAGGTGATAACACAATACAGGACTGTAAAAGAAATGGATTGCGTGGAAAAGGATTTCTCAGGGATGAGATGAGAATATGTATACAAAAGCAGGCAGCAATCATTAATAAAAACTCATTCTTTTGGCCTCACTCTCAATCTATCTTTCCTGCCTAGTTGAAAACTGAGATTTTTAGAAGGGAATAACACATCAAACAACACATCTGCGTGGTTAATGAAGGTGTCAGACAAGAGTTGGATTTTAAAATGGAAATCCTCTGGCATACTGCAAAAAGTAGATAAGATCCTATTTTATGGATGGCAAAAATTTAAATACTTTGAGTTGCTTTCACAGAATATCCTTAAGTTTTAATAATATCCAGACTTATTTTTTGCAGTGAATGAATAAGGAGAAAATGTGTCATATTTTTCCATAATTACAGAAAGACTGGCTATTTTGAAAATAAAAAAAAGCAATGTGATTATAGTTGTTTCTTTAAGAAATATAAATGAATGGAAATTTGGAGATAATCTTATCTTATTCCTTCAATTTATATAAGAGAAAACAAGTGAGTTTATTTGTTCTCTTCGGTTAATTAAATGAAGAAAACTAGAAAGGAGCTAGAATATTTGGAGACTTATAAGAGGGGTGGACTTCTTTTATGTCTGCTATATTTCAATCCAAGTGAAGAAATGGCCTGAATTTAAAAGTGGTCATATGCATATTAGACTTTGGTATTTGTTCAATCTAAGCTTGCCTTTGACATCTCTGATTTCTCCCTAAATGCAATGTAAAAATCTTACAAGATAAAGGAGTTTGAAAGGATTTGAATTTGTATGATAGTCTGGTATCCAGACTATCTTTAATGAAACCCTAAATTGGCAAGACTTGCAGAAATCAATGCTGAGAACTAAAACAATCAATTTGATAAATGAAAGCAGGCAGCAAAGTTCTAAGAATATACCAAGCTTCTAACACTCTAACAAGCTTCCTTTAGACTAGCTGGGTAAGGAAGAACAAGCATGGGTTATTCTTTTATTTTTTTACATATGAATATAAATATAAAAAGAAAAGTATATGTTTGTATAGAAGAGATAGTACAGAATGTAAGTTCCCCTTAACCCAAGTTCTATCCTCAGCCTCACATGGTCTTCTGAGCTTCACCATGTATAACACTGGAAACCCTCTGAGTACTGCTGAGGTTACTCAGGTAATCTCTGGCAATGTAGGCTATCTTCATATCTTCATATTCCCCAGATTGGCCAAGAATCACTGGAAGTGGCCCAAGTATCCCAAAAGCACCACTGGAAGGATATCCTTCTACCAAAGAAGGCAGCCTATTATGCAACATAGCAAAAAAAATGATTCTAGTCTGATAACTCAATATGAAATCAAAACAGTAAAATTTTTCAGTGAGAATATAAAATGACTTTTTCATAGACTTTTTAAGAAAGATAAGAATGAGGGGCAGGAGAGACAGCATGGAGGTAGGGCGTTTGCCTTGGTTGCAGATGGACGGTGATTCGAATCCCGGCATCCCATGTAGTCCCACTGAGCCTGCCAGGAGCAATTTCTGAGCATAGAGCCAGGAGTAACCCCTGAGCACTGCCAGGTGTAATCCAAAAACCAAACCAAACCAAAACAAAACAAAACAAAAACAAAAACAAAAACAAAAACAAAAACCAACAATGATGAAGTTTACTCTTCATTAAAAATTTATACACACAAAAGAATGAAAAGTAAACAATTTCAGACAATTTTTAAAATGCAAGCCTCCAACAATGGATTGAAATCTAGAATACACACAACTGCTATAGTAAGCAAAAGGTAGACAGATATATTATTTGGAGAATAGTAAATTCTTCAGTAGGCATTTTATAAAAGTAGATATAGAATTTTAATAAACATAGATTAAATCAATGCTTGACTAGTCATTAGGGACTATAATTAAGGTCACAATATTACAGAGTCAGTGGTATATCCTAACCATAGTAAACAAAATGAAAAAATGGACAGATGATATCAAGTCAGGGAATAGAAGACTAAAGCCATTGACTACTGATAACCAGCTGAGTGGTGTTTAGCTTGGTTAGTGCAAACAGATTGAGTGATATATCAAATACAAATCTCAAGAGTCCCAAAACTGAATCCCCCTAAACTCTTGCCTGATATAATTTTCTATTTTTACATATAAAATATATACATAGATAGGCCAAAATTTAAGAACAAAAATATTAATAGAAGCTTTATTTGTAATAGCACAAATCTGTATGTTTAAGTACAACATAAAAAAGATAATTAAATTGTACATAGATCATTGAACAGATATTTTAGGAACAAACAGTTATAATTTTAGGAATAAAACAAGTTATTATGAATGAAACTTAAATATAATGTAGAGGAAAATTTGAAGATAAATCCCTAAAAATACTAGTTTGCTTTTATTTGCATAAAGTTTAAAACTAGGGAAAAACTATTGAGTTTTACAAATCAGGAGAGAAGTTACTCTTTAAGTGGATAGAGAATTGTAAAGCTTGACAAGGCATAGATATTTTTCGCATTCTGCTCTGGTGCTATTATCTGCTATAAGTGTTGGCTATGTAGATGTGAACATTAAGTAGATGAATATAGAAATGTGTACATATATATCCATTTAATGAGGAATCAAGATTAGAGAATTGATGAGACAGTATTGGGTTTTAGTTTACATACAATAATTATGGTGTTTGCTTAAATAAGTTTCAGGGCTCAAGCTTCATGGAATATTAGTGATGGAACCAGAAATGAGCTATCAAAAACAAACCAAATACCTATATAATTCTAACTCAAATAGGTTTTTTGTCTACGAGTTGAAAAATAGCCTTTTAACAGCATTTGGAAGCCACACAAGCATGTAGAATAAAGTCAAGTTAGTCACAAAGTTATAAGGGTCTTGTCAGTAAGATTTTTAAATTGAGTTAGTATTGGTTTACAACACTGGGTATGCTTCATAAATAAAGAACTTTTCTCTCTCTCTCTTTTTTTGGAGGGAAGAATTACACCCAAGGATAGTCAGAGATTGCTCCTGGCTCTATACTCAAGAAACAATTGTGTTGTTGCTTAGGACAATACTGGATGTTAGGAATTAAACCCAGGTTGGCTTTGACGAGGCAAATTCTGTACTATCACTCTGGCCCCTCTGGAGTATAGTTCTTTACCTTATCAAATGTATAAGATTTTTAACTGAAGTAATCATAGGAAATATAATGATGCTAGTGGCAGAGTTTTCTGTTTTTAAAAGAGCTGTACTTCTTGGTATATTTTTCATTTAGTAAATCTCTTCACAGAGCTCTTGGAAAGTAGAGACTAGAGAAGTGAGGTCAGATAAATGGGTGTGCAACACTCGTCACTACTTCTAATCTGATTGCTGGAAATCTAGCAACACTGTGCAAAAATCATTACATTATTATCTCTTTTGTATAATCCCCAAAAATCAGTTCTAGAAGCAAATGAATATACAACAGAAACATTTTTATAGACAGGGAAATGAAAAGTGGACTTTGCATGACTTCACTATAGAGGCATGCTTTGTGGGACCAGTGTCCTCTTAGTGATCCAAATAGATCAGTGATATCATTTGTTTGATTGGTGAAGTCCACTAAACAGGAATCTTCTATAGTCCAGTGGTGGAAGGAACACTTCATTTTATATAAATCTCCTGGAGCAATCAATGATTACACAATAAAGCACATTTTGCAGAAAAGTAGTTTATACTATTCATCTTATTGAACCTTTTGAAAAAATAACTTCTTTTTTTGTGTATATATAGGAATAGTATGTACCTATAGGTAAAAAAGTATAGTTTAATATTTGTGCCAATAAAACAAACTTCTCTGTCCAATGTTGGTTCATTCCTGCCACCATCACTAAAAGTACTGGAGACAGGCAGGAAAGAGGAAAGGAATAACAGGAGAAAGTGGCTTTATCTACCAAATGATGGAGGAATATTTCTTTGGCTGAAATTATATCACATTAGTGGGATGACTTTGCTAATGTTTCTATTTTGGGGGGAGGTTACATCCGGCAGTGCTCAGGGATTACTCCTGGCTCTACGCTCAGAAATCACCTCATGACATGCACGGGGGACCATATGGGATGCCGGGATTTGAACCACCGACCTACTGCATGCAAGGCAAATGCATCACCTCCATGCTATCTCTCCAGCCCCTAATGTTTCTATTTTTAAAATTCTGTATACTAATCAAGATCAGTGACTAGCAGTAATATGTGTTTCAAATTAATTTTTAAAGGAAAATGATTAAGGCTGTTTAGATGAAGTCAACAAATTTATGTGCAGCTATACTTATCTCTGCCTCTTATAGCCTTGTCTCGAGACAAGAATTAACTTTCTTCCTTACATGATTCATATGCTGCCTATACTTCTATTCTATTAACTTCTTAACTCTTCAGTGATCTTGTTTCACCCAAAGATGCCTTTGTTTTTAGTATGCCTTCAACTTTATGACCTCTTTCCCATTAATATAGAAACATATTAAAGTGATTCTAATTTGTGGAAAAATAAACGTTCCATTCTTCTTTCGATTCTTTCCTCATTTTTATATAACCTTCCCTGCTAAAATATTTGAAAGAACTGTCCAGTCACTCTGGAATCACCTCCTCACTATTCAATCCCCAAATCACTGGAGTCTGGTTAATGCTTCCATTATATCTCTGAAACTGCTCATTAAAACTCATCACAGCCCTCCTAAGTTGATGAATCCAATAACTAATTTTCAACTGCTATCTTAACTTGAGGTTTCTGGAACATTTAATCTTATTGATCTCCCTTTTCTTATTCAAGTTTACCTTCTTTGGGGGCTCAACGCCACCAATTTTTTTCTAACTCTAGTTACTTGATGGGAGGGATTAATTTTCCAGACCATAGCTTTCAAAAGAGGGAATGTCCTAGCTATTCTATTTGTTTAAAGATTTGCAAAGAAAATAAGCCAAGTGGATGTCCCAACACCTAACATTTCCTGGATATAGCTCACAGGGAAGGCATGAGCATTCTCCTCAATTTGGAGATGATTTACCTGGAAGTTCTTGGCTTTCTTTTCTTGGCTTACAGATATAATTGACTCAACTTGTGCTCCTAATATGCAGGTGAGAAAGAGATCTATTTAAAATAGTGGAAATGAATCTCTTCATTACTTTGCAGTTACTTCTCAAGTAGGGAGCTGGTTTGAGGAACAAAATTATTAATAATTTCTGGATATGTTTTCTAAGTTTATAAGTCAGTGGCCCACCACGCAAAGAAAACAGAGACTACTTTTGGTAATTCAAATTAGTATCAAAGTACAAAGGTTAAAAGCTTAAATTAGTAATGAAAGAATGGAAAATCAAATAGAAAAAAAATCAACAATGTTTCCAGAAGATCCATTCCATTGCAATTGTCTCAGACAGACCTCTGGAACTAGAGATCATGGTTGTTGTGCAGGTCGTAGCTCAAACCCTAGACTAGGGATTTTTTATTGATCCCAGGATACATACAGAGCAAAGACCAAGACCGCCAACCACAGAAGATGGATTAAAATGACACCGAGGAAACAGAACTTCTAGAACCACAAAGAAAGACTTTATCATAAGTTCCACTCCCTGACCTGTGCAGATACCGAGATCTCTAGATACAGAGGTCTGATTTTATCATCCAAGATGAAGCAGAAATCTTCCATACACCACAAAAGCACCAAGGGGAAAGTAAATGACCTTAAAGGAGTCTATAGTTAATCCCATGACAATATTTCAAGGGTGGAGAAACTCGAATCTCTTAGGCCAAGAGAATTCCTTTTTGAATGACCCCAATATTTACTGTGCCTGTGCAGAAGGGAGGAAAAAAGAAAAAAAAAAAGGCAAAAAGCACAACAATATTTTTTATCTATTTATCTAGTTTTTGTCGATTCTTTTGTTTTGGTGTAGTTATTGAAGGTGTTGTTTCCATTTAATTTTAATTTTTCTTCTTTTCTTTTCTTCCTTTATTTGCTCTACCATGTATTTTTTAATCTCAAAAACATGGCTTTCATGTGATGTATATCTTTATTGTTGGAGTGCTCACTGGATATATTATTTGTCACTTCTTTTTGTACTGTTTTGGCATTTCACCTTCTTTTTCCCCTTCGTCTCTCAAACCTAGGATGAGAGCCTCCAGAAGGACTCAGACCATTTTTGGCATATTTTATTTTTTTAAACAAATTTATTACATACACGATTGTGTTTGGGTTTCAGTCAAGTAAAGAACACCACCCATCACCAGTGCAACATTCCCAAAACCAATGTCCCAAATCTCCCTCCTCCCAACCCAATCCTTACCTGTACACTAGACAGACTTTATATTTCCCTCGTACATTCTCATTTTTAGGATAGTTCAAAACTTAGTTATTTCTCTAACTAAATGCATCCCTGTTTGTGGTGAGCTTCATGAGGTGAGCTGTAATTTCCAGCTATTTTCTCTTTTGTGTCTGAAAGTTATTATTGCAAGAATGTCTTTCATTTTTCTTAAAACCCATGGATGAGTGAGACCATTCTGCGTTTTTCTCTCTCTCTCTGACTTATTTCACTCAGCATAATAGATTCCATGTACATCCATGTATAGGAACATTTTATGACTTCATCTCTCCTGACGGCTGCATAATATTCCACTCTGTATATGTACCACGGTGTTTATAGCCATTCATCTGTTGAAGGGTATCTTAGCTGTTTCCAGAGTCTTGCTATGGTAAATAGTGCTGCAATGAATATAGGTGTAAGGAAGGTATTTTTGTATTCCTAGGGTATATTCCTAGGAGTGGTATAGCTGGGTCGTATGGGAGCTCAATTTCCAGTTTTTGGAGGAATCTCCATATTGCTTTCCATAAAGGTTGAACTAGACGGCATTCCCACCAGCAGAGGATAAGAGTTCCTTTCTCTCCACATCCCCGCCAACACTGCTTGTTCTCATTCTTTGTGATGTGTGCCAATCTCTGGGGTGTGAGGTGGTACCTCATAGTTGTTTTGATTTGCATCTCCCTGATCGTTAGTGATGTGGAGCATTTTTTCATGTGTCTTTTGGCCATTTGTATTTCTTTTTTGTCAAAGAGTCTGTCCATTTTTTTCCCCATTTTTTGATGGGATTAGATTTCTTTTCTTGTAAATTTCGGTCAGTGCCTTGTATATTTTGGAGATTAGCCCCTTATCTGATGGGTCTAGGGTGAATAATTTCTTCCACTCAGTGGGGGGGGGCTCTTGTATCCTGGGCACTATTTCTTTTGAGGTGCAGAAGCTTCTCAGCTTAATATATTCCCATCTGTTAATCTCTGCTTTCACTTGCTTGGAGAGCGCAGTTTCCTCTTTGAAGATGCCTTTAGTCTCAATGTCCTGGAGTGTTTTACCTACATGTTGTTCTATATATCTTATGGTTTCAGGTCTGATATTGAGGTCTTTCATCCATTTGGATTTAACCTTCATACATGATGTTAGCTGGGGGTCTAAGTTTAATTTTTTGCAAGTGGCTAGCCAGTTGTGCCAACACCACTTGTTGAAGAGGCTTTCTTTGCTCCATTTAGGATTTCTTGCTCCTTTATTAAAAATTAGGTGATTGTATGTCTGAGGAACATTCTCTGAGTATTCAAGCCTATTACACTGATCTGAGGGCCTATCTTTATTTCAATACCATGCTGTTTTGATAACTATTGCTTTGTAGTAAAGTTTAAAGTTGGGGAAAGTAATTCCTCCCATATTCTTTTTCCCAATTATTGCTTTAGCTATTCTAGGGTGTTTATTGTTCCAAATGAATTTCAAAAGTGCCTGATCCACTTCTTTGAAGAATGTCACGGATATCTTTAGAGGGATCGCATTAAATCTGTACAATGCTTTGGGGGGTATTTCCATTTTAATGATGTTAAACCTGCCAATCCATGAGCAGGGTATATGCTTCCATTTCCGTGTGTCCTCTCTTATTTCTTGGAGCAGAGTTTTATAGTTTTCTTTGTATAGGTCCTTCACATTTTTAGTCAAGTTGATTCCAAGATATTTGAGTTTGTGTGGCACTATTGTGAATGGGGTTGTTTTCTTGATGTCCATTTCTTCCTTAATACTATTGGTGTATAGAAAGGCCAATGATTTTTGTGTGTTAGTTTTGTAGCCTGCTGCCTTGCTGTATGAGTCTATTGCTTCTAGAATCTTTTTTGTAGAGCTGTAGGGTTTTCTAGTTAGAGTATCATGTCATCTGCAAACAGCGAGAGCTTGACTTCTTCCTTTCCTATCTGGATTCCCTTGATATCTTTTTCTTGCCTAATCGCTATAGCAAGTACTTCCAATGCTATGTTGAATAGGAGTGGTGATAGAGGACAGCCTTGTCTTGTGCCAGAATTTAGAGGAAAGGCTTTCAGTTTTTCTTCATTGAGGACAATATTTGCCTCTGGCTTGTGGTAGATGGCCTTAACTATATTGAGAAAGGTTCCTTCCATTCCCATCTTGCTGAGAGTTTTGATCGAGAATGGTTGTTGGACCTTATCAAATGCTTTCTCTGCGTCTATTGATATGATAATGTGATTTCTATTTTTCTTGTTGTTGTTGATGTTGTGTATTATGTTGATAGATTTACGGATGTTAACTCAGCCTTGCATCCCTGGGATGAAACCTACTTGATCGTAGTGGATGATTTTCTTAATGAGGCATTGAATCCTATTTGCCAGGATTTTGTTGAGGATCTTTGATCTGTATTCATTAGCGATATTGGTCTATAATTTTCTTTTTTGGTAGCATCTCTGCCTGGTTAAGTATCAAGGAGATGTTGGCTTTATAAAAGCTATTTGGAAGTGTTCCTGTTTTTTCGATTTCATGAAAGAGTCTTGCCAGGATTGGTAGAAGTTCCTTTTGAAACTTTTGAAAGAATTCATTAGTAAATCCATCTCGGCTTGGATTTTTTTTTTGGGGCAGACACTTAATTACTGTGTTATTTTCCTCAATAGTGATGGGTGTGCTTAGATATGCTACATCCTCTTCATTCAACCATGGAAGATTATAAGCCCAAATATTTATCCATTTCTTCCAGGTTTTCATTTGTATTGGCATAGAGTTTCTCAAAGTAGTTTCTGATTTTCCTTTGGATCTCTACCATATCCGTAGTCATCTCTCCTTTATCATTCCTAATACAAGTTACCAAGTTTCTCTCTCTCTTTCTTTGTCAATTTTGCCAGTGGTTAATCAATCTTGTTTATTTTTTTCAAAGAACCAACTTCTGCTTTTGTTGATCTTTTGGATTGTTTTTCGGGTTTCCACTTCATTGATTTCAGCTCTCAGGTTTGTTATTTCCTTCTGCCTCTCTATTTTTGGGTCCTTTTGTTGAGTTCTTTCTAATTCTATGAGCTGCGTCATTAAGCTATTCAGGTATGCCCCTTCTTCTTTCCTGATGTGTGCTTGCAAAGCTATAAATTTTCCTATCAGTACCACTTTTGCTGTGTCCCATAGGTTCTGATAGTTTGTGCCTCCATTGTCATTTTTTTCAGGAAGGTTTTGATTTCCTCTTTGATTTCATCTTGGATCCACTGGTTATTCAATATGAGGCTGTTTAACTTCAGGTATTAAAGTTTTTCTTCTGTGTACCTTTAGTAGTTCACATATAATTTCAGGGCTTTGTGGTCAGCGAAGGTAGCCTGCAAAATTTCTATCCTTTTGATATTATGCAGGTATGTTTTATGTGCTAGCATGTAGTCTATCCTGGAGAATGTACCATCTACATTAGAGAAGAATGTGTATCCGGGCTTCTGGGGGTGGAGTGTCCTGTATATATCTACTAGGCCTCTTTCTTCCATTTATCTTTTCAGATCTAGTATATTCTTGTTGGTTTTCATCTGGTTGATCTGTCAAGTGTTGACAATGCCGTGTTGAGGTCTCCCACAATGATTGTGTTGTTATTGATATTATTTTTCAGATTTGTCAAAAATTGTATTAAATATTTTGCTGGCCCCTCATTCGGTACATATATGTTTAGGAGAGTGATTTCTTTCTGTTGTACGTATCCCTTGATTAATACAAAATATCCATCTTTGTTTCTTACAACTTTCCTAAGTATGAAGTTTGCATCATCTGATATTAGTATAGCCACTCCAGCTTTTTTATGGGTATTGTTTCCTTGAATGATTTTCCTCCAGCCTTTTATTTTGAGTTTATTTTTGTTCTGACTATTCAGGTGCATTTCTGGTAGGTAGCAGAAGGTTGGATTGAGTTTTTTGATCCATTTAGCCACTCTGTGTCTCTTAACTGGTGCATTTAGTCCATTGACATTGAGAGAAACAATTGTCCTGGGAGTTAGTGCCATCTTTATATCGAAGTTTGGTGTGTCTGTTGGTCAGTCTTGTCTTAAAGTAGGCCATTCAGTTTTTCTTTTAAGAATGGTTTCGAGTCTGTAAATTTTCTGAGCTATTGTTTGTCTGTGTAACCATGTATTGTTCTTTCAAACATGAAAGTGAGTTTTCTTGGGTGCAGTATTCTAGGTGAAGCATTTATTTCATTGAGTTTTGTCACTATGTCCCACCACTGCCTTCTGGCCTTGAGTATTTCCAGTGACAGGTCTGCAATAAATCTCAAGGATGTTCCTTTGAATGTAATTTCTCTTTTCGTTCTTTCTGCTTTCAGAATTCTGTCTCTATCTGTGGGATTCATCATTGTGACTAGGATGAGTCTTGGGGTGTTTTTTTCTGGGATCTCTTTTGGTTGGTACACTTCGGGCATGCAGGATTTGATCGCATGTATTCATTAGCTCTGGTAGTTTCTCTTTAATGATGTTCTTGACCATTGATTCTTCCTGGATATTTTCTTCCTGGGTCTCTGGGACTCCAATGATTCTTAAGTTGTTTCTGTTGAGCTTATCATAGACTTCTATTTTCATTTGTTCCAATTCTTTTAGTAATTTTTCCACTGTTTGATTGTTTGCTTTAAGGCTTTTTTCTAATTTCTTCTTCTGTATGAAATTGTTATTCATCTCATCTTCCAGTGTACTAATTTTATCCTCAGCTGCTGTTAACCTGTGGAAAAGCTCAACCATGTTTTTCTTCAATTCATCTACTGAGTTTTGCAGACCTGTTATTTGACCTGAAATTTCAGTTTGGAGTTTTCTGATTGCTATCTTCATATTCTCTTGATTCTTATTAGTGTTCTCTTCTATACTTTCTTTGAGTTCTTTGAACATCTTCCATATTGTGATTCTAAACTCCTTATCTGAGAGACTGACTAGATGGTTGGCCATGTTCTGGTCATCTGAGTTGCCGTCTTCATTCTCTATTTCTGGCGCTGGCCTGCATTGTTTCCCCATTGTCACACTTGTATTGTGGCTTTTTTTTAAGTATTGTGGTTGTATTTATTGGCTAAATGATGTGCACAGCCAGGAAGTGAAGCGGAACAGCTGTGCTCCTCTGGCTCCACCCTTTCTGGGCTTGTAAACTCACCTCCAGTGAAGGCTCTGGGGAAGGCGAGCCCTCCTCAGATGGACCACACATAGGATAAAATCAAGCTGAAAATGGAGCACAGCTCAGAAGACAGACAGATAGGGATGCTGGCATCTGAGTTCCAGCAGAGTTCAGCGGCTTCCCCTTTCTTGGTGTGTAAGCTCACCTCCAGGGAAGGCGAGCTGACTGCAGATGAGCCACACACATGATGAAATCATGCCGAAAATGGTGCACAGCACAGAAGACACAGAAGCACAGAAGATAGGGGTGCTGGCATCTGAGTTCCAGCAGAGTTCAGCGGCTTCCCCTTTCTGGGCTTGTAAAGTCAGCCATTTCTTTTTTTTTTTTTTTTTTTTTTTTGGTTTTTGGGCCACACCCGTTTGACGCTCAGGGGTTACTCCTGGCTATGTGCTCAGAAATCGCCCCTGGCTTGGGGGAACCATATGGGACGCCGGGGATCGAGCCGCTGTCCGTTCCTTGGCTAGCGCTTGTAAGGCAGGCACCTTACCTCCAGCGCCACCGCCCGGACCCCAAAGTCAGCCATTTCTTAGTCACTGACTTGCTCGCTGGGTAGCTTCAGAATGCAGTTTTTGGGGGATTTGCTTCCCAGGGCTCTGAGGAGAGCTTCAAGGATTCAGGAAAGACAGAGGAGCACAGGACAGGGCTCCCTTGAGGTCCTCAATTTCCTCAGAAGAAGCACAGACGGGCAGAGACTCCACAGGTGAAGCAATCAGCACTTCACCTGGAAGTCCCCACACTCAGCCATTTCACTCACTGGGTAGCTTCAGAATGCAGTTTTTATTGGGTTCGCTTCCCAGGGCTCTGAGGAGAGCTTGAAGGATTCAGGAAAGACAAAGGAGCACAGGACAGCATTCTCTTTAGGTCCTCAGCTTGGCGTATTTGATTTTTCCCCAGTTTATTACTTTTCTCTTCTTCAAACAAACCACATAACTTGAACTATCTAGTCCTGCCTCCCAATTAGAGTGGGATATAATAGAGGTACCAAGACCAAATAGGTGTAGGACCACTAAGTAGTAAGCTAGGCACAGAGAAGACCATTTATTCTAGCAGCCCCGGGGTGAGGGAGGAGGATATGGGAGGTAAGACGGGAATGGAGGTGGAGGGAGGACAATTCGGTGATGGGAATCCCCCTGATTTTATGTTAATATGTACCTAAAATATTATTGTAAATTATATGTAAGCCACTATTATTAAAATAAAAATTATATTAAAAAAGGAAAATATCAACAAACAAGTGAAAATCAAAGTTAAAAACAAAAAGGATTTAAGAATCAATGCAAATTAACATTAACCCTCAGAATGAATGAATAAAGAAAGGGAGAGGGTGGAGGTAAGAGAATACAGACATTGGTTTTTTTCTGGTAGAAGTTAGAATCCAAGATTACTACTTCAATTCACAAAGAAAGGGGTTCTAAAAATAAAACTATAAAAATTAAGGATGTTCCACCATTAATTATAATATGTACTCAAACAATAGCTTAAAATGAAGAACAAACATACCCTTTATTTCCCTCTTCTCTTTCCACCATTATTTGCTTCAAATAGAGCCAAAAGCCTTTTAGCCTTTAGCTTGAAATTGTTTGAAAGAGACTTTTAGACCTAATATTGACCTAATTTTAGTAAGATATCATCAATTACTGCTTAGGCATAAAATTGTATTATTAGAGTTGCCTTCATTATTTCAATAGGCCCAGCTTTGATCTATTTCCTAAATTTAAGTTCTATAACTTCAGCTGCATTGTCTTTTCCCCAAAATATCTTACTTGTGGATAAACTCTTGTATTGGACCTAATTCATCCCTAGTAGAAGGCATCTTTTCCTCTAATGCATGATTCTCTCTTTGTTGCTTTGCTTTTCTATATTTCTCATAACAGAGGTTTCCCGAGTGGAAACACAAGGCTTCTTGGTGATTCTCAATCAATCAAGCCAGCAGTTCAATGTGAGGACTTGTGGTGCTGCTCAGGTTCTATAGTACCAGTGCTGCTTGGATTCTGCTGTACTCAGTAGTATTCAGGAGTAACAAGGTCTGTAACAGGAAATGCCCAGGGGACCATGTGGTACAGATATTGAACAGAGTTTGGTCCCAAGACAAGTCCCTTGACTCCTGTACTATCTCTCTAGCTCCTTTATTACTTACCTTAATGAATATTGACCACATCCATTTAGTTGTGCAACTCATGACCCTGGAGATTCCTTTTATTCATATTCTGTACAAATCACTTAATTACTCAAAGAGCAGTGAATGATATACCCTCTAAGTTAACTCTTAGTCTCCTCTCATGCTGAACTCTATGTCCACTTATCATTGATTGCTTTGTGACTGCAACACCTGAGTATCCTATTTCCTATGTGACACTCTTTTTTGTTTATGCATTTAATAATTTTTATTAACTTCATTATATTTTGCTTTTATTAATTTTTATTTGATCAATGTGGATTACAAGTCATTCACACTAGGATTTTAGGTACATAGTGACATTGAATCAGGGGAATTCCCACCACCAATGTTGTCCTCCCTCCATCCCTGTTCCTAGCATGCATCCCATATTGACCCTTCTTGACCCCCAGGCTGCTACTATAAGTGGTCCCTTCTGTGTCTAGATAGTTGTAGATTGGGTATCAATTCTGTTGTAGGTGGCTTTGGATTTGGTGTTTAAGTCTGATCATTTTTTATTTCTACTCAATGTTCATACGACTGTTTGGTCTTGGTGTCCTCCATTATTTCCCCCTCAATTTGTGATGCAGAACAAGATGGTTCAAGTTATGTGGTTCTGTTTGAAGGTAAGAAATAAAAAGAAAAAGGGGGGGCAAAAATTCAAACAAGCTAAAAATGGGAGGAGTCCTTCTAGAAACTATAAAAATCAGTTTAAGGAAAGAAAGGGAAAAAGAAAGGAAAACATAAAAATAATACAAAAAAATCAACCCCCCAAATAATAAAAAAATAACAAAACAAAAACAAAAATACCCTGAAAAGCACCACAGCAATAAAGACAACAACCAAACCTTAACGACAGTCCTGAAATAAAGACGAATCAAAGCACAGGAAAAAAAAGTCAAAGGAAAGTTAAAAGAAACAACAATTAAAAAAATAAATAAAATTTAATTTGTGCTATTTTTTTTGCATGGGCACAATAAAAATTGGGGAGATTAGTAAGGGAATTCCCTTTCTCTGCTCTTGAAGCATACAGTCATGGTTATAACTACAGGCTCTGTACATGCTCTTTTACTCTCCCCTAGGTCCTTTTGTGATGTATGGAAGTTTTCCACTCCATCATTGATAATAAAATCAGTCCTCTGTAGTTTGTGATCTTACTATTTGCACATGTCATAGTCTGGAGCTTAGGATGGTCTTTCTTTACAGTTTCAGAAGTTTTGTTCCATCACTCTTTTTTTAATCAGTCTTCTGTACTTGGTGGTCTTGGTCTCACTCTTAAGTCCATTATATATATATATGTATAATATATATGTATATATATATAATTTAAACACTTTGATTATATACATGATTGTGTTTCAGTCAGGTAAAGAACACCACTCATCACCAGTGCAACATTCCCATCACCAATGTCCCAAATCTCCCTCCTCCCCACCCAATCCCCGCCTGTACTCTAGACAGGCCTTCTATTTCCCTCATACGTTCTCATTATTAGGATAGTTCAAAATGTAGTCATTTCTCTAACTAAACTAATCAGTCTTTGTGGTGAGCTTCATGAGGTGAGCTGGAACTTCCAGCCCTTCTCTCTTTTGTGTCTGAAAATTATTACTGCAAGAATGTCTTTCATTTTTCTTAAAACCCATAAATGAGTGAGACCATTCTGTGTCTTTCTCTCTCTGACTTATTTCACTCAGCATAATAGATTCCATGTACATCCATGTATAGGAAAATTTCATGACTTCATCTCTCCTGACAGCTGCATAATATTCCATTGTTTATATGTACCACAGTTTCTTTAGCCATTCGTCTGTTGAAGGGCATCTTGGTTGTTTCCAGAGTCTTGCTATGGTAAATAGTGCTGCAATGAATATAGGTGTAAGGAAGGGATTTTTGTATTGTATTTTTGTGTTCCTAGGGTATATTCCTAGGAGTGGTATAGCTTGATCGTCCATTTTTTTAATGAGCTATCAGCTCATCTTTCTAAAACAAATATCCTATCATTTTTCTTTCTGGTTTGAAATGTTTCAAAAACATATATTATGGGTTTTTTTAATTTATTTTATTTAAACTGAAAAGTAGTAGGGACTCCCAAACAGTTCCTTCCTTCAGCCTGGCTGAATATTCTTTCTGGTACTTGAGCACCTGACAATCTAATTTTTATTGTATTTTTATTGTTTTGATTAATTTTGTTAGGAATTATCAAGCCACCCTCTTAGCTCAGGAAGTCACAGGTACCAGGGGTAGAACACTGGGCCTAGTACATGCAAGATATGATTCCTTGCTCTGAAGTATCTCCTTTTTCCTACTTTTAAATGGAAAAAAAAGTCAAGTTTCCTTACTAAATAACACAGTCCTTTCTATTCTGCATTACCCAGCAGGCATTTTATTTCTCACCAAGCATACAAATAAGGGAGATAGAAGAAGCAGAGTGAATAAGCAATAAACTACCAGAAGTACACGTCAAATATATAGTACAAGGTAGAAGTTTGCAATCTATTGGAATGGATAGAATATGTTCTCTAAATGAAATGAAAACCCAATGAAAATCATAACTACAGCTAAAGTAGCCTCATATAGTATCAGGCAATAAAGAGAGAATCAGGGAGTCTTGAGCAAACTCAGGTGAGAGATAATAACATGATACCCCAAAGTTAAATAATGCCAGTAAATGTACTGGAAGGTAATTGGATTGTCATAGTACTTTGAAAGTTGACTCTTCATTATTGTCACAAAGTGTTGACTATGGGTAATGCATACAACAGTAGTGGACATCAAGATTATTCCAATCTATTTAACTATCCCAAGATTTAGTTTGAATATTTGGAAAACAGAGGTGTTATCAAGACAGATGAAGAAGAGCAAGGTTTTAGTTTGAACCCATGGACCATTTTTTTTTTTAATATTCAGTATCTTGAACTACTCTTTTAATATCTGTGCAGTGATTGAGGTAATATTTTATGTCATTTGGTCTTTAAGCCTACATTCAATGCTTTTCAGCAACTATAAACTAAATGAAACTATTTTTTCTGGATCCCTTCTACAGAAGATGGATTAATAAGTGAAAGGATTTTTAATAATTGACAAGCTATTGAAAAAATGAGGGAAAGGAAATTTGTACTCCATGTGAGGACAAAATGAAAAAGCAGCACATGATGTCTGCAGGGAATTATTTTGCCCATGGCAATATTCTGTTTTGGGTTGTTCACATGCAATAACTCCTGGAAAAGATATTTTAACAGATATTTCAATCCAGTGTGGTATAACACCCAGGGCCATTTTAACTACATAAATTTCAAGTATGTAAGTGTCAAATTCAAATTGACTTTTCCTCTGCCCATTCTTGATTCTATCTTTTTCTTTCTATTGGTGTTGAGACAAAGAATATTCCTTTATATTAATTGAATTTCCAATACTATGATAATTTCTCAGTAAAGTATGAATTGAGCTAACATATAGCTTAGAAATTCTACTTGGCATTTATTCTAGTACAGCGAAAGACCCATTCAAATAAACGTAAGTATATCATTACTCAATGTAACATTTAGCGCAATGGCTAAGATATGGAATCAACCTTCGTGTCCAGGAATAGATGAGTAGATTTCAAAGATGTGGTATATATACATATATACACACATAATACTATGTAACTGCATAGAAGTAATGCAGTTCTCTGCAACTTGGATGATGGAACTGAAGGATCATTTTAAGTAAAGTAAGCCAGAAGAATATGGGCAAACACAAGATGATATTATCTATCTGTGATGCATAGAATAACTAGGTGAGGAAGTACAATGTGTTCAAGGAGAGATGACTAAATAACCCTTTATCCCAATATATAGGAAGGAGAAGGGCAGAGAAGGGAAGATATCAAGAAAAATAAGAAGATGCAAACAAAATGTAAGGAGACACAAGGGCCAAGGGCCTTAGGTACATTGATGATGTAGAGGAGTGGTATAGATTTATATCCAAACCACAGATGCAACAATACTGAAAGTATGAGATCCAGACTATAAGAACCAAATTAAAATTGTTTCAAGGAGACAGCCTGAAGACATGGGAGAGAATCTAGCTGGAAAGAAGTTGACACAGCTGGTCAAATTGATGCTAGAATATTGTTAAGTTTAAAACTCATTTATGAATAACTTTGTAAATTTCTGTACTTTAAAACTATTGAAAAACAAAAGACTTTCCAGATAAATAAACTTGGAATGTGACTGCCAGGCTTAGTCTAGACAACAGTTGATAAAGTGGTATTTTTTAACCTAGATCACTGGCTGCCTAGATGGCAATGAGCGTTTATTGGAATCAATCAGAACAAAACTCCTGACACAGAGTCCTGGTCCAGCTGTAAAAAATTTACTCACAGTAAATATAAATAGTATAGAGGTATATATCAGAACATATTAAACCTTTGATCAAAAGAGGAATATAATAAAAAGAATGTTACAAGGGTATAGGCGCCTAATCATATGAGTTTATGTCTTATATCATAATATGTATATATACAGCTAAGAGCTGAGCAATTGAAAGTCTATATAAAAACCAGAAGAAATTCTTGGCAAATACAGTGATTAACATTTTTTAATAAAGGACAACAGAAAACTAAACAACTTTTAGGATAATTTAGTAGATTAACATAAAACCAGTAAACCTATGATAAGAAGGAAATATTTTATTTTTCTCTTTTTTTTTTTTGGTTTTGTTTGTTGTTTTTGAGTCACGCTCTTCAGTACTCAGGAGTTACTCCTGGGTCTACATTCAGTGATCACTCCTGTCAGTATTCAGGGAATCATATCTACTGTGAGGGATTGAACCTGGGCTTGCCACATGCACTATATTGTTGCTCTGACCCAAGGATAATCTTTCCAACAAATTGTGCTGGAAAAAAAACTGGACATTCACAGGGAAAGTTAATTAATAATTCTAGGCAAAAAACTCACATTTTTATAAAGATTAACTGTAAATGAATAATAAAACTAAATGTAAAGCAAATTTTAAAAAGTAAACTTTTTAGAAAAATAAATTTATGCAGAATTGGATATAACACAACTATCTTAGAAACAACACTAAGAACATGATTCATGATGGTTGAACTTCATAGCAATAAGCATTTTCTACTATAAGAACAATATAAAGACAATCAGAAAATGTCATTAATTGAAAGAAAAATATTTTTTAATTTTTATTGTGGCTGAAGTGAATTACAAATTTTTCAAAGTAATATTTAAGGTACATAGTGACAATGAATAAAGGGCATTCCCACCACCAGTGTTGTCCTCCCTCTACCCCTGTTCCTGGCATGCATCCCACATCTCCCTGCTTTACCCCCCAGAATGCTAGTGTGACTGGTCCTCATTTGTACAGCTTGTAGATTAGATATTGATCTTGTTGTCGTTGACTTTTGGTTTGGTGTTCCAGTCTGATCATTGTTTATTTCCACTAAATGTTCACACGACTATCTGGTCCTGATACCATTAATTTCCCCCCTCAGTTTATGAGGCTGAATGAGATGATTCAAGTTATGTGGTTCTGTTGAAAAGAAAAAATAAAATAATCTAGAAGGAGTCTCTCTAGGTGTTATAAATTTGAATTTAGTAGAAGAAAGGGAAAAAAGAAGAAAAAGGTAGCCAAACAAACAAAAAACAACCAAACAACATCAACAAAAAACAAGAAAGGACAAACAAAAAATACCCAGCAACTACAAAAAACTTGCAACAAACACACACACAAAAAATATCCAAAAAACCATAACAAACAAACAGTCAAAAAACCCAAACCAGCAACTGCATAAAAAATGTTCTTGTTTTTGTTCTTGTTCTTCTTGTTCTTGTTGTTGTTGTTCTTCTTTTCTTCTTCCTTCTTCTTCTTCTTCTCTTCTTCCTTCTTCTTCTTCTTCTTCTTCTTCTTCTTCTTCTCTTCTTCTTCTTCTTCTTCTTCATTCTCCTTATAACTTCTTCTTCTTCTTCTACTTCTTTCTTCTTCTTCTTTTCTTCTTCTTCTTCTTCTTCTTCTTCTTCTTCTTCTTCTTCTTCTTTTCTTCTTTTCTTCTTCTTCTTCTTCTTTTCTTCTTCTTCTTCTTCTTCTTCTTCTTTCTTCTTCTTTCTTCTTCTTCTTCTTCTTCTTCTTCTTCTTCTTCTTCTTCTTCTTCTTCTTCTTCTTCTTCTTCTTCTTCTTCTTCTTCTTCTTCTTCTTCTTCTTTCTTCTTCTTCTTCTTCTTCTTCTCTCTCTTCTTTTCTTCTTCTTCTCTCTTCTTCTTCTTCTTCTTCTCTTCTTCTTCTCTTCTTCTCTTCTTCTTCTTCTTCTTCTTCTTCTTCTTCTTCTTCTTCTTCTTTTGCAAAGTTATAGTAAGTATTGGGAAAATTAGAAAGGGAATTCCTTTGGCCTAAGAGATATGGGATTTCTTCACCCTTGAAGCATACTGGCATGGGACCAACTACCGGCTCTTACACACTCCTTTTCACACCTCAAGGTCTTTTTTTTTGATGCCAGTCAACTTTCTGCTCAGTTGTGGATGATAAAATCAGGCCTCTCTAACTAGAGATCTTAGAATTTACACAGATCATAGGACAAAGCCTAGGAAAGAGTCTTTCTTTACAGTTCTAGAAGTTCTGTTTCATCACTGTTGTAATCAATATTTCATAAATGATATAAATATTTATAAATGATAGTCTTTGCACAGATCCTAGGATGAAGCCTGGGATAGAGATTTT
Organism: Suncus etruscus; assembly: GCF_024139225.1. NCBI lineage: Eukaryota > Metazoa > Chordata > Mammalia > Eulipotyphla > Soricidae > Suncus > Suncus etruscus. The sequence goes on along the minus strand of NC_064861.1, from coordinate 59,346,246 downwards.
TCATTATGTTTCCAGAAGTTCTGTTCCATCACAGTTGTCAAAGTCGAACCTCTGGGATTGGAGATCTTGGTTTTTTGTGCAGATTCTATGCCAAAGCCTAGGCTAGGGTCTTTATTATTGGTTCCAGGGTAATTAACGCCCAGTCTTGGTTGTCAAAGTCAGTATTCTGCAGTTAGCTATCTTGGTTTTTGCACAGATCAAAGGGTGATGTTTTCTGATTGAAAAAAAATTTTTTGCAAAATATAATAGTCTGATAACTATTATTCAAAATACATTCAAAATATTAATTTTGGGGGAACAATAGTACAGTAGGTAGCGCACTAACTTTCACATGGCCAATTGTGTTCAATCTTCACCATCTCAAATGGTTCCCTGAGATCAGAGCCAGGAGTGACTGCTGAGTACTACTGAGTGTAGACCAAAAACAAATCCTCCCAAAAAACTAAGTTCACTTACAATAAAAAATACCCAATTAAAAATGGTCCAAAATCTTAGCAGAGCTACCATCTTATATTAGCAAAATTACCATGTGATACATGTATAAAATATATTTTCATAGTATTTCATTAAATAATTGAAAACTCATTAGTAGATATACTACTACATACCTATTAGTCAACTGTGCAAATCATTCATAATGGCATATGTTAATAAGCTTTCAGAGCAAGAAGAAATCTTATTTTTTGCTGGTCAAATGGCAAAATTTTATAGTATCTAATTGAAGATAGTGTTACTGTTTATTAACAAAACTAGACATATGCTTACATACAATACATAAAGAACACTTCTCAAAATTTTCACAAAGCAATTAAAAATGTGTTGATAGAAAAATCTGGGTGTGGGTATATCTAACAGTTTAATTCATAATTGCCCAAACTTAACTTCAATAGATATTTGAATTGAATAGAAGTTGAAAGGATATGTAGCTTTGGAACTTTTTGTCAATGCAATATTACATAGCATAGAAAAAATAGCTTTTATACCATGAAAATACTTAGAGAAAAGTTGAATTTATATATCTGACTGAAAGAAGACAGCCTATAAATGTTACACAGTATATGATTCCAACGACTACTAATTTGAGAAAGAAAATATTATGAAGAAAGTGTAATGACCAGTGATTGGTAAGAATGGTGTTGGAGACAGATGAACAGAAAGCACTGAGGACTATTAAGATTTTAAAATGTTCTGCCTGATACTAAAATGATAACTAACTGGCCATTAGACATTTGTGAAAATCTACAGAAAGTACTACACCAAAAGTAAACTCAAACTCAGGATTTGAGGTATCTATGAAGTATCAATGTCATATGACAAATACACCACTTTTGTGGAGAACACTGACAATGTGGGTGAAAATGCTGGTCTTGGATCAGGCAAAAGATAGGCATCTTCTTTGGACCTTCCTTTTAATTCTCTTTTGACCTTACAACTATTCTAAAATTAAATTCTTAAAAAATTAATAACAAAGTCATAGTGAAAGTTGACTATGATTATGTCAGAGATCCACTTGGGGAAAGATCAGAGAGGAATATCTAAGTTGATATAACTAGAAATTTAATTTCCTCATTTTCATGATCATCTGATTTTGCAGTAGTGGACTGAGGGATGCAAGATGGGCTAAAATAAGTGGATATGTATACTCAATCTGCTAGAGGAGGAAGTGGTTCACTTTCAGTTCAAGACTTTTTTGTGAGGTTGGTTTTGTATGTGTATAATTTAGGGACAGGAGGTGCATTATAAGGATATACATTACTGCTCAAATAAGAAAAGAAAAGAGATATTTATGAAAATAGAAATGCCTTACTTTAAAAGTAGAGAGAGTTCTAATGCATGAGTGACTTAAGCTAAGATGAGATGACCATGTGGAACTAAAGTGGCAGAAGCGATGGCCATTTATATATTTAAATTAGGTGCAAGAGCAATATTAAAGTGTTACCCCATTCCCCATTCTTCTGCTAATTCTTACCTGCTAATAAGGCCTTCTCATTTCTGGGAGGGGTCTTTAGTGGGTAACAAAAGTTTGAGCCTGAAGGGCAGGAAGAGGATTAGAGATTTGGAGGATGGATTGAGAGAAAAAGCAACAGGAGGAGAGATGGATGAAAGGGGTAGAATGCAGGGCCAATAATGAATCTGGCTTGAAAGGTTATGATAGGCCACACATAGAGGCTAGGGCCTTAAATACAGCTAATATCTTCTGAAGCCTGACTGCTGCAATTTTCTCTCCACCGCTATCCTGAAACCTTAGACCCAATGGCTGGAGGGGGTTGTAGAAACATGGTCCTGGGCTGGAGGAGAAAGGCCTTTCATCCCTCCATCACCATCCAACACCATCCAGCCCATCCAAGGGCTTTTATTCTACATATCTTGCACATGCCTTATCCAGGTTCAATTCCCAACACCTAATATGGTTCCCTAAGCCATCCAGAAGTAAATCCTGAGTACAAAGTCAGGAGTAAGCTCTAAGAACATCTTGGTGTGGTCCCCAATGACCCAAAACTAAATAACTAAATAAGAAATCAATATTTGAGCTTCTTTAGTGGCACAAATAACTTCTATTTTCCCTATTAAAAGCCATGCTAATGTTGAAACAGGTATAAGGAACTTCAAATTTCAACTTGATGGTTCTTCTTTATTCATCTTGTGGTTTGCTTGATCTTTTTCCTGAAAAACCCTAGATCTTCAAAGAGCACAATTTGAAAATTGCTAGTGTAGATATTATTGCTTCTTCATTTGAGTCCAGTGATTTTATAGATTTATGATGTAGGAGAGTGACTCATTGAAAAAAATATATTCAGGGTATATTTTCTATGTACATATTACAGGGTACGAGCACAAATATATGTTATAGGCTATATTTGTTAATTCTAAACATTACAGTTGTTTTAATTTTGTAATTTATATATTCAGCATTGAGCTATGATACAACCACATGTTTAAATATGCAATAATTTCTCAACTTGATTGTAATAACATGCTTATAATAAAAAAGAGGTCTCCCTTTATTGATATGTTGAGTAAATGTTAAATTAATCATAGGCCCATTCCAAAACTGCTTTAGAAAAAAAAACAGCAAATAAATTGCTTTCCAAGGCTGAATCATGCTGCCTCTCTTCCAAAAGCATTTTTGTAATTACTTCTTTGATTACTCAAGTGATACTATCAAGATAGATTCTTAACCTTTATACCAAACCTTTGTGTGAAAGTACATTGGAAAATATGGCCAATGATTTAATACACCATGCAAGGAAACAACCCTAAGCATTGTCCTAGTTTTATAAAAGATTGAATGGTGCATATGATGGAAAGATGAGATAGCAAAGGAACAAATCTTGGCAGGAAAATTTATTTTGCTTTGAATCTTAATGGAAGACATCTTGAAAAAGCTAAAAATGTCACAAAGACTATTTCAAACATGCAGATAATTCAAAGGTAATACAAAATTCACTGCCACATGTGGCTATAAGAAAATAAGAGGCATAGATGTACACCCCATGAAACAAAACTCATTAGAATCACACTGTTTTGACAAATTTTTTATAAAAATTTCTCAAGGAAGTTCTTTAACATCTTAGAGAAATAAAGTTATGAATTGTCAAGGAAGGAAATAAGTTACGTGTGTGTTAATATCTTTTCACGGATAAGTAATCAATTTCATGGATAAGTAACATGACTTATCTTTGGTCTTGTTTCAAGACTAGAGGTCCATCCACTGTCATCTTTTTTAAATCATGCTTGTGATGAGATTTGATTTAAACATATTAGATAAAATAAAAAACAGTTTTAGCTTTATTTTTGTTTCAAAAATTCCAGTTCTGTTTTCGAGAGTGATTTCTAAGTTGCCCACAATTGGACGAGTGTTCAGGATCAGAGAAAAATAAGTTCAACTACTAGGGAAAAGGGCCTTCCATTTTAGGATGAGAAGTAAAATAGAAAAAAATTTAGTATTTGAGAAATTTAACAGAAAATTAAATTAAGGCAGTTCAGAGAACTTACAAGCTCCCTGCCCCAGGTTAGAAGAAGCAGTCACAAGTGGTGTGGAAGACTAAGAGTGAATCATGAAATATCTTTCCAAACATTTTGTTCATTTGTCCTTAAAATGCCTAAGCAGTTCCATGTCCCTAGCTATAGACATGTCATTCATGCTTCTTAAGGGAGAAAATACTACAGTATAGTCACACCTCACTTTACTGCACTTTATGGATCCTTTCCATATTTTAAAACGTCTTGTGGCAATCCAACCTATTTTCTAATAGCAGGTATACAATTAATACTGTGTCAAATTTGGTAATTCTTGTACTGCTTCAAATTTTTCATTGTTATAAATCTTACAATGAAATGTTATGATCAGTGATATATAATGATACAGTTGTGATTATTTGGGGTTCCATGAACAATAAACAACACCTATATAAGATAACAACAGAATCAAAGTAACGTGTGTTATGACTTCTCCCCAAACTGTCTGCACCCATTTGCCTCTTTGAGATATCATAGTACTGAAATTAAGCAAATTAATAACAATACCATGATTCCTATATGTTTAGAGCAAAGGAAGAAACCATTGCTGCCACTGCTATCTTATTTTAAATTGCCACAGCCATATCAATATTTAGCAATTTTCACCCTCCTCAGTCTACAATGATCAGCATTGAGGCACAACTGTAGCGACAATAAATAGTAGGACTTCACTAAATCTTAGATGATAGCAATTTTAGCAATAAAATATTTAAATTAGGGTGTGAACTAAAATAGCTATTGCACACATAATAGATTAGAGTATAATGTAAATATAACTTTTATAAGCACTGAAAAAACATTTAATGTCACTTGTTTTATTGCAACATTTTCTTTATTGCAGTAATGTCGAACTGAATGTGCACTATGCCCTACCTGTGTCCATATTTATTGCTCAACTCGCTGCAGAGTTCTTTCCCCTGTAAATATGGCCAATTCTTTAGTCAAATGTTTCTAGATCTTAAAAAATGCTGAAGAGTACAGTGAGCAGTCTCATAGCTCCTATTTGGGAGGTCAGGTAATAACACACAATAAACGTTGTTTATAGTATGCAAGGATTTTTGTTTATTTTTGTTTTTTGGTTTGGGGCCACACCCATTGATGCTCAGGGGTTACTCCTGACTATGCGCTCAAAAATCTCTCCTTGCATACTGGGCCGGAGAGATAACATGGAGGTTGGGCATTTGCCTTGCACGCAGAAGGACAATGGTTTGAATTCCTACATTCCATGTGGTCCCCAGAGCCTGCCAGGAGTGATTTCTGAGCGTAGAGTTAGGAGTAAGCCCTGAGCACTGCAGAGTGTGACCCCAAAACAAAACAAAATGAAACTAATCTCTCCTGGCTCGGGGGACCATATGGGACACTGGAGATTGAACCGAGGTGTGTCCTAGGTCAGCCTCATACAAGGCAAATGCCCTACCACTATGCTATCACTCTAGCCCAGTATGCAAAGAGAGATTTTTGTTTGTTTGTTTGTTTGTTTGGGGTCACACCCTGTGATGCTCAGGGGTTACTCCTGGCTCTATGCTATTTTCACTCCTGGCAGGCTCCGGGACCACATGGGATGTCAGGATTTGAACCACTGTCCTGGTTGGCTCTGCTTTGTGCAAGGCAAATGCCCTACCACTGTGCTAGCTCTCTGGCCCCAAATATGCAAGGATTTTTAAACCAAAAAAATAATTGCATATTTATTCTTCTAACATATAATGTATAATGAAATTGATATTCTTTCAATTTTAAGCAACACAGCATTATGGCTTTGGCCTATAGGTTATCATAGAAGGACAAGTGGAAGATGCTGAAGAGATATATAAGCCAGGATATCAACAGAAAAATAGCTTTATTTTGAAAGGATGGGGAGGTTTGTAAATTATGGAAATTTGTACTACCATTAAATTTAAATAGTAATTTAAATTTAAATTTAATTTAATTTACTATTTAATTACTATTTAAATTTACCTTTAATTTAAATCACGTCTCTCTCTTGTAGAAACTACATGGTCCCTGGAGAATGAACATAAACAAATCATCTAAGTATTGGCTCCATGTGCAACAACTGTGCTGGGTGAAAAATCTCCTAAAGCAGATAAATAATGTCATAGGATGAATTTAGCAATGATTTTGTGCATTCTTTCATAAATGGATTGGGAGAAAAACAACAAATTGTTTAAATTTGGACTTGCTGATATTTGATGAAAAAAAACAAAATAAGCCAAATTGTTGCAAATATCATGTTGGCTTTGGTATGTTAAATCTAGTAGGAGATATCCAATGGAAGTAGTGGAGGTGTAGTTAAGTCCTTGCGGGCCATGACCATTGGAGAAATATGTACTTGTCAATCTACAGATTTGGTTTCAGTTATAAAAAGGTGTGACCAAATCAATAATTAGGTTAGCATTGTATAATCTAGATACAGATAGAATATATAGATATATAGTCTCCATAAATTGGAACACATTTCCCAAACCTAAAATGTGATTAAATGAAGCAGCAATTCACAGAAAGGAGCAAGGATAAATGTATTTCATTTATAAGAAGGCCCAAAAGCCTTCTTATATTTAAGGTCAATTTTCTATGCATTTTAATTTAATGAACCATTCCAAATGTTGGCACATGATTAGATGTGCTCGCACATGCATTCTGAATTGAAATGGTCTCTAAAGAGATCTTTAAAAAGTTGGGCTTTGTATTTCAGGAAGTGGATCATATTTATGTTCCCTTTTATCCATTTTTAGTACTTTTTGAACATCATAGATTATGGCTATTCATTGGCCTCCTTCTAAACATTTCTTCTGGGCTTAAACCACTGGATTGAAGAGCCCATTTTGTATACTACAATATTTCTTAGAAAAAAATTAACACTTTCACCCCCTATCTTATTTAATGACCATTCCCATTTCTTTCCTCATATCAAATATTTATATCTATAATTTTAAGTAAGTTTACATCTTTTTAGTTATTTATTTTCAAGGTCAAATATCCTTTATTTCTTCATTGTTGCTTTTGTAATTAAGTTCAATTTTGTGTGCTTTTGCCTTCAAATTATTCAGTATTTATTTTTTTTATTCCAAATGTTTCTGATTTTACACATAAACACTCCGAAGAAACTTTTATTATCGTTGTGTATGCTTTATTTTCTGGACTCAGGGATCACTCCTGGTGACATTTAGAGGTTCATAATTAGTGAGAAATTAGAGGGTCACAGATGAAACCTAGGTTGGTTGTAAGCATGGTAAGCTCCAACCCACTGCACTATCATAATTATTGTTTTTAATAGAGGATAGGCTTAAGTGGTGATCTGTGGGCACAAGATTTGTAAACTTTTGATTGACTGCATACTTGGAAGTTATGTCATATACCTCTTGAGGAATTTCCTAACCCTCTTTTAACTATTTTATATCTATTTTGTTTATATATATTCCCTAAAATAAAAGATCCTCATTTAGTTTTTTTTTGAAATTCCTGAAAGCACAAAGAATTGAAATAAAGCAAAGTCACGTCATTCTAACAAAATTCCATAGATGTCCATTGCAATCGGACCTAACCTCTAGTCAACAAAAATTATATTAATTTTCTTATAACTTATTTATCCTGTTTAAGTTTACAGAAAGGAACAATATAGTTTATCTTCTTTTTATGTCCAATTTAGTTCTTAAGGTAATGTTTGCCTTTGTTTTCCTTGCTGACGGGAGTCAAATCCCTGAATACATTACTGAAGCCAAATTGCGGAGTATTTTGCCCACATTTTCTTCTATGAATTTGATGATTTCAAGTATAATATTTGTGTCTGTGTCTCTAATCAATTTTCAGAGAGTGTGTAGAGCTACCCAGTTTTCCCAATAAAGAAACTTTTCCTATTTCACTATATACTTTTCCTTTTTTAAAGTCATGAATGAACAGTCTCAAATATAAGGAGTTTTGTCTAGGTTTTCACTTGAAACACATTGAGTGGAACAGCTATTTTTATTCCTGTGCCATATCATTCTACTTAGTATAACACTGAGTAGAATTTGAAGTTGGAATAAGAATTTGAAGGAATATTCATTCCAGGGATTATTCAACATGTGCGATTTATTGAATGACATATACATACCAATAAAAGATATAAATAGCATGATTATAGATATATATCATTTGACAATATTCAACATTTCTTTATAATTAAAATGTCAATGTAAATGAAATAGAAGGAACACAGTTGAACATATTAAAGGCAATACAATGATCATCCCTCATCTAATAGCTTATTCAACTTTGAAAAGTTAAAAGCTGGGGCCAGAGAGATAAGGCATTTGCCTTGCAGGCAGCTGACGGATTCAGGTTCCATTCTCAGCATCCCATATGTCCCCCAAACCTGCCAGGAAAGATTTCTGAGCACAGTGCCAGGAGTAACCCCTGAGCACTGCCAGGTGTAGCCCCAAAACAAAATCAAAGACAAAAAAAAAAAATAAAAAGAAAGAAAAGCTGGAAGCTTTTCCTCTAAGATTAGGTATAAGACAAGAATGTCTACTCTCATAACTATTAATGAACATAGTATTAGATATCCTAAACAGAGAATTTGGGTAAGAAAAACAAACAGAAATAAAATTGAAAACAAGAAGTAAAACTATAATTTTTGACACATGACATAATATTAATATATAGACCTAATGATGCCCTGAAAGTCTATCATAAATAATAAACCAGAGATTCTCAAACTAATTTGTCCTATCTTCCTATTGGGGGGGTGTTTGGGTCACACCAGGCAGTGCTCAGGGATATCTCCTGGCCCTGTGCTCAGAAATTGCTCCTGGCAGGCTCGGGGGACCATATGGGATGTAAGGATTCGAACCATCATCCTTCTCCATGCAAGGCAAACACCCTATCTCCATGCTATCTCTCTGGCCCATATCTCTCCATTTTTATTACAAAAGATCACTCAATACACCCTAAAAATATATCTGTTTTAAGTGAGTAAACAGTATGTACCAACTAATTACACCAGAGACTCTCACCCCACCTTCCATCCTCTTGTATTTTCAGGGACACTCACTTTGGGAAACATGGAAATCTATACAATAAATTATCAAGGGGCAAAATAAATGTTAAAAAATCTGCTACAGTTCTGTATAACACCACCAGAAATATAAAAGATAATGGTATAATCCAACAAATACATTAATGTGTGCATTGAAAATAATTTAGAAATAAAATTATGGTTTGAGGTCTGATATCACGGTCTTTAATCCATTTGGATTTTACCTTTGTACATTGTATTAGCTGGGGTCTGAGTTCATTTATTTCCAAGTGGTTAACCAGTTGTGCCAGCACTACTTGTTAAAGAGACTTCCTTTGTTTTACTTTAGATGTCTTGCCCCTTTGTCAAAATTAATTGATTGTATATTTGGGGAACATTCTCTGAATACTCAAGCCTATTTCACTCATCTGAGGATCTGTCTTTATTCCAATACCATGCTGTTTTGATAATTATTGCTTTGTAATACAATTTAAAATTGGGGAAAGTAATGCCTCCCATTTTCCTCAGGATTAAATTAGCTATTTGTGGGTGGTTATTGTTCCAAATGAATTTCAGAAGTGTTTGATCCACTTATTTGAAGAATGTAATGGGTATCCTTAGAGGGATTACATTAAATCTGTACAATGCTGTGGGAAGTGTTGCCATTTTAATGATGTTAATCCTGCTAATCCCTGAGCAGGGTATATTTCTCCATTTCCTTGTGTCCTCATTTATTTCTTGAAGCAGTGTTTTGTAGTTTTCTTTGTATAGGTTCTTTAACTTTTTATTTAAATTGACTCAAACATATTTAAGTTTGTGTGATACTAATGTGGATGAGATTGTTTTTGTAGTTTGTTTATTGCATTTTTTTTTGTTTTTGGGCCACACCCAGTGATGCTCAGAGGTTACTCCTGGCTATGTGCTCAGAAAACACTCCTGGTTTGGAGGACCATATGGGATGACGGGAATCAAACTGCGATCCATCCTAGGCTAGACAGGCAAGGCAGAGGTCTTAACACTTGTGCCAATGCTCTGGCCCTTGGGATTGTTTTTGAAATGTCCATTTCTTCTCTATCATTATTGATGTATAAGAATGCTATTGATTTTTCAGTGTTAATTTTGTAGCCTGCCACTTTGATGTATGAATCTATTGTTTCTATAAGCTTTTTGGTAGAGTCTTTAGGATTTTCTTTTTCTTTTTTTAAATTTTTTATTTTTAATTATGAGAAAAAAGATGCAAAGAAAGAGCACAAGGTAGTGTTACAGTGGAAGAACAATCACCCATAAACTGAATTCTCAGAAATCCCCTTGCTGATATCTGAACTTTCAACTTTCAGCCAAAGAACATTAAGAAAAATAAAACAAAACGCATGTACAATTACTTTGTCTCAAAAGTCCTCAGATTGTAATACAAAATATTTCTTAGCAGCACACAAAGCAATCTAAAGCCATAAAACTTATGTAGCTTCTTAAACATTGAAGGCAAAGTACTTTTATACATTTCCATGCACATGCATATTAGTTTAAGTTAACCTCAAAAGTTTAATTGGGTTGTTTTTCTTAAGGATTAGAGTCAAAGGAGCACAGTAAAAATGGTGTTGAGTGGCAATTATTGTTTGCATAGGCCCACCAAAATATGAGGGACATGGAAAGAAAAAGCCTTGACCTAAATACAAGGAGACCCTACCCATGAAGTTTCCTGGCATAAGACCAACTCTAGGCTCCAGGCAAACTAGTTTGTCCAATACAAGTCATTGTCTGTAGTGCCATTACACTTTTATTTTTCACACAGGCTCTGTTGTTGCTATCATGTTTCTGTATTAATGATCCTGGAATCTGCATATCCTACATTGCAGTCAAGATGGTGCAGAGCATCCTCTCATTTCACCTCACAATTAAAGGGCAATGCAGAGAGCCCTGTCCTGTAAGCAGGTCGTTGTTGTTGTCAAGTCTTCTTAGTGTTAAGGGAAGTCTCTTTTGAGCAGGTCGATGTCAGAGCAGTGGTAGGGTCTTCCCTGGTAAAGGATTGCTTCCAGGTGTTGGTATATAAAACCTTGGATGTTTTGTAGATAGTTTCCCTGGTTCAGGGGTGAATGGAGGATGCCCATTTTTCTGAGGCCTGTGCCTGGTCATTAGATCGATGTTCAGGGTGTAAGGTCCCATTGCATTACAAGATTTATGTGTTCCAATCTCTATTAGATAAGAAATTATTTGCATGTATAGTATTTTCGCATTTTAATGTGCCTATTCAAACAAGGAACAATGCCATGTGGTATTATCGGCGCATATGGGGGGCCGTAAGAACAACTCCAACAATCCCCATGACATGGTTCAATCATATGCATTAAACGGAGGGACTCTTTCACCAAAATTCCTTATTGATCAGCTCACAAAGAGAAGAAAAGATAAAAAGTTGGTAGAATCATCACTGTAAAAGGATACTTAGTAAGAGTTATAGCTGTCAAAGAAAATACATATAAAATATTCAAAAGACATATGTGTCCATTTTATGTCTTTTGAAATAGTTGGGGGTTGTTAAATCCAATGCACAACTTTGGTCTGTGATTAGAACTGTGCAGTACTGAAGTTAAAAAGAGTAAATGTGGGGTACTGATGGTTGGGGGTGAGAGAGTTAAGGAGTAATAATGAGCTTTGTAGGGTTGTGCGAAAGGGCAGAATGTGTTGGGGCAGGAGGTCGGTCTTGGTGCCTAACAAGTTAAGAACTGAGGGTAAAGAGGGTTAATTAAAGGAAAGAAAATGAATCTGGATTGGGAGATGAGGGAGTAGAAGGGGCACTGGTGTGGGGGAGGGGCAATATATCCGAGGGGCTAAATACGTTATATAGATGAATTGTTTCTCAATTAGGCTTGGCAGTCAGAGAGGACCACTGTATAGGAAGTCAAGTCTATATATACACTGATTTAAGAGACCTATTTGAATGTTATCCTCCAAATCAAGAGCATTCCATTTTTTTCCTATAAACAATCAAGATATAAGAACATTTTTGGGTGAAGTTAAAAGGTATATATGTCTGCGCCTGCGTGCTTTTGAAAATGAATAGTAGTAAGAAAAGAACCCCTGAATGGGGTCCAGCATGCGTATGAGAGGAGTTTGTTTCCTCAACCCTTCCCCAGGGCCCTATTTACCAGGCCCGGCCCTGAAGACCAGTCTGGCATGGAGGGATCTCAGTCCCCTGAACTAAGTCGTCAGCCCAGGGGTCCTATGGCTAGCTGTCCTGCCCAGAGCCCCCAACATACCAGTCGAAGACACCCAGAAGTCCTGGTATGTGGAGTCTTCTGAGCCCAGCCCCTGCCTCTGTCGTTTGTGTATGCATAGGGGAGGGATTTCTCCCCCTCACCAGGGCCTGATTTACCAGACCCAGCCCTGAAGACCAGTCTGGCATGGGGGGGGATCTCAGTCCCCTAGAATAAGTGGTCAGCCCAGGGGTCCTATGGCTAGCTCTCCTACCCAGAGCCCTCAACATACCAGTTGAAGAAAATCAGAAGTCCTGGCATGTAGAGTCTTCTGAGCCCAGCCCCTGCCTCTGTCATTTGTGTATGCATAGGAGAGGGATTTCTCTTTCCCACCCTCCCCCCAGAGCCCGATTTACCAGGCCTGGCCGAGTCTTTAGGATTTTCTAAATATAGTATCATGTCATTTGAAAACAGTGAGAACTTCACTTCTTCCTTTCCTATCTGAATGCCCTTGAAATCTTTTCCTTGCCTAATCGCTATATCATATACTTTCAGTACTATGTTGAATAGGAGTGGTGAGAAACAGCACCCTTGTCTTGTACCAGATGTTAGAGGAAAGGCATTTAGTTTTTCTTCATTGAGGATAATATTTGCCATTGACTTGAGGTAGATGGCCTTGACTATATTGAGAAAAATTCCTTTCATTCTCATCTTGATGAGAGTTTTTAATCAAGAATGGGTGTTGGACCTTATCAAATGTTTTCTCTGCATCTACTGATATTAACACATGGTTTTTATTTTTTGTTGTTAATATTGTGTATTATATTAATTGATTTATAGATGTTAACCTATTCTTGCATTCCTGAGATGAAACATACTTGATTGTGGTGAATGACCTTCATGATGAGGCATTGGATCCTATTTGCCAGAATTTTGTTGAGGATCTTTGCTTCTGTGTTCATCAGGGATATTGGTCTATAATTTTATTTTTGGGTAGCATCTCTGTTTGGTTTTGGTATCAAGCTTATGTTGGCTTCATAAAAACTATTTGGAAAGGTTCCTTTTCTTCAATTTCATGAAAGAGTCTTTTATGAAAGAGACAAGGATTGGTAGTAGTTCCTCTTGAAAGTTTTGAAAGAATTTATTAGTGAACGTATATGGGCCTGGGCTTTTGTTTTTTGGGAAGACATTTGATTACCATATTAATTTCCTCAATTGTGAAGATCCTGATCACCATGGAAGGTTATAAGAGTCCAAGAATTTATCTATTTCTTGCAGGCTCTCATATGTCATGCATAGAGTTTCTCAAAATAGTCTCTTATTACCCTTTGAATCTCTGCGATATTTGTAGTGATCTCCCCATTTTCATTTCTAATTCAGTTTATCAAGTTTCTCTTTTTCTTTGTGATTTTTGCCAGTGGTTTATAAATCTTGTTTATTTTTTTCAACAACATGTAGGTAAAACACTTTATGACATTGAGACTAAAAGCATCTTTAAGGAGAAAACAGCACTCTCCAAACAAGTGGAATCAGAGAAAAACAGATGGGAATATATTAAGCTGAGAAACTTCTGCACATCAAAGAAAATAGTGCCTAGGATACAAGAGTCATTCACAAAATGGGAGAAATTATTCACCAATAACCATCAGTTAAGGGAATAATATCCAAAATTTACAAGGTACTGAGAGAACTTTACAAGAAAAAAATCTTATCACATCAAAAAATGGGGAGAAGAAATGAACAGATACTTCCTCAAAGAAGAAATACAAATGGCCAAAAGACACATGAAAAAAAATGCTCCACATCACTAAACATCAGTGAGATGCAAATCAAAACAACTATGAGGTACCATCTCACACCACGGAGACTGGTGTACATCACAAAGAACGAGATCAAGCAGTGCTGGCTTGGATGTGGAGAGAAAGGAACTCATTCACAGCTGGCGGGAATGCCATCTAATCCAGCCTCTATGGAGATTCATCAAAAAACTGGAAATTGAACTCTCATTTGATCCAGCTAGACCACTCCTAAGGATATGTCCTCGGAACACAAAAATACAATACAGAAATCCCTTCCTCACACCTATATTCATTGCAGTGCTATTTACAATTGCCAGATTCTGGAAACAACCAAGATGCCCTTCAACAGAGGAATGTCTAAAGAAACTGTGGTATATATACACAGTGGGATATTATGCAGCCATCAGGAGAGATGAAGACATAAAGTTTTCCTATACATAGATGTATATGGAATCTATTATGCTTATTGAAATAAGTCAGAAGGAGAGATATAGGCACATAATAGTCTTACTCATCTATGGGTTTTAAGAAAAATTAAAGAATTATTGTAACAGGCCCAGAGACAATAGAGTTAAGGGTCAAAAGGACTGGCTTGCAATATGAAGCTCACCACTAAGAGAGGTGAATGCTATTAAGGAAAAAACTACACTAAAACTAAAGCATGACAATGATAATGAATGAGAAAAGTATAATGTTTGTCTCAAATACAAGCAGGGGTGGGGGAGAAGGAAGAGGGGTATTGGTGGTGGGAAGGTTGCAGTGGTGAAGAGGGGTTGTACTGTTTATAACTGAAACCCAGCTACAATCATGTTTATAATTATTTTGCTTAATTAAAGATTTTTATGAAAGAAAAAATGAAATAAATTTAATGTAGGAGGTAAAAGAGTCATATATGAAAACCTGTAAGACATGATTCAAGCAAATAGAAGAAACAAAAGATAGAATAATACAACTCGCTTATCACCTGATGTAATCAACATCAGTTAAATAATCACCCTACTCATCATCACAATATATAAATTCAATGCAATGTCCCTGAAAAAAAATCAAAGAACTAGAACAAAATTAGCAAAAATTGTAGAGAATCACAGATAAGATTGAAAAGCTAAAACATTTCTGGGAACGAAGAATATGGATTTTCTTCTATTGTGCAATGTGTTTTACTAATCAATATTTTCTATTACAGATCTCACTAATCACTAAATATTACTTCTTTTTTAAATAATTCACTTATGATACACAAATGCTCTTCAGTTATAGAGTACTTACCTTGGGTGAATGAGGTACTGAGTTTAACAAAATTCAGTAACTAAATCGACCTATTAATGGATATTTGAGGTGATATTTAGGTTAAGGTTCTTATGAATAACTTATTAGGAAAACTTATAGACACATTTTGTGTATGCCTATATATTTTGATTCACTTATTTATATTTAGAAAAATACAGGGTCATGCTCTGACTTTTTAAACATAACAATGAACAGTCATTAATTTTTTACATTTTTATCTAAAATATATTTTTAATTCTCATAGAGATGTCAAAAATCCCTTCTTCCATGGACTTAACATATGACAGTCTAAAAGCACTCTATATCTTCAGAGTACAAAGAGTTGGAACTGGAGATGAATTGGAGGTTCAGTTCTGCCACTGATAAAATACAATATAAATAGCAAGTCACTTTATACAATATACAAATACAATATAAATAGCAAGTCACTTTCTCTAAGCCTCATTTTTCTCACCTCTAAAATGCAAATCAAAGCAATATCTGCTTTATAATTGGTCTATAACATTAATAAAGTCTTGAAAAATAAAAGGCATTTATCCTAATGCCCTACATATAGTAATTAATAAATGATATAACTAAAACAAAAAAATCTCAGAGTAACTCAAAAATTTTTTATAGCAGTGGCTTTCAATCTCTACCAGTTGAAAATAGCTTCTCTATATGGCAGTGTTGTGATGTATGGATACTGGCTTTGATACAGTGGGGAAAAAAGAATATCAGTATTAAATATCTTTTATTAAAGACTTATCAAAGAAATAAGAGCATAGTAGCATAATATACAATAAACCATAAATTTTACTTATGAAGTAAATTTTTTTCTTTTCTCCAATAATCTATACCTATTTCCCACTGGAAGATTCATATTTGTGTCCTAAAGAAATAACTCACACCAGAAAGCACTTTCTCAGTTACCAGAGTCTGAACAAAGAATTGAAGATTAGCCTGAAAAGACCTCAATCAATATAAGCTTTGATGGCTTAAGGAGGTCACTGGCAGACTCAGTTAAAAATTTAAAAAAAGCCAAGGGAACTTAAACAATTTAGCAATTATTCGTAAGGCTCTTATTCACAATGGAAAGCTTAGATGTTGTTGTAAACAAACCTCTTAAAGATGAATTTTCAAACAAATTAAAATATATAGTTGTATAAAGATGGTCACCAATATATGCTTATAGAAAATGATGGAGAAGCAAAAAGGGTATATTATAGAAGTCATTATTGGGAACCAGTGACATTACAATCAAACTTAGTCACTTATGTTACTTTTTTTAGTTTTATTGATTTATTATTATAATAGAATAGAATATTTTATAATAACAGGCCTAAATTTAAAGTAGAAAATTTGGTCTTGTCATATGTTTATACTTTGAGAAAGCCCAATTGTTAAAGTAATGAACATAATCAGTGTCTTAAAATTTTAAATTATGTTCTTTTTGGGTTGTCCTACACTCTAACTTAATACCATCTATGTGGGTATGGGATTCAATATTGCAAGACTTCTCTCTGCCAACTAAGATTAAGGTGTCTCTTGGAAACTTATTGTGGTCACCAATGATTCTGACAAACTTACTATAGATGTGGGCTGGGTGTGGCAAGCCAGGGGACAAAGAAGTGGATGGAAGGTCACAATGACTCCCTCCTTAGATTTTATTAATCTGCTAGGATGAATTTACTCAGTCAATATAGGATGCATATTATTAAAGGATACAACAGGGGGAGGCAGAGAAATAATACAGGATGTAAGACACTAGGCTTGCAAGTATCAGTCTTCTGCACCACATATGGCTACCCAAGTAACATTGGGGCCATTTTGAACACAGAGCTGGAATATCCCCTGCTGAATATGACTCTAACCTATCTTCCCATCTTTCACCATAAAAATGGCTATGATTCAAGAACAGCTAGATGGCAGAGATGGAAAAGGAAATGCTCAGAAACTACCAGGGAAAGGTGCTCCAAGATCCATAATATCTCTGGTGTTCCATTCTCCCAGTACCACTACCTGATCACCACTTTCTTTAGAGAACTGAGGAAAGTAATGATTTTATGCTCTATAAAAGCAGTGCTTTTCAACCATCTTGCACTTGTGAGTACCAGTCTGCAAACAAGAGCCCGAAAACTATGCCAGTCAACATTGGTAAATGATACAAAGACCTGGTCCTTGCAGAAGAGTGAACATAATTTGATGTTTCACATATGTGCTAAAAAGAATCTGTGGGTAAGTTAATTAATTCAGTATCTTAGTTTGCTGCTTCACTGTTGTCCTATATTCACACTAGCAAACAGAAGATCACCTTCTATATGTACAGATAAAGTATGCAGTGACCATTCGCTGGAGAAAGTGTGTGTGTGTGTGTGTGTGTGTGTGTGTGTGTGTGTATGTGTGTGTGTGTGAGTGTGTGTGTGTGTGTGTGTGTGTGTGTAAAAATCAGGATCCACAGGTCTATGAATGAAGGGCCCAAGGAGCCTTTTTCTTAAAAGCATGGGAACTATGTGTTAGTATGCTGGAACTTTGATTATATGGAACCCATGCCAATGGAAGTGAGCAATGCTAGACAATGGGTTTATCAGTTTGAAGAAACTATCCATTTTGTGAGCAGCAGGAAGGAGTAGGAAATTACCCATGAACAATTCTGTTCTTTCACAGTTTATAAAGAAGTAGTATAGAAAGTGGGGATTAAATTGCCAGTGGCACCACTGTTTCAAAGCTTCAGAATTTACTTCAGTACTTTGATTATAGATTTAAAATGTAAACCACTAAATATATCAAAGGAGTTTCTCATCCTGCCAGTGGGTGTGTAAATACATATTTATGTGTAGGCATAGCAATGCCCATACATGCATTGGCTACATATTATAAATATAGTTTGTGTTAGATAATCTATATAATTGACTATTTTATAAGAATTTGTATGTACATGTGTAGTATACATATGTTTGCATATGCATTTCTTGCGAACATATTTTTATTGTAGTCTTCAGTTTCACAAAGAAAGGAATAACAGAATGCTGGCATAATTTATGGGCTATAACGTTAAATCATAAAGTGAAATTTGCTTGCTGAGTTGTGGGAGTTCTTAAAATGACAAAAATACTCAAAAGTATAAGTTTCTTCAGTCTCACAACTCTATAGAGCATTTTGGTAAGGTCAATAAAATTATTACCAAACACGGATATGAGTGCCTAAAACAATGATTATTGAATCAAATTTTTGAAGCTTTAGTGAATTTAATCTTAAAATATGTGTTTGTACTGTAAGGTGATTGAACTCTATGATTTCAATCATTAAAGATCCTGAGATATTGCCCCTAAGTATTTAGCTATTATTTCTTTTGTGATATAGATAAGAGAAATCAATCTTATAAAAGTAATTTTCCCAAGGTCACAAACTTGGGGAAAATCAGGATTGAAATTTGTATGTTGAGAGAAAATAAAAAAAGAAAGAAAGAGAGAAAGTCTAAATATGTGTGTCAGAGAAAGATAGAAAAAGAGTAAGGGAGAGAATTTTTGGATTCCTTTATTTCATTCCACTTCATCCTAGAGACAGGCTAGTGTTGAATACTTAATCAGCACTCAGTAATTATTCCCAATATTTATTCAGTTAATGAGTAAATGATTCTGTTTCAAACATGTTTTATATACACACTTCAAGAGATTTGACTTAAAAATATTGATTGACAGAGCTGCTTCTTTAACCATCATCATCAATAAATTTTGCTCTACTTATAGAATTGCATTGGCAGTATAGACAAGTAATTTGTCAATTTCAAATAAAATATGAGTCCCTGGATCTTGCCAGGAGAAAGCCCTGAAGCTCCCAGATTTAGCCCTAGAACAGATGAATAAAACATCAACAAAATTCCCAGGGTTTTGATTCAAATAAATGCATGTCAATAATGTCTAGAATTTCTTCTGTACAAATATAATCAACTTATATGAGTAAAATGGCACTTAGAGGCTGGCTAGCTATTGTGATATATTGGACTCCAATAATAAACAACACTGATTTTTTTCTATCGTCTATGGCTTTTTCCACTTCTTCTTTTTTTAATTTTTATTGTGACCAAAGTGCATTACAAATCTTTCACTGCATCATTTATGGTACATAGTGACAATGAATGAGGGGCTTTCCCACCACCAGTGCTGTCCTCCCTCCCCCTGTTCCCAGTATGCATCCCATATCTCCCTCCTCTACCCCCCAGTATGCTAGTGCAACTGGTCTCCACTTTACAGCTTGTTGTACATTGAACATCTATTCCACTGTCATTGGAGATAAAAAGGATTAGAAAAAGGGGAGAAAAAAAATTGGTGACAACTACCAAAAAAAGAATGAAGAGAGAGAGAAAAAAGAAAAGAAAAATGGAAGAAAAAAGAAAAAAATATGGACCGGGCAAATAAAAATAAAAATAAATCTCTAAATAATAACCACAAGAGTGAAAAAAATGAGAAAAGTGGAAGAAAAAAGAGAAGGAAAATAAAGTAAAAAACTAACAAATCAAAACAAAACAAGAAAAAGTATGGGTGCTGGCGTGGTAGGGTTTGGCGTTCCCCCCCCCAATTTTTTTTTTTTTGCATAGGCACAGTAAGCATTGGGGAAGAAAGGGAATTCCCATGGCCTAAGAGATCCATCCTTGAAGCATACCATCATGGGATCAACCCCTGAACATGTGTCATATGGATACAACCAGTCCCCAGGAGATTGGACAGTGTTAGTCCAACTGGAAACCCCAGATCCCCAACGTAGAAATGATACAGCTCTGGGCAACACCACCAGGAACTAAGCTCCATTGGGAGATTTATAATACTACTCTGGCACCAACTTGTGCCAGTTTTAATATGACAATGAGGAAAGGAAAACTTGACCTAATACCAGGTTGTCCTATCACATCACCTAACACTAAATGGAAATGAGAAGAGATATCGTCCTTTGAACTGTGAAAAATAAGAGCACCAACAACAGAAAACTGACTTTGACAACCATGACTGAACAGAACCTACCTTGGGACTAATAAGGAAAACCCTACCCTAGGTTGTAGACCAGGACACATAAACCACAACAACAACAACAAGATGTCTTATTGCAGAAGTCCAACTTGGACAACAGAGACTGAGCAGAACCTTTGGATCCATAATATCCTAGGCTTCGGCTTAGGGACTGAACGAAAACAGGAAGCAAGTGTTACAACAACGATGGATAGGAACCTCTAGAACCTAGAGACTTTATCCTAGACCCTGACCTATAACCTGCACAAATACCAAGATCGCTAGCTACAGTGGCTTGATTTTCTCACACACAACCGAGAGGAAACTTTCCTGGCATCACAAAAAAGCCTTTGGGATGGGGTAATGAGTATATATGGAGCCAGGGGTTGATCCCATGATGGTATGCTTTTTCCACTTCTTACATGTGGGTTGATGCTAAAGTTATTTTCTTCCAAATGCAAATATATTAATTTAATTTCCTGATCTAGACTTTCAGGGGCACATCACTAATAATTACAATTAAATTCTTTCCTTAGCCTATAAGACTCTACAGGCAAAGAGATGTAAAACAAACCATGTTCCTTGTATTCCAAGCACACTGGGTAGCTGCCATTCCCCAGGGGTCCTATTTCAGTCATTTCTGTGTCTTTGCAAGTGCTTTTATTCTTTCACTTTGGGAATATTTCATACTTTCAGATCACTTTAATTTCTAGTCACTCAGAGTTCAACCTCAGGATTATTCTCCCAAATAAGATTTCCCTGACATCCTAAAAATGTCAGATTTGTTTAGCTTACAAGATCATAGATTTCAGACTTTTTAATATCATCTAGTTTTTATAAAACTACTTGCATGCATATGACATTAACAAGAAATTATTGAAAATCAAGTTTGAGAAATGCTATCTCAAAATGCATCTGAAAAGAGGTTCTTAACAAAAAAGAAAGCGAGCATATAATATAAAGTTTAGTAAATCTTTTTTTTCTTCCTTGTTTTTGATTATGCATAAGCTATTGCCTTATGTAACATCTTAGAAAGAGATTGATCCATTTCAGCAATTCATAAAATATAGTTCAGACAATAGTTAAAGGCCAAAAAAGAAAGTAGTAAGCCTCCAAAATATATATAAAAGATTTCTGTTGCACTGTTTAAATTCCTTGGCCACAGAACACTTTCTGTGTTGTCATAATTAGTATGCCAATAAGTATATTTTATGAATTGCTCATGTAGCCCTTTTTTTCTCATTTGACAGATGAGGGAACTGGGCCAAAGAACAGTCTAGTAATATATTTTCTGGAAATGTTATGTTTGTATTAGGAAGAAAAATACAGTTGTAAATATCCAAACATCCGAGGAAATGTGAAAAATGTAGTATATCATGGAAACATCTTAGTATTCACAAAGGACCTGATTAATAAAAATACATCCTTTGCATTTTTTAATTTTTAAGGTTGGGTGTGTTCTTGACATAGAAATAGAAAGCAGGGCATTTTCTCAACCCAAATTAGTTTAGAATTTCAGAATAAAAATGTATCCAGACTTAGAATTTGGGAGCCAGATCCATAGTATAGCAGATACAACTTCTGCCCTACATATGACTGACCATGCTTTGATCCTCTTATTCCATGTGGTCCCTGAGCTCTTCCATGAGTAATCACTGAGTACAGAGCCAGAGGAAAGCCCTGATTACTGCCAGGTGTGACCCAAAAACAACAAACAAAAAGACTTGAGACCTAATATAAAAATAATATAAACATTTATTAAATTTCTTTTGTAATAAATGGGTTGAAGATTTGAATCTCAGAGGACATGGCAGATCAAATTTTCTCTAAAATTAGCTTTTGTACTATTTATGATTTACCTTGTTCTAGAAATTTGTCATAACTAATAAAGAAGTGAAAACTATCTCTCCTTTGAACTCTGACCAAAAAAATACAAGTCTTTACCTGACTCTTGAGATACCTGGTCATGAAATTCAAACATTATTTGTGAGTATATTGAAGCTATGTGGAGAATTGGCAAGTAGATTTTCCATATGACCATTGGAGTTAGCTCCTCTAGAACCCAAGTTTATACAGGGAAATATGATATTCGATAACATAGGTGACACAGATGACATATAGTACTTAATATGATATGTGATTTTCTGTTAGCTATACATTTGGATTATAAGTCTTTAGATAATTTCAGCTTTAACCATGTAGATTGTGGATATTATTGAGCTTAAATAACCCAGGTGTTAATCTGTGAAACATTTATCTTTGAGCATGATAAGGATATTTTATACCTCGAAGTATTATAAGATATCCATAAGCATAGAGAATAGGAACTAATTTGAAAAGGAAAGGGAGAGAAGAAAACCAAATTTAATTCATTCCTGCCATATTGCTTTGGAGATACTTATGCTCTGCTAATTCAATTATAAATATATATCACTTATATTTATTACATATGATTTTGAAAAATATAAATATCTCTAACACAATAAGATATGTCACTTTACCAGTGATATCATACCATAAAGCATGTGATAATATCACCTTTAGTGTGATTGTCAGATAGAATTTTTTTCTAGAGTCAACCCAACACCCAAAGAACTACCTAAATGTCATGTAACATTACAAAATGTATGGGACATGATATATATTTTTTTCTTTATTTTTACTGAAAGATTTCTGAAGTTCAAATCTCAGAAGTGTCTTTTGCCAGCTAGGAAAGTTAAAAAAATAACTTAAATTTCTCTAGCCCTAGGTTCTCCATATCCAAATCAGGACTAGTAATCTTTCTTACTGAGTTAGTATGAAAATGAAGATGATCTGAGTCGTAGACATAATTTATCTTCTAGTGTATATTAAGATTTCAATACAGTCTCACAGTTTTGGAACCTGGTTTCATGTGAATGGTACAATTCCCATGCTTCTACTCCCAAGATTGATTCAGACATAGCCTTCTTCTATGAAGGATCATGGATTTAGTTTGGGGGAGCACACCCAGTAGTGCTCAGGTCTTATTTCTGGCTCTGAATTCAAGGGTCACTCCTGGCAGAGCTCAGAGACCATATGTGGTGCCAGGCATTGAACTCAGGTCAGCCATGTGCAATACAAGTATCCTGCCCATTATATTTCTCTGGTTTCTGGGTCTCCTTTTGGTGCCATTCTCACACTTAGACTTATTTCTCCAGATTTGACTTGATAACTATAATTTTGTGGTTTGTATTTGCTTCAAGTTTCTTCCATTCCACTTCTAAGATAACATGTCATTCTCAAGATTGCAAATATAATGAACTCCTGCCCTATAAACAAGGGAAAGTTTCCAGACAACTGCTGAAATGTGGATATAGCTGGTCTGTTGCAGATGGAGGTAGCACAACAGGAACCTGGGAAAGAGGGCTGAAAGACTCTTGAGAACCAATATAGCTAGTGCATTGTCAAAGATCTCCTGTTTTGGAAACTAGGCCCACATACTATTGGCTTTCCTCCAAAATTCACCTCTGCTGATTAGTAGTTCTGTTACCTTTGGCAAGTTACCCAGCTTCTCCAAACATGGTTCTCTCCATGTATGAAACGATGTGAAAGAACAAAACCATCCTCCGGAGAATATTAGTGTAGTTTGAGTTAATGTCTGCAAAGTTAATGCACCATGCCTGGCATATCCAAAGCCTATTTGGTGTTCAGATGTGATTGATGCCCTGCCACACCACCCCGGGTCCTGAACTGGTCACACAGAGGTGGATTTGCTGCCAATGGCAGATATCTATTCTGTTGCAGATTCAGTGTGGCCATCTGGCAGGCGGTGTCGGGGAGTGCTGAAGAGAGAGGTGGCTTCTGTGTGGGGATCAGCAGCATCTGCTTCTGGGAGAGGAGCTCCCAATCTCCCTGGCATGGACTCTACTCATAAATTCTTCCTGAAATGAGGATGCAGCTGAGCTTCACCATTTGTGGGATAAGGCACCCTCCTTTGCTGAATTTCATCTGTTCAGATGGGGCCACAGTACTAGTTGGCTTGATAGGCAGCTGCTGGCTTCTAATGCTCTCCCAACAGAGCCCCTGCAGTCTTCACTGCTATAGTTCCTGGAGGAGATGAAAACCTATGGTTCAAAGAGAGTCACAGAGAGACAAATGCTTATTTACACCAATTTAGGTCATTTAATTTGCCTTTTTGAAAAGATTCACTAGTGCTGTGGTGAGAATGCCTTACCAAAGGTGTTTACAGCCTAACCCTGTGATTGCCTCAAGTGGGAGCCTGGAAAGGTTATATTAAATAGTACAAGAGACATGCATCAACTTCCTCACTAGATGAAAGTAGAGGGTTTTGGAATTTTCTTTTCCATTCATGTGATAACAATGATAAATGAATGTGATAACATTCATTTGATAACCCTCAAATCACTAGCAAAATCAAGCCAAATAGGAACATTCTGCCTTTGGATAGTAGAAAAGAAAAAAAAAACCTGAATCATTAGGATCAGAGACTTTAAAAACAACAAGAGCAATATGAATTATCAAACTGACCCCTGAGATTTTGAGTTTCTAAACTTTAAAACTGGGGATAATAAAATTTAGTTGTTTTAACCCACAAAGCTTGTTGTACTTTGCTATGACACTTGATAAAAACAATATAATCTAAAATTCAATTCCACACTTTTTAAGGTGGTATTGTTAAGGAGGTTTGTCCTCTTGCATTCCTGGTTTTTCTGTCTCATTTCATTCCATATTGCTCCCAGAAATGTCAAAGTTCTTTAAATATCATGAGTCTAAACTATCACTATTTATTTAATGGGGGACATAGTGGAATTTGGAACAGAGCATTTTTCATTGTTTAAGAATTGTCTTCCTCATTATTATTGTCCCAGTTATTACAAGACTCTTGGCATCCTTGACTCTGTGGATCCTAAATGGCATTGAGATTATCTGGTTCTTTTGATATAATACTTCCTCTGCTTCCTCTGCCCTCCACTCCCAAGGAATATTCAGTGTGTATTCACTATAAGCAATAGGTAAATATTTCGCAGTACATTTTGAACAACTACGAAACACCAGGATATCTTGTAATACTGGATAATCTTAGTGTACAAACAGAGTTCATGCCTCGAAGGGAGTTCCATTGCAATGTGATAGGTGTTTTCAAAGCACAAATGTGTAGACAAACACTTCAGGCAGTTTCCAATGCTGTGGAGATAAAGCAGGATAACACAGTGAGTGGAATGAAAGAATGTGTGCACTTTTTTTCCGGGAGCAGTCACAAAAGACTGCTAAAGAGGTTGTTTGGTGTGGAGGCCCCTGTTAAAAGAGAGTCATCACTTCAAGGTTAAGAAAACAAAAATCCAAAGCAGAAAGATGTGCCAGTTAAAAGCCTTCTGAGACTGAGGGAGTGAGACTGTGGTGATTTCAAAGGCCAAGAAGGTCAGTGTTTGTGGGTCAGAGTGAACAATGAATAGACACGGTCAGAGAGAGGCATCAGAGGCAATAAGGGTCAGATCACACAGGACATTGTAGGTTATGGTTGGGAATTTATTTATGTTTTCAAGAAAAATGTTACCAAGTGCTTTTTCTTTACTAGAAAATATTTTGATAAAACATTGGTTAAGTTGATGAGATAGTCTAAGAAGTCTACCTATGAAAATAGCGTTATTTAAGCTTTTAAAACCAGTCCCTTGAAATCACTAATACCTCTAAAGGAGGAAGGCAAGAGTTGTCTGGTATATCTGTTGGGAATCCCTCTCTAGAATCAGAAAGGAGGGTGTAAGGCCAGGGAACAATCAGAAGGTATAGGAGAGAGATCAATCAGGAGGTCTAAAATGATTACAGACTAATTAGGGTGTTAATGTTGAGTGATATTGTTCAATATAGATGGTGACAAGAGAAAAAAAAAGGAGAAAACAGTGAAGGCAGTGAAAACAGTCTGTGGCATCCAGTGACTAGAAAAGATGTTGAGGGGCCTCAACTATGTCACAAATTTAAGTAGCCAAGGCTAATCTCCATGTGTCACATTAACTCCCATCTTCACTTGCCACTTCCACCACCTTTTGCAATATTATTTAAATATTCCAGAGTCACCTAGACCAAACTACCTTACCTCTTTTTCTATGAGACTGTCTTGAACCTCCAATTAAGCATTCAACTTTGTAGTGTTTCTTCTTTTAATTATAAGAAATAAATGTGGTTGTCACTCTTTATTTTATTTTTTGTTTTTGGGCCAGACCTGGCAGTGCTCTCCTGGAAAGCTCAGGACACCATATGGGATGCCCAGGATTGAATTCAGGTCAGCCCCAAGCAAGACAAACAACTTTCCCACTATGCTACCACTCTGACCCTTTGTGGTTGTCTCTCTTAAGTAATGATGTCAGATATATTCTAGGAAGGAACCATGTCCATAACCTGGCTCTCTGACCTTGAAAAAAATGGTTTCCACTCTCTCAGCTATAAAATAAAGTTGCTTGTAAGCTAACTTATTGGGTGGTTGCATGGAAGGAGATAGGACTAATGTGGATTTTTTATATTTAGCACTAGCCAAAGATGATGAATAGGTCCCTTCATTATCATTGTTTTGTGACAGTTATTCTCACTTGCTATTTAGCATTCTCACTCAGGGGAAGAAATAGTCAGACTTCTGTTTAAATATTGCCACCATTGATGAGCCTCTTTGAAGGCTTGATATCAGTATTAGCTTTAGAGGTATGGATGGAATTTAGAGAATTAACCCAAAGGATTCTATATGCTAAAAGACATATCTCAATGTTAGTTGGAGGAAGAAGTTTATTAGTTTATTAGTTGAAGTTTATTCACTGTGGGTCTAAAATGAGCAAAAGCATATGTTTCTTGAAATTTAGGAGTTTGAATTAATCCAGTGCTTCTCAAATCTAGTGTGCCCTATGGTTGGAGCGAGGCTCTGTAAAGGGGGGCACATTTGACCTCAGCAAACACTGTCATAACAAGCTATGCCCCGTGTTTATGTCTCTGTATGTCTCTGGAGCTGAGAATTGCTGTGCCCTGCTTCAAACCCCGCTTCAAAAAGCTATGCATTGCAAAACGTGCTCATTATAGCCATTAAACCAGACATCACCTCTGATTAAAAAATCAGCTCAAATTATTTGATATATTTTTGTTTTGCAGTTTAAAGTTTTTTTTAAATAAAGATACTATTTACAGTCATGTGGGGGGCATGGAAAATGGTTTCTTATTCCTAGGGGGGCATGACAGAAAATAATTGAGAAACACTGAATTAATCTAATTTGTGTAAAGTAAACTGCCTTTTGGAGCTGAATTATACAGTGAGTTGGACTTGCTTTGCATATAACCAACCTGGGTTTGATCCCCAGCACCCCATATAATCCTGCATGCTCCATCAGGAGCGTCCCATTAACACAGAGCCAGGAGTAAGCTTTGAGCACTACTGAGTGTGGCCCAGAAACAAAAATAAAACAGAGTAATGAACTGCCTCTCTTACCTTAACACATAAATGTATGTGTTTATATACATCTATAATATAAATATTATGTATGTGTTATCATAAACACTTGGAATCCAGTGGGTGTATTTGACTTAATGACTTATTCCTTCAGTTTGTTTTGATATTATTAAAGATTTTGAGAGGACCAGAGTGGTAGATCAATGGCCTGAGCTCATGTCTTATATGAAGAAGGTCCAAATTTGATTCATGGCTTTGCAGACCAAACACAAAAGCAAAGCAAAACAAACAAACAAACAAAAACAAAAAAGAGTTTAAAATACTTCAGGATTTTACTATAAAAAATTATTTTTGTAGATACAATAAATCTCAACAAGGCATCTAATATCAAGGCCACGAGAAGCCTCATGACTTTATGTTGTTCCTAGTGTCTTATTAATGACTGGCACTCACAATAGGTTTCTGAGAAAGAAAATGTCTCCAAATAGGCCAGTTGGCAGATGGATAGAGAGTAGGGTCACAGGCTATTCTTTTTTCCACTGCAAAATATTGCAAAAACAGCAGGCTCCAGAACAACATAAAACTGGAAATTAGGATGTAAATTATGGCTCCTGTCACCTTTTTCAAACAGTTTTTACTCAGACTTGAATTTAGTTTCTAAATTTGCTAATTCAGAATCTTGGCAATGCTTTGAACTTCTCCAAACTTTCAGGATGTTCCTTAGGCAATAGGGAAAAAATACAAATACTTTCCAACTGTTAGGAGGACTAAGAGACTCTGAAGTGTTTCACACAAAGTAAATCACTGATTTCATAATAAAATGAAAATTCTATCTATTCCTCCTCTTCTAGCCCTCTCTTTTATCATCTGTAAATCCAGTTTATTCTGCCTAGTTTCAGCAGAATATGTTGTCAATGAAACTTGTGAAAATTACACAGGCACACATTACCTTGCTTTCTGAAACAAAGAGGGCTGTTTTGTCATTTAAAAAGTTATTCTTGTAGGACCAGGGCAATAGTTTAGTATGTAGGGCATTTGCCAGCCGAACTAAATTTAGTCTCCTGAACTCCATATGGTTCCCCATCTCCCCATCCTGGGAGAAGTGATCCCTGAGCACAGAGCCAGGAATAAGGCCTGACCGCTGTTGGCTGTGGCCACAAAACAAAACAAAACAAACATAAGCCACCAGTCAGTCTAGGGTGTTTCCAGTTTAGAAATGGACTTAAAATATGTCAAAGGAGTAAGAATGAGTCCATCTAGAAGGTTATGTATCAAAAGCAGCAGCAATAGGGAAAAAAAGACAATAAATTGCTCAATTGAACATACACTTGAAAATAACCTTCCACTAGAATATTTTAAACTCACACAATGGAACGAATACTTGAGCCTGTTATCTAGTAATATTCTCACTATTCCTTCACAGTTAGTTTGTATAGCTAGAAATGAAGACTCCAGGGCATAAGCCTTCATTTGCATAAGCAAAGCTGCTTTACTTGAAGGGGATAAAAAACAGGGTGGGGTGTGGAGGAGTGATGTGTGGGGTGGTAGGAGGAGCTGATAATCAAAACTCTAGGGAATAAATACACTGGTTTTCTCTAGTGAGGCATCTAGTATCTAAAAAACTTTTGGTAAGTTGTTGATTGCCTTTTTAAATCACTTTTTTTTGGGAAAGGACTAAATATTACTAAAAGCAAAATGTTATTGTTCTTTGTAATATTAATCTCTTAATTTGAGGAGAATCACAGAGAAAAATTCTCTTATTTTGTTTATTACAGAGGCATTAACAATGTCCTTTTTATCTTTTAGATTCCTCAGTGAAATAATCAAATTAGAACAACAACAAAACATCAAAATAGATGAAGAGTTCATACATACAGAAGCTTCAAACAGGCAATTCAGATTTTCTGTGATCCACCAAGCTAAGGAAAAAGGTTCAAAGATGCAACTGCTTTGGGAAGGAAGACACTTCACAGGATGATGAGAAGAGGAAGTATTTGATAGACAGCTATTTAGCTTCAGATGCAGGTCTGGGATTAAAAAGTCATACTTGGGACCAGAGCCTTGGTGCAAGCCATAAGGAGTCTGCCTTGAGCATGCTAGCCTAGGACAGACTGAAGTTTGATCCCCCTGCGTCCCATCTGGTGCCTAAGCCAGGAGCGAATTTTGACCGCATAGCCAGGAGTAATCCCTGAGTACCACAGGTTGTGGCCCCAAAACAAAACAAAGTAAAAAAAAACAAAAACAAAAAACAACAACAAAAAAAACCAAGTCATACTTGGTGGGGCCAGAGCGGTGGTGCGAGCTGTAAGGCGTCCGCTTTACCTGCGCTATCCTAGGACAGACCCTGGTTCTATCCTCCAGTGTTCTATATGATCCCCCACGCCAGGAGCCATTACTGAGCACATGGACAGGAGTAACTCCTGAACATCACCGGGTGTGACTGAAAAAAAAAGAGAGAGAGAGAGAATAAAGGGAAAAAAAGTCATACTTGGTAATAATTCATTCCCTGGCATATGGGACCCTTATCTAATCACTTTTGCTGTTAAAGAAGTTAAGAGCTTTATTTTCCTGGGGACCATGAGAGATAGCTCAATTTCAAAATAGGCCTGGAATTCGATCCCCCAGCACCACTGGTATGACTCTAGTGGTCCCCCAAGAATTGAACACCTGAACCTTTTCAGTAGGGCCATTTCTGCAAGCCCTTACCGCCCCCCCCCCCCCCACAAGTATAGAGATCAAATGTGTAGAAAGGAAAGGAAAGAACAAAAGTTTTTTCTAAGTCTCTGGGTCTTAATTGACTAAAGCTGAAAACAATTCACTTTACATTTGGAGGTGACTTAATTAACTATTTCTCTTTAGTAAATCACCCTTAATATTCTGGAAGCTGATAAATAAAATTATGCCTTTTTGTCTGTGTTGATGTGTCTATGTGTTCAAGCGGTCCACTCTACGCAGAAAGAGACTAAGTTGACCGTCTTTCCTTTCCACAAGTCTTTAGTCTTTATCTTTTAAATATGCTCCAGAATCATGGTTTTATGATCTCACGACATACTGAATTAGCATTTCCCAATGGAGTTTTAACATTCTGTATTTAATCAGACTCACACAGCACTTCACCTTAAAGAGGGTAAGGAGCATACTTCTTCCCTTCACATCCTTGCCTCATCATCCAGAGTCTTTCAGAGAGGGTCACCACCCTATAAATGTTTATCCACGGACAGTCTACAGTGAGATATTTACATTTTCATCATTTTATTTTTCTTTACATGCGCACACACTAACATTCAGTGAGAATTTCTCAGCCCAAATCTTTATCTTGACATTTTTTAGCTTAGTTTACAAAAAAAAATGGGTTTTTAGATTAAAGGCCAATATAAACTTGCAATACTTTGATAAACGTTGCCAGATTTTCTTTGCACTAAGACTGTAAACAGTTTTTCCTCCCACCAGTAATGTAGGACAAAGCCCACTGCCTGTCCTCTTGCCAACACTGGGTATTATTTATTTTTTAAATTCTTGCTAATTAGAGAGGAAAGAAATGGCAGCTTATTTCATTAATGAGTAGTATGGCAAAACACTGCTTAAGGGTTTATAGTAATTTGGAGCTGCTCAGTGAATTTCTTTCTGTTTCCTTTTTAAATGTGACTTTGAGTTTTGGCTTATAATTAGCAATATGAATAGAACTGAGCTTTCCATATAACTTTGTTATAGGTATTTTGTAATTATATGTATATGTTGGTATTATATATATGTATTCAATATATATATGTCTACTATACTCCTATATTTTAATTGCTTTATAGTTTACCTATGAAGAAAGATTATCTGTGAATGATTGTGTGAATTTTAAATAAAATAAGCAATTTATTCAAAATTATCAAAGTAAGCACAATATTCCTTAAAATTTTATTTATTAGTTATGAGATCATATAGAGGTCT
Organism: Suncus etruscus; assembly: GCF_024139225.1. NCBI lineage: Eukaryota > Metazoa > Chordata > Mammalia > Eulipotyphla > Soricidae > Suncus > Suncus etruscus. The sequence continues at coordinate 59,314,624 of NC_064861.1, read as the reverse complement.
AGTTCGTATGTGAAATTAAAATTCAGAGTACATGTTGTACTTTAAGACTTTATATGTCTTAAATAAGTCTGAAATATGTCTCCTTTGTTAATAATTATTGATAAGTAAATGATTGATTTCAATATGTCTAAGATTCTATTTTTTATTGAGATTGGGAGTTTCTTATCAAATGTTCTGGGAACCCAATGGCTGCTCCTGGTAAATTTGGCTAACTAGTCCAAAAATCCAATGTTAGGTCTGAGAGTGCGAGGGTTTTGAGATCCTGTATTATGGGACATCACTGGGATCACCTTAGTAGTACTTGGAGGCCACCAGAGGGCCATAGTAGTTGGTGCTATGAGTGTGGGGGAAGCATGTTGTGCCAGGGATTAAAGTCCCACACATGCAAAGCATGAGCTTCTGGCTCCGATGCTCTCATCTCAGTTTACTGTTACTAAAAAATGGGATTCTGCCACATATTCCATGCCAGTTTCATGAAGAGCAATGTTTTTAATAATTATCATATGTAGATCTTGGCTAACACATTGTAAGTATTCAATTTCTTTGAGTCAGTTTGAAAAGTTAAGCAAACAGATTAGCTAACCACCACTCATGGTAATTACAGAGAAGAGGTACAGTGGTTGTGTAATAGAGGGTGATTGTGAAAGGGGTAGGGTGCAGGGAGAGGCAATGACTTAGAAAAGAAGGTAAAGGAAAATGTCTCTATAGTAGATGTTTGGGGAGAAAAATAAGCCAAACAAAGAGTGGAAAGAAACTTTCAATTGAGAGACACAGGAAGTGAAAAGGCCATATAAAGGTTGGTATTGTTGGATAACAAAATGAACATATAGTAGTATAACAACATAAGGTAGAAAAGGAGGGAAAAGGAGAAGAAAAATAGAGCGGAAAGTAGGGTGCTTGCCTTGCATGTGGCTGATTTAGGGTCAGTTCTTAGCACTCTGTCTCTTGAGTCCTGCCAAAAGTGATCCCTGAATGCAGATCCAGGAGTTAGCAAGCCTTAAGCACATCTAGGTGTAGTCCCCCAAACCCAAACCCAAGCCACCTCCCACCAAACAACAACAACGTAAAAAAATGAACAAAAAAACTGGCCAAGTTAAAGAGTTAGGTCATACAATATGATTGTTGGTCTACTACTGCCATAGTACTTTAGTTTGATATACTTTACCATCCATCCTAGTTTAAGTCTGGTATGCAGCTTAATGCCATCAGCTTGACTTTCTGTGCTCATGATCACTTTGGATCTATTGTTTATCTTTTGATGCTCCCTCTGTTTTTTTCCCCAGCATTAACAGTCAATTTTATTCACTTCATCATCATCATCATCACAGTTGAGAAGGCAGCAAGATGCCTCTTGTCCGTTTTGTTCATACTACACAAATCAAAGACCGAACAGTAGAACACTGACCTAGAGCAAGAATGCCTAATTTAATCCATTTTCTGCGCTCTCTGAATCGCCCCGCTGTACCTTCTGCTTCTCACCATTTCTTCCATTGTGAAAAAAAAAATAGAAAGAGTACTGGGGCCTCAAAAAATACAGCCCCATTTATTTGATTTTATTTTGGGGCATAGTCAGAGATGCTCAGAGGTTAATCCTGGCTCTGAACTCAGGCATTACCCCTGATGATGCTCAGGGACACTTTGGATTAAAGGAGGTGGAATCTGGGTTTCCCAAGTGAAATATAAGTGATTCTCTCACTATAGTCCCTCTTCAGCCCTAAAATGTCTCCATTTCTGTACGTAAAATGCTTTACACAATAGTCAGCATGATGGAAACACTCACATATACACATTACTCTAGATCCTACGTGATTTTACAGGGAAATGGAGCTTGTAGTTCTGACAGGCTAAAGGAAAATGAGCACAAAAAGTTGAAAAACTTTTGGCAAAACAGTTCTGGCTTCACTATAAAACATATTTTCTATATCTTTATGTTCTAAAAATTCTGGCTGTCATCTTAGAAATGAACAGAAAAGGGCACGGGGCAGTAGAAGGGGAAACCAGGAAGATACTTTTTCAAAGATATGATGGTGATACCTAATATTCCACAAAAAAAATAATCTATCTGTAATCCAGGAAACCCTAGGGATGTCTTCAACAATGGGGGCTGCTCACAAAAAGTGAATGTTTCACAAAAAGTGAATAAAAGAAAAATGATAATACAAGAAAAAGTGGACAGACAAGATCAGAACTTTAAAGAAACCTGAAGTGATTGAAGAACCAGTGATTGACTCTCAAGAGAAATGATTTTTCTGCAAATTCTCACACAGGTGTCCTCAGCAACTCATAGATTCCACTTGAGAAAGAGGAGAAGTGAAAGGGGAAAGTATTCATCCACAGCCTCCGCACCTCCTGTGGTCAGGAAAGGGGAGAAAGAAAGAAGAGACTCCGGTGCTCTGGCATTCAAACTGAGGGCATTAGGAGGCAGGGCCTAAGCTGAGAGAGAGATTGGTGCCCTTGACAGAGAGACCTCAGAGGACAACCCAACAGACTCTACCACTGTCAACTGGGATGGTACCCATCTTTCCTCACCTACTTTCTATGAGAAATGCAGCATGAAGTCCCATGATGCTATTCATGATTTCATAATTTTCTTGCTTAGTCTTATATTGTAACTTCCTTTGCTCCTGCCCTTTGCTGGGAGAGAATTCCGGCCGGCAGCTTTCTCTCAACCAGGACAGAAGGCAAAAAGCAGCTACAAATAATTCGCGAGTGTTAAGCTCTTTTGTGAACACCTAAAAAATTAAGCTGTAGAAATTAGTAGAATGACTCCTGGTGACCTAAGCCAGTCAAGAGGTTTATTGAGGGAGAGAGCAGGGCTTTTATGCCCTGCTTCAGTGGGAGGAGCAGCAACATAGGATTGAAACTTAAACCAATCAGGTTTGTACAGGTACAACGATTTTAACCAATGGGAGCATAAACACATTTTGATGGCGGGAAGGATAAAGAGGAACCTGGCAGGATGGGGGGAGGGGAAGCAAATCCTTAAACAAATAGTTAATAGATCTTTCTTTTGTGCAAGCAATAAGGATTACAGTTTAAACCTTACAAAAACCTATCTATAATTTTGAGAGCAGTTACAAAAACAGGTTCCATGGAAAGGTTAAGGAATCTGGTTTAAGCCAGATTCTGTGTGCCGGGCTAAATTTATTTGCAGAGTTTCTTTTTGGCTCGGGGCTAAGCAAACTTATGGCTTGAATCAGGCAGCGGTGAAAAATTCATTCAGAGTTCCATTGAATATGTGGGTGTACGGTCGCCCACATTATATTTTATAAATACCAAGGAAGGACACAGGAAGAGTTCCTAGGGATTTAGTAACAGGCCAGTGTCTAAGATGAAGACATCAGAGAAACATAGATACTGGGAATCTGAAGCAGGGTAGAATATTCTTCTCTCACAGACTAAGGGGCAGGGATAAGGGATTAAAAGAGAATGAATATCAACTCAGAAAGAGCCTCCCCTTTATGGAGAAGGTATGGGAGCATTCTTAACAGACACACTGAGAATACACAAGAGAATCCCCTCGGTGTATAAACATCCATCTAGCACCTAGTAGGGGGTCACCTAGTATATGCATGTTTTGCCAGAGCTAAAGGACATTTCCCCAGTATTTCTGCAGCCCTAGACACAAATGTTCAGGGTTACTCTGGGACCCACCTGTGGTTTGGGGTGAGAAGACAAATAGCTACTTTTCTAAGAAAAATCTGCAGGGAAAGTTCTCAACAATTGGATGACATTTTCTAGAGGGACTTAAAATTTTTTCAGAAGTAGTTTCTGAGCAACTATTCCAAAAACAAGAAAGCAGGCAGCAACTGGCTCAAAGGGCCACAGCCATGCTCTCTATGTGGGAGTCCAGTGTTCAGTCTAAGAAGTGGGAAACCAGACACCTTACATTGCAGTTTTTCAACTGCTCAAGTCCCCCTAAAAGAATAACAAAACTCAACACAGAAGCTCATTCCAACCTCTGTCATCCCCAGACTTTTAGCTCCTTTGTTATATTTATGTCCCAGACCTGACCACATTTGAATTTCAGCTTGCAGGAAGGAAATTTAGGGGGAGCATCACGTGGTCTCAGTGTTTTTTCCTTTATTTCAGGGCACTGCCCTCTACCTGCCAGTTTACTCTGCAGCTCCTGACTTTGAAGATCTCACACCCTAACCTTCCAGCATAAGATCAAACCTAGTTGATCACCAGAAACAAATTTGTCCCCTGATCATGGATCCAGGTGTAGCTCCTGAATTCTACCAGCTGTGGCCCAAGATAAGCAACAAATAACAAAGACATTTTCATGTGCTTAGAAATACCCTATGATAAAATATCATGACACACATGTTATATGATATCATACTGATATATTCTGGCATATATACTTAGGCAAATTCAACAATCTATTCTGACTTTTTCCCCTATACATTTTACTATCACTATCACTCAGAATTAATTAATATAAATTTCATTACCCAGAAACTATAGAATTAAAAAAAAAGGGAATAAAGCCATATTATATTTTTGGTGCATTTTGGGGTAAGAATAACAAGCTATACAATCTCTGTGCCTTGGTTTTGACCTTAGTTTTTATCCCAGACAAGACTTTTTTCTTCAAGGTTTTCATACTAAGCAGAACCAAAACAGGTTAAGTTAAAGAAAAAAATAAATATATGTACAAGAAATATATAAAAATAAATTTAAAAAGTAATTAAAGAAAAAAGTGATGGAGGAGACTACATTTGCATATGGGAATAAACACACTAAGAAGTATTATTATAGAGGTATTGAACATACAAAGGAAATATATGCATCCCCATTAAGTCTTTTGAGATAATCTTCTGGGTCTGAAATCAAGGCACATTTTCATAATACACCACAGTCTTGAGTTTGAGAAATGAACTGTAGTAGCAAGGGATTAGGTGCTGTCCTTGAGTTTGGGATCCTTTTGGAGCTGAATCTCATTGCATACAACAGTTTACATTTGGGGGGGGGGGGAGGCGGGTGGTGAGAAGAAGGGCCACATAGCATGAGTCAACAGGAATGTTGTAGTGTTGTAGTTTCTGGCCGGGAGAAAATAGGAAGCCTTTGAAAAAGTGAGAATTTAACAAACATAAAGCAGATATTTAAATTAAATCTATTATATATATTTGTAATATGCCAAAATATTGTATTTTAAACACCAACATATAAACAAAACATAATCAGAAAGCCCGTGTCCCATAGGAGAAAGGTTGCACTTACTGCTTTTCCTTCAGGTTATGGGTGTCTTTTATCTTGTGTTTGTCTAGTAACTAGTTAACTACTAGTTAGCTCCTGGGATTATACTGTTTCATTTTGATAGTTTTTCATCTTTAGAATCCAAGGGCAAAGTATTGGATTGCATTCAAAGTTAGAACCTTAACAGAGGCAAATATGTGTTGCCTGGGTACCTGGTGCCCAAGCACATGTATCCCACTTCTTCTCTCTTGAGATTTGGACTTTGATGATGTCATGCTTTGTTGTGTACCAGGGCTTTCTCCACCTTTAGAGAAATCTGTGCTTTTTTGAGCATATTATTCATTATTCTCTTATCCTCTCTCTCCCTTGTCTCCTGATGCTGAATAAAATCTACTTATGCTTCAAAGAAATATCAACAGAAAAGCAAAATGAAACTAAAACTTTACTTACTAACAGATATCTAGGCGAAGGAGTTTGACTATGCTTCTGCTTTTAAACTTGTATTTCATTTTGTCTGGAGGGATAGTTTCTCATTCCTTCAGTAATCTCTCTTATTGTGATGCCAGCAAATAGACAAAAGCATACTACTTCCTTTGTTTTTATTTTTTGTTTTTAGTGCTCAAGGGCTATTCCTGACTCAGTACTTGGGAGTACTCAGGAGTGACTCTTGCAGGGCCTGATGGACCTATATGTCATGCAAAAGGATTGATCTGAGGTCAGCCAAATTCCACGCAAGTACTTACACTCTGCACTATCTAGCTCACTAGTTTCATTTTTATTCCAAAGTTATGGTTATTAGTATATTTCTCCAATTCCAGAATTTATGTATATTAAAGATGCTAACTGGTACCTACCCAAAAGGATGCTATTCTGATAATACATCTACTAATATTATCAAATAATAATATAATGAGTAAGATCATAAGTAAGAAAATCATATGTCCTGACAAATACAAAACTATTTTTGATAACATTGATATGTTAATATTGAAGCCTAAATTTAAAATAATTTGTAAAATATTTTATTATAAAGTTAAGAAAATGATAATTAGAGAGGGCAACAGGAAAATTCTAAGTTTTCACTGGGATCCACTTGGGCATTAACCTGTACTTGTAAGCTACAAAAGTTGCAACAAGTTTCATTATCTCTTACATATCACAGAAAAAGAAGATATGGTCATTGCCATATTCACTTATTACTCTATGAATTAAAAATATGAAGCTAATATTTGAATGGGAATTGTTTATACATTCTTCATTCACTACTAACTATATACTAGGCTATCGGTTTTGTGAAACTTTTTTTTTTGGCAGGGCCACACCTGGTAGCGTTCAGAGGGTTACTTCTGGATATGCTCTCAGAAATCACTCTTGGCTTGGGAGACTATCTGAGATGCCAGGGATAGAACTCAGGTCCATCCTGTGTCAGCCATGCAAGGCAAATGCCCTATTGCTGCGTCATCACTCTGGCCCCTTTGTGAAATATTTTTAAGGAAGGAGAGGAGAACTAAATAACTAAATCAAAAGAAAGGATGTAAGTGAATTGCCCTAATTCACTGTCACTATGTACCTTAAACACAACTGTGAAAGACTTGTAATTCACATGGGTCTCAATAAAAATTATTAAAAAAGAAAAGAAGATCTAGGATTGGATTCAGATCCAACTCCCTTTAAATTTTATGCACTTTCCAAGCTAAAGCACTGACATAGATACATCAGTTCTCAAATAATTCCTAGAAATTCTCTCCTTTCTTCTATGTCCAGAAATAAATCCAAACAAACTAGCATAACTGGTTATATAGAAAAAGGAGATGCGTATGTGTGTGGTGGTGGTGGAGGGGGGCTTAAAAATAAAAATTAAACAATTAAACAAATAAATAAAGAACTGTTTATTTCCAAAATAGTATCATTCAGAAGACCAGGTATTTTGCCCGTTTAAAATGAAGCAATGAACCTAAACCTAAATTGACTGTTGAGAGTATTTCCCAGTGTTAGGAACTATGTTAACTATGTTCCTAAAGTTAGGAGCTGTTATGTCTGTCTCATATGTCATATTTGTAACTGTTTTCCCTTATGTTTGCTACAACTGTTACATTCATGACCATCTAGTTTCTCCAATGTAATAACCTGTCTTATTTTCAGTGTTATTCTTCAAAGACTGTACTTCTCACTGTCATAAGAGATGTTCCTTGATTTTGGGAATATATTTTTAAAAGATTTGACATGATGACAAAAATCTGAACCTTGAGTGCTGACATTATGTAATCTTTTTCCTTCCTTCTTCCCCCCACTGTCCCTCTCTAGATACCAAGTGTCACAACCTCCTGAATCCACCTTCCATTCATCATACTTGTTCAATCAGTGAACATAGATCTCTTTATCATTACAAATTCTACTGGGTTGAAAAGGCTCGAATTAGACTCTGTGTATTTGATCATCTACAATTTTCTTCAGATAGAATGACTCTACCTTACTTTTTTCCCATGCTGATATATATGGTTTTACTTTGATGTTTGACTGTAACTTCCCATACAAAGAGTAGTTGCCATTTTCCAAAAAATGGGAGAGCCCAGTCTTCAGCCAATATGTGCATAGTCACTAAAAGACATACATAACCATGGAATGACAGCACCCATAAATATGAATTCTTCAAGGTCAAAGTCTGCACAATGCCTGTATTTTAGAATATATTGAACTGAGTAATAACTTCCTAATATTCCTTTGGAGAAAGTTTGGGAACTTACCAAACCCATCCTTTCTTCTCTACCCTGTCTTTATGCAGAATTCCTTTAATCAGAATATAATGTTGCATAGTAATCAGTTCCGGAACAGAGCAGGTTACTCAACCCTAGTCAATGATATCCAAAAAGAATCAAAGATTTTCATACCTTAACAGAGGATTTAGTAGTAATCCTCTTAGAGAAAAATCATTTCCTAGATGATTCAACACAGTAGAAGCAGAGCTAAAACAGGAAGAGAAATATAATTATTTTATATGTGAATTTAGTCACATCCCAATGTGAACCAAACCAGCTCTCCTTCTTTTGATTCATTTACTTCATTTTTTGTGAGTTCTTATCTTTGCTCAAACCATTTCGAATTTATCTACTTTTCTGTCACTTGCCATCTACTGAGTCTTATGTGTTAAGTAGGTATCGGTTAATTTTTGAAGAGATTCTTAAGGCAGTAAACAAAGCTGCCATTGATGGTCTCTGGAAGAGTCCTTAACAAGGAGCCTTTGATATTGGAGAGAGGATCTGAATATTGATGTGGGTTCTCCAGTCAAAGCAGGGAATCTTGGTTGTGACCTTCAGTAAAACTAAACAAACAAGACTCTATCAACTCCTCACAAGTTCCTGTCAAACAGTATAAAAAAGAAAGCATAACAATGCATAGCAATTGATGCGAAAATCTCTTGCAGTGCAGAACTGCTTATCAATGACATATTTAGGAGGGAAGGTAGGTTAGGGCCTAGAGAGGATCACAGAGTTTGAGGCTAGGCTATTTGAATGGCAGAGAAAGATGGTGAATAAAATCCATGAGGACCTAGGTGACTATAAAATCATTGGCTTATTTTCTTTTTGGTCCTCTGTCAGTCTCACTTTGCAGTATCTCACTCAGTATCTGTAAAATAGGACTCTGCCTATATAATATATTATGCATATAAGCTTTAAGTATATTTTATAATACCCTCCTTCCCTAGTTCATGATTCTCAAAATTTTTAAAACTATAGTCTGTGCTAAGAAATATACTAAACACCTCAATGCAGGATGCTATATCTTCCCATATACAAATTCCTGAAACAAAAGTTTTAGAAGACAATGCACATTTACCATTAAATTTTCATTAAAAACTGGTCACAATTAATATTAATTAAGTTGTTTTTATTTTAAGATATTCATGAGTCATTAACAGATGTCACTTATTTGTTCTGAACCTTGTAGATTGAAAAGCATAACCATGAAAGATTTGTTACATGAGTCAAACATTTGGTTCTTGAAGTTACTCTAATAAACCGACTTTTGAGTTCTTTTGTGATCTCAGCTTTAGACTAGTAATAAGTGGTAGAAAACTCCTGTCCCCTACAATCAGCTCCTATTTTTACTCTGTGTTCCAGCAGGTTTCTCCTCATTTCTTTTATTATGTGAGAGGACTTCTTAAATAAAGAAATTTGAAGAAAGTGTAGGAGAATGTGAGTGAGGTTATCATACTTCAAATTGCAGAAGAGTTTCTTGTGAAATTTTAAAATACTTTAGGATGCACAGCAATTGTAACTAAGTAGGTTTGGCAGAAAGTCTGGGATCTGCATACTGAACAAGTACCAAGACGTTTTATGAAAAGGAAGAGACATTCAAAAATTGGGTAAACAATGCTATGAACAGATAAGACAAGTTTACTCTAAATTATATTTGAAGTCGAAAATGTGAAGAGAATGTAAAATAGAATCAAGCCATTTATGACCAGGTGGATAAAGAAACTTTAAAGTCAAGGATTGAGTAACAGAAAAGGTGAGGTCATATATTTCTGTTTTTAGCATAACGTAAAGGAGAGTGGGGGAGAAACAAAGTGTCTCTCTGTCTGCAAACAACCTGTCTCTCCCATTTCAAGTCCAGCTGGCCTCTTGATTTGCCCAACAGGTGACTGTCTTTATTAAGTGATAAGGAAGTTATAATGTGAAGACAAGACTGCAGTGGGGGCAGTCAAAGCAGTCCAGCTATCTTCAATCTTGTTATTTTTTTAGACGTGGGTGTTCCATATGTCCTTCCTGATGGGAAGCAGCTTCCCTGGATCCAGGAGAATTGTTTTCCTTGATTTTCAAGAGAGAAGGATGAGAGGAGGTTTTGCTAATGCTTCATGATTTCTCCTAAATTCTTTATTCAAGCAAGAGTCTGTTGAGCAATTGTTAGTTATGTTTGGGAAAAGGAGAAAAGAACTCTGGTTGCCCACCGGAGTGGGCAATTCTTTAACAGTATTGGCTACTTGGCTACCATTGGCAGTAAAATGGCAATGGATGATTTTAGACATCCAATTTAACTCTAATTGTCCAGAAGACTGAGTTACTAGGACACAAAAGTCATTTCATTGAAAATCTTCAACGAAACGCCAAGAGACATAACTATAATGGAAATAAAATTTAGACAAATCTCAAGATTTCAGAACATCATGAGTTAGCCTGATAAGAGTTAACAACTGGTGTGTGTGTGTGTGTGTGTGTGTGTGTGTGTGTGTGTACACACTTTGTTGAGCTAAATTATTCAACAGCAGTCAGGAAAAATAAGGTCAATGTCTCTATGTTCTTGGAATGGTATGGAGTAAATGGCTAAAATTCTTCAAGTCGTTTCAATATCAGTAAAATGGAACTATAATAATTTTAAGGTGAAAAGTATTTCTTCTGTTATCCATTCATGTATTCATTCAAAATAAAATTGAGCATCTACTCTGACTTTTTAAAAGATAAAGTGGTGTTAGATTAAACGAGAGTTGTGTGAGCTCTTAAAGTTTAGTAGAATTTTTGATGACAATCTCTTTTCTATCTTCAAAGGTTTTCTTATTTGGTAACTTTCCTTATAATTATTTTTCCTGTTTCTTCTTATAATGGACTTTTACACTATTGTAAAAATTACCGAGGTAAGCTGCAAAGTTGCAGGCCTCTGCAGGTAACTTCAGTAAGCTGCAAATTTGCCTGCTGCTCAGCTGCAGAGGCCCAAGGGCTGGGAGCTGCAAGGCTTGCAGGGTCTTGTGAAAAGGAAGAGAGGGAAACCAAGTAACCAAGTTTCTTTTTAATTTTTCCTGAATTCTGAGGCCTTCCTATTCTGTGGGGGGTGGGGGTTGGGGGGAGAAAGGAGACAGAGGGAGTGAGGGAAAAGAAAGAGGGAGGGAGGAAGGAGAGAGAAGGAGGGAGGGAGGGAGGGAGGGAGGAAAGAGAAAGAGGGAGGAGAGAGAGAAAGGAGAGAGGAGAGAGAAGAGGGAGAGGAGAGAGGAGGAGGGAGGGAGGAGAGTCGGGAGAAGGGAGGGAGGAAAGCGAGGAGTGAGGGAGGAGAGAGAGGAGGAGAGAGGAAAGAGAAAGAGGGAGGAGAGAGAAACAGGGAGGAGAGAGAGAAGAGGGAGAGGAGAGAGAAGAGGGAGAGGAGAGAGAGGAGGAGGGAGGGAGGAAAGAGAGGTGGGAGGGAGGAGAGAGGAGGAGGGAGGAAAGAGAAAGAGGGAGGAGAGAGAGACAGGAGAGAGGAAAGAGAAGAGGGAGAGGAGAGAGAGGAGGATAGAGGGAGGAAAGAGAAAGAGGGAGGAGAGAGAAAGGAGAGAGGAGAGAGAAGAGAGAGAGGAGGGAGGGAGGAAAGAGAAAGAGGGAGGAGAGAGAAAGGAGAGAGGAGAGAGAGAAGAGGGAGAGGAGAGAGAGGAGGAGGGAGGGAGGAGAGTCGGGAGAAGGGAGGGAGAAAAGAGAGGAGGGAGGGAGGAGAGAGAGGGAAGGGATGGAGGAGAGGGAGGAGAGAGAGTGGGGAGGAGGAAGGGAGGAGGGAAAGAGGGAAGGGATGGAGGAGAGGGAGGAGAGGGAGAGGAGGAGGGAGGAAGGAAAGAGGAGGGAGGGAGGAGAGGAAGGAGGGGAAGGGAGGAGTGGGAGGAGAGGAAGGAGGGGGAGGGGAGAGAGGGAGGAGAGAGGGAAGAGAGGGAAAGAGGAGGGAGGAGGGTGGGAGGAGGAGGAGGGAAAGAGGAGGGATGAGGGAGAGGATGGGAGGAGGAGGGAGGTAAAGAGAGAGGGAGGATGGAGGGAGGAAGGAGGGAGGAGAAGAAGGGAGGAGGGAGGGTGGAGAGTGGGGTGGAGGGAGGAGAGAGAGGATGAGGGAGGGAGGTGAGTGGGAGGAGTAGGGAGGGAATGGAGGGAGGACAGTGGGGAGAGAGAAGATTGGGGAGGAGGGAGGAGAGTGGTGAGGAGGGAGGGAGGGAGGAAGGAGGGAGGAGTGAGTGAGAAGGAGGAAGGAAAGAGGGAGGGAGAGGGGGAGAGAGGGAGGGGAAGAGAGGAGGAGGGAGAACAGTGGGGAGAAGGGAGGGAGGAGAGAACGGAGGCAGAGGGAGGAGGAGGGAGGGAGGAGAGGGGGGTAGGAAGAGAGGGAGGATGAGGGGGAAGGGGGAGGGAGGAGTGTGGGGAGGAGGTAAGGGCAGTGGGAGGGAAGGAGGAGCTAGGAAAGGGAGGAGAAAGGGAGGAGAGTGGTGAGGGAGGAGGGAGGAGAGAAGGGGGTGGGAGGAAAAAGAGAAGTAGGGAGGCAGGAGAGGTAGGGAGGAGGGAGGGAGGATTGAGGGAGTTGGAAGGGAGGAGGAGAGAGGAGAGGAGTGGGAGGGAGGAGGGAGGGAAGGGGAGGGAGAGATAAAAGGGAGGGGGAGGAAGGGAGGAGAGTGGGGAGGAGAGGGAAGGGGAGAGTGGAAAGAGAGGGGGAGGGAGGGAGGAGAGGAAGAAAAGAGAGGGGGAGGGAGGTGAGGGAGGGGGTCAGAGAGAGGAGACGGAGACTAAGGGAGGGAGGAGAGTGTGAACGAGGAAGTTGGAGGGAGGGAGAAGAGGAAAGGGGACAGAGGACAGAGAATATGGAGCACAAAGGGAGGAGAGGGAAGGGGAGGGAGGTGGAGGGAGGAGTGGAAGGGGAGGGAGGAAAGGGAGGGGGATGTAGGGAGGAGATTGAGGAGGAGGGAGGGAGGTGTGGGAGGAGGATAGAAGGAGGTGAGGGAGCGGGAGGGAGGGAGGAAAGAGGGGAGGGAGGGAGAAGAGAAGAGAGAGGAGAAGAGAGAATGGTTGAGAGAGCGGAGAGGGAGGGGGATTGGAAGGAGAGAGTGGAGTAGGAAGGGAGGAGAGGGAGAATAAGGGAGGAAGTGAAGGAGGGAACAGGGAGGAGAAAGAACCAGAGGTGGCAAGGGGAGGTTCAGGTTCAATAGAGGAGACAGGGGTAGATACAAAGCAAGCAGCATCTTTCTGATGCTTTAGCTTCAGCTCCCCTCACCCCTCCCCATGGACAGACAGGCTCTGCTCTGGTCACTATTTTAGGGTCCTCAAAAGTCTAAGTTTTCCCTTTTATACGAGGCATGACATGGGGTATGTCCAAGGGGTGTGTCCTAGTCCAATGCCCATACATCATATACTACATGTGGTTTTATGAAAAATAAAATATATGATTTTATGTTTATAATTATTTTTAGTGGGAGTCATATCCAGAGGTGCTTATGGCGTACTCCTGACTCTAAGCTCAGGGATCACCCCTTCTACTGTTCATATGGATGTGCTGGGGATTGAACTGCAAGGCAAATCTCCTGTCACCTGACTGTTATTTGATCCAGCATTCCTAATCTTATGCTCTTCTCCTCTTTGTTTTTCTTCATAATGAGCTCATCTTGGCTTTGAGAAACTAGTCTGCAACATTTCCAGGTAAATCCAGTGGCTGTAAATCATAGTTCCCACCATGGAATTCTGAAAATGACCTAGGCTGTCTGATCAGTTTATTTTATTTTCCTGACCATGGGCCAGGGAGGATATTTAATATAAACAGAATAAATATCAGTCTTGTTTAAAATTTTTTCTACATTCATTCTGCCTGGCAAATATCTCTTAGGACTAGAAAGATAGTACCTGAGCATCAATGGGTACAACCCTTCAAAAGAAAACAAAGAAAAAACTCTTAATTTTCTGAACATAAAGTTTTTGGTGTAAGTACACCGTGAGTTTTATGATTTAAAGGTGATTTAGAACTCAGAAATAAATCAGGGTCGTTGTTGTTGTTGTTGTTGTTGTTGTTTATTTGTTTTTGAGCCACACTGGTGACGCTGAGGAGACACTCCTGGCGATGCGCTCAGAAATCACTCCTGGCTCCAGGGACCATATGGGAGGCTGGAGATCAAACCAAAGTCTATCCAGGATCAGCCACGTGCAAGACAAATACCCTACCACTGTGCTATTGCTCTGGCCCCAGTCTCTTTAAATTTTATTTGGGCAACTGGATCCAGTTGTGGCTGAAGTCAGACTACTTTTGTGAATATGAACAAACTCTCATTACAGCTTAATTTGGTTGAAATTCAGTTTATTGTCCTGGCAGATAAAAGAAACTTCAAAACTCCACCCTTCTTACTCTTCCTCTATTTAGATTTCCTTCTGATAGTTCCTTTATCCTTAGTCAGAGTTTATCACTTTATTGTTTATTTCCTACTTGTATTGAGACTGGATGGTTTTACTCAGTCAGTGTACTGGAGCAATTATCCAACATTTGATCATCTATTGTTAAAAGCAGCCTTCTTTCATATTGATGGTTTATATTGTTGTAATTGGTGATGCTATTAGCTAAATGTATAGTACTTGAACAAGGGGTTGATATTTATGCTATTTTTTAAATTATTTAAATATTTCAATTAAATGGGATTTATTTTTCCCTGTTAAAGATAAAAACAACATATTTAAAGATGTTAAGTGACTCCAAAGCAGAAAGTACGGTTATAACCTAGTTCTGTCTTAATAAGAAATATGCTTATTGTATGTGTTTATATGTGCATGCATATTGGTGGGTTATAGGTACTCTACTTGTTCTATATCCTATGTTCTCTCACAATATAGACAGTGAGATCATGTCCCAATATAATTAAATCAGGGAATAAATGAAGTGATGACACAAAATTGCTAATAAGAGAGACTAAATACTAAGCAAAGGACCTCATATGAGTCATTTATGGCAAAATATAGTCAAGAATAGATGGCATAATCTTTCTGGTGTCAGAAGCTAGTGCCTAGCTAAAACCTTATGAGTCTACCACTTTCTGAAAGACAAGCCCATTAAGAACAGAAGAAGCTGTGATGGATGTGCAATCCCATCAGATGCATGATGAATGATAGTAGCATTTCTATGCATGATTTTTTAAATAACTGCAAAAAAATTTATGTATGGGATTTCTGCATGTGAAAATTGATAGTGTTACCGATGTCGCTCATCTCTTTAAACAAGCAAACTCATCTTCTATGGTGCTGTTTCATCAGTAATAAATTGGCTCCTCAGACAGATCTGCTTGCAGGTTAGACCTGAGATTGAATAGATAATAACTTTGTGGGTAGCAATGCCTGCCATGGCAAATAATAAAGAAATTCATGACCTGCAAAGTGCATGGTGATCATGTTCCAAAAATATATTACACCTGGTCCCCAAGCAGGTTTGTTAGGTATCTAGAAAGCTGCAAAAATATTCATTATATTGGGAATTGCCACAGAAAGAATGATCTCAAATGTAGTGAACTAAGAGTTAGGAAAGGAAACACATAGGTTAAAGAAGGGCTTGCTGTTAAATGCTTTCAAAAGAAAATCAAGACAAAATAGTTGGGCGATAGGTTGGGAACAGCCAGATCTTGATGGGGAGGATTCAGCTGGTTTCTCTAGTGACTTTCAGAAGTGTGATAATTTCTTTTTTTTTTTTTTGGTTTTTGGGCCACACCCATTTGACGCTCAGGGGTTACTCCTGGCTATGCGCTCAGAAATCGCCCCTGGCTTGGGGGGACCATATGGGACGCCGGGGGATCGAACCGCGGTCCTTCCTTGGCTAGCGCTTGCAAGGCAGACACCTTACCTCCAGCGCCACCTACCCGGCCCCAGAAGTGTGATAATTTCTACAAATACCAGGTGCAGGTCACTTTGAGATTTGGGAATGTTGATTCCCATTCAGGTGATCAGTTTTCTCTTTCAAAAATAATTAGGTGTCAACGGGAAGCCCTGTCTTCACTGCATTGAAAAGCATAATTAAGTGAAGTGAGGAAAGAGGTGCTAGACAAAAGAAATGCCACAGAAAGTTGACAAGGTGGAGTGAATGCTCTACCTTGTTAGTTGAGATCTGTATTCGAGTTCTGCATTTAACATTACTGGCCAAATCACGTTATTAATTGCTTAGGATTTTAGTTATTTTTGTTATTGTTTTGGGTCATATTCTGCTGTGTTCTCTGGTTGTGAAAATAATTTCATTGTATGAAGAGGGTGTCACTACAAAAATACAGCATTAGGCTGAGTTTGATTGTAATTATCATTCAGCCTATGGTATTTTCTGGTGTGTAAAAAATATTAAAGCAAAAGAAGGCATCTTAGGTATAGAAGAATCACAAGATGCCTCTCTGACTTCTCCAAAAGTTGTTGATTTTCTACTGAGTTATCTCTTTGGGATGGACCTCAAAGCAAGGTATTATTAGAAGGTAGATGAGCAGCACTTCATAAGTGAGTCAGTGGTCTTGGCATCAGCTTTTTTTTTTTTTTGCACCTTTATTTTCACCATGGACATGAAATAGATTGGTAATAATGCCTGTTATCTAGACTACTTTCTCTATTCTTGTTGGAATTGTTAAACTTTTTAATTTGTGCCCACTATTCTACTGATACACTCATGATTGTCAGCTAAGTTATCTTTAGTTCACTGATAGATTATTTCCCGTGTTTATTTTTAAAGTTTTTGGGGGGCCATATCCAGTGGTCCTCAGAACTTACTCCTAATTCTATGACAGGAATTATTCCTGGCGAGGCTCAGAAGATCAACCTGTGGTGCTGAGGATTGAATCCGGGTCAACAGTAGCCATGTTGATAAAGCCTAGGAAACTGAGTCCAGGAGTGTACCTTCAGATACAATTTTTAGTACTTATTTTAATAAATGAATGCATAAATCTATACTTAAAATTATGGCAAAGCAATTACTTGACTGTCTTAAGTCATTTCCTATGTACATAGGATGAGTTGGATATTTGTTGTTGTTTGTGAAGCAAGGTTGTTTATTATAAAAACTTATTTGGAAAGATGTGAGGGAGGCAGATAGAGCGAAAGAAGTGTGTTCAAGAGAGAAAGAAACCTGATGTCTTTAGAGAGGAAATAATCTGCAAGCAAAGAAACAGAGACAAGCGAGATGCATGTTCATGAGTAAACACAGGCTTGAAGAGCACTCCCATAAGATGAGTTTTTAAAATGCCTAATGCCCATCTGCATTTAACTTTATTGTTTATTCAATAAAAATTTAAAATTAAGTATATAATTAAATTGGAACATTCTGATGCCAGAAAATTTCTCCTTCGTTAAAACAGATTGATAATTCCAGCCATCTGAATGGAGACTCTGATGTATATTAAAAACAAGCACTGTCCAATAAAATAATCTTAATAACCCTATTTCTGTCATTATCATTATTATTATTATTTAATTTCTGGGTCATACTTGACAGTTCTCAGGGCTTACTACTGGCTCTGTACTCAAAGATTATTCAGGGAAGATTCAGAAGGACTATTAGGCATGCTGAGGATTGAAACTAGGCATGTAGCAAATGTCTTACCACTGTACTATCTCTAACCCTGACAACTCCATTATGCTTTTAGAGAGTTCTTAAAATTCCTTCAGTGTTTTAATACTTAAAAGATATACAACTTTTGGGTGTTTTGTAAAGTATTCTACAATTGACCTTCCTTTTAGAAAACTTCAAATGTTTTGTTTTAGTTTTACCTTATTTCAAGTTGCTAAAACAACCACTGATCCAAACTTTAGTCTAGCTTAATGCTTCTCTTTTATTCTCTTACTTTAGCACACTAAGATGAGAATTCATTAAAAAGTGGCTGTATATTTGATATAATATGATGGAAGGAGGGAAAAATGAAGCAAGACGAAATGAATAGTTTGAATTACACTTGGTTTATTTTAAAAATAGATTTTGTATAAAGAAATTAGTTTATGTCAATTCCTTTAAACATTGATTTAAGTTCAACTTTTCCAAGAGATGGTTTATTTTATCAATTTATGTTTTTTCAGTTTATCTATATGAATTACATATTATATATGATATATACACATCTGTTAAACTGGCACATTATATGTGTAAGTGTGCCAGTTTAACAGATGTGTGCATAACTATGTTTTGTTTTAGTGGGCATTGAAACTCTTGTTTTTCCACATGATAATATTAATGCATACACATTTATTACATATATATGTATACACATTAACATATTATACACAGTAAACTATATAATATGTACATTAAAATCTGTATATATTGTACCAATACATAGATAACATGTATTTATATATTAAAGCATAAGTACATAATTCCAATGGAACAAAAATATTTGATGGCAATAGAAGAAAATATGCTAGATATTATATTGAAACTGCTATTTCTTCCTTTACTGTTACTCAATTGTATGACCAGTCAGGTGGTAGAGTCAACTGCAGCTGTGTAGAAGGAACTGTATGAAGGAACTAGATAAGTTCTGAACCAGCTTGTCTCAGAAAATATAGGGGCTGTTCTCTAGAATAGTGTCATAATTTTGGAGTGACATTTGCTCAAGGACCTCTCCAGAAGCTCTTTCACACTAGCTTGGAATTCTGTTTGTATCCAAAATGTAAATATTAGAGCCAAGCAATAGCACAGTATGTAGGACATTTGTCTTATACACAGTAGACCCAGATTTGATCCCTGGCATCCCATATGGTCCTCTGAATCTGCCAGGAACAATTTCTGAGCACCCAGCCAGTTGTAGCCACTGTCACTGAGTGTGGCCAAAAACCAATAAGGAAAAAAAAAGTAAATATTAGTATTAATAAGACAGTTTCTAATGGCCTACCAATGATTGCCATTTAAGTTGTTTCTAAAAAATGATACAATAATATGCAATCAACACATGAATAGATTATTTAGCAGGCAAATTTATGTATATGAATTTAAAAACCAGTAATATTCTTTTGCATTAAGGGTGGAGCTGACACATTCAGTATATGCTTGTGAAGGAACTAGATAAGATCTGAACCAGCTTGTCTCAGAAAATATAGGGGCTGTTCTCTAGAATAGTGTCATAATTCTGGAGTGAAATTTGCTCAAGGACCTCTCCAGAAGCTCTTTCACACTAGCTTGGAATTCTGCTTCCTTGCTTTCTTGTTTCTCTTTCTACACAGCTGCAGTTGACTCTACCACCTGACTGGTCATACATAGTCTGGCATTTCAGGATTAATTTTTAATGAGAACTCTTTCCCCTTGAGAATTCATATGCAAGGGTGGGAGAAAGCAGCCTGTTTACTGTCACCTTCCTTGAACTGCCTCCTACCTTGAAATTCTAAAATCTTATCCCTGTCCTTAGCTAAGAACAGATGTAAACTCAATTATATGACTGTATTTTGATTCTCTGTATCTTGGTGGTGGTTCCCCAAAAAATACCATACATACTTAAAAATAGTTGTACCCTTTTTTTTTTTTTTTGGTTTTTGGGCCACACCCGGTGACGCTCAGGGGTTACTCCTGGCTATGCACTCAGAAGTCGCTCCTGGCTTGGGGGACCATATGGGACGCCGGGGGATAGAACCGCGGTCCGTCCTAGGCTAGCACAGGCAAGGCAGGCACCTTACCTCTAGTGCCACCGCCCGGCCTCAAAATAGTTGTACCCTTAATCTGTCTTTTATCAGGGCAGGGAGTTCATCAGTTATGGCTTAGTAGGAGATAGGGTAAATTACCCACTCCACACATGATATAAAAGTTATCTCCATGGTGCTATTCCATGACCCACTGACCTAGTCCAGCTATGCTGTGAATTCTAGACTTTACTTATAATGTGTAAAATTAACACAATATCATGTATGTCACACAAAGTGAAAATATTATAAGTTATTGTCTGAAATATTCACTGCAAGCTACAGAGTACTATTGTAACAAGTAAACAATGTGAATCCATCACCAGAGAATATTTTTGTTTGTTTGTTTTTGGGTTACATCTGGCAGTGCTTAGGGGTTACTCCTGACTCTATACTCAGAAATCACTCCTGGCAGCCTGGGGGACCATATGGGATGCTGGGATTTGAACCACTGTCTTTCTACATGCAAGGCAAATGCCCTACCTCCATGCTATCTGCCAGGCCCCACCAAAGAATATTTTTAAATCTCCAGCACTAAGACTGTAAAATATTTAACTAACAATAGTCATTTGAATATTACTCTTCTCAGCTAGGTACAGAGACTAAGGAGAATTCTTGTTCAGACTCCCATGTCAAGAATGGTGTTGCTTGCTGAAGTCTGAGCCTTACTTTAATACTTTTACCTTCACCATGGGGTACATGGCCTAACCCATGTTGGAAGATGAATGAGGCTTAGATGAACATCTTGATTATCTATTCTAAATTGAAGTTCCCTAGAAAAATTTATAGGAAGCTATTAACTAAACATTAGATTTATTTAAGTCATATAGATTGAGGGATTTTTGTTTCGTAAAAGTTAAAATCATTTTAATTTCTGCAAAAGCTTTTGCTGTTTGCATTCAATTAGCCTCGGGAATAATAAGAAACTTAGACAAAGCCATAAATTAAAGAAATTAACCACATATAGTTCATTTGTTTAATTAAAGTCCTTAGTTCATTATTTCCTCGACTCTCTGAGAACTGATAATTAATATTTCCATTTGCTAAACAAGTGAGTGAGCTTTGAAAAGACTAAATAACTTACCCAAGGTCAGAAGTTAACAATAACTGGTTATCTGAACTCAAAACCTGTCATCTCCTCCCCTTTACCCTTTTTACTTCCTCAGGTGGGTTCTCCACTTGAGTAATGAGCCCTGTATTGGTTGAACTAAAATCCTGCCAGCATCAGCAGCTAGGTAGTGCCTAAGCTTTTAGAAACCCTTTTCGTTTCCTAAGCAGTGCCATTTATAAAATTCTATTAGAGTGGAGTAGGAGAAAACTGTTTAAGTGGCATTCGAAAAGTAATACAAAGAAATTATCAGCCAGCCCTTATTACAGGCAAAATTAAAAAGCTCAGTTCATGAAAGTAAAACACTAGAACCAATTTAATTGTGTTTCAATAGAGGATTGATGACATATGCTATGCTATAGTTATGTTATGGAACACCGCATAATGAAGTGATGATATGTATAATAAAGGCTGGAAAGGTGTATGTGACATTAATGACAGGCAAAATGTAGTTCCATATACATTATAGGATATAATCTTACATGTTTAATAAAAATATATCCATTCACACTAAACATTGGCAGTGGTTATTTATGGCTGGTAACATTATTTGATTTTTTAAAACTTACATAATCAAAATGTTTTATTTTATTTTTTACATAAGTAAAATTTTTAAATAAAATTCTTTAGCTATTTTAAGAACAAAGGAAGATATAATAATTCTGAATCTAGCTTGTAATCTTTCTCTTAGATATAATAGGTGCCAAAGGATAATTTTAATTAAATTCCTATAACACCTTTAACAGAAGGTTCTTAAACATTTACTTGTCAAACTCTTACATCAGTATGATGTAATTTTTTCACTTAAAATTCTATATCTAATGTTCCATTCATACCTACTTTAAAATGTACAATTAGTGGTACACATGGAGTAGACAGATATTCAGGGGGACTATGGCTATGAATTTAATTTTTCTGTAACTTATACTAGCTTGCTAAATCTCTGAACAGTTTAATTTTATTTCCCACAGATTTACATTTTATTCTCCACCTATGTCTATCTCTATGGCAAATATGTCTCTCTCTTTCTTTTTACTTTTAGACACTGTAGAACCATTGTGCAGTATTTTTCTGCACACAAAATTTATTTAAATTGGATAGAATTGTATATTATGTTTATTTATTTATGGTTTTTATATCTGGTTTCTTCAACTAAGCAAAACATATTTGAAATGTATCCACATTGTTATGTACTTCAATAGTTTGTTCTTTATGTTGTTGATTTTTCAAAGCTCTGAGCATTCCATTGTATGACTATACCATATTTTTCTACTGATTTTCTTGTTGATGGATAGATGAAATTTTTCAGTATGAAAAATTATATTAAAGCTGCTATAAACCTTTCTAAACAAATTTTGAGTATGTATTTTTATTTCTCTGTGTGAACACTTTTAATTGAAATGTATTTTTCATAGGTTTCCTATAAACATGGGTAAGGGAAATTATAAAATTAAATAAAAAAGAAAAATGCATAAAAATGGCAAATTACCTTAATTTATATTTTTCCAAAGAAGACGCAAAAACCAGTAGGTACATGAAAAGGTGTTCAATGAATTACCATAGAAATGAGAATCAAAACCACAGTTAGATATAGCCTTATTCTTTATATATATATAATATTATATAAATATAATATATAATATTATATTATATAATATAAATATAATATATAATATTATATATATATATATTATATATAATTATATATATAATATATATAATTATATATAAATATAATATATAATATAAATATAATATATTATATAAATATAATATTATATATAAATACAATAAGTGTTTCTAAGAATGTGGGCTGGAGCAATACTATACAATAGATAGAGCATTTGCCTAGAAAATGCTTACCCAGGTTTGATATGCAGCATCCTATATGATTCCTCAAGCCTACAGAGAGTAATTCCTTAGTGCGCTGTCAGGAATAACCACTAAGCATTGCTGGATGTGTTCCTCCTCCCCAAATAGAAATAAAATAAATATGGAGGGAAGAATGTTGCCTTTTGCACTATTGGAAGGACTGAAAATTGGTGAATCCACTCTGGAAAACATAATGGAAGTTCCCAGAAAAAGGGAAAATATAACAATACCAACACCAAAGCAACTTCTAGGTGTCTATCCACAGAAAATGAAAGCATTATCTAAAAGACATATATTCTTGCCATATTTCCCTATATCCAAACATGGAAGTCACATAAGTGTCTTGTCAATGGATGAATGGATTATTACCAAACCTAAATAGAAGTAAATCCTTCTTGTGTCAGTATGTATGAGACTAGAGGGCATTATGCTAAATTAGAATGCTGACCTAGTGCTGCAATTTATGTTATTACACTACATCCAAGTATGAGCCACTGGTTGAGCCTCAGACAAATGCCACATGCTTTCACTTAGCATGGGGAAAAAAGCAAAAGTTAAACTCGTATAAATAGGAAATAGAAGAGTAGCTGTCAGATTGGGTGGCTACAAGCTTTTCAGTTATAAATGAACAGGGTTTGCAGATCTAATATAAGGATGATAACAACTGCGAAGAGCGCTTTAAATATTGCATAACTTAAATTTATTGAGAGTAGAAGGGAACTATCTTAATTGTCATTAACAACAACAACAATAACAATAACAACAAAAGGTGAATGAGAACATCCAGGTGACGAATGTTTAATTGATTGAGGAAATCATTTCACAATAAAAACATACACTGTGTCACATTGTACATTTCAACTATACTACAGTCTTATTTGTCAATTATTTCTCAATAAAGCTGATGAAAAGTTAATGGGGTCAGAATGAATTGGGAAAAGGATGTAAGAACTTTTGGAGGGTGATGCAATATTATATATCTTGAAAAAATGAAATGAGCATGCTGTATGACTGAGAATTTTAATGTATGTAAATTATATATCTCCAATAAAAAGAAATATAAACAAAGATTCAACTTTAATGATATTGTTTTGAGGTGTCTGGGAGAAATTGTACTGATGTCTGAGTCTAATTCAAAATGCATAAAAAGAGATAATGTTGGACAAAAAAAGAGATGGAAAAAAAAGAGATGGGTGGATGTATATATGTACAAAATAACTATAGCAAAAACAATTACATAATCTAAGTCATGGGTACATGAGTATTCACTGTAAAATTTATTCAACTATAAGCTATGATTGACATTTTTCATAGTAAAATGCTGAAATGGAAATATTTCTCTCTTCTGCACAAAACCCTTTAAAGGCTTTGCAGCATAAAATAAAATCTCACATTCTTATTTTGGATCATATGATGCTACACAAGATGGTGGCTGACTTTGTCTCTGACTGCTTCTTCTTAGACATTTTTCTCTGTTGCCCTTCTTGCCTCCAAACGTGCCCATGCTCTCCCAGTGACAGTGGATTCTTTACAATTCCAAGTTCTTCTTTAGTAGGTTCTAATTCTGGAGTGGTGTGAGACCACACCAGACAATACTCAGAAGTTACTCCTGGGTCTGAATTAAGAAATTAATCCTGTCAGTGCTTGGGGGACCCTATGGGATTCCAGGCATGGAACCTGTGTCTGCCTCATGCAAGGCAAGTGCAATGCTCTATCTACTGTACTATATCTCTGTCTTCAGTTCGGTCTTTTGTTTGTTTATTTGCTTTTTTGCTTTCATACTATAACCATTACATTGAATACTCTCACATCAGATATTTGAATGGTTACCTGGCACTACACACCCACCTATTATATTCCACTCAATGACCTCTCTTTCCAAGCACCACGTTTAGCATTTTCTCTGTCTTTTTCATAGCAATTAACACCATCTGATCAAATTTTAGGTACATTTTCATTTTACTTAGTCTCTTTCCCAAGAGAGGACTAGGACTCATTGTTTTCATTACCATCTCCTGGAACAGTTTATTTGGTACATGCACTGACTCAAGACATATTGGTAGGTTCAATCAATACATTTTTATAATGATATCAAAACTTTTTTTTTGGTTTTTGGTTTTTGGTTTTTGGGTCACACCCGGTGGCGCTCAGGGGTTTTTCCTGGCTCTACACTCAGAAATCACTCCTGGCAGGCTCGGGGGACCATATGGGATGCTGGGATTTGAACCATTGTCATTCTGCATGAAAGGCAAATAAATGCCTTACCTCTACGCTATTTCTCCTGCGATATTAAAACATTTTAAAACAAACACTTAAGAACAGTTTTAGATTCCCAAAACTAAAATGTAAAAATACAAACTATCTAAGTACTCCACAAGTTGTCTCATGTATCATTAACATCTTAAGTTATTGTACATATTATAGAATGAATGGACAAATATTAATATATTGTTCATGCCTCAACTCTATGCCTAGTTTTCTTCTCAAGTCCTTTAAGTCCTAGTCAAGTTCTTTTGACTCATGATCCTGTATAGTATTTACTTATGTCTCCTCTAGGATTTGACAGTTTTTTCAAAATTTTTTAAAATCACTTTTTGGGGGCATACCTGGTCATCACCAGCTTGTCTCTATGACAGGCATTTTTTTTCTTTTTCTTTTTTTTTCTGTTCCCCAAATCCCTTTTAGTGGGTTTACAATACTGTATTTGTTAGAATAGAATACTGTACAGGTCACTTTTCCTTTCAGCACTTAGTCCTGAGTCTTGACAGTTTTGAGGGAAAATACATAAAATTTTTTGAATAGACTCAAAATTATGAGAAGCACTAATGTTATTGGGAATAATTAATAACTATGAATTAATATAGAAAACTCTCTTCCACCAGCAACTCTGACTTGTATCCAAGTAGCCTAATTCATTACTTTAAGAGAAAGGATGCATTTTACAGACCTTGTTGTTTTGATGAGTTCCATGTCAAGGAGAGCATTCCTGTATCCATTTTGTAATACTGATTGTGAGTTTCCATACTGGTAATAAGAAAATACACACTACATGACCAATATCTACAGGTTCACCTGGCTCCAATGTTGACACCATCACAACCTGCATATTTCTCTTTTTTCATGTCAGCACTGTGAATTTTATAAAGAACTTGATAAGTTTCTGGGATTCAGTGTTTCCACTCCAAATCCATCATCGATGTCAATGTTTTTCCACTAATTACCCAAGATTCTGTCTCTCCCCACACCATCTTTCCAGAAAATTGACCACACCAGAACATATTCACATTCATGAGGTGTAAGCATCATTTTATATTGCTGCCTTCAAATTAAAGGAGTAGTAACTAATCCAAAAAATTCTGCTTAGAGATAATTATAATATTATTTAAAATTAAATGGAAGTATCCCATCAAAACATATCAAAATATTAATTGTTTTATGAGTTTGCCAGGTGATTAATGTTTAAAGATAATTTTATTGGAAAAGAACCAATAAGTATTATCAACACATATATCTATGACTGTATTGCACCTGTTCCTATGTTTCACTCTCTTTGTTTACTTATTAGAATGAAACCCTACACACTTTCTCCATCACTATTAATCTGAGATATTGGGTGGTTAAGAAAACAGTGATTCATTTTTCATATGCCTTACCCTATCCTGGAGCATTATCCATAGCCCCAAACTACTGTTATTAGCCTCAAAGATCCTGCTCTCCTTTTGAATATAGACTCTGAATTGATTTGTTTTGCTCTATTATAAAACAGCTCATTTTGCAATTTAAGGGTAATTTATTATGCTGAGTCCAAAAGAAAGAAAGATATATGAGCTTGGCTGACTTCTAGTTCACCCCAGGAAGCCTTCTTTCCCTCTCCCAGATGGTCCCATAGCTCCTGGGGTTTTATTATTTGTAAGAATCTATTTCCCATCTTCTTTAAATGTTTGTCTTAAGAATGATGCTATGTCCATCATGCTGTGCCCCCAGGGCTCAATTACTCCATTATACATGCCTCCAAATATATCTTATATAAGGTGAGTTTGTGTAAACGATACATATTATTTATTTTTTGTGTGTGCAATTGAAATGCTTCATAATTTAAAAAATTATTTGAAGAAACTACAAAATGGATCTTAGTGCACAGGAGTAAAAATCACACAGGTTGGTGACAAGCAATTTTGAATGAATGAAAAAAAAAATGTATGAGAGTTCCAGAACTAGAGGAAGACAAAGAATGCATGCAATCTTCCTATAATGTAAACTAGAAGGAGGCATTTGATACTCTTATCAATGTTTGGTTTTATTAGAAAGAAGTAGCATTACATGCTCTGGATCAATGGGTACTTTTGTTTGTACTATTCCCTATTTCCACATCAGAAAAAATTGTAACTAAGTATACCATATATGCCTGTAAAAAAATTAGTTGGGAAAAAGAAAAGAAATTAGTTGGAGGCCATACATCCAGGTACACAATAAATTTTTAAATCTCTTTAAAAATTTCCTTCAGAATTTCCTTTTCTTTTGTTTTTGCTTTATTTTGCTTTTATTTTTGTTTTGGGGTTACACCCATTGATGATCAGAGTTACTTCTGGCTGTGCACTCAGAAAGTATTCCTGGCAGGCTGTGGGGATCATATGGGTATTGTGGATTGAACTTGGGTTGTTTCTATGGGAGATAACTCTATATATACACTATACACTGTACTATTGTTTGGGCTTTCAAAATTCCCTTCTAAAAAGGGATACAGTAGAGGCACATAAAATTACTCAATAGGGGTACTTGCACAGGCCATAAATTGGGCCTTGCCTTTTAGTAATACGCAGGTGAATCCTGTTACTTACATGTTTTTCAGTTAAAATCACATTACTTTTCTTTTCATAAATAACATGCAATCAAACAAAAGTCCCTTCACCTAAGACATCATGTTTTATATCTTGACCTGCAAAGGTAAATGATTTTGAATAAATACATAGTAAAGAAGCCATATTTGCAAAGACTTTTACTTGAGCTGGAACACTTTTCCTCTCAAAATCTGTGACTTGTTTAAAATGTACCCTTTGTAAAATTTATCCTGAAATCTCTCTGAAATTCCCCTCCTTTGTTTTCTCTCTAACATCTTCACTAGACATAATATTGTGTTGTGTGATAGTTGTCAAATTTTAATTCCATGTTCTGTCCATTTTATGTGGTTTGTTATTTTTTGCTATTTAACTCTTTATTTGATCTGGATCATAAGTGCCATTAGAATTTTACTAACTTTGTGCAAAATAAATTATACATTAATAGGATAGTTATGGCTTGTGAGAATAAGTTATTTGTGATTTGCACTTAGAAAGATTTTATCAAGTTTACTATTCTCAAAAAATCTGTCTTGCATATAAATAAAGACCCCTAAAATTGATCTGTTTTGCTCAATTATAAAATGCTTCATTTAGAAGCCTAAGGGTAATTTATTATACGGAATCCGGTGGAAAGGAAGATGTATTGCATTATGCTTAATCTTATCAAATAGCTGCCATATTTAATGACAATGTCTGTTTATCATAATTATTATAAGTTGTCTAGGTTAATAAAATCAGGAGACCTATGCAAGATTCTCAAATGCTAAATTTATTATTTACGTACCGACTCAGATACCAGCTGTCCCCCATGGCTGTGCTGTCATTTCGTGTGTGTGATTTTTGCTCACATTCCTAGAGAACTTTGTGCTGTCAGATAAAATAGAATTGAAAATCAGGTCCTTAGAAACTTTTTTAAGCAAGTATGTAGAAGATAAAAATTAAAAAAAATAAAAGAAAGGAAAGACAAATAATGGTTTTTAGGAATCTGATATTTAACAAATATATTTCTAACATCATGGAAAATGTCATTTCTAGACATGATCAATTTAATGAAAACAATGCAAAATCTCTGGTATTCTCCAATTTCAACAGTGATAAACTGCCCATGTTTGGATGAAGGGGGGCAGATTCTGTCTTCCAAAGTATCTTATCATATGGTTAGTAAATCTAAAAGTGAGAAAACTGAGTTTCAGAGATGAGGAAGGAGCTTAAAGTTACAATGATGAAATAATTTACTTAAAAATCTAGTTTCAGAGCTGAACTTGGCTCCCAGTAACCTTGGATCTGATTGATGTCTTCTAGAATTCATATGTTAAAAGCCTAAGTCTTGATGATATAGAGCCTTTGGGTGAAACTTAGGTCATGAGTGCTGAGACCTCAAAAATGAAATTGATGCTCATATAAGAAACACCCTGAGAGCTCCCTTCACCCTTTCTAGTGATGAGAAATCAGTTATTTACTATAAGATCCTGATATGACTATGCTGATGCCTTAGTGAAACACAACCAGTTTCCAAAATGGTTGGAACTGAACCGATATCTCAATTCATCAGTGGAAAAAGAAATCATTAAAAGCAACTTATCTGAACATCTGAAAACCACGTATTTTGCAGAGTGACAGTCACAATGACAAATTAATGGAAGTTAATCCTGATTTTTCCTCTAGTCAACCTTGGCAATATATGGAAAAGGAGAAAAACATTCACTCTTGGGTAGTTAGAACTCCCTTTAGAGAAATATCTTCCGAATTGGAAAGTTTCCCAATCCCTAAAACAATGTTGGCCTGTACTAAATGTTTGGAAAATAGAGACATTAAGTCACGCATAAAATTTAACCCGGGTCTTTACCTGCCATTATTCTCTCCCCACTCCAGATATAGATTTAAATAGAAGGGGGAAAATATCAGTAGTTTTGCTCTTACACAAATGTTCACTTTGAAAAAAGTGATTGGTTATTTGCCATTAAAAATACAGCTGACTTAAATCTGAAAGGAAAATTCTATGAGAAGTTGTTTAAGACCTTGATATTAATGTGAGCTCTGGGGAAGTGACCAGACCTGCAACACAGAAAGCCAGTGTCTTGCTCAATTTGTATCTGGTTCATAGAACCTGTTCAAGAAAACACTATGGAATTGAAAAGAAAGGGAAAGTAAATTAAGTATGGCCAAGGCAGGGAACTGGGTATTCTGTAAGTCCCTTGCCCAACACTTTTGATCAGAAATCTCATTCTATAAACCCTACCTCTTTGACATTCTTTTTATAACTCATTCTCTCCATTTCCATTGAAATGATTGAGTCCACTTTCCTAGGACTTTTGCATTAACCTGATCCTTCTTTTTGCTCTCAGTGTTTCCATTACAATCCACTCCTGAACCAGAATGTGAGGCCACCTGGACGCTAAGGGTGGTAAATTTGCTGTTATAATTTGTATACCATGGCTGAAAACTAGATTCACCAAGAAAGCTACTGAAAAACAAATGCTAGTAACCAATATTTTTTTTCAGATGTCAATGCTATTAGAGTAGAATCTACCCTAATATTTTAATATTGTTATAAGATGATCCTGATGATAGAGTTAAAATTTTTCTGCAAGTTCTTGCAAATGGCCTATCACTTTAATATAGTCAACAAGAAAGTCAATGATATGTCTCTGTCTACTTCTACCTCAACATCTTTCAAAAAAGTCTCATTGAGGGGTTGCAGTGGTGGTGCAGTGCTAGGGTGTTTGCCTTGCACACCACTGACCTAGGACAGACCAAGTTTCTATCCCCTGGCAACCCCTATGGTCCCCTGAGCCAGGAGCGATTTCTGAGCATATAGTCAGGATTAACCTCTGAGAGTCACCAGGTGTGGCCCAAAACAAAACGAAACAAAAGTCTCATTGAACATTATCTTCGTTTTATGCTTTTGTTCCTGCTGGCATTCTGCTTCTACCTCTATCTGTTACATCATTGACACATTGTTAAGTGCCCAAAGCTTTGGGAACCTTTCCTCACACCTTAAAATTCTCTGAAATATTGATGATGTTTGTGGGTTGTTTTTTTTGAACTTCTTAGTTTTATTTTTTTTTAATTTTTATTTTGACCATATTGGCTTACATATCTTTCACAGTGGTATTTTAGGTACATATTAACATTGAATTAGGGGAATTCCTATCACCAAATTTGTGTTCCCTCCACCCCCAATCCCTTCCTGCAACCCATATACCCCACCTTCACCCCCCAAGCTGCTAGAGTAAGTGGGCCCCTCTGTCCCTCTGTGTCTAGCTTACTACTAGTGTTGATGATGTTTTTATTTATATATTCTTGTACTGACATATAAATATATGTGAATGTATGTGGATATGCATGTGTGTACTTATATATCTTAAATATTATTCTTTTCTTTTTTTTTTTTTTTTTTTTTTTTTTTTTGGTTTACAGCCGGTGACGCCCAGGGGTTACTCCTGGCTATGGGCTCAGAAATCGCTCCTGGCTTAGGAGACCTTATAGGACGCCAGGAAATCAAACCGCAACCCATCCTAGGTTAGCATGTGCAAGGCAAACAAACGCCCTACTGCTTGAGCCACGGCTCTCCCCTCTTAAATATTATTCTTCAAAACCAAATCTCACATTTTTACTTAACTCAGTGCAGAGTCTATAATCAACACTTGTAACATTTTTAAATGACACATTAATGAGTAGAAAAGTATAATTACATTAAATGGTTCAGGATAATTTAATAAGTATACATTCACATAGTGAGAGAGTCTCTTGATGGATTTGGAAAGAGATGGCATATGAATGCCTAAAAGCTTTGTTTAACTTTTGGAAAGATAAGGGATTGTGCCTTAGGACTCACATTAGAAGTAATGTGCCAAGTATCATTAATGCTTATATGTGAAGAATATTGAAGACATGCCAGAACAGAAGGCATAGGTTCAGTGAGTCCTCCTTGATGCAGTAAACCTATACTTTAAAATTCTTGCATCATTTTGTATTTTACCAACCTTGCTTCCTCCTCCCCTGAAGAAGCTACCAGTTCCTCATCTTGTGTTGTTTCCATAGATCTAATTCGAGATGCTTTTACACATAGGGTTCCATGCATCAATAAACACTAATCTCATTGTTTCTGTTGCTATTCTCCAAGGTCAATCACTGTACAGTTAGTCCCTTATCAGTTAAGAAGGTTTTTGGGCCAGAAAGTCAGTATAGAAGTTAAAGTAATTGACTTGCTATGTTTGACCTTGACTCAAGCCCTGGCACTGCATAGTCTCTTCACTCCCAGCACTATTAGGAATGGTCCCAGAAAACATAGTCAAGAGTAAGTACTGTTTTACATGGCCCTCAATCATCAGGATCCTTACTAGAAATGTAAATCTTCAGACCCAGCTCAAGTCTACTGAAACTTAGACTTCTAGTGGGAAGTTCCTAGGCCTGTATTTTAACAAATCCTCCAAGTGATGCTGACACATATTCAAATTTTAGAACCACAGATGTAGATCGACTACAACCCACAATATGGACTTCAGAATTTTAGGTCCAGTACAGATATATACATGTGAGAAATATCTGGAAAATTTAAAAAAATACAGGCTCCAAGGGCCAGGGAAATTATATGGGATAGGGTCCATACAATGAGCATACACAATTTACTGAATTACTCTCCAATACCACATGACCTCTGGGCATTTCTTGGATGACTTTAGAAGCTCCCAAGGGTAACCATGGTAATCCTGGGAACTTCAAGGTCTGAATAGCACTACGTCCTTGGAATCTATCACTAGCCTGGTTCAATGAGTTTCACCAGAAGTGATCCCTAAGTACCACTTGGGAAACTTCCCACATGCCAAACAATACAAGCTCCAGGCTACCCATCTTATATCTTCACTAATTCAGCAGGTTTTTTTTTTATGAAGTATTTCATTCTGATTATTAGAACAGTTTCCCTTGGTTAATGTGAACTACACGCAAGACTGTAGCTATTCTCTAAGTTCTTTTTTATTTTCTTTTTTTTTTAATAGTAATATCTTTATTTAAGCGCCATAATTTCAAACATGTTTGTAGTTGGGTTTCGTTATAGAAAAGAGCACCCCCTCCCCTTCACCAGTGCAACCTTCACCATGACCAATGCCCCCACCACCTTTCTCCCCCACTACCTGTCTGTATTGGAGATAGGCATTCTATTTCTCTCACTCACTACCATTGTCATGATAGTTGTTAGTGTAGTTATTTCTCTAATTGCACTCACCTCTATTGTGGTAAACTTCACCTGTCCTTCCAACCTTTATCTCCATTGTCTCCGGGTATTACTAGGTCTTTTATTTTTCTTATGTCCCACAGATGACTGAGACTATTCTGTGTCTATCTCTATGAATTATAACTCAGCATAATAGTTTTCATGTTCATCCATGTAGAGGAAAATTTCATGATTTCATTTTTCCGGATGGCTGCATAGTATTCCATTGTGTATATGTACCACAGATTCTTTAGCCACTCATCAGGAAATTTTCTGAACCATTTTCCCTTTTTCTCTTGGATTTAGAGTCCTATTTTTTTGAGGTCTGAAGTATGCCATACCTTTGAGTTATCTTTTCAGTCCCTGTACCATTAATATTTTTTAACTCTTCATATGAAACTGATATCCACAAGTATAACACTGGTAGGTGACCTGGCAATATAGCTTCTGTGGCACATCAGAGTCGCTGAAGAAAATGAGACTTGCAAGACTTCAGCCAGAGGCCATGATTCTGCTAACCTAGCAACAGTCTTTCAATATAAAGGCCTGCCAGTCAAGCTTGGCTAATCTGATTCTACCATGTGGAAATTGGAACTTGAGCATGAGTCGAATACACTAACGATAGTGGAAATAGAGTAACCTTATTGAGAGAAGTTCTAATAATCATTGTTCTTGAATCTTTCTACCTGAGAAACTTACGAACATTGCATTAATTTACTCTTTGATGTTAGTGGGTTACTCCTGTGTCCATTCAATGAATAATTTCTTTCAAGTAAGTTAAATCTGGTTTTATTTAGTTTGCAGTCCAAAATTATGTTATTAACATATTATGCCACTGATGATGGTAACTTTAGTCCTTAGATTCTCTCAGTTGTAAAATGGGTCTAGAGATCTATATCCATACTTAAACCATTTTTAAAAAATAAGACTTGAAATACTGAGTTGTAAGACATTAAAAAAATAAAATGAATAAAAGTGATGAATAGTTTCCCCCAGCTCAAATCTTTACTCTTTGATAAAACTTATTTCTCTGTGCAGAGGCCTCTGGCATTCTCTGAGAAAGGCTAAATTTCATTGTAGAACAGATAAACTACTGTCTCTCATATTTCTGTGATTCTTCATTCACAGCCTTGAGCCCACAAACAACTGGAATTTTCATTTTTAGAGCCACATACTGCTAGATGTAAAAGGCCCTGTAATGATACTTAATGGAACATGCAAAGTGGTAAATGTCATGCAAACTTGAATGTAAAAATTGCTTCTCAGGAAGGCCTTTTAAAAAGAGAACTGATTGAATAATCTATTTTTTTAGTTATAGAAAATGCTAACTAAAAATAGGAATCCTATTATTCAGTAATGTTTGGTCACCTGTAGAGTGTTGTCTCTGAAGTCTTTTAGGACACAGAGTTAAACCCCATGTAAAGGTCAGTATAGCTCTCAATTTCCAAATTAAATTGCTTAGAAACACACTTCAGTGGGAAGTTGGTTTGCAGGAGACCTGCTGTGAAAGTTAGCAAATGAAATGTAAAATGTGTGAAGTTTTCAGTTTCAGGAAAATATTCCAATTTTAAAAGATGGTGGCATTTTTGCCTTACCAAATGAAGCTCTTTTGTTGGACTTAAATATATCTTTTGCATATTCTGAGAACCTTCAAAACATTATTTCATTAAAATTGTTCCCACTGCTAAAAATTTAGAGCCACGAAATATTTCTAGCAACATTTCTTTTTTTTTTTTCTTTCTTTTTTTTTGGCTTTTGAGCCACACCCAGCAGTGCTCTGGGGTTACTGCTGGTTCTGCATTAAGGAATGGCTCCTGGCAGTTTTGGGGGACTATATGGGATACTGGGAATTGAACTTTAGTTAGCATTGTGCAAAACAAACACCCTACCCACTGTGTTATTGTCCTGGCCCCAATTTTTAGCAACATTTCTGCATAAACATTTCTATGTGATATAGACACAGCTCCACAGCAAAAGAAAAAGAGAATATATGTATATATATAAATACAATCAGAGTTAGGATAATCAAATATATGTAAAGCCATCTGCTAAGCATCTTCATAGTCTCAGCTTATGTAAGAATATCACAAGAATCATGTTATTGGTGATGTTAAAAGGATTGCCTTTCACCAATTCTTTATTGGAATTGTTGTGGTAAATTTTGAAAAGGTATCTTTTCTATATTTTGCCATGGTTTTTTTGTTTTCATTATGGAATTTTACCAGTGCTTTGATGTATCTAGGCTATTATTGCTATGTCAAAAGTATGGTATACAAATATTTCCTCCCATACAGTAGTATATATATATATATTTTTTAATCAATGCTAGTTTATTTTGCTGCATGGAATTTTTAAAAATTTTAGTGTAGTTTCATTTTCTTTTTTGGGGGTACATACCTAGGAGCAGTCAGGGGATACTTCTGGTTCTGTGCTCAGAAATTACTCCTGGAAGGCTGAGATGTCAGAGATCAAGTCCAGGTCAGTAGCAGAGCTCTACCTGCTATGCTATTGTTTTTGCCCCATTTGCTTTTTTTTTTCTTTTGCCAATAAAGTTGAATAATTTAGGACAACTCTAAAGTAATCATCATGGAGAGCTCTGGTTGTTCTTTTTGTTTGTTTGTTTGGTGTTTTTTTTTTCTTTACAGATTTAGGTATAATATCAAAGCCATTAATCTATTTGATATATTTTGGGGGGCCGGGCGGTGGCGCTAAAGGTAAGGTGCCTGCCTTGCCTGCGCTAGCCTTGGACGGACCGCGGTTCAATCCCCTGGTGTCCCATATGGTCCCCCAAGCCAGGAGCAACTTCTGAGCACATAGCCAGGAGTAACCCCTGAGCGTCAAATGGGTGTGGCCCAAAAACCAAAAAAAAAAAAGATATATTTTTATATATGGCGTGAGGTAATGATTCATTTATTTTCTTTATTTCTTTTCTGTTTTTATTTTTGCTAGAATTTTTTGACATGTTTTAGCTAGTTTTTCCAGAAACATTTGCTGTGGATATTTTTCTTTCTTTATTTTAAGGCTGGAAATAACCAATGTTGGTGGGTTATGAAGAAATAAGAACTATAATTCTGTTAGAAGAACTATGAATTGGCTAAACCTCTGTAAATAACAGTATAGAGTTATACAAAATTAAAGCTGAATCAGCATAAATTTCAGAAATTCCTTTTTTGGCATCTATGCCAAAAATACAAAACACTAAAAACAATACAAAACACTAAATCAAAAGATATATGCATGCATACTGGTGTTCATACTGATGTTTATCCCAGTGCTATTTACAACAGCTAAGATTTAGAAGCAACTCATGTGCCTAACTAGATAAAAGAAATTGTAGTTACACGATGAAATGCAACTGAGCTATAATAAAATTTTAAAAGCTTTATCTCATTACACTATAAGTAGGACATCAGGGTAACATATTAAATAACTGAAAAAAGAAAGAAAAATATCAGATGATATTATTCATATATGTAATATAAAAACAAAACAATAAAACAGATAATGGATAATTAAAATAAACTCTTATATTTTGAGATCAAAATGAAGTTTACTAAATAAAGGTGGGAAGACTGGTAGAAGATATCTAGGCCAGGAATGGAGAAATAATACTGTGCTTTGGTGGTGAGTGGGTTAAATATCATTATGCACCTAAAGTATAAGTGATAACACTATTGTGATTCAGGTTTCCTCGAGAACTTAATTGAAATTTACTTTGTATAGAAATAATTTATTTTGTAAAGAAATAAATGACCTCCTGTGAGTATGATGTTCCTTTTTGTAAGTGACTTCGCTATTGCAATCAGCCATTCTTGACATTGGCTGCTCTGCATTCTCTGTGCTTCTTGTCCTTTGTCTTATTACAAGTTTCTCTATTCTTAGCCTTTCTTGCACATGTTGGCATTTTTTAGCATTCTATCTATGAACCAATACTATAAATATGCTCTAAATAAATGAGTATATGCCAAAAACCATACTTTTTGGGGGGCCACACCCAGCGGTGCTCAGGGATTACTCCTGGCTATGCACTCAGAAATCGCTCCTGGCTCGGTGGACTATATGGGATGCTGGGGATTGAGCCTGTGTTCTTCCTGGGGTAGCCACATGCAAGGCAAATGCCCTACCACTGTGCTAACACTCCAGTCCAAAACCCATACTTTTTAATCTTTGAACCTTTCTCCAATGTAATGATGGACATCTCTATCAAAGATATTTTTGGCATCAGAATATCTCACCATAAACATTTAACATTAACACTTAACATTTGCAAGTTTCTTAATATTCTCATTTTTTCTTATATCAACAAATTTTTTTTTGTTTGTATTTTGTATAACACCTGGCAATGCTCCTCGATCTGCACTTCAGGAATCAATTCTGGTAGGCCTGGAGACCATATCAGATGCAAAGTTTATATCTTGCAGTAAATGTACATGTTTCCTTTATTATAACCAACAAATTAGATATGAAAGTTATATTCAGATTTGCAATTTAGTATCTTTACCTGAATATTTTTTATATTACTTTAAAATATTCTTCGTGCTTTCCAGTAACAAAACCAAGTTCTATCTATGAATTATACTGATCAGGGACAAAAATAAGATATCTGCTCATGATACAACTTTCTTTTAGTTAAAGCAGATAGAATAGGTAATTATTCATTTTATGGCTATAAGTAAAAGAACATAAAGTGTCCAATCCCCAAAGGAAATTTAATGTCAAACCAAATAGTACAATTGACTAATTTTTAGATTTTTTCTTATTGAAGTTTATATAAGAATAATTTCTCTATGCTTTTTTTTTTTGTTTTGTTTTGTCTAAATTTACTCTTATTCACATATTGAGCACTACTAGCTGTGCTCAGGAACTATCTTCAGTGCCTGGGATTAAACGGGGGTTTGCCTCATGCAAGCAAGTGCCTAATGCCTGAATTACCTCTCTCCTCCCAATGAATATTGTTAGTTTTTTCCCTTACTTTTTCCACATAAGTAACAAACAACATTATTTGTGAACAAAAAAAAACTTTCATTTTTGCCAATCTGTATACTTTCACTTTTCTTTTCTTATTCTTTCTTATTTAGCAAAATAATTTTGCTAATTTTGAAACAAATTTTTAAATTTCTACAAGAAGGACACATTCAATCAGATTTACTATTGCTATTTATTTCTATTTATTGTTCAATGTATTGCTACTTTGCATTTTGAGGTAAAAAGGGGAAGAATTATGAAAGAAACCAGTATTGTGAAATTGTATTTTTGTATTTCTTTTTGTTGAAAGACAGGATAAAGAGCTTATATTACATATAGATATGCATACATATGTACACACCTATATGTATTTTATTAAATACTTCTAAGTGTCTTTTACTTTGAAGGGGGCATATTCATCAATGTTCAGCACTTAATCTTGGCTCTAAGTTCAGGTATCAAACCTGGAGTTTGGAGAAACATAAGAAGTGCCATAGATTAAACCCAGGTTGGCCATGTACAAGCACCCTACCAGCTGCTTTACTGCTTCAGCTCAGAGTCTACTAAGTTTTTAAAGAAAAATGATTTGAAAACTTTGTGGTAAAGAAAAACATAACATACTCCACTTCTGGAATAAATTTTAATTGGATTAGCAAATGACCCCTTGAAGACAACGTTACTTTTGACTAAGTGTGTGACAAGTAAGAAAATGTAGTAATCTCTGACTGAAAATTGGCCCTAAAACACAAGAAATATAGTTTGAAATAAGCTAGTTTGAAATATAACTGTATAATGATAATACACAAAATCATTTAAAAAAAAGTAAAACGTGGTGAAAGACTAGAAGCTTTCTTGAAAAGGTCAGGAACAAAATAGGGATGTTTTAGATACATTCTCTCATCACATTTCTTTTAAACATCTCACTAATTACCCTAACTAATGCAAAGAAAAAAAAATAAAAGTATACAGATTGGCAAACTAAAAATAATGAAAGTTTTTTTTGTTCACAAATAATGTTACTTGTGTAGAAATGTAAGGGAAATAAACAACAATAGCCATTGGGAACAGAGATGTAGTTCAGGGGTTAGGCACCTGCTTGCATAAGGCAAATCCCAGTTTAATCTCAGGCACTGAAGATGATTTCTGAGCACAGCTAGAAGTGATCACTAAGCACAAAGCTAGAAATAAGCCCTTAGAAGTGTGTGTGGTATCTAAAACAAAACAACAAACAAAAAATAATAACCCTACAATCATGGCAACAATAGATTCTGCAACTATTAACCAGTAATAGAGTTAGATTGTAGAAGGCAATGTAGAAAAGTTAAGTGCTTTCCTATATGCCAACAATGATATATGGACTTTAAAATGTATCAATTATAATAACACCACTCTAAATGAAATGTTCACACATATATGCAATAATATATTTATATGATCATATAAAAGGAAAACGACAAAATTGTGATGATAGAAATTAAACAAGAATCACTGTTCATGAAGAAAAACTCATTTTTTTCAACACTACTAGTTGTCCCTATATACTAAAGTCTGAATGTTGATAAACTGCTTATAAATTTTATATAAAGAGGTTAAAAATTCACAATTGTCACTGTAATATTGAAGAATTGACTCTACTGACTTAAAACTTACTGTACATTATGTGAGGCCAGAGAGATATAACAGAGGGTAGGACACTTGTTTTGCATGCTGCCAACCTGAGTTCAATTGCTATCAACCCATGTGGTCTCCTGATTTTCTAGGCTTATCCTTGAGTACAGAGCCAGGAGTAAGCTGTGATCACTCCCAGGTGTGACCCCCACCTCAAAATAAATCTGACTTTACAAATATAGAAATCAAGGTAGTGTCATACCAACAAAAGATTACAAAACCAGAATGGTGGGACAGAAAAATCAGAAAGGGGGACTAATATAAATATAATCAAATGGGTTTTTGAAACATGAGAACATTTAATCTCTTTAACAAATATCACTAGAAAACTGATATAAACTTTCAAAAGACATATCTGACATATGACATATTTAAAGTAAAAGAAGGAATCCAAATTTAGCAATGAAAATGAGCAATCTGACTTGAAAATGTCAAATACTTGACGATAACCCACTAAAGAAATATGCATATGGCAACTAGCATATGAAAATATGTCAACAATATGTATCATCAGAAAATTTCAAATTAGAAAACTAATTAGATACAACTACATACATAAAATGGATAAAAGTACAAAGAACTCATAATATAAATATTCTAACAGTGTGTGGAGGAAAGGGAATCCTTATTACTGACAGAAATAAAAATGGCACAGTCACATAGGAGTTTTTGATTTTTTTTAAACAAAATAATGCTTATATATTTAAACAAAAAAATGCTTATAATATAACCAATAAATTGTACTTCTTTCTATTTATAAATTAGTTCAAAATTTATATTCACACAAAACATAGGCATGTTTTTTTTTTAATAGAACATCTCTGTTACTAACTGCCAAAACTTAGAGACATTCAAGGTGTCTTTACTAGGGAACCAGATACATAGATAATAACGCATCCAAATAAGTAAGTATCTTTGATATTAATATAAAATTGCATATTCAAATTACTTAAATTTGGCCTGTTATACTGGCAGGCTAGGGGGCAAAGGGTGGTGATATAGGTTGTACTCTGGGAACATTGGTGGAGGGAGGTCTGGGATTGGTTCTGATTCATTGTATGTCTGAAATCCAACTATGAAGAACTTTGTAAATTGCAATGGTTTCAATAAAATAAATTAAAAAAAAATTGGCTATTGGGCAATAAGAAGACATGAGGAAAACTTTTATGTATATTTTAAGTAAAGACACCAATAGGAAAAGTCTACAAGTAGTTTGGTATAGTTATATGAAATTCCTTAAGAAAAACTTATGTGAAGAATAAAATGATCATTGCATGTCAGTGGTTTGTGAGGACTGATGGATAAATAGAAGCATTCAGTGTAGAGAAACTACTATATATAATAGTGTAATTGTGGACAAATGTTGTTATAATCTATCAAACCCAATATAATATACATAATCAAGAGTGATCTTTAGAGTGATCCTGAAGGCATGATTTTAGAATGAGCACTGTGACAGTGTTGGTTCAAGTACAACAAAGAATTTTCTCTAGAGTTGGATGACAGTAACTTAGCATTGGGCTGTTTAAACTCTTTATACTTTTTACTCAATGTTTCTGTGATCCTAAGCTTTAAATGCAGAAAAAATAATATAGTTAAAATAATAGTGAATATAATATCTATTTCCTAACGCATAATGTCATGGACACAACATCTACTTTGGGGTGAATTTTAAGCAATGACTCTATGGAAGTTTCCATAATTTAAAAAATTGTAGATCAAGATACATTTGACTATACTTTTCCTTGGAGGAACTGAAACCCTGTTAAGTAAAAAGAATGGTTACTATACTAAACGAAAATCTAATCATCAATGTTTCTGTGAGTTCTCAGCAGTAGGTGTTAGGACAATGCCATAGATCAATCTGTCAGAAAAATAGAAAAATTTCTTTCAATTATTTTTCTATTACTTATCCACTACTGCTTAAGGATTTAAAATAATTATTTAGGGGCTGTAGTAGTGGCACAAGCAGTAGGGCGTTTGCCTTGCATGCGCTAACCTAGGACAGACCTCAGTTCGGATCCTCCAGCATCCCATATGGTCCCCCAAGCCAGGAGTGATTTCTGAGCCCATACTCAGGAGTAATCCCTGAGCATCACCAGGTGTGGCCCAAAAAGCAAAAAACAAAATCATTTAACATTGATGAATATTCGTCAGGATATCATTGACAGGTTTTCAGATGAGAGAACAGGACATTTTAGTGGGCATTGTTTTGTTTTTGGGTCTCACTCTGCGTTGGTCAGGCTTTACTCCTGGTTCTGCACTCAGAAATCACTCCTGGCAAACTCGGTAGACCATATGGAATGCTAAGGATCAAACCTGGGTCAGCTGCATGCAAGGTAAACACTCTCTCCACTGTACTATCACTCAGGCCCCACTGTTAAGAGATGATATTTGAGACTAAATAGTGTTTTTAATCAGTATTGTTTGAATTGATATAGTATGGATATCTAAATAATATTGTTCTTGATAATTGTCAAGTACATGAAATATGTTAAACATCCTGGATTGAACTTCATTTGATTATCATGGGAGTCATAAAATAAATACAATATTGGGGCCTGATTGATGGCATAAGTGGTAAGGCCTTAGAGGCAACTATCCTAGGACAGACCTCGGTTCAATCCCCTGATGTCCCATATGGTCCCCCAAGCCAGGGGTAATTTCTGAGTGCATGGCCAGGAGTAACCCCTGAGCATCACTGGGTGTGACCCCCCCAAAAAAAACCCAAAATAATAATTACTATATAATTTTATAGATAAGAAATCCATAACAAAATGATTACATTAAGTGACTTTTTCATACTTCTATTGTTACCACATAATGTTGCTATAATTCAACTTCATTTTCTACTAGTTTATGAGTCTGTCTTGTATTGTGTATATTTTTCTCAGAAGCCAATAACAAGGAGGTCTTACACTTATTGTATAGAATTTGTTTGTTTGTTTGTTGTTGTTGGTATAAGTGCTGGAATGAAATATTATTTTTTGTTGTTCTGCTGAAGACTATCAAGTAATCCCAATTCTCAAAAATATAAACTCTCACTGAACAGGAAAATGGTATCATAAATAAAAACTATCCATCAAAGATATCTTAGATATCTGAGAAATAAATAAAAACATCAGGAAACTACCACATCTGAAAAACAACAATAAAAACACAAACACAAACATAACTTATATTTTAACAAGTTATGACTGGATGCCAAAAATTGGCTAAGTTGACAACCTGAATAAGTCATGACATTTCTAAATCTAACATCATGCAATTGTTTTGATTTTAAATTAAATGATTGGTGTTTCTTTAGGCAAATAGCATAATTTTTATGTCACTAAGTTGATTGTGAAGATTTGATCCCTCCTCAAAGAAGAAATAAAGAAAAAAACAGAAATAAAGCACCAATTCTGTTTCAAAAACATTTTGTATAGCATGGAAATAAATTTCAAGTTTTTAAGGTCACAACAAAAAAGCACTGGTTGAACTTGTGAACTTGTGAAGATAATTTTTCTGCAGTGATTGATTTATTAATGTCATGGATAAAATGTATTTTTATGACCACCAAAAGTCTGTAATCTGATTTTAGAAAGTTGTATCTCATTGACTCCATGTTACCACTTTTAATCGTAGTGTTTTTATTTGAATTATTTTAGAAAAATACAATGGGCTGCTTTAAAATCCAATGACAGGTTGGTTTTCTGCACTAAATTTTGGATGCCAACATTATGTTTTAAATCAGGTTATCATTAATCTCGACAGTCAATTAAGGAGTTATTTTTGAAGACTATTAGAAGTTAGAAATTCTTTGTATAATGTCTTCTACACAGTAAGAACTATTTTTTTTAACAATAAGCATTGTAAACTTAATTAGAATGGCATGCTTGATTTCATGATGAATTTCAGCAAGGGATAGTTTTCAAATATCTACATCTTTTTTGTACAGGACATTCTTTTACTTTCTTGCATATGTCCCATAGCAAATAATTTATTTCCCTGAAACCTACAACTATAAATTTTGTCTCATAAATATTTATCTCTGAAATCTATCAGGCAAGTGAAATCAATAAATATGCATCTTTATAGTGATCACCTTAGAAGTGTAGTCCAAGTAAGATATTATGCACATCGATCTATTTAATACTTTTGTGAATATTCCCACTAGTAAGAAAAGGTCCTTAAACATCAAACCCTACCATTTTGGAATCTACTTAACCAGCTTTGAGACAAGATTAAATTTGCAACAGATTAGAAAAAGACATTCTTTTCAATTGTAAGAATTCTATAGATGTCCAGCTACCGGTATTTTCTCAGGCAACAGACAGACTCACATGTAATTTCTCCTGCCCATATGGTTCAAGAAATGTGCTTCATACCATCAAATGATTCTTGGAATTAGCCTATAATCACATGCCTATAAATTTATGTGAAGTGACTTTTGGAAACATTACTGTGACATGCCTACTCCTTTTGAGGCTAAAGGAAGATAAAATACCATGCTTCTCAATCTGTCAGGTTATATTTTGCATCATATAGATAGACAGAATGGGTGCAGTTAAGAAAAAAAAAAAGGAAACTTTAGTGCCGGTAAACTACCTTCCTAATGGATAAATCCTAATGGATGGATTTATAAGATGACTTTTACCACCAGCTTAATTAATTTCATCCAAACCTCAATTAGAAATATGGTAAGAAAAGAAGAGTGATCAACATAGAAACACATAAAACTACGGGTTTGATAAATGAGCAGAGTTCAGAATATGATTTTTCTATCATGTAGAAATATACATCAAAGGAGAATTTTAAGTCTATGAAAATATAGGCAGGAATTCGGAAGACTTTTACAGTTGACAAGTCAAATTAAGTAAAGCTGCTTGAGTACAAAATGATGCTATGTTCTTTATGTTCATTTACAAAGACACAATTTTCCAATTGTTTGTGTAATTTTCATAGATATCTATCTCTTACTAATCTGTAAATTTCAGGAGTACTAGAAAAAAACGCTATTTCTTTATTTGCTAAGGTTGTATTTATTAGTGGTTGAATAACAAAATCAATGAATTTATTCATATACTTATTTATAATTTGGAATAATTATGATAATTAGAGAAGTTATTTCCCAAATCTTTTGTATTTAAGACCTGTGGCAGCTAAAAGTTTCACATTTCATTATTACAATAGAGTGCATTTATCTGTCAGTATTTTCTTGCCTAAT
This sequence comes from Suncus etruscus, assembly GCF_024139225.1. Lineage (NCBI taxonomy): Eukaryota > Metazoa > Chordata > Mammalia > Eulipotyphla > Soricidae > Suncus > Suncus etruscus. Next base: position 59,270,175 of record NC_064861.1, on the reverse strand, counting down.
GAAAGACTGTCCAGCCAAGCTGACTCTATTTAAGATCATTGCTGTGCTGGGGTTTTCACAATTTCCAAATGAGAAATTTACTTTAGATTTTTGTTGACTCTACTAATATTTCTATTTGGGGTATTAGTGGCCAAACTGCCCCAGATGGTTTTTATATTGTCCTTTACTTTCAAGGTAACAACAAAGATAATATCTTCCTTTAAGAATGACAACTAATAGCATTCAAATCACATACAAACAAGTATAAACATCTCCCTTGTATTTCCCATAGTAAGGGCAAAATTAAATATACAACATTTTCAATACTTTCTCTTTAAGTATATCAGAGCTGAATTCTATCCGATTTACTTATATGATTCAATAAGGATACTTTCCCGGCATTTACACTATATACTTTAGTAGATAAATATTTATACCTGTATATTATGTGCTTGCAAGTTAAATAAAGATATAACAAAGCTTAATGTAAAATGTCTCAAGAAATACACACAAGAGGAATGTATTTAGATTTCATGAGATATAAAAACCATAGACTAATGGATCTAAATATCTATTTTTCCTCTCTTGCTAAATTCAATTTTAGATTCAGATTAACTAATACTTCCTTGACAACTATTATGCATTTGGCTCTAAGCAAAACAACTATATCTGTGTTATTTATTTAAAACATTAATTTTTCAGAGGTGCAACAGAAACCAAAGAAATTGTCTTACCTGAAGGTCAGTAAGTGAGAAGAAGAGCCAGAATTTAAAAATAGGAACTTCCCAATCAACCCAAGTTAAGCCTATGCTGTTAATCACTTTGCTTTCCTTTACATGAATTTCCATTTGAATATTATATACTGATACTATTGAAGAGTTTTAAGGATTAAAATATTGTTAATAAAGGGGCCAGTGTGATAGCACAGTAGTAGAGCATTTGCCTTGCATGTCGACGACCTGGTATGGACCCAGATTCAATACCTGGCATCCCATATGGTCCCCTGATCCTGACAGGAGCGACTGATTTCTGAATGCAGTGCCAGGAATAACCCTGAACACCACCAGGTGTGGCCCCAAAACCAAAAAGCAATATAGAAAAAGAAAAAAGAAGAAATAAAAAGAAAAAGATATACTGGTAGTTAATAAATACTCACAAAGTATTACATTAGTTCCTGATAAGAAAGTTATGAGTCTATAAATTCATGTACCTAAATGACCTTTATTTGAAAAGTTTTTAAATGCACAATTCAGCAATTTATTTTTTTTGCTTCTGGTATTATAATGATGGTAACTTTAACAATTATAATGGTTATAGAACTCAGGATGTCTTATAAAAGTTGGGAGCTTCTAAGGACTAGTGATACATACACACCGTGAAATATTATTCAATTACAGGAAATGATGAAATATTGGTTTATACTACTACTTGGGACAAACAGGAGGATATTATGTTAAATACATCAAAGAAGGACAAATGTCAAATAAATTTACTTATTAAATGTATATTAATAAGCAAAGTAAGGGTATGTTGAATGTTCAGTGAAAATAAATATTTAGCCTGCAGTCAGAAGCTAGGAAAGTGAAGAGAGAAGCTGAGGGGTGGGAGAAGATTGTGACTGTGAGAAGTTACATAAGGATGGTGGTAGAAGGTCTTTGACACTCTGGTATTGACAGAGGTAAAGTCACTTTGTTCACCAGGAGCATTAACATTAACTTGGTTATAATCATGTTTCCTTAAGAACTATACAGTATTTTAAAAAATATATAAATAAATAAGAAATATGATTAACCTGCAGTTCCAAAGCTCCTATTAAAAACACTGAGAAGAAGATGGTAAAAGTTTCACAACTTGATCATAAAACCTATTAATCTAGCATAATTTTTGCCTAGGAGATGGAATCTATGCTGGTTTTGCTTTTTATTTCAGATTCCTCTGAGTTTTATATTATCTTTAGCCTTGAAAGTTATTATATCTGTTGTCATTAGGAAGAAAATGATGTTTATTACTTTTTATTTTCTTTTTCTGATATTTCTTTTCAGCACTTTTCTAAGCAGTGCTCAGGCCGAGAGACACTCAAATAATCCAGAGCATGGTTCAATTTTAGGGTCCAATATTCAGTGTTGCTCATACCAGAGGTGCTACAGGCCTCCAGTTTCTCAATCAATAGTGCTCTGAGATTAAACCTGGGCCTCATTCCCAAACTCTGTAAAACATTCCTATAACTGAACATTACATTCTCCCATATTACATTTTATATTATATTACATATCTCCCCTAGACTTGGGAGACAGCACAGAGGGTAAAGCATTTGCCCTCCATTTTGTTGACTCCAGCTAGATACTCAGCTTCATATGCAGATATAAAGTTTATAATCCCCTGAGAACCAATAGGAGTAAACCCTGAGCACAAGAGTAAGAATTCAGGGGCCGGGCGGTGGCGCTGGAGGTAAGGTAAGCCTTACCTGCGCTAGCCTAGGAGACGGACCGCGGTTCGATCCCCCGGCGTCCCATATGGTCCCCCAAGCCAGGAGCGACTTCTGAGCGCATAGCCAGGAGTAACCCCTGAGCGTCACCGGGTGTGGCCCAAAAACCAAAAAAAAAAAAAAAAAAAAAAAAGAGTAAGAATTCAGCACCACCAATTGTGTTTCAAAATCTCCCAAATTAATAAATATTGTCCTTACCTATTTATAAATCATAAGTCATTTTGTATTCCCAAGAATTTTTGAATTATGATCTTAATTCTTTATGAAGTACATTTTACTATAAGACTCATGAAATGAAATTTTTACTCTTTAAATCAATTCTGTTATACAACTGGTAAAGCTAATTGATGAAAGTGTGAAAGCACTTCTCATTGTTATTTATAATCAAATATTCAGCAAAAAATATCTTAGGGTGGAAATTGTAAGCAATGTTGGAATAGTTGTTTCTAAAGATTTTTTGTAAACAAGATATTTAAAGTAGGAATAAACTGATGAGTGTTGTTGAGGACTGTTGCCCTGCTCTGAGTACTATTGTCAAAATTCAGTAGGCTACTCTCTATTTCCTCATTGCTAAAATATACATTGCCTATTGCTCACTTGTCTGTATATCCTGAAAATTACCTGGCCTTTGTTTCCTGTGAAGTAGCTGGACTTCCGTAATAAACCCTCTCAATTTAGTATTTTCCTAGTTGTGCTCCATTAGGAATTTACAAAAGGCAAGGAGGAGTATTGCCTATCTGGCTTATTATAAGCCTATTCATCTTTCATTAATTGTATAGAGTATTTCAGTCTCTTCCCTGAACCAAATCCTACTTGGACTAGGTATGACATTATGTTTTCATTTGAGCTTTCGATCCTTAATCTTATTACTACCTGTTTTTCTAAACTGGAGTGAATAAGCTACTTACAAGAGTATAAACTGAATTTGTTCAAAGCCATTACACTGTATTTACTCTGCTCTTTGGTTGATCCTGCTTGCTCAGTTCTTTGTCTCAGTAAAAAATTCAGGGAAAATTACAAAGTTCAAAAATCATGATCCTGATTAGGCTATGGCAACGTGGCTTTGTTGAGATATCCTCCTACTTAGTGCTGCTCAATTTGATTTGTCTTCTCTTTATAACACACACACACACACACACACACACACACACACACAGAGTCCATATTTGTGCTTGGTCGTTCTTTTTGTTAATACTTGCATGATTTCTAAAAAAAAGTAAGAAATCATTTCCCCCATTTTATAGATAAGATGCCTTATTTAATAAAGGGCTTGGGCCTGAGCGATAGCACAGAGGTGGTAGGGCATTTGCATCGCTAGGGTTGACCCAGAATGGACCTGGGTTTGATTCCTGGCATCCCATATGGTCCCCTGAGCCTGCCAGGATTGATTTCTGAATGCAGAGCCAGGAGTACACCTGAATGACCACTGAGTGTGGCCCCAAAACAAATCAATCAATAAAATAATTAAAGAGCTAAACCACAAATACAAAAATCATAGAGTAGAAGAATCTGGATTCAAATTCAGACCTTCAGTTCAAGTTTCTTCTCTTGGTCATGAGGCAGCAACTCAGCACTCACATTTACAAGCCAGCCTCAAAGCATAATCATGTATTGTGGGCTTGTAAAGTCTGACTATATTGCAGGTAGTGTCACTCTTGGCCAGGTTGCCCACTCGATTAAGGATGAAAGTTTTGGGATCTAAGAAGTTAGGAAGACAGTGGGTAATAGAAAGACTACAAAGTATTTACTATAGTGTCCTGAATAGTTGTTCTCAGAGCATAAATATGTATGTGTTTTCTCTGCTGCACAACCCTCAGCTGCCAAAGTTCTTTATTGGAAAGGCATTAGAGCCAATGGATTGCTTTCTCTTTTTCTAAAGAAACCACACTAATGTAATCTCTTTGTTTTGCAATTGCTCATTCTGTAAGCCATTGTTCATTAGACTTCTGGGAGTTTGCAACCCTGGAACAATTGTTGCTTTGCTGATCAGGTCTCATTTGTCATTTTGCAGGCAAGCAAGTTTATTTGCTTATAACACGACTAAAATAATTAGCTGTTCACCTGGCAGGTTGGCCGTGATTATGTAAGACTAATGACCATAAATGAATAAATTCAGGCTTTGTTGAGAGAAACATCTGGGTCATTAGGCATGACTTTGAGCATTGATTTTTCCCTTGAGACTATATTCTTAAACTAAGTCTATCTGTTTAGGGGGTATTTACTTAGTTTCTTTTTCAAGGCCTTCATAGATTCAAGTCAGGATTCGAACTCCTCTGCTCTGGGTTGGTAACTATATTTGGCAAGTTTCTCAAACTCTCTAAAATTTAATTACCTAAAGTGTAAAATGGATATGATGATGGTTGTCAGGGGTTGTTGTAATGATCTACTGGAAATGCATACAAAGTAACCAGCATATATTAAATACTCAATATCTATCAAGTGATCTCCATATTCTCCATAATTAAACTGTGAGTATTTACAGATGAACAGTTCATTCTGAGGCTCACTTATCCATAACATATGAATGATATTTACCTTAAATGGCTCCTGTGAAGATTAAATAGGATAATACACTAGCAGTGAATAACATCCAGTAAGTACTTAAAATGATTGTTTGAGTCGTTTTATAGATTTGGAAAGAAATCAATAGACCAATTTTGCTGATGCTGACAATGTTGAGGACAATGCTTATGATAAAACAATCCCTGAGATTATCATTAAATTTTTCATAGGCTGTTTTAGGAAACTGAATGTAACTCCTTCCTCTTTCCCAAATTAAATGATCTTATTGGATGACATACCACAAATAAGTATTAAGATTTCTCTTATCTCCTTAAATTTATTTAAACTTTAATCTCAGTGTTCCTCCTCATCCTTCTATTCTGGAGCCTGTTTGTAATTTTTTATCTCTGATGATAACAGTCAGTTCTTGATATCTGTAATTGCCTTGTTTTCTGCTCTACTGCAAAAGCAGAAATATTTCTACATATTTTCCAACAAGAATTTTTTTCTGATTAAATATCTTGTTCAACAGCAGTCTATTTCATTTCTAGTCTCTACTAATGACTATTGTAGCCTGCATTCTCCTTAATAAAGGAAGAGAAAGTAAAACTTTATGAAACTATTATTTTTATTAATATTTTTTATTTAAACACCTTGGTTACAAATATGATTGTGGTTGGGTTTCAGTCATATAAGATGACACCCCCCCATCACCAGTACAACATTCCCATCACCAATGACCCAAGTATCCCTCCTCCCCTCCCCGCCCCTACCTGTACTCTAGACAGGCTTTCTATTTCCCTCAATAATTCTCATTGTTAGGATAGTTCGCATAGTAGTAGAAACTACTATTATATGTTTAACATTTATTTCTATAAGAGTTGTTGTAAACATTAATATATTGTCTCTCTAAGAGACACTGGATATAAATGCTACTAACCTTTTTATTTATTATATTTCTACCTCAATAACCCAGACTCTACAATATCTCTACTCAAATCTCCATTGAAGATTTAACAGAATAAAACAGTTTTATCACATTTAGGGTATCTGTCCAACACAATCATACTTTGCATACCAGAAAACACATTGTCATAAGAAAAGTTCTATCCAAATAGAACTTCATCTATTCTTGCTCTCTCTTCCATAAAGTGTGAAGACAAACCAGATTCTGAACTCACAAGGATCATCTAGTAAGTTCCATGTTAGTAATGTCTAAGAATTTTCACACATTCATACTGGTATTTATTAGTATGTTCTTCTCAGCCCTGAAGCCTGCTATATTTTAGGCAAATCTGAATCGAAGAGAAATACCATAATGACTTAATATGAGACATGCAGATTCCTAGACCCTCTTTTTATTTCTGGCTGAATCTTACTTTCCATGTGAACTTAGGCTACAATCTCCCTTGTGCCTCTTTGAACAAGGAGAAAAAGGTATGCCTGTCTCATCAAGGGTAAGGATTCCATGAGCAAATCATACAGCATAGCACAGGCATATTGCAAGCACACCCCACACTATTTTTTTGTATTAGTAGCAGGTGAATAGATGTAGTTAGTTTTCAAAAGTAAACTTACATTCCTCTCTCCTCTTGTAACTTGCAGCAACACTTATCACTTCCTTCCCATCCACCACCCACCTTGTCAAGTCAGAGGCAATTCAAAGGATGGTTCATAACTAGAAATTGTATTATTTCTAAATGTCAGTCGGTGGTATTTTCTTAGGAGAAATAGTTCTTCCAAACACTCCCAAAAGAACATTCTTTGAGAAGTAAAACAACTGAAGGATGAATTTGAAGTTTTGTGTTGATATTTCTTTGATGATTATGCTTGTCTTGCCTGTCTTAATATAACTTCGGGTGAGCTTTGCACATAGCAAAGCAATCTTGGACGTATGAGCCTCCCTGATTGCTCTGATACACTAAGTGTCATAGTTCTCAGTTTTTGTCTTTTAGTGGGGGGGTGTTCTGAGATTTTGTGAAACCAATGAAGATATATATGGTGTATTTTCTTACCCTTGCTGGAAACAATTTTGGACATAGTCTTTTGACTCTTCGTAGACTTAGAAAGATCCTTTACTGAGCTCAGCATTACAGCAGAGTGGTGCTCAGTCATTCCTCTGAAGTGGTTATGCTTCCTTAGCCAGGTGTCCAGTTCCACTGTATGCTTTCTCACTGAGTGAGATTCCTTCCTTCTGCTGGTAGTCAATTCTTTTCTTCTTTGGCAGGAATAGTATCTCTAATTCCTCCACTGGAGACAAGTAATTAATTGCCTATTTGTTTAAGTGCTTGTCTTTCCTCACAATGCTGAAGCCTTATACCAGATAAGACATGGGTAGTCCAATCATATCTTATTAATTATGACATGTACATTCTGAGATTACCACTCTGTCACAATTTATTAGATATATTCTTTTTGCATCTCACACATTTTTTTTTAAAAAGATCAATGTATTGTTCAGGGTTACATAATCACATAACTAGGATGTAAAGTCTGGTGGTTGCTTTCCCAAATCATCTTGGCATTGCCTTTAAGTCACATGACTTACTTGGGAAATGCTTGTAAACTTAATTCATAAATGTAAAAGTTCTCTGAATCCTGATGGTCTTCTGAATAGAATGGAGATAATTTCATTATGTGCACTGAATGAATTCCTTTTTATAAAATAGTTATCGGAGGACTAAGTAGATAACAGATTTTGTGCATTTCTCAGTTTTATCAGAAAGGAAAATTTCCTTTAAGTGAAGATATTGGCAATAGCTATTTTTAATTTATAATTAGTTTTTGAGTCATACCTGATGGTGCTCAGAGCTTACTCCTGCCTCTTTCTTTGAGGATTACTTCTGCTGGTGCTTGGGGGACAATATGGAGTACCTGAATAAAAGCCAAGTCAGCTATGTGCAAGATAAGAGCCTAACCCACTGTAATCTCTCTGGTCCCCTGAATTTCACTTTGTAGGCTAGGATTATAGAATCTCGCTTAAACATAGGTTCTTGTGAAGATTTACCATTTTAAAATGTATTTCCGCAAGAAATATGGCGTATTGCTTAAAAGAAAAAGAAAGGAGTACTAACTAATCTTGTATTATCCAATCTTTGTTGGGGGGGTTGGGCCCCACCCGTTTGATGCTCAGGGTTTACTCCTGGCTAAGTGCTCAGAAATTGCCCCTGGCTTGGGGGGACCATATGGTACGCCGGGGGATTGAACTGTGGTCCTTCCTTGGTTAGCGCTTGCAAGGCAGACACCTTACCTCTAGCGCCACCTCACCGGCCCCGTATTTTCCAATCTTTATTGGAAACAGATCCAATTGAATCTCTGTGATAGGCGTAAACTGGTGAGAAAGACATCTTTAGAGGGATTAATACAGATTGCCACACTACATGCTGTAATATCTAAGTCATAAAAAGTCTGGGATGTATATCTGTAACTCCTTTTTTATACATAAAGAGCCTAAGGCTCATAGAAGGTCTGTGACTGCCCCCACAACACAGACAATGTAAGTGCCACTGTAAAGTTCTAAAGTAGTTGTGTGTGGTCCTAAAACTTCACTCTTTTACCTACAGAAACTTCCTCATTTTTGTTCTTCTGTTTGGAAAGGGGCAGGTGACACTGAAGCCAAAGTAAAGGCCAATGCCTTAATTCTTATTTATATTTTCTTTTATTGGCTTTCTAATGCTTCAATGGCAATGCAGAGCCCCCATATAAAGGCTTTATACAATACTCTGGGAAAATATTGCTGAAAAGATGAAAATAAAAAGGGAAAAATTGAATAAATATTTAGGGTCATCTTCTAAAATCAGGCATGGGGTACAGGGTGAAGCAGCAAGCTAACAGGGGAGATTTTCTACCTTTCCCATATGCAAGACTTTGCTGTGGTAACAAAGAGCTTCTGGACCATCTAAGGAAAACTAGAGGATAGATGTGTTTAAGGCATTTTAGGAGGAAGGAAAAAAGCTAACCCAGCTATATAGATTTTGAAACTCTGGGTTTTAATCATTGTTCTATAAGTCATTGAATTTCAGCAAAATTGTTATCTTTATTGGGCCCCGGTTTCTTTTTCTGTACCTTGAAAATAATAAGCTTACCACATAGAATGCAGAGAGGCCCAAATTAACCTGAAGAAAACTGACAGAATAATGCTTATTTATTATTTTTTGTTTTACTTCTTTGTTTGTTTGCATTTTGGTTTGGTTTGGTTTACTTTTGTTTTTTGGAAAAGCAACTGGTGGTACTTAGGGGTAACCACTGGCTCTATACTCAGGAATCACTCCTGATAGTGCACAGGAAACCAATATAAGATGCCAAGAAATATTATAATGATCTTGGATCTTAAATTAATACAGATTCCTTTTGGGTAAATATTCCATATTAGGCATTACAATTTCTCTAAATTTATGGAGACTGTCATGAAGACAAATATGACAGCTGACACTGGCCAAGATAGGGTTTAAATTTAGAATCTTTTACTCTGTAGTCTTGTGCACATGAACTTACCATCTTTTTTCAATTCTTTGGTTTGGAGGCTTGGGGATCGAGGGATAAGTAGAGATGATAAGACATAGGCTCTTCAATAATGGTGCCTACATTGCTCATATGGGTCAGAGAAATATCCCACACGCAAGTCCTCCATGATAAAAACTATTCATTAATAATTGAATATGCACCTCCCAATTTTCCATATGCTCAGAAATGAAATAGGTATTTTTTCTTTAGGTTTTCTTTCTTCACTATAGGTTCTTTATGTCATAAATCTAAATAATTGAATGTTAAAGAATTAAGAACATGGTAAGAGGTGATAGTAAAAGCTATGTGTTGAGAATGTGAGGGCAGTACTTAAAATGGCTTAGGAATTGCTAAGAGTGAAACCTTCAGTTTACTTCTGGTAAAGTACTATAAGGTAAAGAAAGAAAATATATCTGACTTTAGTAGAAGGCTTTTGTTAAGAGGCTTCTCTGTGCCAAGTGCTATAATAGATCTGGAGGCACAGGAGAATTCTGGCAAATTCTGGATTCCTAAGCACTCCTCTACTGAGCCATGTGAAGTTGCTATGCATCCTGGAAAATAATTTTAGAATTATTTTATACTAGACATGCATTAAGAAGAACACAAAGTGGGTTCTTAAACCAGAGTAGATAGACGCTTCTGGATGGTTTCTTTATATTACCTGAAATACATTTTGAAAGCTTAAATCAAGTACAAAATTTGATAGGGTATTACAGGAAGAAGGAACAGACTAAATAAGCACCATGACAATAAAATTGTCTTTTTGTTCAACGACCCAAGGTAGTTTAATATGACTAATTTACACAAAGTTCAAAAATTGTATTTTTAAAATAAATGTAGGGCATTTTTCTCTCATCCCTTTTTATGTGAAAGAAGAGGAAACATGAGCAGAGGAATTTATTTTTATTTAAGAAAAATCTCTGTCAGTGATGAAAGACACATTTTAAAGCCAGTCTCCAAGGGGATCTCAGTATATGAAAAATAAATTTGGTTTGGGGAGTGGATACAACATGAATTTGATGAATCTATTTTCATGTAAATATTCCTACAGAAATGTATATTAGGACAATCTAAAGAAGCATAAACCCTGCATTATTAGGAAAATTACTGTTTAGAAATAGGATAAAGTAATTAAAATAAGAATAAGAATTGTTTGGAATAGAATTACTAAACTGCTGTGTGGGTAATCTACTTTGGTTTGCCTGGAAGTGTAATCTACTCTGTTGAAGCAGACAGAGGAGTCAATGCTGTTTCAACATAAAAATAAGTTATTAAGTTAAGGGTTCAAAGAGACTTAGAAAGTAATAACACATGCATATAAGAAGCATTTGGAGGAAGAATGTGGGCAGGAGAAGAGCGGGGAAGAAAAGAAAATGAAAAAAAAAATAAGATGACTTTTGTTTTTGCTCTTTTGCCATCACAAGTAACAGCTCAGATGGAAAGTCACTTGAATTTTATCCTTATGGTCCTGGAAAAATTCTGGAAAAGCTAGACAGAACTATATTCCTCTATCAGGTCCCTCCACTCAATAAATACCCTTCTTCAATATGCTAATCATGTAATGATAAGAAAGGCCTAGCAGAAAAACTGCAATTAGAACCTAAGGGAGGGGCCAGAGAGATAGCATGGAGGTAAGGCATTTGCCTTTCATGCAGAAGGTCATTGGTTTGAATTCAGGCATCTCATATGGTTCCTCGAGCCTGCCAGGAGCAATTTCTGAGCCTAGAGCCAGGAGTAACCCCTGAGTGCTGCCGGGTGTGACCCAAAAACCAAACCCCCCCACCCCCTCACCCCCCAAAAAAAAAGAACTAAGGGAAGTCCTGGGCAAGGCTGTATACTTTTGAAGGGATTGCTTTCATTTTGTCTTTTTTTGTTTGTTTGTTTTATTTTTTTCGGTCACACCCAGTGGGCTCAGGATTTACTCCTAGTTTTTGCTCAGAAAATTGTCTGTGATGCAGGGAGCAAACCAGGTTCAGCCTCAAACCGAAAGAGACTGTTTAAGTAGGAGTTTGAGAAGTGCTTCACCTTTAATAAATGCTGTCTCTAGGGTAGAGGTAAACTTTAGAGGTATATCTCAGTGAGTTAATGGGGACTACTTATTTGGGAATTAAGTGTTCTGGCTCTGGGGAGGTTAATTCACTTTATATAATAATCCCAAGTGGTATTAATTACCATGAACATGTTTTTATGCAAAAGATTGTGAGAAAGCAAGCAAGACAGTGATCAAAGTTAGAGCCAATAAGAAAGAAAAGTAAAGAAAGCGAGAAAGAAAAGGAGAGAGAGAGAGAAAGAGAGAGATATTATAAAGATCTATGAATGGGAAACAGGTTTTGGAAATAAAAAATTACTAGAACTCCAAAAAACCTTCTGGGGATAAGGTGGAGGCAATAACACAGCAAGTAGGTTCAATACTCTCTTCTAGGCATACCATATGGTTCCTCCCAGAACCAGGAATAAACCCTGTCAGGGTGCCCCCTCCAAAAAAAAAAAAAAATTCCCATCTGATAGGATCCTCAGAGAGAATAAAGGTTCTTGTATTCCAGGCACTTCATTTAATTTCTAGAGTATCAAACATCACATCAAAATGTCCATCTATTTCTACATATAGATATATATTTAGGATGAAGGTGGGTCTTGTGTTGGGTGTCTTAGAGACATTTTAATTTCTAAATTCAGCCTTATATTTTAGTCTAATTTCTAGATACCAGATTAGTTTTTTGTCTCTCTTTTTTTTTTTTTTTTTTTTTTTTTTTGGTTTTTGGGCCACACCTGGCGGTGCTCAGGGGTTACTCCTGGCTGTCTGCTCAGAAATAGCTCCTGGCAGGCATGGGGGACCATATGGGACACCGGGATTCGAACCAACCACCTTTGGTCCTGGATCGGCTGCTTGCAAGGCAAATGCCGCTGTGCTATCTCTCCGGGCCCCAGATTATTTTTTTAAGACACACAAATAGTTTTTTTATTATATATAATTTTTATTTTGACCATATTGGCTTATATAACTTTCACAGTAGTATTTTAGGTACATATTAACATTAAATCAGGGGAATTACCATCACCAAATTTGTCTTTCCTCCACCCCTGTTCCAATCCTGCATCCCATTTCCCCCACCCTCACCCCCTGGGCTGCTAGAGTAAGTGGTCCCCTCTGTGTCTAGCTTAGTACATAGTGATTATATATCTGTTTGGTCCTAGTACCCTCCCTTATTTCCCTCTCTATGTGAGAGGCCGAACTAGATAGTTCAAGTTATGTGGTTTTGTTTGAAGAAGAGAAAAGCAATAAAGTGGGGGTAAAAATCAAATAAGTTGAAAATGGGTGTAGTCCTTCTAGAGGCTCTCAACCTCAGTTTGAGAGAGGACAGGAAAAAAGTTATTAAAATACCACAATAATACAAAAAGAAATATCAAATAAATATCCAATGAGCACTACAGCACTGAAGGCAAGCACCACATAACTGTCTCTGTCCTGAAATAGAACCATGCCAGAGCACAAAAAGAAAGAGAAAGATAAAATAACATAAAATAAAATTGGAGACATTCACTTCAATATCTGCACCAAAACAAAGAAGTCCCCAAAAATAAAAATAAAAAATAAATAGATAAAAAAGATTATTTTGTGCCATTTTTTTTTCCCTGCATAGGCATAGTAAATATTGGGGGCATTAGAGAGGGAATTCCCTTGGCCTAGGAGATATAAGGTTTCTCCACCCTTGAAGTATAGTGTCATGGGATTGACTGTAGACTCCTTGTCTGTCCACGGACACACAAATAGTTTTATTTTGGTTTTTTGTTTGTCTCTTTATGAGTCATAGGGTTGGGGAGGTATGCCTGGATCAAACCTGGTCCATCATTCGTCAAACCTTGAACACTGACCTTATGCCCATTGCACCCACTATTCTATTTCTGTAGCCCCTGTCTGACTTTGTTCCCCTATCACTTAGTATTACAACATTAATTGTGTGTGAGGGGGAGGAGGCAAAGCTTTATTTTTCAAAAATCTAAAGCAGAATTCTGACACTGAGAGTTTTAATAAATAAATATTTCATAAACTAATTTCTTACAAACAAGTAATTTTCTATGCACTGGGCAATAGGATAATGCGATAAATGCTTGACATGAGTTTATGAAATATAAAGTCATTAGATATATAACAAGGATTTTTGTGTTATAGCTTAGAAATGGATAAACTTTTCTGGAGAAGTGAAAAAGATTAATGAGACAAGAAAAAATTAAACATTAATAAAATATTAAATAGAGTCCTGGAGCATACCATTTTGAGAGGTAGTATTCTGGAGGCCAGAGAGAGAGAGTACAGTGGGTAACATGTTTGCCTGGCATACAGACTGAGAAGACAATCTGGGTTCAATCACTAGTATCTCATGGGGTTCTCCAAGTCTGTCTTCAGTGATCCATGAGGATAGTCCAGAGTAAAACCTAAATACATCCTAGTTTGGCCCAAAATTTTAAAATGGGACTGGGTTAATACTCTGGGAAAACATAGCAAAGCAGACAGGTATTTCCAAGAAGACAAAGAAAAATAGAAACAGAGAACCCAATAAGAAACAGTAGTAATAAAGTTAAAATTGCTTTATCCATAAGAATATGAGTCAAGCTCCAGAAGATGACCTATACATTGTTTACTCATCAATGCTTTTCTATTTTGTGGAGTGAGATTGGGCTCTTCTCAGCAGTGCATAGGACATATTCTTAGCTCTGTTCCAGGTACCGCTTCTGGCAAGCACTGGGGACCACATGGAATGCCAGGGATAGAACCCGGGTCCATCCCAGGTCGCCTCATTGCAAAGTAAATGCCCTACTACTGTGCTATCACTTGGGTCCCCATGGAAATTATAGATTTGGGGTATGAGTAGCAAAAGCAGACTTAATCTAACACATACAGCTGAATCTCAAGGAGGGCAGAAAAAACAATCTCATAAACAACTCAATTGTAATATATTTAATTGGGTATAAAACAGCCAATTGGGAGGCCATGAAAATTGATCTCAATTCTGCTATCTCATGGTTTTGAAAATGCAAGCTGACCCTCTGAAGGCTCTTAGAATTTCTGGAGATACATAACCACCAACATTAACTGAATCCAGAAGACTATAAAGCATTGTATGATGCTTGTAGGGGCCTACCTTTCTTGAAAAACATCTACATCTCCAAGAGAGGAGCCTTACTGATGCTCATGTGCAGTCAGGGAGAAACAAACATCTTCACAGCCTTTATTGACTTTGGCACCTTGATTAGGCTGCGAAAAGTCACATAGAAACAACAACCTGGGCAGCACTGTGCTGTATAGGCTGGGGCTATTAGGTCTCTCTTCCTCATTTATTCACATTGGACTAAGTCTCCCTTTGCTGTAGGAGAGAGTAGCTCCTTTGTCACTCTCACTTAGCAAAACAATGTATTTATTAACAAATATTTTAAAGATCATCAGCATCATAAAATATGACAACAGAATATAGTTTTTAAGAAAAGAAAATGTCTCATTATAGATGTCTTATCTTTCAGACCATTTGTGCACAGTCGAAATTATTAAATATAAAGTAATGAATTACATCAATACTGGCTCTCATTTTTAAAAAATATGAAATTGAAATGAGCCTTACTCTGCTGTGCCTATTTAATAGGGTTATGTTTTAAACTGGCTTGAAATCAATGGTTTAACTTGGGAAGAAAGGTATCTCAGGGTTTCATAAAATGTCACATGAATCAGTAAACGTTTATTATATTGGCTGCCCACATATAAATAAAATCAATTACCTTTCTGTAAAGAACAGTGACATGTCAGAAGATAAACACAAAAATATAAATCTCATTTTCAGTAAGAAAAAATGCATTTAGAGTGTACATAACACAAAATTTTTCATCCATATTTGAAAGGAAAACATGTAAAAGTGGCTTCAAATAAAAGTAATACACCCATTTTCCTGTACAAGAAAGCAGGTTATTTTCAAGTTACTGTGAGATATATAGGTCTCTGAATCCTTCATAGTTGTCCCAGTTTGTGTTGAATATAAAGGACATAATGGTAAAAAAAATAGTGAGTTCCCAACAAAGACTTTAAATTTTTATCATTAATATAACATCACTAAAGTATTTATACTTGTTTTTCAAATACCCTTACATATAACTAAATAATAAACACAAATTCAAAAGGCATATTCTCATGGAAAAATCTGCAAGTGTCACTATCAAATGTTATTTGGATAAAGTAAATTATAGAAGTCTTTGAAGCTATCAAAAGAAGATTTATATCTTCCTTGCTCAAAACACACTAGACTGTAAATAAAAGATATAGAATAACAAGTAAAACTATCAAAAATAAAATTATTAAATAACAGCAACTGCTGCCCAAGACCCAAGGCTGCCATACTGGGATAAATCCCACTCAGAAGAGCCTATGGAAGCCACATCATCAGAGTGAGTTGGCTATGCTCACGAAGAGCAGAGCCAGAGGAGCTTGATCACTCCACTTCACTCAACAGCTATGCATATCTCCTAGTCAATAAACCCCAGTTCATTTTCACACAGAAAACATCCCACTACATGCATGACAATGACAAAACAATGCAGGCTAATCCCATGCATAGAGAATGTAAATAGCAGCTCTGATGACACAAAAAGTACTAACCACTTATTTATCTTCTCAAATAAGGAGTTTAGAAAAGCCATATGGAGGATCTTCATAGAAGTCAAAGAAAGCATGGATTGAGATGAAGGAACCACAAATAAGAATCAAGAGGTTATAAAAATAAAAATGAGAAAACTCCAAACTGAAATAACAGTACTGAAAAACTTGATAAGTGAAGTAAAAACCTCATTTGAAAGCCTCTCCAACAGAGTGACAGCAGCTGAGGACTGAACTAGTGAGCTGGAAGATGAGATGCATTACAACTCCACACACAACAGAAGAGATTGGAAAAAAGCCTTAAAACAATTGATCAGACAATGGAAAAAATCTCCAAAGAATGCA
This sequence comes from Suncus etruscus, assembly GCF_024139225.1. Classification (NCBI taxonomy): domain Eukaryota; kingdom Metazoa; phylum Chordata; class Mammalia; order Eulipotyphla; family Soricidae; genus Suncus; species Suncus etruscus. The sequence goes on along the minus strand of NC_064861.1, from coordinate 59,253,724 downwards.
AACAAGCAAAAATAGAAGTCTTCAATAAACTCAACAGAAACAACATTAAGATTCATTGGTGTCCCAAAGACCCAGGAAGAAATTCCCAGTAAGTATTAATAGTAATCGATATCATTGCAGAGAAACTCCTGCATGCAAAAATACTACAGCTGAAAGAGATCCAAAGAAAAGCACTTTAAGACATATCCTAGTCACTTTGATGAATCATACAGATCAGGATAATATACTGAAAGCAGAAAGATCAAAAAGAGAAATTACATTCAAAAGAGCATCATTAAGATTTACAGTGGATCTGTCAGAAGAGACCCTCAAGGCCCAAAGGCAGTGATGAGAAATAGTGAAAAAATTTACCTAGAATACTTCATCCAGCCAGACTCACATTTAGATTTGAAGGAAGAATACATAGCTTCATAGAAGCATCAAAACTGCTCAAAAAATTTCCAAACTCAAAACCAACCTTAAAAGTCAAGATCTAAGGTCAATTTTAAGACAAGACAGACCAACATACACACCAAACTCTTACACAAAGATGACACTAAATCCCATGACAATTACCGTATTTTCCGGTGTGTAAGACGACTGGGCTTATAAAACAACCCCCTGCTTTTCCTGTTAAAATATAGGGTTTGGGTTATATTCACCTTATAAGACTACCTCTTTTTTAACACATACCAAATGGAAATTAAAAACGTAAGAAAAAAAAAAAAAGAGTAGAAACCCTCAAAGGTTAACAGTATATGTTTAATAAAGCTAGACTTTGGAGTGCCAACAATTTTTTTACATTTGTCATTTGTAGCGAGTGACTGCGATTTGTTTTTGTTTTTTGGGCCACACCTGGTGATGCTAAGGGGTTACTCCTGGCTATGCTCTCAGAAATCACTCCTGGCTTGGGGGACCACATGGGACGCTGGGGGATCAAACCTCCGTCTGTCCTAGGCTAGCTCGGGCAAGGCAGACACCTTACTACTTGTGCCACTGCTCCGACCCCCGTGACTGTGATTTTTTAATTGTGATCTACATTGAGAGCAGGAAGAGAGGGGCTCCTCCAAAAGCAGCTGGCTGGGGTGCAGTGATTAATAGAACAGTTAGAGGGAGACAGAGCGCCTCCTCTGTGTTCCACAAAAGCTGAACAGAGGACTGAGCATCTGAAAGCCGGATACCCAGAAGCTGGAAGAGATGTGGTGCTGGATAACTCTGCTCCTCTACGTGCCCTGAAAGATAAATTAGAACAGAGGACTGAGCACTGGAAAGCCGCATACCAGCGATGACACCCAGCAGCTGTATGAATGCAGCACTCATTAACTCAGCTCCTCTGTGTGCCCTGAAAGTTTAATTAGGGCAAATAGAAGACAGAGTGATGATGCCTGGAGCTGGATAGGATGTGGCAGTAAGAGGGGGGTAGAACACTGGTCCCTGAAGCTGGAATATTAGCATGCCATATACCAGTGTATAAGACAACCCTGACTTTTAAGAAGTGTTTATGAGTTAAAAAGTCATCTTATGGGGATAGAGCAGTGGTGTAAACAGTAAGGCATCTGCCTTGCCTGTGCTAGCCTAGGACAAACCAGGGTTTGATCACCTGATATCCCCCTTAATAGGGGGGATCCCCAAGCCAGAAGCGATTTCTGAGTGCATAGCTAGAAGTAACCCCTGAACATCACCGGGTGTGGCCCAAAAAACAAAAAAAAAAGTTGTCTTATATACCAGAAAATATGATATATCTGTCAACATTAATGGACAATTGACAAAATGCACCAGTTAAGAGACAAAGAGTAGCAAAATGGCTCAAAAAGCTGAATTCATGTTCTGCTGTATACAAGAAACACATCTGAATAGTCAGAACAAACATAGACAAAAATCAAAGTTTGGAGCACAATCATCCAAGCAAACTACACCCGACACTTTAGACTTAAAAAGGCCATGAGAGACAAAGATGGACATTTTGTAATAATCAAGGGATATGTACAACAGGAAGAAATAACACTCCTAACATATAAACATCTAATGAGTAAACAGCAAAATATTTAAAACAATTGTTAATAAATCTGAAAGAAGACATCAATAGCAACATATAATAGTGGGAGATCTTAATGCTGCCCTGCCACCCCTTGAAAGGTTAACCAGGAAGAAACCTACAAAGCAAACACTATCTTTAAAAGGAGAAATGAAATGAAATGAAAATTAAATGAAAGAAAGTGGCCTAGTATGTATATATCATGTATATATATATAAATGAAATAAAATAAAATGAAAGTGGCCTAGTATGTATATATATAAATATATATACATATATATGTGTGTATGTGTCCTCCATGTCTCCAACCCCAGAAAAATGAATACACATTCTTCTCTATTGCACATGGGTCATTCTCCAGGATAGATGACATGCTGCCCCATAAAACATACCTCCATAAAATCAAGAGGATAGAGATTGTACAAACTAAATTGTCAGATCACAATACACTGAAAATAGAAGTGAACTACAAAGACAAAGAGGAAAAACTTTTAACACCAAGAAATTAAACAGCTCACTACTGAGCAAACAGTGGGTTTTAGATGAAATAAAAAAAGAAATGAAAAGGTTACTGGAAACAAATGAGAATAAAGATAAAAATTATCAGAATGTGTGGGACACAGCAAAAGGATACTAAGAGGAAAATTTTTAACTTTATAAGCACACAATAGGAGGAAGAAGGGGCATACATAAATAACTTAATGACACAACTTATAAAATTAAAAAGTTATCAACAAAATGAACAAAATTTGGTAAGCAGAAGGAAATAACAAAGCTTTGAGCAGAAATTAATGATGTGAAAATCCAAAGAACAATTCAACAGACCAATAAAAGCAAATTAGTTCCTTGGAAAAAAATCATCAAGATCAATAAATCACTAGCAAAACTCACAAAGAAAGGGAGAGAAACTAATAAATTGAATTAGAATTGGAAAGGGGGAGATCACTACTGTTGTGTATGTAAACATTTTATGGGATTATTATGTTACTGACCCTACCCTAGGGTGTGACCTGGCATTCTGCCCTCACCTAGGGTGGTACCTGATTCTGCTTCCACCATTGGGTGGTATCTGATTCTGAGGGATAACAACAAGGGTCTGTGGAAGGTGAGGGGCTTTTGGCTGGAATTGATGCTGAGGCTTTGGACTTCACTCTTGTCCGCCGAATAAAGCTAATATTTCCACAAGCCTGACTGTCTGTGAGTGTTTACCTGCCTCAGAACCACCGGCTGAACAGGGTGGCAGATGCGTGCTCTGGGATGGAAGGGAAAGATCTCATCCTTCATCCCTCCCTCAGTCAACCTCTTCAGGGGCTGACTTTCCACACAGTACAATACTACAGAGATTCAAAGGTTAATCAGAGACTATTTTGAGAAACTCTATATCACAAAACAAAAGAATCTAGAAGAAATGAATAAATTCTTAGACTCATAAATTTTCTCAATTAAACCAGAATGATCTAACATATCTAAAATGACCCATAACTATTGAAGAAATCAAAATGGTAATCAAAAGTCTTCCCCAAAATAATAGCCAGGTCCACATGGATTCACTAAAGAATACTTTTAAACCTATCATGGGGACATACTACCAATTCGTTTCAGGCGTTACCAGAAAATTGAGGAAACAAAAACTGCCAAATAGTTATTACAAAGTTAACATAACCCTGATACCAAAACCAGACAGAGATAATGCAAAAAAAATAAAATAAAATCCAATACCTCACAAGGTCATACACCATCACCAGGTAGGTTTCATTCCAAAGATGCAAGAATGGTTTAACATAGGCAAATCAATTAACATGGTGCATCATATCAACAAAAGAAAAAAATAAAGAACCATATGATCATATCAATAGATGCAAAAAAGCATTTGATATGATCCAACACCCATTCATGATAAAAACTCTCAACAAGATTGGAATGAAAGAAACTTTTATCAATATAATCAAGGCTATTTAGCACAAATATTACACTCAATGGAGATAAAATAAAAACCTTTCCTCTAAAATTTCATACAAGACAAGGTTTCCCCTTCTAAGCACTTTCAATTTAACATAGTATTGGATTTACTTGCAATAGCAATTAGGCAAGAAAAAGATATCAAGGATAGATATCCAGATAGGAAAGGAAGAAATCAAGCTCTCACTGTTTACAGATGACATGCTGCTATATTTAGAAAACCTTAAAAACTCTACCAAAAAGCTTCTAGAAACAATAGATTCATATAGAAAATTAGCAAGCTACAAAATTAACATGCAAAAGACTAACATGTAAAAATCAATGGTACAAAAATAATGATAGAGAAAAAAAGGACATTACAAAACAATTTCATTTATATTAGTGCCACAGAAACACAGATACTGTGAAGTCAACTTAATTAAAGAGGTGAAGGACCTATACAAAGAAAACTACATAACCCTGCTTCAAGAAATAAAAGGGACACAAGGAAATGGAAACACATAGCCTGTTCATAGATTGGGAGGATTAACATTATTAAAATGGCGATAATTCTCAAAGCATTGTACAGATTTAATGCAATTCCTCTAAAGATCCCCATGACATTCTTCAAAGAAGTGGATCAAACACTCCTGAAATTTATTTGGAACAATAAATACCCACAAATAACTAAAGCAACATTTAGGAAAAAGAATATGGGAGGCATCACTTTTCCTCAACTTTAAATTGTACTACAAAGCAATAGTCATTAAAACAGCATGGTATTGGAATAAAGACAGACTATCAAATCAATGGAATAGACTTGAGTATTCAGAGAATGTTCCCCAGACTTACAATCAATTAAGCTTTGATAAAGGACAATAAATGCAGAGTGGATTAAGGAAAGCCTCTTCAGCAAGTATTGTTGTTGTGACAACTGGTTAGCCACATGCAAAAAAGTGAATTCAGATCTCTATCTAGAAACATGCACAAAAATCAAATCCAAATGGAATAAAGACCTTGATATCAGACCCGAAACTATAAGATATATAGAACAACGCAAAGATAAATAAAACTCCTTGACATTGAGACTAAAGGCATCTTCAAGGAGGAAACATCACTCTCCAAACAAGTGGAAGTGGAGATAAACATACAGGACTATAATTAGCTCAGAAGCTTCTACACTTCAAAGGAAATAGTCTTTAAATCACAACAGCCACCCACAATATGGGAGAAACTATTTACACATTCAGATAAGGGGCTAATATCTAAGATATATAAAATACTGACAGAAATTAACAACAACTAAAATAGGCAACTAATCTCATCAAAAAATGAGAAGAAGGGGCCGGGAAGGTGGCGCTAGAGGTAAGGTGTCTGCCTTGCAAGTGATAGCATAGGACTGTGGTTCGATCCCCCGGCATCCCATGTGGTCCCCCCAAGCCAGGGGCGATTTCTGAGCACATAGCCAGGAGTAACTCCTGAGCGTCAAATGGGTGTGACCCAAAAACAAAAACAAAAAAAAGAGAAGAAATGAATAGATACTTCCTCAGATAAAAAATACAAATGGCCAAAAGGCATATGAAAAAAATGTTCCACATCACTAATCATCAGGGAGATGCAAATCAAAATAACAATGAGGTACCATCTCATGCCAAAGAGACTGGCACACATCACAAAGAATAACAACCGAGTTGGCAGAGACATGAAGAGAAAGAAACTCTCATTACCTGCTAGTAGGAATGCCTTCTAGTCTAGTCTTTATGGAAAAAATGTAAAGATTCCTCAAAAAACAGGAAATTGAGCTCCCATATGATCCAGCTATACCAGTCACAGGAATATATCCTAGGAACACAAAAACACAATACAAAAATGCCTTCTGCACACCTATATTCATTGCAGCACTATTTAAAATAGCCAGAATATAGAAACAACCCAGATGCCCTTCAAACTGAATGGCTAAAGAAACTGTGGTACAAATACACAATGGAATACTATGCAGCTATCAGGATAGATGAAATCATGACATTTTCTTATACTTGGATGGGCATGGCAATTATCATACTGAGTGAAATAAGACAGAGGGAGAGAGAGGCACACACACAGAATATCTCATTCACCTATGGTATTTAAAAAATTCCTCCCTAGGCATCCAAAAACTACAGAAGTACTTCATGTACTTCATGTATTCAGAATATTCCTTATTCTTATGTTATGTTTTGCATATACAGAATGTTTATTTTGTATTCTGCCCTTTCCCACACCCATACAAAGCTCTTTTTTACTCCTTAACTCTCTAACCCCCTCTCAAACATCACTAACCTACATTACTCTTTTTAACTTCAGTAGTGTACAATCCTAATCACAGTCCAAAGATGTGCATTGTGTGTGACAACCCCAAATTGTTTCAAGATACATAAAATGGACACGTATTTCTTTAGAATATTTTGTGGTTTTTTTTGGACAGCTATAATTCTTACTAAATTTTTTCTTATACAGTGATGATTCTAACCACTTTTTATCTTCTCTTTTTGAGCTGTTTAACAAGGAATTTTGGTGGAAGAGTCCCCCAGTTTAATGCTTATGATTGAACCATGTCATGGGAATCATTGTAATTGTTCTTATGGCCCCCATATGCGCCAATAACACCACGTGGCATTGCTTCTTATTTGCATAGGCACATTAAAATGGGAAAATACTATACATACAAATAAGATCCTATTTAATAGAGATTGGAACACACAAATCTTGTAGTGCAGAGGGACCTTACACCCTGAACATTGACATAACGACCTGGCACAGACCTCAGAAGAAAGGGCATAATCCATTCTCCCCTGAACCAGGGAAGCCATCCACGAAACATCCAGGCTGGTTTATAACATCATCTGGAATCAATCCTCTACCACGGAAGACCTACACTGCTCAGACTTTGACCTGCTCAAAAGAGACTTCCCTTGACACTGAGAAGACTTAACAACAACAACGACCTGTTTACAGGACAGGGCTCCCTGCATTGCCCTTTGATTGTGAGGTGAAAGGAGAGGATGCTCCACATCCTGACTTCAATGTGAGATATGCAGATTCCAGGATCTTTAATACAGAAACATGATACCAACAACAGAGACTGTGTGAAAAATAAAAGTGTGTTGGCACTACAGACAATGTATTGGATTGGACGATCTAGCTTGCCTGAAGCCTAGACTTGGTCTTATGCCAGGAAACTTTAGGGGTCGGGTCTCTTTGTACTTAGGCCAGGGTTATTTCTTTCCATGTCCCTCATATTTTGGTGGGCCTATGCAAACAACAATTGCCACTCTAGCGCCATTTTTACTGTGCTCCTTTGACTCTAATCTTTAAAAAGAACTCACTTAAAATTTGAGGTTAACGTAAGCTAATATGCATGTATATGGAAATGTAAGAAAATACTATGCCTGTAATGTTTAAGGAGTTACGTAAGTTTTATGGCTTTAGATAGCTTTGTGTACTGTTAAGAAATATTATAATGTGTTACAATCTGGGGACTTGAGGGACAAAGTAATTGTACATGGATTCTGTCTTATTTATCTTAATGTTCTTTGGCTGAAATTTCAAAGTTAAGATATCAGCAAGGGGACTTCTGAGAATTATGTTATGGGTGATTGTCCTTCCACTGTAACTTTACCTTGTCCTCTTTCTTTGTACCTTTGTTCTCATAATTAAAAATAAAAAAAAATTGTAGATATTGAAAAAAAAAGAATAATGTGCAGATACATGAACTTCCTCATTCTCCAAATTTAAAACATCTGCTGTCCAATATCTCACTTTTTTTCATGATCAAAGAAACAACAGGATCTTTCAAAAGTATACTAGGCTTTTGGAAAAGACAATGAAGTATGTATCCGTTTAAAAAAAACATTTATTCAAAAGAACTAAAAAATAAATAAATAAATAAATAAATAAATAAATAAATAAATAAATAAGACATTTTTGTAATAATACTTAGAGACAATAGAGATGAGGGCTAGATGGACTGGCTCAGGATATGAAGCTTACCTTAACGAGTGGTGAGTTCAGTTAGAGAAATAACTACACTAACAAGTATCATGACAATGTTAATGAACGTGAGAAGTAGAATGCCTGTCTCGAATACAGGCAGTGGCTAGAGGAGGAGGGAGATTGTGGTCATTGGTGGTGAAAATGTTGCACTGGGGGTGTTCTTTTTATATCTGGAACCCAACTACAAACATGTTTGTAATCATAGTGCTTAAATAAAGATATTATTAAGAAAAGACAAGTTGAATTTTACCAAAATATGAACAGCATCTATTAGATGTTATCAGGCAATTAGAAGTAGATTTTATCTCTAACATTTTACTAGCTGCTTGTTTTGTAGTTATTATCAATACTTTTAGCAAATAATACAAATGAAGTATCCTATGTATTCATAACCTTAGAGAAACTTGCCCATGTTCATTTACTCTATCATATTCCTATTTTCATCTTCTAAAACTGGAGAAAATTATATAAGGTGAAGCTTACCACAAAGAGTGATGACTGCAATTAGGGAAATAAATACAATAACAACTACCATGACAATGTTAATGAGTGAGAGACTATTATGCCTATCTCAAATACAGGTTGGGGATGGGGATAGAAGGAGATGGGGGGCATTGGTGGTGGGAATGTTACACCAGTGAAGGGGGGTGTTGTTTTTATGACTGAAACCCAACTACAAACATGTTTTTAATCATGGTGCTTAAAGAAAAATATTATTTTAACAATAGAAGAAAAATATATAAGATAATTGGGTTTTCATTTTGAGTCCACAGAGTCCCATATTTTTGTGCATTATTCAAAGATAGCTCTTTACTCAGTGATTTATTAACAAATAATAGGTCTCTGCTATCTGGTGGGCTTCAGCAGGAGTATATTCTTGAATGTTTCATTGGAATGCTATCTGGATTACTTTGAAAAAAAAAAGCTAATTCTCATGAAGCACTCCTGTCACACAGGTTTTCTGACATAATTACCTGGGGTGTGTGTGTGTGTGTGTTAGATTAGAGTCAGCATTTTATTTATGAACCATGCCTTGCAGACTTAAAACTACTCAGGACTCTGGTTTCAGGGAACCATATACACTTTGATGGATATAGCTAGTTTAGCTACATGCAAGGCAGCTCCTTAATCTGTAGTAACTTTCTGGTCCCTGGCAGGTGAGGTGGCGATGTCAGTATTTCAAAATTCCCTGAACATTAAAGCTGTAGACCAACTGAAGAGAAAGATCTGCTTATGAGTCAGGAAAACCCAAACATTTTTTTCTCCAGGGGGTATGTGTTTAGACCTGCATTTGTTCAACTTAAGCAACTTGAAGAGGTAAGTTCTGGGTTAGAACTTTTTGAAAGACAGACTGAATTATCTTTCAGGTCTCAGGAAACTTTTGCTATACTCTGAGTATACTTCTTTGACAACCTCAGTGGAGGTCCTTCCTTCTCTCTCCCATGCCTTATTCTTCATGTCACCCTCTGTCTCTTTTTTTCTAGGAGGAACCATCCTAGTCAAAGCATCATTAGGGAGAGAGACACCATATTTCTGTATGCCAGAGAATGAAAATACTCCAAGCTGTCCTTTACACTAGGCCTTCCATTTTGTTTCAGTTTCCAGAGAGAAAACTTATAGGTAGCACACCATGTTTCACACACATTTAATTTAATTTAATTTAATTTAAATCCTTAAATTAAAATTTATAACAAGGGGTAGAGCAATAGCACAATTGGTAGGACATTTGCCTTGCATGCAACTGATCCAGGTTTTATCCCTGGCATGGTCCCCTGAGCCTGCCAGGAAGAATTTCTGAGCACAAATCCAGGAGTAACCCCTGAGTGCCACCAGGTGTGGAGCGCAAAAATAAACAAAAAAATATTGATAACAAACAGAGATCTGTCACATAGTCAAGCTATTGGTTTAGAACAAATCAGAGATAGAGGCATATTGCTTCTAATTAAAGAGGGATTTTTTTTCTGCCTTCTTTATATATTTTAGGTGTTTTCTCAGTTTACTACACTGAGTACATGTTACTTTAACAAACAGCCAAATAACATTAGTAATAATAATATGTTTTCCTTCAGAAAACGAAAAAATGCTGATGTGAGTCACAAGTGAGTTTGGCTTGAAAGCAACTGGGAAAATTGCCATGGGGCGCTTCTGCTCTCACCCTCACTCCCAAGTTCCTTTCAAAATTTAACATCAATAGTCTATAACACGCCTAAATATTTGCACTTTGCAATTTTATTCCTTTCACCCAATAAACTCTGTTTCTCTAATTTCTTAGTTCTGCAGAATTTAAAATGTGCTTCTCTCTTTGAGCTGAAATCAGGTCAATTTTATTGGCTCTTAAAAATAGGTAGTTAGTTGGTTAGCAAGACTCTGAAAAGGTATCAAATGACGCCACGTTTATGGAAATAGCTTTAAATAGATTCCAAGTTTATGGAAAGATTGAACCTCAACCATGCTGAGTGCAGCAGAAAGCAGAAATTAAGTCTTCCCTGAGGATGGTGGCCTGTTTAATATAATTTTTAAAGATAAAACATCTTTAAATTAGGAGGAGGGCAGCATTTTTTTTTTGACCACCAAGGGAAATAGACCATGTAAATGCCTGAAAGAGTGAAGAATAAAAGCGAATTGAATAAGAAAAGATGAGAAACAAAATAATGTCACAAATCCTAAGATGATAAAAGTCTATCCTCTGGGGAACCACTTTCAAAAGCGTCCTCTCCAAGAACACTCTTCCCTATGCAGCATTGGTTTTTGCAAATAGGCCTCAATTACATGGCTTGATTATTGATTCAGTCCAACATCTTATGCTCCAACTAGACTCAGTGCCCTTTCTTCTTCCTCTATGTCCTTGCCGGGCAGGATAAAGGGCAGCTCCACAGAATTGCAAATTCTTTTCTCTGGGGCAGGGAATAGGAGAAACACATCTACAAAGTGATAAATGTTACAGGAAGTATTTTAGGGTTACAGTACGGTTTGCTGCTTTCTCATCTTCTTGGCACAACACACAACACAGCCACCAAAATGTAAGACTGTGTGTGTGTGTTTGTGCATGTAGATGTAGTTTAATATTTGCATATCTTGGACTATCTTTACATCTTAAAAGCAAAATGCATATTATTTGTAATAATGCAGTTCAGGCCAGGATTTGTTTTTGTTCTTTCTCTGGATCATATCTGACCTTTCCAGATGAAAACATACTTTAGAAGAGAAGGCAATTAAATGTTTGTAAGAAACAGACTAGAAGGCCAGTCTCTGAACTCCTGAATTCATTTTCTTTCCAGTGTACAGTACTTCTTAAGCGTTCATATGTACAAGTATTACTTGGCATTTTGTCTAAATGCTTACTCTGATTAAACCCACCTAATATACTATATTTATAGTAAGTTCCAGGACTGCTGGGCCAAGCACCACACTTCAAGAAACTAAATATTAAATGACACTAGCTAGCCAGAGCCCATTAGTTAATCATAGTTTGGGCTGAAGATGCTGAAATAAACTTTTTTTTAAGGGTAATTTTTCTTGCTTCTAGTAAAAGGATACTAAGGAGGCCATGAAGAAGTTGGAGAACACAGTGTGACTTCTGAGTAATTAATATGTGCTGTATCTTGAGGTAGGAATCATGGTTGACATCTGTTTATCCATCAAGTCATCTAATGCTCACAGAAACAACTTATTGTTTTATCTTTTCTATCCCCCATGAACTAACCTCAGTAAGATTTGGGGGTTTCACTAAGGTGACCCAGAAAAAAAATCACAGGGCAGAGATCCAACCCAAGTCTGACATGGAACCCTATGTCATATATATATGTATATGTATATACATGTATATGTCTATGTATATGTCTATATATGTATATTGTGACACAGTGAAGATTGTGTATATATTGTGACACAGTGAAGATTCAAACTCATTCAAGATTCAAAACTCAAGATTCAAAGTCATTAAAACACACCTGTGTCCTCATTTGTTTTTTCAGTGGGTTTTAATATTTTAAAGAAGGTATGCCATGAATATAGCAGCTGTTTTACTGGCAGTTTCAGGTTGTTATGAGTTTTTTTAGCTTGGAGAGTTTGCATGCTGTCCTGAGATGTAATTTTGGACACATACTAAAATAACTTTGACTTTCATCCCTCCTATGTGGAAGATGAAAATCTTTAAAAGCTAAAGCCCAAAGAAATGTAAATACAGCTTATTCAGTCCTGGCATTTCAAAAGAGGTCACCCCCAGCAGCAGTACCAGCCCTGGCCTATTATCAGGCTTTCTGTCACTCATGTTGATTAAGGTTGATAAATGGTGCAAAGCACTTGGAGTAGGTCAGAGGGCACAAAGAGATGTAGCTGGCTTGAAAAGGACTGTATTACCCAGGAATAGGAAAGCTTACCCCTTTCTCTACCTTTGCTTCCAGAAAGGAAATATTCTTTCAGAGACAGAGCAGATACCTCACAATTTCCACATGAGGTCATTGAACCAAGTCACAGATTCTGCCAAGTTGAGAAGAAGCAGATTGAAACATCTGTTTCCCAGGGCATTTCTACAGTTAGGAGTGAGGTTGTTAGAACATCTTTAGAGTTAGTGCAAAGGAGGACTAGTGAAAGAGGAAGCCTCAGATTCCCCTTTACTAGCTTTTATGAGCAACTCGACTTGAGTTCTCTCCATCCCACACTTCAAACAAATTCTTGAAAATTCCCACACATTTTCTTAGAATGCGAAATGAACAAGTTCCCAAGCCCTTAGATTCTGTCCTTTGGTGCAGAGGAAATGGGAGATAACGGAAATCGTAGGCAAATGGTCAGATAGATAACTTAAAAGACCCTAAATCAGACAAACCGCTCTAAAAAAAAAAACCCTTATTTTCTCTGTAATATTCTTGCTACCTAATACGTAATTGAATGACCCAGTTTTCCTTTAAAAATTAATCCATATATAACTTAGTCCTATCTAAATTTCTCTTTGGCTGGGAAGTTTTTTTCTGGTCTACTTTCTAATAAACGTTTCTATTTTCTAATTGTGAGTGAGCACCCTTATTACTCAATATTTTCAATTTTGAAAATATTGAAGAACCTGGAAACCAAGACTAAACCTACCATTGCTACTCCTGCATCAGCTGGGAAGCAGAGATGCTTTTGTGAGATAAAGGAAATGTCCTTTAGTGCTAGTTCATTTCTATTTCTCATGGGATATGATGTATCTTATCCCATTATAATTCTGATTTCTACTGCAATGTAGTTTTCTTATTTGTTCCCCCTCCAAAAAGCAAATGTCTAATACCAGATGGATATAATATTGATTGATCTCTCTACTAGAGAAAGTGTCAAATTGCACAAATGAATGAAAGTTCTGCTTTGCAAGACTTTTCCTTTCTGGTCCAGATGTCAATTTTAATTCCAGACTGTTGTTAGGCTTCTGCCCTACAAGTTTGGAATTTGAGGTTTCAATGATGCCTGCTTTAGGTTGCATTAGTCAGAATAATTCAAACAACTCAAAGAAAGAGGTTACATATGGCAAACTTATAGTAACATGTTTTAACTTAGAAAGTGGTACTTAGACTAAGGTGTGGGAGTAGATATGGAGACATGTGGTATAATCTCTACCTGTTTACGTTCATGGATGTTCTGGAAACCTGTGCTTAAAATTTTACAACACAAACAAAATTAATGAAGGCAATAACCACTTATTTTCTCTGGAATTTTTTTTCTTTTTTCCAGGATTGGTGGTGAGGTGGGATTGTAAGTCTTGATTCTTTAATCTCCAGGTCAGTTCTGGAACCTATCTCTCATCCTTACAAGATATCTAAAAGTTGGGAAACTACACCTGCCCAGTGGGGCCCGACTGTGAAAAATTGTGAGTTCTGCCTGTGTGTATCTGTCTCCTGTCCTGTCACATGAAACTCTTGGGAGTGGGCCAAAAAGAGGCTCCAGAAAACTCGCACTCCCAGAAGCTCATTCTAGGGTGGGAACACCAAGGAACTGCTTCATAACGTAAAAACCGGCTATAAGCAGTACTTTGCAGAAGTCAGGTCCACTGTTTGTGACATCAGGCTGGGAAAATCTACAAAACTACGCCTGCCCAGTGGGGCCCGACTGTGAAAAATTGTGAGTGCTGCCTGTGTGTGTCTGTCTCCTGTCGTGCCATGTGAAACTCTTGGGAGTGGGCCGAAAAGAGGCTTCAGAAGAGCAGCTCCGCTTCGCTGGCCATGCTCTCTTTCTAAGGAAAGAATACCATCGCAACAAGAAGAAAAAAATCACACTAAGAATTGTGCTGGATCACTCTAGCCCAGCATTTCTCTCCGATCTGTCTTCTATGCTGCGTGCTCAGGCCTAAGATTTGATCCTGAGAAAGGCTTCATCCACAAAGGACTCCCCTCCCTTGGAGGCAAGTCGACCCACCCAGAAAGGGTGGAGCCAGTGGAGTGTGGCTGCATACATCATTTAGCCAATGAATACCACCACAACACGTAGAAAAACCCACAATACAAGTGTGACAATGGGGAAACAACGTAGGTCAGCATCAGACATAGAGAATAAAGATGACAATTCTGATGACCAGATAATGACCAACCAACGAATCAATCTCTCAGATAAGGACTTTAGACAAGCAATATGGAAGATGCTCAAAGAAATCAAAGAAACCATGGATCAAATTGCACAGAACACTAACAAGAAACAAGAAAATATGAAGACAGAAATCACAAAACTCCAAAGTGAAATAACATGTCAACTAACAGGCCTGAAAAACTCAGTAAACGAAATGAATGACAAAATGGATAAGCTCTGGGACAGGGTAACAGAAGCTGAGAATAGAATTTGTGCTGTGGAAGATGAGATAAATAACAATTCCGTACAGCGGGAGAGATTGGAAATAAAAACTTAAAGCAAATGAACAGACAATGAAAAAACTAGTCAACGAATGGGAACAGATGAAAATAGAAGTCAATGATAAGCTCAACAGAAACAACTTAAGAATTGTTGGAGTCCCATGGACCCAGGAAGAAAATTTCCAGGAAGAATCAATGGTCAAGGACATCATTAAACATAAATATCCAGAGCTAAAGAATATATGTGATCAAATCCTCCATGCTTGAAGAGTACCATCCAAAAGAGACCCCAGAAAAAATACCCCAAGACACATCCTGGTCACAATGATGAATCCCACAGATAGAGACAGAATTCTGAAAACTGCAAGATCAAAAAGGGAAATTGCATTCAAGGGAGCATCCTTGAGATTTACAGCAGACCTGTCACCAGAAACACTCAAGGCCAGAAATCAGTGGTGGGATATTGTGACAAGACTGAATGAAATGAATGCTTCACCTAGAATACTGTACCCAGCAATTCTTACTTTCTGGATTGACTGAAGAATACATGGTTTCACAGACAAAAAACAGCTCAGAAACTTTACAGACTCAAAACCAGTCTTAAGAGAAAAACTGAAAGACCAATTTAAGACAAGACTAACCAAAAGACACACCAAATTTTGATATAAAGATGGCATTAAATCCCAGGACAATTCTTTCTCTCTATGTCAATAGACTAAATGCACCAGTTAAGAGACACATAGTGGCTAAATGGATCAAAAAACTCAATCCAACCTTCTGCTGCCTACAAGAATCACACCTGAATAGTCAGAACAAACATAGACTCAAAATAAAAGGCTGGAGAAAAATTATCCAAGCAAACGGAGCAAAGAAAGCCTCTTCAACAAGTGGTGTTGGCACAACTGGCTAGCCACTTGCAAAAATCTGAAATTAGACCCCAGCTAACATCATGTATGAAGGTTAAATCCAAATGGATGAAAGACCTCGATATCAGACCTGAAACCATAAGATACATAGAACAACACTTAGATAAAACACTCCAGGACATTGAGACTAAAGGCATCTTCAAAGAGGAAACTTCACTCTCCAAGCAAGTGAAAGCAGAGATTAACAGATGGGAATATATTAAACTGAGAAGCTTCTGCACCTCAAAAGAAATAGCGCCCAGGATACAAGATCCCCCTACTGAGTGGGAGAAACTATTCACCCAATACCCATCAGACAAGGGGCTAATCTCCAAAATATACAAGGCACTGACCGAAATTTACAAGAAAAAAACATCTAATCCCATCAAAAAATGGGGAGAAGAAATGGACAGACACTTTGACAAAGAAGAAATACAAATGCCAAAAGACACATGAAAAAATGCTCCACATCACTAATCAACAGGGAGATGCAAATCAAAACAACTATGAGGTACCACCTCACACCCCAGAGATTGACATACATCACAAAGAATGAGAATAAGCAGTGTTGGCAGGGATGTGGAGAGAAAGGAACTCTTATCCACTGCTGGTGGGAATGCCGTCTAGTTCAACCTTTATGGAAAGCAATATGGAGATTCCTCCAAAAACTGGAAATCGAGCTCCCATACGATCCAGCTATACCACTCCTAGGAATATACCCTAGGAATACAAAAATACAATACAAAAACCCCTTCCTTACACCTATATTCATTGCAGCCCTATTTACCATAGCAAGACTCTGAAAACAGCCAAGATACCCTTCAACAGAGGAATGGCTAAAGAAACAGTGGTACATATACACAATGGAATATTATGCAGCTGTCAGGAGAGATGAAGTCATGAAATGTTCCTATACATGGATGTACATGGAATCTATTTTGCTAAGTGAAATAAGTCAGAGAGAGAGAGAACGAGAGAGAGAGAGAGCGAGAGAGAAAGAGAGAGAGAGAAGCAGAATGGTCTTTTATCCATGGGTTTTAAGAAAAATGAAAGACATTCTTGCAATAATCACTTTCAGACACAAAAGAGAAAAGAGCTGGAAGTTACAGCTCACCTCAGGAAGCTCACCACAAACAGAGATGAGTTTAGTTAGAGAAATAACTATGTTTTGAACTATCCTAATAAAGAGAATGTACAAGGGAAATGGAAAGCCTGTCTAGAGTACAGGCGGGGGTCGGGTAGGGAGGAGGGATATTTGGGACATTGATGATGGAAATGTTGCACTGGTGATGGGTGGTGTTCTTTACATGACTGAATCCAAACACAATCATGTATGTAATAAAGTTGTATAAAAAAGATATCTAAAAGTCACCACATTAATATCAGAAACACTTTTGTTAACCTTATTACTTAGAAAGTCTGAGAAGTTTTGGAAGTATATGCCAGTAAAGAGGAGAATGCCAAGAATGTACATTTTCTATTAGAGTATTCTAATAGAGAATATATACTAACAGAGTACATCTAATATTTATCACATTATTACACTCTGTATTAGATGTAGCCCCAACTCCTACCCCAGGCTGTCTAATTATCTTCATATTTTGTCCTTGAACTGAAAGTACAGAGCCAGCATTCAACTGCTTCATTCTTTATTACTGAAGTGCCTTTTATGTTAACACAGAATCCTCATGATCTAGATTTTGGCTTGACTAATGATTTTGGTCATCTCTATATTTGTCGTTTCTTGCTTCCCTCTGAAAGCACCTCTAACTTTCTTTCCAGTATGTGGGAATAAATTTTGAATTAGTAGTCATTGTAAAATAATTTTTATTTTTATCCTCTTGGTTCTTGAAAAGATTCTCTGCATTTAAATACTAGTTAGCTGCAATGTAAAAGAAAAAAAGTCAAAACAAATGAATGGCATGTGTAACTCTCATAGGCGTGGGATATATCCACGAAAATAAAATAAATTCTCTGCCATGTCCCAAGCCATTAATACTCTACTACAGAATTACTGCTTAAATTTATATTTGAGTTGTCTCCTCTTCTAAATATGAGGTTCAACTCATCATATAATGTGCAGACTGTATTTCTTAGTCATTTCCCTATTATCATAATGTGAACATTAATATTCAGAACACTATTTGAATGAGGTCAGGAGGCTAGAAATAGAGTCTCCATGCATGTCTTAATCAGAAAATTACAAAACACCCAAAGCTTTGCATCACCCTTGGGAAGGGGTACTTGTTGACCCTTTCAACAAAATGAAGGGGAAAGTTTCTAGAGAATTCATGTAGGACCTTGTTGGCCTAGTATTCAGGATATTTACTTGAGGTTCACTACAAGCACTTCGCTATCAACCTCCTTTTCTGCTGTTTTGTTTCTAAATTAAAAATTCTGCGACTGGAGTGAAAGCACAGCAGTAGGGCATTTGCTTTGTATGCAGCAAACCCAGGATGACCCGGGTTTGATTTCTGGCATCCCGTATGGTCCCCCTAGCCTACCAGGAGCGATTTTTGAGTGCAGAGCTAGGAGTAACCCCTGATCGCTTGTGAGTGTGGCCCAAAAAACAAAATAAATAAGTAGATAAATAATTGCTTTGAATTTTTTCTGTTAAAATAACTGATGGTTTTAGCTTGAGGTAAACAATATAAAGAAAACATGATCATGTCTGTATGGACTTTGAATTAAAAGGATGCCATCTCTTGCACTATAAGCCAATGTATGTGGGGGCTCAGATAACTCAAGTGTTCTGTCTGGCAACCTCTTGGGACTGAGAGAAAATTTTGTTTACTTGCAGCCTATCAAGGCATTCAAAAGACCCAAAATTGGGAATCTCTAATCTACCAAGATATAGATTCTAAAGAATAAATCTAATATTTGAAAATAGTAATTGAAATACATAATAAATTAATCAATATATCATTAGATTAATTTAATAAACATGAATGTTTTCTGATCCAAAGACAAGTTACTGTATTTACGACTTTTAAAACGAAAAAAAAAAGTCAACCAAAAATCAGGGGTCGTCTTATGCGCCAAAAATATCCCGAAAAGTTTCTATATGCCCTTTGTCTGGGTATTGCCAGAAAACGAATTTTCCAACTAGATCCTGCACCAATCACTGCAAGGCTGCTCAGACTGCCTCTCTAACTCAGCCAATCCAAGTAGGCTTTTTATGCATGCAAATTAGACAATGTTCTGGACCCGAATCTACACTGTCAAAAGCCTGCTCAGATTGGCCAGAGTCAGAGAGGAAGTCTATTACAGTACAACCTTTGAACCTTTGCTTGTTGTGATTGGTTCACTGTGGTACACACAGTTGCAGCACAGGAACATTGTAAACTTTGCCAAGGAACACAATAACTGTTCTCGGCAAGATAGTATGGAGTAACAGAAAAGACGGTCTGAGACTATAAAATTAGAGAGTCGTCTAATATGTCTGGTCGTCTTATACGCAGGGAAATATGGTATATGCAAAGAAATAGATCAAATTCCAGTTTTTGAAGCATTTAGAATCTAGAACAGTTCTTATAGAAAAAAATGCAACCCCAAATAAGAGTCCATTAAGAAATCCAGAAAGGTAAAACAGAAACATATGATACTATTTCTAATATATTTTAAATAACTCAATATATTCAAAATATTATCATTTTAATATATAATTATTATGAGACATTGATAAATTTTGCACCCTGCTTTTCCTAAACTATTTTTATAATCCAGAATTTGTATGTCCGCTTAGATTAACCATAGTTCTCATATTCCATTGCAAAGTGTGTAATGATGAAAGCACTAAAGAGTTTAAGTCTAAAAACCTTTAAAACAGATCAGAGCAATAGAAAGGCAGATAGAACTCACTGAGAAAACCAAGGAAGAAAGAGTAAAGCTCAACTTTTAAAAGCAAGTAAAACCAAAAATATGCAGAACTTTATCATTTAGGATATTCAAAAATAGCTCACTTTTCAGGGCCAAGGCACAAGCGGTAGGGCATTTGCCTTACACACCCTAACCTAACAGACTGCAGTTCTATCCCCCAGCGTCCCATATGGTTCCCCAATCCATGAGCAATTTCTGAGCACATAGCCAGGACCAGGTGTACCTAAAAAAGAAAAAAAAAAGCTCATTTTTCCATTTATTTATGTAAAAAGGTTTTGAGTCAATATCTTTTAATCACTTTAGAGATTGAGAGAAAATAATTTTAAGCGTGATCTAATATCAGCTGCTTATTTTTGTTTATTTAATCAATTGGAACAAAATATAATATATTTTTACATCTAATAAAATATAATAGAGAAGACTCTACCAAGCACTTCTGTACCTCATACCTAGTTTAGGTTTCTGGCAACTGGTCAGTGTGTATCTCTGATCCAACTGCGTAAAATTAGGCAAACAAAAATATGGGCCTCAGTGAGCAGGAAGGACATATTGAGAGTGGGAGAGAAACCTGAGAAAGGTAGTGAAAGAAGTGAAAATCCAATATGGCAAGCTCTTCCATTTTAATGAATGTAACTGAGATGTCTTTAAAACTAGTGAGTTCAAAATTCCACAGCCATTTAAGATTCAAATGATTTGCGGATGTTGTATAGTCTGGAAAAAAGTGATTTACTATGGTCTTTAATAAGGGGTAGCCTCTAGAACCAGAGTAGATGGTAAAATAAAGCATGATTGACTAAAATGTCTCAAAGGAAGGGGAGAAATGTAATTTAATAAGTACTAAGGAGATATGCAAAATTCATGGATTTCTTATGTCTGGTATTTTAGGATAAGACTTCTCCTTTTTTATTTAAAAAAATTGGACTCTTTAGCAGGATTATTCAATATCAGCAACATTTTAGTTGTCTTTGGAACTGTAATTTGAGGTGTAAATTAAAGTGACCTCAACTAGGATAAAATATCTTTAAAGAACTTGAAATATAAAATATAAGCCATTTTCAGGAAATGGAAGATGATTGGGAGCAGTTGAAAATGGGCCAAAAAAAGTTAAAAGGGGAAATAAAGAAATATATTGCAGGACAAAAGCCTGAGCACCTAATTTAAAACACAAATGGTTTCCTATGGTTTATGATGAGTGATAAACAGAGTCTACTGTATGGCCATAAAAATATATATCTTCAGCTCAAAAGATATGAGTCTCACTGTCAGCTTAATGTAGTGATTTAGCCTTTCTTCTGGAAAGAATTACAAGGCTGAAGTTACCGATCAGGTGAATGATCTGCAATTGGAAATTATGAACTATGATCAGGAGTTAATTTTAGAGTAATTTAATAATGTATTTACTTATTTCAAATTATTTTTTAGTTACATATTTCTGATAGCAGCTAGGGTGGTAATGTATTAAGGGCTATCTATAAAACTTTATTAAACAGGCATTCAGTCTTGAGAGGAAAATCCATAATACTCAAAAGAAAGCCCAGCACTACAGTTCTTCCTTCTTTGCTCCCAGTCAACATTGCTATGATAAATTTGTTTGAAAACCTTACGCAAGAGCCAAGAGAACAAAAAAAAAAAAAAAAAAAAAAAGGAAAAAGAAAAAGAAAAAAGCTAATAGAACCTTCTAGTTCATAGAGAAGATTAAAATGATCATTAATTACAGAGTAAATTTTGGGATAAGCCTACCTAAAACACAACAAAACCAACAAAAAACAAATGGTATTATCAATTCTAGTAGCAAATAAAATAAAGAAAAATGCAGTATCAACACAACCATCAATAACAAATGCAAACCATGATGATAAAATGGACATTTACATTTCATTTCTTTCATAAAAAGTCTGCTTATATCTCCAACCTCCAAAATCAAATCATCTCATAAATATTTAGGAAGTGAAGATTCAAAAATCACTTTCCATGGATCTATTGCACAGGCTCTAGAGAAAACTTGTTAAAAAAAAAAAACATCACAGGGCCCTAGCGGTGTCACTATCCATAAGGCGTCTGTTTTGCAAGCCCTAGCCTAGGATGGACCTCGGTTCTATCCCCCGGCATCCCATATGGTCTCCCATGCCAGGAACAATTTCTGAGCGCATAGCCAGGAGAAACCCCTGAGCGTCAATAGGTGTAGCCTATGACATATATGTATATATATGATATATATATCATATATATAAACATCACAAAACCCTCTTCTCTGACCTTTTGTATAGCCTATGAATAGCCAAGTAAAAAAATTTCCCAATAATTTTGCATTTAAGATTTTATACTAGAGGCTAGAGATATAGTATAATAGGTAGGGCTTTTGCCTTGCACATGGTTGACTTATGTTTAATATCTAGAAGCCCAAGCCCCATCAGGAATGATCCTTGAGTGTAGAGCCTGGAGTAAGGCCTGCGCACTGACAATGTGACCCCAAACTGAAATTCAGTCATGAACAATTTTGTGACCATGGTGATTTAAAAGACTTGTCTTAATTTCACATTCAGAAAAATACAATTTTAATTGATTTTCCAAAGTCTCTGCATTTCAACATGAATCACTCAAATTTCTCTATAAACAAACATTGAAAAAAAATAAGAGTTCTTAGAGTTGTGTTCCATTGGTTCAAAAAAAATTTTTGGTCACACTTGGTGATGCTCAGGGGTTACTCCTGGCTATGCATTCAGAAATTGCTCCTGGCTTGGGGGACTGTATGGGATGCCCAGGATTGAACCAAGGTCTGTCCTGGATCATCTGCATGTAAGTCAAATGCCCTACCACTGTGATATTGCTCTAGTCCTGGGTTCAATTATTTTCCATAAAGACCTAATAGTTGGTTAATAATGTTAATGGATAGAGTTGATTTGTAGAAATATACTTTTTTATTTTTAAGACATTAGCATGGAAATGTGTAGTGGGATTATATGAATTCCTTGCCTTTCAGCAGCCTTTTCTGGAGAGATGATTTATGAACAAATAGAAAGAGAACTCCAGGACCAGACAATTCTTTGTAATGGGTGGTTTGTATGCGAATGGGTACTCAAGGACAAAGGAGAGACTTTTGCATGTGCTACTGATCAAAATAGTCCTCAAGGAAAGATTAGTAATGTAAGTGGTTAATAACACACCAGATACTAATAGGATTGCTGCTAACTTGCTTGGTCAAGGAAGCACTGTGTTAATTCTGGATGGGGTGAAAAGAGCTCTAATTGCAGAACAGTGTAAAGGAGAAAACTATTTTTGAAAGCACTTGGCTTGCATATGTGAGACCTTAAGTTTAACACATCAGTTTCTGAGCACTATCAGGCATGACCCTTAAGCACCAATCCAGAAAGAGTGCCTGAGCCCACTAGGTATAGTGCCCTAAAGCGTGAATAGCTACAGAAAAAAGAAACTATGTTCTTGGGTTAGGAAGATATTTTAGTGGGCTAAAGAACATGTTTTGCATGCAGGGCATACAAATTTGATATCTGGCACGGCTTCTCAAGTACTAAGCTAGAAGAATCCCCTGAGAACTCCGGCATGGCCACAAATTTCTTTAATATATTGGTCTAGGGATAGACTCTAGTATAGTGCATGCCTTGCATGTTTGAGACACAGGGTTTGGTCCCTGACAACAAACACAAAAAGTAAAAATAAGTAGTAGTAAGTAGTAGTAGTAGTAGTAGTAGTAGTAGTAGTAGTAGTAGTAGTAGTGGAAGTAACAGCAGCAACAAATAAATATAAAGACTGAGATTTGGCAAATGAACATAATACTGAGGTTTTGGATAGCATTCATCAATCTTACAAAAATGTCATTGGAATGAAGATATTAAATCTTAAAAGTTCATATTAAAAGTTCATTTCTCTAATAAAGTGAGGAAGAAAGAAGAAAGAAAAAAAGAAAAAAAGAAAGACAGAGAAAGAAACAAAATAAGAGTTAAAGAAAGAAGAAAGAAAGAAGGAAAAAAGGAGGAAGGAAAGAAGGAGGGAAGAAGGATGATGATAGATTGAAATAGTTTTTATTGTTTTCCTGGGGTGGAGATTACTACCTGTCAGTGTTCAGGATTCTTTTTCGAATTTTTTTTTTTTGATCAGGAGTGACATGAAACTTAGGGGTCCATAAATACTGGCAGGAATTGAATAAGGGATAACTGCACTGACAACATACAAGGATGTACCTTACCTCCTGTACTTTTATTAAACCCAATGTATATTTACTTTTTTATTTGTGTATTTTTTGGGGCCACATAGTTGTACTTAGGATTTACTCCTGGCCCTAAACTCAGGAAATATTGTTTGGGGGAAACTAAATGCAGTGTCAAAGGTTGAAATGGGGATGATTGTATACAAGAGAAGTGCCTTAACATCTGTATCGCCCCAGTCAAAATATAGACATATAGATGATATCATTACATACCTAAATTTACTGTTATTAAAAATTCCTATTCCAGGGGCTGGAGCAGACACAGGGCATAAGGTATCTGTCTGCCTTGCGCACCCTAGCCTAGGAAGGACTGCAGTTCGATCCCCCAGCGTCCCATATGGTCCCCAAAGCCAGGACTGAGCGTCTCAGGGTGTGGCTGAAAAAACAACAACAACAATCAAAAACAACAAAAACAAAAAATTTCTATTTCAGTGTTAAGAACTATGTGTATATTTGGATTGTTGAATAAATAGAGTGCCATTGAACAGACGTACTCCAAGTCTCAAAGCACAGTCTCTAAGCACATTAGATAGCAGGCAATAGAAATAAAAATGTATTCAACCAGTAAAATAATACTCAGTAAGTGTTAGTTTGAATCTGATGAGCTGTTTCTTTCCCATTTATAACCCTAGACAATCTAGTCTCAACATTCAACCCATAAAGTAGATAGTATTTCTAATGTTTCATGGCTAAAGAAACCAAGGCTAAGAAGATTAAAATGACTAGAATAAGTATTCAACATTTTAAGTGATCATTTTGTCTTTTAACATATTTTAACTTTTAACATATTTTCACAATTTCTTTTAAGAATGGAAACTAGTCATCTATTATCTATGTCCATTGTTCTGTAAAATCGAGCTCCAACAATGATGGTCAGACAGGTAGCTGAAAATCCAAAAGCAAATTGAAACTAACAGTCTCAAAAATTAATTTCCTTCAAGATAAAAAAAAACTTGAATCCATTTTTTTTTGTTTATAGGACTATGAAAAATAATAGTTGTTTTCCAAAGTAATCTATTGTTCTAAAAATCAAAGGAAGGGTATCAAAGAAATGAGCAATACCCCTAGATGCTGTCTTATTTTTTAATTAATTAAAAATGGTTATTGGAAACAACCAAGATGCTCTTCAACAAATGAATGGCTAAATAAACTGTGGTATCAGAGACTGGCACACATCACAAAGAAAAAGAACAATCAGTTATGGAGGGGATGCAGAGAGAAAGGAACTCTCATTCACTGCTGGTGGAAATGTTGTCTAGTCCAGCCCTTATGGAAAACAATATGCAGATTCCTCAAAAAACTGAAAATTGAGCTCCCATTTCATCCTGCTATACCACTCCTAGGGATATACCTTAGGAACACAAAAATCCAATACAAAAATCCATTCTTCACACCTATATTCACCGCAGCACTTTTTACAATAGTCAGACTCTGGAAACAATCAAGATATACTTCAACAGATGAATGACTAAAGAAACTGTGGTACAAATACACAAAATATTATGCAGCTGTCAGGAGAAATGAAGTCATGAAATTTTCCTATACATGGATGTACATGGAATCAATTATGCTGAGTGAAATTAGGCAGAGGGAGAGAGACACACAAAATAGTTTCAATCATATATGGATTTTAAGAAAAATTAAAGACATTGAAATAATTCCCAGAGTTGAGAGCCGGAAGGACTGGCTCAAGGTATGAAGCTCACCACAAAAATGGTGAGTGCAGTTAGAGAAATAACTACACTAAGAACTATTATAACAATGTCAGTGAGTGAGGAATGTAATGTAGAAAGCCTGTCTCGAATATAGGTGGGGGCTAAGGGAGGGAAGAGATGAGAGCATTGGTGATAGGAAGGTTGCACGGGTGAAGGGATTTGTTCTTGTCATGACTGAACCCAACTAGTTATGTTTGTAATCACTGTGTTTAACTAATGGAGGTAAGGCGTTTCCCTTGCATGCAGAAGGACGTTGGTTCGAATCCAGCATTCCATATGGTCCCATGAGCACTGCCGGGTGTGACCCAAAAACCAAAAAAAGACAAAGAAAAACCCAAAACAAAACTGTGGTAAATATACACAAATGAATATTATGCAGCTGTCAGGAGAGATGAAGTCATGAAATTTTCCTATACATGGATGCACATGGAATCTATTATGCTGAGTGAAATAAGTCAGAGGGAAAGAGCTAGACACAGAATATTCTCACTCATCTATGGGTTTGTTGTTTTTTTTTTTTTTTTTTTTTTGGTTTTTGAGTCATACCCGGCAGCGCTCAGGGGTTACTCCTGGCTCTCAGAAAGAGCCCCTGATAGGCACGGGGGACCATATGGGAGGCCAGGATTCGAACCACCACTGTCCTTCTGAATGTAAGGCAAATGTCCTACCTCCATGCTATCTTGACAGCCTTATCTATGGGTTTTTAAGAAAAATTAAAGACACTACTATGGTAATAATGCCCAGAGACAATAGAGTTGAGGGCCAGGAGGACCGCTAACAATCTGAAGCTCACCACAAAGAAAGGCAAGTGCAGTTAGGAAATAACTACACTAAGAACTATCATGGCAATCTCAATAAATGAGAAAAGCAGAATGCCTGTCTCAAATACAGTCAGGGGTGGGGGGAGGCATTGGTGGTGGGAATGTTGCACTGGTGAAGGGAGTGTGTTCTGTTTATGACTGAAACCCAACTTCAATCATGCTTGTAATCATGGTGCTTAAATAAAGATTTTATTTAAAATATGTTATTGAAAACACAAAGAAGTTTCCATGATTATAATATTAGAATAATAGCCATCAAATAAATCACCATGCCTCTTTCCTAATATCATCTTGCAAAAACAAAACAAAACCCAATCTTTCAAAAATTAACACAGGTAATAGAAGTCTGAACTGATGGCAGTACAGAGATTTTAGGAAGGGTCTTGTAAAGAATTCATGTGTGCTGACATAATAGATAAAAGTGTGCTTAATCACTTGTTCCTTCTTTCTGAAGCAGTGTCAGCTTCCTTGCCTTCAGTCTGAGATGACTTCAGCCATTAGCTTGACTGGCAATGTTTGCACTCATTTGAAAGCAATGTTTTTGGATATCTGTACTGAGTCGAAGAATTGTTGCATTTTCCTGTACAGTCTTTTCATAGTCTCTGGAGAGTCTTAACTATCTAAGGAAGATGTTTGATCCTGGCATTTGAAGAAACCATGGCTTGGTTCTCATTGACAATCTCAGTCTTCTTGTCATACCAAGATCCACCTTTTAAAACACAGATATGTGAGGGAGGATATATTGGATCCTAAACCCAATCTTTCTACTGAGTGTCATTAAGTGACCTTTGCCACTGTTACCCAGTTTTTATTTCTGATCATAGATTTAGAAAATATAATTATATGGTACTCTTTTCAAGTCAGTTAGTTTGGGAGTTATGTTTTTCTTAGCAGCAGAAGTTAACTGGAACAGCTGATATAACTAAATCTATTCATAAAGATAGCTTTTTATCTACATTCAGTTTCCTCATTATGTTCATGGCCAAAATCAAATAATTTCACTTATGAGTACATTCAATTTGCAAATATGTCAAGAAATTTCAGAAATGTGTGAATTGATTAAGCAGTAAACAACTAGTCAGGAATCCCAACTGTTCATTGCAAAGTTTGTGTTTCATATGAGAGTTGATGGGTGTTCCTACCCAAAGTGGAGCAAAGACATGATGAAAGAAGCTGCTAGTTTATGCAGAAGATTTAAAGCTTCCAATACGTCCTAAATGCAAAGAGCACCTTGAGTGTTCCAAAGCAATTACAGCAAAGATAACTGCAAATGAAATGAGGCAGGATGTTGGATTTATCTTCATGTACAGTTTTCTACACAGTGAAATGTCTCCCATTTGTCTCTGCTCCTTTGACATTAGATTGATCAGTTAACTAGCTCCAGAAGCAAAAGATCAGCCAGCTGACAAATTGTTCCCCTTGACTTCAAAGCACACTGAGGCCTAAATTTTAGGTCTAATGATTTTAAATCACCCTCCTTGTTACAACAAAATGCACGATGCAACTTAATCAAATCTCTAAGCAGTTTGTAAAGCCTGGCTTATTTGTGAATGTCGGAAGAATTAAGGTAAGAAATGGATGTGGAGTGGACTGGGGTCAGGTTAGCTTCTCTGTGTACCACGTGTAGGATTCAACTGAATTAAACAGGTATTACTGTTAACGAAGAGACCACATAAATGGACTCAGCTATAAATTAAGCAGAGCTCATTAGCCTTCCTTGTTGGGGAAATGAGTTCTTTGTGAAGTGAAATAAGATCTCAAGGGCTCATATAATAAGATGCAGTTGGAACATTCTACTGGGTAAACCACCCAATGAGTTGAATGTGACTCATCTCCCAATTTTGGCTCATGTTCAAGGAATTGAATGCTAGTAATCATAATAAAATCATTTGTTTGTTGTGAAATATTAGTGTTTTTATTGTGGTTATAGCTATTATTACTAACGGTAGCAATAACAGCTTCTATTTAAGTCGTGCTACTTAAAATAACAGGGAACACTGTAATTCCAAGACTAATAAAATTTGATACTTTTTCTCAGAGGCAAAAAAATTGCATGTGTTTAGATAAACACATTATCGAAGGGTTTGCCTATCTGAAGTTCATTTCATGAAAATTCAATCTCCTTAGGGGAAAAATATTGGTTTCTAGGTTAAAACTTTCAGGATACAGGGCAAGAGAGATATTCTGGTCATGCCTTGCCAGTAACAGATCCCGGTTCAATTCCTGACACCCACATGTGTTCTCCCTAGCATTTAACCACATGTTGAACAACACAATGAAAGGTTCAAAAGCTTCCTGATTACCACTTGAGAAATACACTGCTAAAATATAAACTAGAACTTAAAGTATAGACAAAGCCTAAGCTAAATTGATATGGTTTTTTCCTTTTAAAAATTTTATATATACATTTTATTTCTACCCTCACCAATTTTGGTGCTGCTGGGTCAAAAACCAAGGAAACGTCTTGCCTGGGATAAAAGCTCAGACCACACCACAGATACTGAAAGTGTGGTCTGTCATCCTTACCTGGAATAGCACCAGCAATACAAAAGGACACCACACATTTTGTATCAGCACAGTAAATAAGGAGAAATCATGGACTCAGACACAAGATCTTATCTTCTAGGATAAGAACTCACACTTTTTATACAAGGGTGCCTCCCATCCTGGATGTATGTCATGTGGATACAACTCAGTCTCCACGAGATTGGACAGTGTTAGTTCATTCTCAAATCCCAAATCCCAGACGTAGAACTAAAACAAACCCATGCAACAACACCAGGAACTAAGCTGCATTGGGAGATATACTTGTGCCAGTGTTAATATGACAACGAAGACAGCGAGGAAATGAAAACTTGACCTAAGACCAGGAGGTCCTATCACATCACCTAACACTAAGTGGAAATTAGAAGTATCATCCTTTGAACTATGGAAAATAAGAACACTAACTACAGAAAACTGACTTTGACAACTGTGACTAAAAAGAACCTACTTGGAGACCATTAAGGAAAACCCTACCCTAGGCTATAGCCCAGGTCTTTTACAAAAATCAAGACTTCTTAGAACAGAGGCCCAATTCTGACAACAGAGACTGAGCAGAACCATTGGAACCATAATTTCCTAGACTTCAGCTTAGGGAATGAGCAAAAACATGGAGTACATGATACAGAAAACTGAACACACCAACAATGGTGGAACAGTACCTCTAGAACCTTAAAGACTCTATCCTAGGCCCTGTCCTAGGACCTGCGCAAATACCAAGACTGCTTGCTATAGTGGCCTTATTTTCTCCACAACAGAGAAGAAAGAAAGAAAGAAAAAACAACAACAAAAAAACAAACAAACAAAAAACACCCCTGGGATATGGCAATGAGAAGGTATGGAGCCAGTGGTTGTTCCCATGACAATATGCTTCAAGAATAGAGAAACCCTGAATCTCTTAGGCCACGGGAATTTCCTTCCTTCCCCAACACTTGCTGTGCCTATACAAAAAAAAAAAGGTGGGTAACACAAACCCTGCCACTGCAGCACCTTTTCTGGTGTTGTTTTGTCTTATTTTTTGTTTGGTTTTTGATATTATCTTCCTTCTCCTTTTTCTTCCATTTTTTTCTTTCTTTTCCACTTTTGTGGATATTATTAGGTGATTTTTTTTTTAGTAGTTGATTCCAAATTTTTTCTCCTCTTTTCCTTAACCTTTTAACTTCCAACAGAATAGCATAATTTGAATCATTCAGCCTCATAAATTGAGGGGGGAAAAATGATACCAGGACCAGTCATATGAACATGTAGTATAAATAAAAAAATGACCAGAGTGGAACACCAAACAGAATAGATACCCAACCTATAACAAGCTATAAGGCAGCGAGCATTTGCAGTAGGATTCTGGGGGGTAAAGGAGTGAGATGTGGGAGACATGCTGGAAAAGAGTGGAGGCAGGATAACATTGGTGGTGGGAATGCTCTTCATTTATTGTCACTATGTATCGTAAATAATTCTATGTAAATGAACTTCAGTCACAATAAAAAATGTTAAAAATTTTTTATGTTTGAATTACTGCCAGTTACAGAATGAAAATGTTGATGGTTGAGTTTCAGTCATACAATTTTACAACACCCATCTTTTCACCAGTGTTCATATTCCACCACCAGCTTACATCTTTCATATTTGTTTTTGGGTCACACCTGCCAGCACTCAGGGTTTCCTCCTGGCTTTACACTCAGAAATCACTCCTGGCAGGCTCGGGGGACCACATAGGATGCTGGGATTCGAACCACCATCCTTCTGCATGCAAAGCAAACACCCTACTTCCATGCTATCTTCCTGGCCCCATCTTTAATATATATTTTTTATTCATTAACTCAGCAGCTTTATGTTTGATCTTACTATCATCATTTCAGTTGTGAGAAAACTGATTTTCCAGAGATAAAGCAAGTAAAGGAGTTGAATTTCAAAGTCACAATAGTTGGATCTAAAATCTCTTGGTTTGTGGAATTATGTAAATTAATTTGAGGTAGGAATCTTACTTTGAATAGCTATGAGAATTCAAATACATCTTGAAGGATCTAGTGAGATGAGACAGTGTTTAGTCACTTGCCTTCTGTGAGACTGACTAGCTTTGATTCCTGACACATTATACCCCCAAACCTCTCCCTAGCACTGTCAAGAGTAATCCTGTACACATAGCTGGGAGTAAACCTAAGCACTACTAAATGTGGTCTCCACAGCACAACCAAATTATATCAAACAAAGCAAAGTAAAACAAAAATAAACAGTTATGTCCTGATTTTGATATTGATGAATGAAAAGGGACAGGCAAACTGATCATTCCAAAGTCCCATGTATTAAAATATTTTAATACTTCAAAATTAAGTGTATATTATTTCAAAATATATATAATACTCATATGAATATGTCATTGCTATTTTCATACACATATGTTATCCACAGGTATTTGTGAAGTTTTTAATGCACTGAATTGCTTTTCTTTCTTTCTTTCTTTCTTTCTTTCTTTCTTTCTTTCTTTCTTTCTTTCTTTCTTTCTTTCTTTCTTTCTTTCTTTCTTTCTTTCTTTCTTTCTTTCTTTTTCTTTATAAAAATATTGTCACTTATGTAAATTTCCTCCAATAAGTATATTTTGGTACAAAGTTACTATTCCTTCATAACTATCAAAGAGTGAAGGCTTCCACCACTGTCTTTATGTTACTTCTAATCTACATCTTCTTTCTTTGTCCCTCACCTACTGCTTTGTCAGCTCAGCTTTGTAATCAAATTTAAGGATTTTTATTATTTGATTTTTTTACTTGTTTTGTTTTCCACAATGTAGAAAAATCCAAACAGAATCTGACATTTGTCCTCATTTTGACATATTTTGCTTAACATAATGCCCTCCAATGTTATTAAAGTTGCAAAAACCACAGGATTTTTATCTCTCTTATAGCTGCATTGTATTCCACTGTGTATATAAACCACAGCATTTTTATTCATTCATCTGTCATTGGGTATTTGGGCTGTTTCCATACCCTTAGTTCTGCAATGATTAGGGATACACAAATATATTTTTCACTAAATCGTTTTGTGTTTTGAGGGTAAATGCCAAGAGTTGTGACCACTGGCTCATTAGAGAAGGTCTGTTATTAGTTTTTGAGAAATACATGTGCTGTTTTCCATAGAGGCTGAATCTGATGACATTCCTACTAACATTTAATGAAGGTTTCTTTTTTTACCACATATTTACCAGTATCTTATTTTCTCATTTTGATGTGTCATTCTCATTTGTATAAGATGATATATCAAAGTAATTTTTATTTGCAGTTCATTGATAATGAACTTTTGTGAACAGTTTTGCAAATGCCTACTGACCATCCATATGTCTTCTTCTAAGAAGATACGTGTGTGCTATTTTCTATTTTCCTCATTTATTAAAAAAAAAAGTGTTCAGTTCTTCAATTCTTGAACTCCCAGCATGGGTTTTTTTGAAGAAGTACTATAGCAGAGTTGCTTTTATTGATTTAAAGCATCAATTCTTACACTCTTTAAACCAGTGGACTCTGAAAAAAGCAAGGCAGGGTGTATCATACACCATCTACATTTGTAGTTGAAACAGCATGGTCCCACTCTACTTTATTCATGGTCCAGGCATGCTGTGTGTTAAGTGGCCATCATTTTTTTGAATTAACTGAAAATTTCTGTGAACTGCCATCAGTGTGTGCACTTGCTATTCAAAAACCACTGCTTTCAAGCGCTATGTCTTGACTGGGGTCCACTGCATAGACTATTACAATTATTTCAAAGCTGAAAATTACATAAATTACATAAATGCAAGACCATATATAAAACTAGGGGGTCAACTTGTAGAATATAGGGGGAAGAATAAATAAATAAGAAGGGAAGAAGGAACAATAATTGGAGAAACATGGCTTTAAAGTACATAGCTTTTTTTTAATCAGCTCCTTTATAAAGCTTTTGCTACATTTATTATGACTGTTGGTATTTGTGGAAAAAAATTGAGATACTTCTGAATGGAAATCAGCTAACTTAAGTCTAATAGTTTTAAGGATCACCACTATTTGAGAAAGTCTTGCTGGCAAAAACAAACAAACAAACAAACAAGAAAACAATAAAAACAAAGAACTGAACTCAAGTTTGAACAAGGAAGCCCAGGTTCAATTCCAAGTACCACATCTTCCTTTAGCACCAACAAGAATGACTCCTGAGCATATATATATTCATGAGCATAGTCAGATGCGACACAAAAATCGAAACGAATAAAGAATACCTTGCCTTTTTAAACCCATCTATTTTTGTTTATACAAAAATATAAATATAAATGATACTTGTTAAAAGATGCACAATACTCTACAACAGTTTAATTGTATTATTTGCTGAGTAATATTGATCTTTCATATTGTCATCATTTATTTGGTTCACTAATGATCAATATTTTAAAGGATTTTTTCCTAGAATTTTACTATTGCACCAAATAATTTAATAAACACATTTGCATATATACTTGTGTGTACTCTAGTAACTGATTTCACTGTGCCAATTTCTAAAAGTGACTGGGTCAAAATATAGTATATGAAATGTTGACAGATAATGCTTAATGGCCTTGCACAGTGGGTGCACCAATTTTCATTTTATCTAATCGCATAGAACAGTCTATTTTTCCATTTGATGAAAAGGTAGCTTCACAAATATTCTAAAAATATGTGTAGCCAGTGATAGTAGTAAATTATGAACTCTTTATAATTTTCATTGTTCACATAAATTATTAATGCATCCTCCAGTCCTCTCATTGCTTAATAATGGTCAAATATCTCTGTTTTTATTTTCAAATTATTGTTTTTGGACTATGCATTACTTCTAGGGCACTGGTTATATTTGCGGATTGTAATTTACACAGGACAAATTACCCTTTCGGATCTTACAATTTCCATATTACTCTCTCTTTTTCTCCGTCTCCCATTTATTTATGCTGTTACTTGCTAATATATTCATTTATATTCCATCCATTTCCAAGGCTGATTTGAAGTGGCATATGATAAAATGGCAGGCATAAAGAAAAATAGCATTGAAATGGAAGGAAAATATCCTTAAAAATTAATATTGTGACTAGCAGTAAATCTAGTTCTAGGCTTCCTAGGTATCAAGGCCAAAAGAGCAGTCAATGCTTTGATTAATGTATAGCCTATAGAAAGAGAAAACATATTCGTTCATATGGAGATAAACTTTCTTACGCTCAATTATTTAATGAATGTTTCAGGTAGACATTAACAATAGAACATATTGTGTCCTAAAAAATTATTTGCCACTAAAATAAAAGATTTTCTTTATGGGAATGCTTTAAAAAAGAGAAATATAACCTGAACATACTATACACCAAAGATATTTCTTGTAAGACAGAAGGAGCTTAGTTATTACTATAAGATATTAACTTGAATATAAATCATTTTTATTATACTTAATATAGTCCCTGAATGCATGGCATTACTGCTATTGTGTTGAATTTAGGTCTAAAGAGAAAAAATGT
Organism: Suncus etruscus; assembly: GCF_024139225.1. Classification (NCBI taxonomy): domain Eukaryota; kingdom Metazoa; phylum Chordata; class Mammalia; order Eulipotyphla; family Soricidae; genus Suncus; species Suncus etruscus. Next base: position 59,219,357 of record NC_064861.1, on the reverse strand, counting down.
GAAACATGCTTAATTGTCTGTGCAAAGGAATGCTGATGATAATTATTATAAAGATAATTATGATTTATCCTCATACAAATTGTAGCTGACCTTTGCCCTTGCATCTTGTATAAATTATTTCCTCTTGATAACACAAGAAATTTGGGAACATAAATAACATTTCCCAGCATTAATTCAGTCCACTACCATCTACCAACAACCATCTACTACCACCACCACACCAATTCATCAATCTCTTTGTATGTGTTATCTTTATGAGGCAGATCTCATGTTTCCTAATCACAAGGGAACTCAGTGTTCTCTGATGAATGCACAGCTTTTTTCCGCCCGATAATTTATCTTCTGATACTGTTCCATGTGCTGGTTGAAGAAAACATGGTCAGAGGAGAAGTGCTTAAGAAAGAGTGAATAATCCAAGGAGGAAAGAAGACAAGGAAGCGACTAATGAGAGAGAGAGAGAGAGAGAGAGAGAGAGAGAGAGAGAGAGAGAGAGAGAGAGAGAGAGAGAGAGAGAGAGAGAGAGAGAGAGAGAGAGAGAGAGAGAGAGAGAGAGAGAGAGAGAGAGAGAGAGAGAAAATATATCCAGTTACTGAGCTAAGTCATTTTCTACTCACTTCTCCCTTGGTAACTTTGGAGTTTACTTTTCAACAAGACCTGGCTATTCTCAAAATTTAGTTATATTTTTACCTTCTCCGAGATGCAAAGAAACCAGGAGTGGGGGATAGCCACTTAGTTTCCATAGAAACACCACTCATTCCATAGTGGCACCTCTCTCATTTCTTAATCAGCATGTTGTTAATAAGATAATTTGATGCTGAATTATAAATATGAGCGATGAGAGGAAAGCGAGGGTTGGTGGTGGAGGTTTCTATGGGAAGACACTCAGCCTCCGAGGAGAGCAGGGCCAGATGGACTTGGATGGATTGTGTCCCAGGCTCATCACCACCCTGCTGCTCTGTGGAGCACGATGCCCAGAGTAGGCACACTAAATTGCCACAAATCAGGCTTTGCATCTGGGTTTCGCCAAATAGCCCCGTGACCTTGGGACATTCCTTATATTCTAGGAGCCTCATATTTTACTTAAGCCTTGAGATGAGGATATTCATATCTTCCATTTATAATGTGCTAGACTATTTAAAGGACTGAAGAACAAGAGGAGCCTGACATGTTGTACAAAGCATAGTTGATATTCAATAACTGTTCATTTATCCTTTTTTCTAAGAGATTATTTTCTTTCACAAGTTTAATTATTAGTTTTTCCAACAAATATTTGCTGATTAACTCACGAATATCAGCCACCTTGCTCAGCGCAGATAATAAAGTGATGAGAGAGGAAAATGGCAAAGTCCAGTTGTTTATGACAAAATAATAACAATAAAATGATAACTATATACTATAATTATTAATAAGATCTCATTATTGTTATTATTCTTATCACTAGAATTAAAATTCTATTTCTGTTGAAATCCCAGATGTACTTGGATTAAAAGGTGATAATCTCAATTTGTCTACAAGGAACTGAGTTGATTCTTTACTATGGTGCTTCTTTCCTATAAAGTACTTTCTCTCAGTGCTTTTTCTAACAGGTTTCCAAAACTTTTCCAAGACCACTGTGTGTACCAGTGTTTGGTGTTGAAAATACAGCATAAAACTAAAACAAACAACCAAATTATGGTCTTCATTTCCAGAGACTCACAATCACATTTTATGACTCTAACTTAGCACCAGCACCTAACACTGGACACAAATAAGGTTCTGTAATTTCTTAAAGGGAGTATAGGATTATTAGGTGTCATATCATACCAGAGGGTATTCTGTGAGTCCTAGAATAGCAGGGGTTAGTACACATGTTTTGCATATGGCGGACTCCAGGTGGATTCCTATACATCATTCCCCAGGAGTGATCCCTGAGTACACTGTACCAATAAATAAATAAATAAATAAATAAATAAATAAATAAATAAATAAATAAATAAATAAGCAAGGCAACCAAATGATAAATAAATGAATACTGAATTTATAGCCACAATAACTGTAGAAAGGTGGGACTCATATAATGACTCTCAGTCCTGAGAATCTTGTAGTTATTTGGAGATTTCAACAGCTACTGATTTAGTTGTCAAATGTACCAGATGATATTTATTTCACACAGGAAAAATTGAGAATGTCTACGCTAAAGAGAATCAGTGTGAAATCACCTCAGTTCTCTCTGGCTCCTTCAGAGGTTAACAGAGGGAATTCTAGCAAGGGTAGAATTTGACAATGCATACCTGAGTCAATTTTAGTAAAGTAAGTTTTCAACGAACCTTTTTTTATTCAAGATGGCACACTTTAAATGTGAGTATTTTATGTGTATTCAGGACTCATAAAACTATCAATAATCATCTTGGAACAAAGGTATTTGTGACACTTTAATCCTGTGGCAAAAGAAAACATTTCAACAAAGCATATTTTCCATTACACTCCCTCCCAGGTTCTTACTCTTTCAAAGAAAACAGAAACATGTAGATGCAGTATACAATTGACCGAAATGAGAAAGAAATAAAAATAACTTTGCCTCTCATGTAAAAATATTTCCTGTGCACCAGTCGTGATGCTTAAGAGGTACAGTTTGATATTCCTTTAAGTGAACTCTTTAAACTGAAGAACTAATAACCATGGCACTCAGTCCTTTAACATGTCAACTCTAATCTGATCTTTTTTTTTTTCAATTGCTGACCAATTCTCCTTTTTAATTAGGATTTTCATCATTCCACACATATGGTCCAGAAACCTAGTATAGTTTTTTGAACAAAGTTAATGAGGTAGAAAATGATTGACATTAAAAAATGAAAATAAAGGAAAGCTTAAGGCTAGTTAGAATCTGATGAAATTCAGAACCAAGTTGCCAAAAGACAACTTTAAATTTCATTATGTTTTCATCATAAACACTTGCATTGTAAAGATATTACCTACTTGTGTCATGATGATTTTTTGTTTCCATAGCAACCCCAGGAATGACCAGATATGATTAGAGTCCACGTTGTATTTTGAATATGAGAAATTACTACTTCTAAAAACTCTTTCTTCTCTAAATTTTATACATATTTTACTTATTACATGGTTCCATTTCTATGTTTATGTAACAAAAATTTACATAGAAACTGCACTAATTCCTAGTGTACGCCTACACTCTGATCCTTGAGTAGGTATCTTTACTTTCAATAAAAAGCTTATCCTACTGTACTATCCGACATATTATTGAATTTTTTGTGATAATGTCAAGATTCTTGAATCTTGGGTCAGGCAGATAACTCCTAGTTGGTCTATAGGATTTGAATGCAGGAATCTTTTATTTGATCTTCAGTAATGAGTGGTCCTCTAGAACTTTGAATAATGATCTGGAGTAGCCCTTTAAAAATCACTTACGAGTAAGTCCACACTACTTTAAAAAGAAACCAGTCTTCCAGGGTCAGGAATAACTGTTTGTAGTAGCATGCATTGATTTTTATAATTATGTAAATAAAATGAGTATGGGGCTTTTCCTCTATGTATTAACTTAGTGTGATGCTTGAGAGACTCGTTTATGTCATTGTTTAGTGGACTATTTTCATTGTAAAAGAGTGTTTCCTTATTTTGAAAACGTTATGATATTCATCTATTCTGTTGCTGGACATTTGGAGAGTTTCCAGTCTTGAACTATATCGTATTAATATTATCACTGTGAGAAATACAATGTGTTTTTTGTAAATAAATGTATAGATCAAGAAATATTTATCATGGACATACACACATATTCAAAATTTTGGGAGAGAATTATGAAAGCTCTTCCAAATAAATTATATCAATATAAAGGAAAAGTCCTTTAACAAGACAAGAGGTTTCTGCTTGCCTAACTTACCAACACTTGATTTTCATCTGAGTTTCTCATTTTTGTCACTGAAACTTCTCATATTGGGTATGGGAAGATAAGGATTATACTTGTTTTTTAGTTGTGTCCTAACCAAATGATAATGTAATTTAGCAAGAGTGGAGAATGAACACAATATTCTAGTATTTAGCAAACTACCAGCACATGGGTTCTTTAATCTAATAGAGAGTTTAATTCAGCCACAGGGTCAAGATGAGACATTGAATTTACACAAACTTCTAAGTGATATAGATATGGTTGGTCTATGGGCCGTCTTTTATATCCAGAAAAAGATTTCTCTACCTGACACCACTTATATTATGAATCTGCTTATTTACTTGTTTGATTGACTTTTATGCATTGTAAAATGCTTATCACTATCTCTGGTAGCTAAATGTATTCCCCCATGGTTTGACAATTAAAAAAATATTCCTAGTGTGTGCCATGCACATAGCCCCATGATACCTCCAAATTTCACAGTATTGACAGTTCAGTAGAAGCAGAGAAAGTTTCATTGGAAAGTTGCCTAGCAGTCCACCCCACCCAGTGAGAGAAAACCACACAGAGGCTCAACTAGTACCAATCAATTCCTCAATGACTTTAATACCACCATTGTAGGATATAACAGTGATCACAATTGACTTTTACTGTTCTATTTTTTACATAATACGATTGTGTTGTAATAGGCAGTAAAAAGTAAGTTTCTTTGTTATCTATAAGGGGACAGACTTGGGGAATTTATAGAATATCTGGGGACACTGGGTGACAAGAAGGTGACACTGGTAGTGTGATTGGTGTAGTAACATTGAATTCTTGAAACAACTGTATTATAAGCAATTGTATAAATTATGGCGCTTAAATGAAAAAAAAAAACTACCTAAATTTTGTCAAAAAGTACTGAGAGGGTAATTAATATTAAACAAGGCAGTCACTTGTCTAAAGAAGTAGTCACTTGTCTAAAAACAGTTCTAAGTGTCTAAAGCATTATACACAATTCCAAATGTCTTAGATGCACAGGATAGACTAGGGTGGATCTGATATTACATTATTTGATATTTTACTAAATAAACTATTTTATTAATAGTTAATGGTATTTTCTTGCTATAACTATATCTCAATCTTGACTTAAGCATACATATCAGGTGTGCTGCATATAACTTGGTTAGGTTGCATATACAATAGTTTATTTTTACTGAGTAATATGACAGAACTGATCCCAGTGTGTTTCTCCATTTAACTATTAGGTAGGTCAAGTCAATTTGGAGAGTATGATGGAGAAAAAAAGGTTAGATTCATCTCTCCCTCACAGCAGTTTTAAAACAAATAGAACCCCATAAAAAAGAAAGTCTCCAAACATCTATTCCAAAAATAGAAAACTACCTTTCTTATATGCCCTCTCTGTTATATAATCACTTTAAGTTAGTAGAACAAATCAGACAAAGAATTTTTTTAGAATATTCACTTTAATATAAACTGAAAACAAGCAAAATCAAACTCTGTTTTGCAGGCTGATAAAAATATGTACCTGCATATTTCTCCTAATGCTGAAATTGTGCACCTCATGGATTATATATCATGTCTATTTCCATACCTACTTTTCCTTCTTTATTTCCCTGTAATATCATAGTTGGATTCAAGTTTATTACATCCATATTTGGAAATGCAAAGCTTTAGTCACAGAAGAATATATTGCCTCCTTGTACTTTAATTTTCTAAGGATCAAAATTCAAGAAACTTCTAAATGATGTAGCACAATGGACATCTTAACAGCCACAATTATTATCATTAGGTGTTCACTTACCTTTTTTTTCTTAAAAGAGTGCTACATTTATTTTACTATTTTTTAAAAAAAAGACTAAGTCTGCCAGATAAAATAGAAATAATCAGAATTCTGCATGCCAAATGGGATTCAAAATACCTATGAATAATCTCAGCTTAATATGCTTTTAACTTCAGCTTAGATAAGAGATTCTAACCATAAAAATGTACAAGAAAATTGATGTAAAGAAATTTTTCAAAATGTAAAGCCTATATCTTTTACATTTGCATTCCTTCAATTACCTCTACCATGGTAAGTTCCTAAGATACAATATATTTTTTAAAGGTAGAGAAAAGGTCTAAAGAAAAGTCATTACAATGATAACAATTCTGAAGTTTCAATCACCAATAATACCACCAACATTGTTTGCTTTCTTTGAATTTTCCTTACACAATACTCAATCCAATTCAACAAAATTGTTGAGCACTTATTATGTGCCTCTCAACATGGTGAAGAGCTAGGAACATTCTCTAAAATCTTTTCCTTTTAGTGTTGGAAAACAAAGCATGGATTTACATTGTCATTATTATTATCATCATCAATATTACCAGCACCATCATTATTATGATTATTACCATGTAACAATCTGTATGGACATGTGTTGTAACCTAAGACATGAATACAGATAAAGCGTTGAATTATTTTATCCTTTTTGTTTTAGTATTGTGTCCATTAACAAAGTAGGTATTATTTTAAAATGGTGTCTATGTATTACATAAATATAAAAAGGAAAAGCAATTTAGAAACTATTAAAAATTTCACAAGTTTATTTGTTGAGGTGTTGATTCTTGGCATAAAGGGCAAGAAGCAAGAATGATGTTGATAGAAGTTAGTAATATACAAAGACTAAGTGCTAAAGAATGGGAACAACAAGATGCTAACATAGCTTTGGGCAGAGCTATGAAGACCAGCATGTCAGTACACACTGACATCTATACTTAGTACTACCTATTAATATTACCCAATCTAAAGTATATGGACATTCTTGAACATATAAAAAGTGTCTAACTTGAAATCCAATCCATCAATCATCAAGGCTCTTTGAACTATATGGTCTTACCATAGCTGCTTTTTCTTGTCAGAAAGCTTCTCTTGCCATTTCCCTAAAAAGAGTATGAATCATACTTTTGTATCTGACAAGACAAGATTATGGAGCATAGGAAACAAGTAGGAGATAGTGGAGCCAGACAAGTTGCCAGGCTACCTACCAGCAAGTAACAAAGTCATAGAGAAGCCTAAATAATGTGATCAGGAAAACGTAATTGAGAGGAATTTTTCCCTAGGAGAAGGCCCTTGGTGAGGCTGGATGGAGAAAAGAGCTGCTATTATTTCTCTTCTCTATTTCATTTCTTTCTCTATCTCAATTTTGTTTTTTCTTATGAACACACAGCTGAAGAAGAAGCTATTTTTAGTCTCTTGGATAAGGTCAAGGGATAGGTTGAATCTGTTGATGTAGCTGGAGGTAAAATTAAGTGGGAGCCTTGATGCTATAATCTCACAGAGAAACTGAGGGCCAGGAGATTGGCAGCAACATTACAATGACAAGCAAGCTCAAACTCAAATCCCCAGAGACTGTAATTTCAAGTGCTTTAGCTCCTAAACTTTACATACATAGAAGGGAGGGAGCAAAGTGAGGAAACCAAATGGCTGGGCTTAGTCTTCTGATTTGAATAGTTTCAAGGGACAATGTGCAAACTATGTCAACTTCACAGGCATAAATTATTCTGGACAGGAGATGCAGGCAGTCTTGGAGTAACAACATTCTTGGGGGGGCAGTATGTACTTATGAGTTTTAAGAATTTATAAAATTATTTTTATCTATCTATAGCTACCAAGTTTTGCATTTCTGAAGATGAGCTACCAGTTTTTTCTGCTAGCCTGCAGAAATCTCACCGTTTTTTCCTTTTGAAGAATAATAAGAATAACTATCTTTTTCAGCATTTTTAGTTATTTGCTGAGGATTAGGATTTCATGCTTATAGAATATGATTTAAAAGCATATATATGAGAACAATAATTTATTGTTCAATTCAGTTGTGCACTGTAGACAATATTACTAATTTATCTAGGCTTTAATAAAACTCCCAGAAGTTATAAGATTTGCTTTAGTTCCTGCAACGTGTAATTAACTGAACTAGAACTTAAATCCAGATATCTTTGCTAAAGTATTTTGTGTTTGATAAATACTTTTCTGCCAGCTCTTTGGATGTCTGTTAATTTGAGAAAACATCAAAGATCAGAAAGATGAGGAAAGGCGATCATAATGGATAGTTATGTTTTGAGAGGGAAAAGTGAAGCTGATTCTTTGTAAATAGGTTGACCAACAGCTGTTAAATGATAATCACTTCACTTTTTTTTTAAATGTACCAACCCTGAGTAAAAATGGGTTAGGGAAAAGGAAAATTGTCAAAATTTGATCAATTAACTTTTGAGACACTAACTACTCAGCTGACAGCCTTCTGGGCATAAGCACTGGAGGAGGCTGGTGCATCCAGTAGGTCAGTAATTACAGAATAACAGGATTCCTGTAATTAGACACCAAAATTGTTGTAGGAAAATTTATGCAGGAGTAGGGGCAAATAAGAACCCAGAGAAGGAGAAACCAGAGTTTCCAGCTGTGTAATAGGGAAATTTTAAGCCTACAGTTCTACAGACTGATAAGTATAAAGTGGTCCCAATTTGCAGTTAGTTGTCTGGTAAGAAAACAGCTTATGAAGTAATACCTTTGTAGAAAAGCACTTAGCACCAAACTCAGCGGTGAGTTGTGAGCCAAAAGCTCAGAGAGATCAGATGCCAATTGACATGGCAGGGATAAAGACCAAGGAATGGACAGTATCCAACATCAAGCTACAGAGAGGACTGCTATCTCTGGGCCAGGTGATGACAGAAGGCAAGAAACACACTGGCAGAAAATGTTTGGGCACCACAGAAGAACCTGAAGATTGGAGAATGTGGTTGTTTATAGGAGGTTCCTGCTAAAGACCCAAGGTCCTGCTGGATCAGACTTACAAAAGGCTTCGCACCTCTCACTTGATTCTGCTTTATAGCAATTGCCCCAGATGAAAAATAGTTATATTTTTAATGTTTATGCTATACATAATATTACAAACATTTCTCCCCCATAAATCCTATATACTCTCTTGAGATATAGTAGGATCATTTTATGCAATATATCATTTGTAGAATGAAAGTCTAAATGGGAAAAAAAGAGTTGGCTCTGCAGTTTCATTTTGTGCACATGTGTGTGTGTGTACACATGTATGTGACAGACAGAGAATAAAAGAAAAGAGAGAGATATTTTAACTGAACCACTTAGAAGTGCCTCAAAGCCTAAGGAAATCAGATAAGGCCAGAAAGGTCTACTTTAGCTATGTGGCTATCTGAAGGATGTGATAAGCAAGCCTATAATTTCTGGAAGGAAACAAGAGAATTACCAATATTAAAGCAAATCTCCATGTTTAAATTAATCCACAGATTTTTGAAGCAGAGAAAATGAAAATAATGATAATAATCCCACCACCAATTAAAGTAATGGTAATTATAGCAGTTACTGAGATTTTATTTTTTATAAGTACTAGGCAATTCACTCAATAGACAATATTTCAGTTGACACAAGAGTACTTCAGGCAGGTATATTATAATCTCTTTGTGAATGGTACAATTAAGGTCCATTATTTAGGTTAAGTGATTTACAGAGTGTCACTTCAACTGATCTGTGATGAACCTACATTTTCCTCCCTTTCTATTTGATCCTAAAAGCAAGCACACTCAAGAAATAATATCATTAGATATTTTCCTTATGTGAAGAACACTCTGATATTCCAACTTTAGGACAGGAAGCACAAAATTTTTGAAGATTACTGGATTATTTGATTTTTTTTCTTATTTGTGGGATGTATTTATCCATGCTCATTTACCTATACTGAGCATCTATGCAATGTATCAGGTTGAGATAACTGGAACTAAGTAAATATTTCTTTTAGATTCTGATCATTTTATGGTTATTAGTAACTTTCACTTCTCCTTGTTTTTCTGAGTGAGTTTATTTATTTTCTGGGAAAAGGTGAGCTCTCAAACAATGCTCAGGGATTCGACTTTAGTCAAACTAAGTTCAATACTTAGGCTGGTCATTCAGTACTGAATGATTGCTCAGGATTGCTGGGGCACTGTTAGTGTAATATACAGTACTAGGGAAGGGGAGCAAACTTTGGGTTTAGCATATATATGAAGTGCACCCCACACCCTTTGATCCAGGTCTCTCAGCTACATCCCTGGCCTTTTCTTGTGAATGTGATTTGCAAAACCCCAGATGAAAAAATTTTTTTAACAACCCACTGAAAATGGAATTAGCCTCTGCCTGGTTAAAGTGCCTTGCAGGCTATTGAGAGAGTTTAAAAATAGGAATGCAACATTAGGGCTTCTCATCAAATCAAATCCTACATATGTGCAGTTAAAATGGATAATTTTTAAAGATTCAATGAATCCTGCAAAGATAAGGTTGTCTCCTTCAACAGGAGCCGAGGTGAAAGAGAATGGGAAACACATAGAAATGAATTTTAAATTAGATCTAAGTGGTCATTTTTGAGCTCTCTTTGGAATTAAAGAATTAATATCCCAGAAAACTTTGCAGATGTGTTCAAGTTAAAATATGTCCCCAGGATGAATTTTAAGTCTAAATACTTGGACAAATGCCTTCGTCTCTTGTACAGGGAAAGTGATGAATGCTCCCCAGAAGCAGCTACAGAAGATTGGCCTATTTTGACCCTGAAAATTACAATGAATTGTTCTGCATTTTATCTTAATAAGAAAGAAAAATACCCGAAAGTTTATATTTTTTCCAAATCCACACACAGCAGGGAACCATAAATGCCTGCTAATGAAATTAAAGAGAACTATGTGCTTAGGCACTATTAGCCCCAAGCACTGAAAAATAATTAAATTAAATACTTAATGAGAAGCATTCTTTAAAAAAAATAACATGGTTCTAAAATGTTTATGTTATGGGAAGATTTTGACCTTACTGTATCTACTTAACTTGGGCTAAAACTTTTTGCATTATAACAGTCAACAAATGTTTGATCATGATGAAAGCCAAATAGTTTTCAATATTTTAACATCAGCAGCAAAATGGCAAAAATAACATCAGTAGTACATATTTCACTTTCCACTGTCAGTATCCTTGAACTATTATCCCATGAATTCATCAGTATTAGCTGAGGAAACAACTGATTTCTAGTCTGATTGGAAGCAACTGCATGAGAACCTCTTAAATCAGGTAAGTTTTAGAGCAATTAAAATCAATTTTAATGTAAATTTCCTGCTTGCATCAATATTTTATTTACCTCTTTGTAAATTCCAGAGAAAACCATTTTAAGACCCATCATCTGAAGACCTCCATGCTGATGATAAGTTACAACTTTAAAGCCAACATTACTCTTGACAATCAATCTGTTTTCTTGAAAACTCTCTTGTAACAGTGCCTGAGATATAGTACAGGAGCCTTGCATGCAGCTGACCTTGGTTTGGTCCCCAACACTACCTAAACTCCACTAGCACATTCAAATGTCACTCAAGAACAGAACCACAAATAGCCTCTAAGCATTAATGGGTGTGACCCCAATTCCTCCAAGTGAACAAAAGTGACTTGTAACAAGAGTGAGGCAATATAAGTAACAGACACTTTAAATCTGATAAGCATAGATCTAGTGAGTATTTGATAACAGGAATATTAAAAAATTTAGACCTTTGGCAAAACTCCACAAGAAATGGAAAGAAATCAAATCAGTGGTTCCATATACCTATATAGTTCTAATTAGCTAGAACTAAGTGATGGCTAAACAGAAAATAGATTAGGAAAGAATGCTCATATTTGGCATACTAACTAATCCTATTTGTCCTATATCTGAGTTTTTTTTTCTGCTTTACGGATACTAGACAATTATAGACAGATAAATTTTCCCATAACTATCTTTTCCACTTCTGGTCTTCATTATACCCCCTCCCCCTTCCTTCCTGATTCTCTTTCTCTCCTCTCTCTGACTTGTGTTTTCTCATCCTTATTCCCCTGATAATTAACATGACTTTTTTAGATATCCTTTTCTGATACTTTCATTCTTTTCATAAAATTAACTCATCCTTATCTGCAGCTATTCAACACACATTTAGGAAACATAGGCTATAAGAGAGGTAGTCTGTCAAGTGTAGTGATTTTATAGGTATCTGAGATATGTTAATGAGGATAATTTGATCATGCAGCTATTAAGGTTCTTTGACAGTGATGAGGTTTATAGATGGGGGATCTAACTGAGAAGTTAGTGTACCTTCCCCAAAATAATTGTAGTTTTCTTCCAGTCAATGGGTGGATATGGTCATTAGACTTGTTTTTTTTTTTTTTTTTTTTTGTTTTTGAGTCACACCCTGTGACGCTCAGGGGTTACTCCTGGCTATGCGCTCAGAAGTTGCTCCTGGCTTCTTGGGGGACCATATGGGACGCCGGGGGATCGAACCGCGGTCCGTCCTAGGCTAGCGCAGCAAAATTTGAGGTTTGTACCTTTTCAGGGGAAAACATTACCAAGTGGTTAATGATAATGATAATGTCTTTATATATATATAGCTTCTGGCAGACACTGGCACCATATGGGATGCCGGGATTTGAACCACCATCTGTCCTGTATTGGCTGTGGGTGGGCAAAGCAAACGCCCTACTGCTGTGCTCTCTCTGGCCCCAATGATAATGTCTTTTTTATGTCTTCCATAGTGACCAGCAGAATGTTAGATGTCTCAATAATTTTATATAATTGTGCTTATTTTAATTATAGGGACTTATGATTGGTAGGAGCACTGAAGAAGAAATAATGTTACCTGAGATTTTTAATGTTACATAATACAATAGCAATAGCATAATATAATAGCAAAAAGTTTTATAATAGCAATAGATTATATTATGAAACACATACTAACATACTAACCTATCCAATGGTTACAGTTACATCCAATGCTTCTTGAGATGTTTTGGAGACCAGTGATTTAATTTAATTTTTAACTTTTCTTCATTTTAATTTTTATGGGTGTTACTTCTAGCTCTCTCAAAGGAGTTGCTTCTGCTGATGATGTTCAGAGTACATTGTAAATAAATCAAGGATCCAACCCAGGCCTCTTATATACAAAGTGTCACTCCAGTCATTAAATTATCTGGCACTTATACAACTTCTATAAAATTAACCTAAAATATAAAAAAAGAAATCCAAAATATATTTTACAGCTTAGAATGATAGAATTTTTGATAGTTATGGCAATTCAAAATGCAATTGATGGGCCCGGAGAGATAGCACAGTGGTGTTTGCCTTGCAAGCAGCCGATCCAGGACCAAAGGTAGTTGGTTCGAATCCCGGTGTCCCATATGGTCCCCCGTGCCTGCCAGGAGCCTTTTCTGAGCAGACAGCCAGGAGTAACCCCTGAGCACCGCTGGGTGTGGCCCAAAAAACAAAACAAAACAAAAAACCAAAAAAAAAAACCCCAAAAAACAAAATGCAATTGATGCACTAAGATTTTTTAATAAATATTCACTCATTTTTTAGATAAAGTAAGCTATTTGATCATTCTGTCATTTGATGGGAATGTTTCACTTATTAATTGATTAAATTAATACTCTCAAAATATTCTTTTAAGAAAAACAATCCTCCATTATAATCTATAATTTTATTTTTAAAGTAAAACTCAATTACAATATTATCAAAAATGCATACCTTTAAAAGGTTTTATATTTTTTGTAAAATGAATCTAAGTTATTATAGTTTTAAGATCAAGAAACAGAGTATTATCTGCATTCTATTCCCCCACTTTCAGTGTTTCAAAGCTTCTCTTTTACTCCATTTTTAATCTGATTCTTGTTTGCCTAATTTTACCATTACTTTCTTCTTTTCAATTTTCTTATGACTCTTGTGATATTACAACACTGTTTCGTGTTTCCTTCATATAAATTATAATTAAATATATAGCCTTTAAGTTATCTCTTTATTTGAATAGCATTTTGCTATAAAATTTATTGGATATAACTCACCTTATATTACTAGGAAAATGCAAATACAACAACAGTAAGATAACATCTCACAATTGTGAGAAGAGTATCTCTAAAGACAAGAGTTGGAGAAAACTAACTTGAAGTGGGAATGAAAATTGGGGCTGCTATTGAAAAATAATATGGAGATTTCTCTAGAATCTAATGCTGAAAATTTCATATATTCAGTTATTATACTTCTAAGTGTTTACCTAAATAACAACACACTTATTTGAAGATGTATATATATATACATATATATATATATATATATATGCACCCACATTTACTACAGTTATATCTACATAAGCTAAGTGTTAGAAGCAACTCAGTCCTGAAGGTATCTAGATGAGTAAATATGGATGTACTATACACATATAATGAAATAAGGCTGAAATATTTAGGGATAATTGTAGTGTTAAATAATTAAGGATGGGGCTGGATGGCGATGGATGGAGGTGGATTTCTCTGTCTGCCATCCCAGGCCACGTGGCTCAGCAACCCCCATGCAGCCGGCGAGTTCCAGGCCCAGGTGAAATCACTTACTCACACGCAGGCTTCAGGAAGAATCATTTTTATTCAGGCCCTAGCCACCACATGTGTGTGGCCTACTCATAACCTTTCAAGCATACAGCCATTCTAGGCTTGCCCTGCGTCTTATCCTCTTTCAGCCATCTCCCTCAGAGAGCCCAGCAGGGCCAAAAGGCAAAAGCCCCTAATCCCCTGGCTTCCGGGTTTATCTACCTATTCCAAGACCCCTCCCAGGAATGGGCCGGGCTTTGCAGGTAAAGTCACACCTATTATCCGGTTCCCAAGACCCCTCCCAGAAATGGGTGGGTCTCAGATAAGTACCCTACAATAATTAAGAAGAGGCAGATGAGAGGTAACATGTACAGAAGTTAAGGGCTTCAGATATGTAGTGTAGAGGGCAGAAATATAACTATATATAAAACCCAAAGGTAACAACACATGAAACCTAAACTACAATGACCAGACTTATGTGCCTGTCTGGATAGTTTGGGGGAAAGGAGGGAACCTGGAATATTGGTGTAGAGAGATTGGTGTTGAAACTCTTTTATAAACAACTTTGTAAATCATAATGCCACAATTAAAAATAAAATCCCATCATAATATGGATGAATCTAGAAGTTTCACTTGAACTGTGAAATTAGTGCACTAAGTTAGAGATAGACTAATAGTATATAGTTCACTCATCTGTGTGAGATAAAGGAACATGATAAATGAAAAGACAAAAAAAAAAAAAACAAACACTTCTCAGACTACAAGAACAAATAGTGATTACTTAAAGGGAAGAGAGAAGTTAACCAAAGGTAATTTTTATAAAAGGAGTTCACTGTCTGGCAAAAGATAAAAAGATTTTTCATATGGAATGTAGTATAGTATAAATATTCTAACTTCAAATGCTCTAAATTTGAAAAACTTTATAATGTTAAAACAAATGTTTACTCATTTATTTTTTTGCTTCTTGGGCTACACCTAGCAGTTTTCCGTATTCTTTGAACTATCTCTCCAGACCTACCATGTTACTTTAATACATTTTTTGTTTTTGCTTTCTGTGGGTCACACCTGACTGTGCTCAGGTCTTACTCAGTGATCCAAACGCATGGATCACTCTACAAAAGTCAGAAGACCATATGGGGATTTGAGGATCAAACCCAGTTCAATTTTATGCAAATAAAATGCCTTACTTGATGTACTATCAGTCTAGGCATTTAATACATATTTTTATAAAGTAAAAATTATCATGTTCTTTTCCTTACGTATTTGTAGCAAATCAATTAATATTGTACTTAAGGGTTGTTTATTATATATGCATATAACATGATCATTTATATTATGCACAAATACTTAATAAATATTATAAGTATATTATATGTATATGCAATTATATGTATATTTATTATATACACATATAAATGTCTATATATAAATATATGTATACACATATATATTTTTATATATATTGACATATATATATTTATATATATTTGGTTGTGTATCCACTGTCCCCATATAATCTAGATATATTATTTGGGGGAACATATACTTACAGTGTATTGTAGAAAAGTTTATATTCTTTTTATCTCTATAGTTAGAATGTACAGGCATACTTTGCATAGCTATGAATTTATTCTACTAATCATTCTTCTGCTTTAGGTTAAAGCAAGAAATTCATTAATCTTGCTGTTTATATTTCAGAATATTTATTATGTGGTAATGTGGATATTTGTTAAATACATGAAGAGAATTATGTATATATTTTTTCCCAAGAGTGAAATATCTCTCCTGATCCTCTCATATCTCTTTTATAATTTATATACATTTTTATTTTGGTTATAGATTAGCATTGTTATCACATTCAAAATTAAAATATTACGAGAATACTAGATAGAGTTAAATGAGTAAGGGGAGAGAAAGAACATTACCTTTTCGCCATAATTGTTTATTAATAAAACATATGGAAACTAAATGAACTAGACTAAACAGTCTTTTCTTTAAAACATACCAAGAAGAACTATATTATCTTACACTGGGATAAAGTCTTCCTAGAGTATGCCCAAATATTTACCTTCACATTATGAACATTTGAACTCTTTTGACATTTTCTACAAACCTTAGAGCATTCATTTAAACCCAATTGCTCACTTCTGCCTTTTAATTCCTTTATGCTGTAATTTAACACTGCAGTTACTTTTCTGATGTATTTGATATGAATAAATTACATTCTACAAATGTTTCAAACATTCAATAGTCTCTAACCAGTCATCATTTATCTATGAGTACCCTTTAGAAAAGAACAAAACGATCTTCCTTTTTTTGATTTGTACAATTTAAATCTGAAAAATGTGCAGTTATATAAACGCAAGATTAAGGACTTCTCTCATTGCAAATTTCTAATCCTCCTGCTGAGGGATTATAAACTCCCATGCTGTTATAAAGTTTCCAGGATTTTATAACTGACTGCAAGATTGAAGGATTTTTTTTTCCAATTTAAATATGCTTGAATCATGGGAGTCCATTAGAAAAATATAGTTTCATTTGGGATTAGGAGAAAATATATCCTTTGTTCAACATTTAATATTGCATTTACAATGCACACATAATTGTTTAGATGCTTTTCAGTTTCCCACAACCCAAATAAAAAAACTTTATATTCTATAGCTGTAAATTTCAAAAGACAACGTCAAATATTCAGTGGAACAGAACTTTCTTATCGCTCCCAGCAGACTCTCAGCTTCAGCAGGAATGTAGAGAGAAAAGGGCTTAATTATAACAGTTTCCTACTACAGTAACCTACTCAGTTACCACAGGTTGCAAAGTTAACAGACATAAAATTATGTGGATCTTGTTTCTCTCATTTTATTGTACTAAGTTGTGTGTGGAGAGGGTTCCACCAGGGGAGCAGAGTCTTTGCCTTTGGGACATCCCCTAGCCAATAGCAAATTTACATTAAAATGAACTGTATTGAGTTTAAAAGCATCTCCATCTTGTGTAAGCCTGCATGTAATGGGTTATTCTGAGGATTTCTCAGCCTACATTCAAGGGCTGTGTGTGTGAGTGTGTGTGTATGTCCGTGCACACATGTTCTGTGTGTGTTTCAGGAAAACATATATTCTCCTGAGACTGAACATATGTGTGGTGAGAACAGGAAGTCCACACAAACAGTTTCTTTCATTTCTTGTTGACACAATGGAATAGGGAAAGATTTGAGGAGGGTCATAGGTAGGTGGAGCGAAAGCCATGGACAAAACCCTGTCGCTCAAGCTTTCCCTCTTGTCTACAAATATGCACATATGGGAAGAAAGCCAGAAAAATAGCAGTGTTTGTATCTTTGGACTTGGGTCTCAAATCAGTCTTGCTATAAATGCCATTAAGTGAAACCTTCCTCCAATCAATTTCCACCTCTAGGCTCTAGTTCAACCATTGCCTAAAATAGTGAGCCAAGATAAAGACTTAACGTTGAGATTCCTTATAGAGCATTCTAGGTAGAAATCTGTCAATAAAAAAAGTTAGGACATTCATAACCAGGGCAAAGACTTGAATCAGGAAGGTAGACTGACCCATGACAGTGACATGACTTAGAGAAAATGCTGGATGTCACTTGAAGAGGACTCATTGGTAGAAGCAACTCCAAACTCTTTAAAATATGCCTGGTCCACAAGGCAAGCCTAAAGCATAAAGTAAGAGGAAGACTAGTATCTGAACATCAGAGGCAGTCCAGAGGGCCTGTGATGGGACTGAATAAGGGACATTACAAGGTTTATTTAAAAGTACCTCTTCCCTGGGTCGTAGTGGTGGAGAAAGCAGGAGGGCTTCTGCCTTGTACACGCTAGTACTAACCTGGGATGGACTGTGGTTCTATTCCTCGGCGACTCATATGGTCCCCCAAGCCAGGAGTGATTTCTGAGTGAATAGCCAGGAGTAACCCCTGAGTGTCACCGGGTGTGGCCCAAAAACAAAAACAAAACCAAAAAAAGTAACCCTCCCAACTGAGATCCACTATAAACCATGAACCACATCAAGGTCACCAATATCTGCTGACATCCCTTGGCTCTGTCTTATTTGAGCCATATACAAGACCTTAATCTCCTCTGCTCAAGGTCAGTAATAATAGTAAAACATCAAGCCTGTCAGTAAGAAAATCTTAGTCTAGACCTTCTCAGAAGTAAGCCCATAATCAAATTACATAGTCATCTGAATTTTTTGTCCTCCCTTCTATTTCCTTCTCCTTCCCCTTTCCTTTATTCTTCTCTCCTTTCCTCCCCTCCCCTCTCTTCTCCCTTTCCCTCTCCTACCCTCTTCTCTCTTCTCCTCCCCTTTTCTTTCCTTTCCTTCTCTTTTCTCTCTTCCCCTCCATCTCTTCACCTGACCTAATCTTCCCTTTCTTTCTATATTCTTTTTTCAAATTCCTCTCTCTCTCTCCTCTCTGTCTCTTCTCTCTCCTCTTTGCCACTCTGGGCATGCTCATGTTTACTTCTAGGTCTGTGCTCAGAGATAATTTCTGGTGGTATTTAAGAAAGCAATGTGGGGCAAAATAGGATCAGACTGTGGTTGACCATAGCAAGGCAAATATACACTTACCTCTGTATTCTATCTTTGGTCTCTGAATGTTATTTTTAAGAAATTAAAAATGAGGAAGGAAAAGAGAATAGAGGCAAACTCTATGGTTCCACAAAAGAAGGAATTTGGTTTTACAAGATTGGAATCAAATCCTTGCTTACTTCTTTCTCCTACACAAATACACTCAGACAGCACATATCCCTCTCCTGATAGGACTTACTTTTGAGTGTGAGAAAAGAAAACAAAAGACTGTTAGAAGTTATCAATAAGTAAGTCACGGGCCTGGAGAGATAGCACAGCGGTGTTTGCCTTGCAAGCAGCGGATCCAGGACCTAAGGTGGTTGGTTCGAATCCCAGTGTCCCATATGGTCCCCTGTGACTGCCAGGAGCTATTTCTGAGCAGCCAGGAGTAACCCCTGAGCACCACTGGGTGTGGCCCCAAAAACCAAAAAAAAAAAAAAAAAAGTAAGTCACATGGTAAATGACCCACAAAAAGAATGGGGTTTTAGAAAACCATGTAATGAAAGGACTGATCTTTTCAGGGAGCTGGGAAGACCTCCCTGAAAAAAGTAGCATTTGAAAGGAAATACACATAAACAGTATCACCAGTTTCTAAGCAAATACTACTTGAAACCAAATGTCTGCCACTAGCACATAGGCATCTGGTAATTATTCCAGGTCTATTTTTAAATCTCTTGTTCTCTTCTCTCATTTCTATAAACTTTTAAGTGATTTGTCATTTCCTTACACATGAACACACTGAAGATGAAATTCCTCATCTATATAATCCAACGCATTTATTTGCTCAATGAGGGTCCACTTATGACTCTTGGAAGCTAGACACTTCAGTGGGCATTTTACAGCCATGCTGACCTCTAACCATGCTTGTGAGATATTTACTCTTGTCTGTTTTTTACTAATAATGAAACTGTTATATTATTTATATATTGAACTGAAATTTGCAACCAGAAAGTCCTCAAACTTGACACTTATTTAATAACATTCGTTCCATGTTGCAAGTTAATCAATTTTTGTTTTTTTGTGACTTGCCTAAGATGACTGAACTTTGTGGAAAAAAGGTGTCCTTATATCACCACTATCTTAATTTAAATAATTTAAAATGCAAATAATGATATTTCATTCTCTCTTTCAGCTATTTAAATGAATAGATGTAGATAATATAGACATTTAATATAGATATACTTATATACTATAGATTCTTATATAATATATAATATAATAATATAGTCTTATATAATATAGATTCTTATGTAATAGAGATGCATATATAACATATATTTAATGTTTCCTTTAATATGTGTACTTAACAATGTTTATTATAGACCTGCAAATTTGGGGAGGAGGCACACTTGGAAGTGCTCAGAGATTAGTCCTGGATCTGAGCTCAGAGATCACTGTAGGGGTGCTGTTGATAATTTTATTTGGAACCAGAAGTTGGGCCTATGTATACCACATGAAAACCAAGAAGCATCTGACTCATTGTACTCTGTCTTTGATCCCTGATCATACATTATTTTTCTATTTTCTTTTATCTTTTTGTTTTTGGGACACACTCAGCAGTTTGCAGGGTTTACTCTTGACTCTGTACTCCAGGATTACACTTCATGGGGCTCAGGAGACAATATATGCCAATATCCTACTGAGGTTTGCTATATGTAACACTTTCTCTCTTTTTTTTTTTTTTTTTTTTTTGGTTTTTGGGCCACACCTGGCGGTGCTCAGGGGTTACTCCTGGCTGTCTGCTCAGAAATAGCTCCTGGCAGGCACGGGGGACCATGTGGGACACCGGGATTCGAACCAACCACCTTTGGTCTTGGATTGGCTGCTTGCAAGGCAAACACTGCTGTGCTATCTCTCTAGGCCCTATATGTAACACTTTCTACCTGCTGTCCTATTTCTATAGCACCTAATCATACATTCTTAATTTGGTTCACAACCAAGTATAATGGTGCAGGACATCTTCCTAAACTTACTAGGCTTTTATATTAAAAGTCTTTAGATAGATGGTGACCAGTGAAGATATTATAAAAGTAAAACCATGTTTTTTATTTCATTCTAAGAGGTGAAATGCACATATAATATGGAGACTTCTTTTCCTCAGAGGAAACAAAGTTTGGAAATTTTTTCTCACTAAACTCATCCCATTCTTTACTTCATATGACATTAACTTCAGTGCATAAAACAAAGGCTTAGTGAGTAGAAAAAACTTCTTTTGATCACTAGGATTGTAGCAACAGTTCCAACTTGTTCCAAGGCCACACCTGTTACTCCATAAAATGGAAAAAATGACATGCTACTTTGTTCCTTAGAATACTGCAAGTATAGGAACAATAAATAAAAGACATCTACCACTGAGTTCTCTCTTTATCACTTACTAGGTTGTAGTGATAAATCATTTAACTTGCAACAGCGAATCACAAAATTTATCAGGACAGATACTTTTTCTGACCCTCTTTAGAATATCATTACTTTCCTCATGGGACTGCTATGAGAACTAAGGAATTATCTTCTGACACTTAGTAATTAGGCATTTGACAATGGGAAATGGCAGATGTAACTGACACCTTGTCATCCGGTCTAGCCTTAATTTGGTGAATTTTGTAATTTTGAGTATTTTATAATGCAGAGCAAAGTGGCCTGTGCAAAGAAAGCATGCTGAAGGACACATAGAATGAATGTTTTTCTTTGGTTTGGTTTTGGGAGAAGTCGTGTCATAAATAGAAAAACATTTGGCTGTTCCCTAACTGCTTGGTGAATTCTTGGAAATCATTTTCTATTCTTTGGGCACCTCTTTTTCTTGCCTATGATTTAAGGACTTTCAATTAGGTGGGCTGTCAATGTTTCTCTGAGCTTTACAATGTTAGGGTGAGAGATTAAGCTTTTCTCTTTTTCCCCACCAGCTATCGGTAGAAAGTTGATGGTTTCATGATTTCTATAAATCATGACTATGTCTAGGGGTACAAATGGGGGAATTCAGGTGTGTTAAATCCATTGTACAGTGGGGAAACCTTCATTTCAAGGATGCCTGCAGCAATGTCCTATTTATAATTTTAGTAGTTCATGTATTACTTGGCCAGTATATACACTAAGACTTGGAAATATTTATGCCCTTTTTGTTCTATGCAAAGAGCAAAAAGACTTAGTCTCTCAAAACTACATGTGCACTTTCATTTTTGCACTGTCTTGATAAACAACGGGGTATGCTAATAATAATCATTATGAGGATTTTTTATGATAAAACTATATCTTTGCCAAATTCTCTAGGCACCTAAGAACGCCAAACTGAATATATTACCTAATAAAAGGGCAACCCAGCTCTATAAATCTTAAGCATAGTGAAGAAAAGTTTGCCATAACCACCACCAACTACATTAATAAATAAAGCAACTATTCACCCATGTAAAACAAAGGAAAGCAGGAACTTTAAAAAGCATCGGGGCCGGGCGGTGGCGCTGGAGGTAAGGTGCCTGCCTTACCTGCGCTAGCCTAGGAGACGGACCGCGGTTCGATCCCCCGGCGTCCCATATGGTCCCCCAAGCCAGGAGCGACTTCTGAGCGCATAGCCAGGAGTAACCCCTGAGCGTTACCGGGTGTGGCCCAAAAACCAAAAAAAAAAAAAAAAAAAAAAAAAAAAAAGCATCATCACTTCAGAACTCAGGCTTTACAGCAAACGCTGAAAATCTAAAATGGTGGTGTATGTTGAAATTGTCTGAAACACTCAAAGTTAAATCAAATCTTTTATGCAGTACTAGGGGAACAAATCAGCCATCGAGGACATTATAGTTGATGAATTAGTTAGAACAAGATTTATGTGCTGCAGTAACATACTCCCAATATTTTCCGGGTTTTCTCAAGAAGATTTAGCTCACTACTTAAGTTATATGCAGGTTTTAGTTTTGTAAATCATCTATATTTACATTGAAATACCAACTGGATCTCTCCACCTCTCCTACCCACACCAGCAACTTTGACATCTTGGTGCTCTTCATGTTACATTGAGGTAAGGAAAATATTAAATAAGCAAAACAAAAGACTTTCTTATTTTGATTAAATATAGCACTTGCCTGGGGCCCGAGCTATAGTGCAGTGGTTAGGAGTTTACCTTGCACTAAGCTAACCCAGAACGGACCAAATCGATCTCCATCCACATCCATTGCATCCCATATGGTAGCCCAAACCAGGAGAGAATTCTGAGCGCATAGCCAGGAGTAACTCCTGAGCATCACCAGATGTGTCCCCCCCCCCAAAAAAAATGGAATAGCACTTGCCAATTCTGTGCAGTCTATTTTTCATAATTAACCACATAGCACTAACATTTGCTAGAAGACCCTGAAATGGAGGAGGGGCTATAAGCGAACAGCACTTTTTGTTAACAGCAGAACTTTTCTATCTATTGAGTAGACCATGCAAATAATTTTTCCTTTGCTGAATGATCTGAAACGTCCAAATGCTCCTTCAGGCTACACTTGACTATACTTACCATTAAAACCCCACTGTTAGGGGGCCGGAGCGATACAGGGTTTTTGCCTTGCACGCTGCCAACCCAGGACAAACCCGGTTCAATTCTCTGCATCCCAGAAACCTGGGTCAAAACCTGCTGCGCTCAGGGTTTACTCCTGGCTCTGAGCTAGAAATCTCTCCTGGCAGGCTCGGGGGACCATAAGGGATGCTGGGAATAGAACCTGGATTAGTCCAGGGTTGGCAGCATACTAAGCAAATGCCCTACTCAGTGCTATAGCCAGGAGCAATTTCTTAGCACAGAGCCAGGAGTGAACCTGCAGGGTCTGACACAAATCACCCCCCTCCTCCAGGGGCTGTAGTAATAGCACAGCCTTAGGGCTTTTGCCTTGCACACGCCAACTCGGGATGGAACAGAGTCGATTTTTTGCATCCCATAAGATCCCCAGAGCCTATCAGGAGCTATTTCTGAGTGCAGAGCCAGGAGTAACCCCTGAGCACTGCTGAGTGTGGCCCCAAAACCAAATAAATGAATAAATATAAATAAAACAAAAACACCCCCCCAAATACAAACCACACTTCCATAGTCAGAATTAAATCCATGATTAAATAAAATAATGACTAGTGTTGAGCCTACAACATCTAATGTCAGTTCATATTCACTATGAAGAATATAGCTCTTTGTGCTATGGCACTTGTATTCTAATACAGACATTTACTCAGCTGCTTTCTGTGAAACTACTTATTTTTTGTTTCTTAATTTTTATTATGAAAATTGGGTAATAATTTTTCTCTGAAGCTATCAGAGGTAAAGATGTTAGATATGTAAGGATGGTCAAAATCATTATGTGCTTAATAACTTTTCTACATTAATAAATAGTTAATGGTCCATGAATTTTCTTGAAATTGGATAGAACACATTCAGCAGCTAGTAACAGGCGTGATTTAAAACTGGCTTAAACAATGAAGACATTAATTGTCTTCATAATGGCAAGCCTAGAAAAAGTTCAAATATGAAAAATATTTAATAACTCAAGTTTGTGACAAAAGTATACATTTATATTTTTATATTTTTTCTTTATTTAAACATCATGATTACATAAATGATTGTGATTAGGTTTCAGTCATGTAAAGAACACCCCCATTCACCAGTGCAACATTCCCACCACCAATGTCCCAAATCTCCCTGATTCCCACCCCACCCCCACCTGTACTCCATACAGGCTTTCTAGTTCCCTCATTCATTCATATAATTATGGTAGTTCTCTGTGTAGTAATTTCTATAACTGCAATCACCACTCCTTGTGGTGATCTTCATGAAGTGAGCTGGAAGATTCAGACCTCCTCTCATTGTCTCTGAGGATTGTTCAGAAATGACTTTTATTTTTCTTAAAACCCATAGATGAGTGAGACTATTCTGTTCTCTCTCTCTCTCTTTCTCTCTCTCTCTCACACTCACTCACTCTGACTTATTTCACTCAGCATGATAGATTTCATGTACATCCATGTATAGGAAAATTTTATGACTTCATCTCTCCTGACAGCTGCTGGAAGATTCAGACCTCCTCTCATTGTCTCTGAGGATTGTTCAGAAATGACTTTTATTTTTCTTAAAACCCATAGATGAGTGAGACTATTCTGTTCTCTCTCTCTCTCTCTCTCTCTCTCTCTCTCTCTCTCTCTCTCTCTCTCTCTGACTTATTTCACTCAGCATGATAGATTTCATGTACATCCATGTATAGGAAAATTTTATGACTTCATCTCTCCTGACAGCTGCATAATATTCTATTGTGTATATGTATCAAAGATGTTTTAGCCATTCCTCTGTTGAAGGGCATCTTGGTTGTTTCCAGAACCTGGCTATTGTGAATAGTGCTACAATAAATATAGGTGTGAGGAAGGGGTTTTTGTGTTGTATTCTTGTATTCTTAGGGTATATCCCTAGGAGTGGAATAGCTGGTCGAATGGGAGCTCAATTTCCACATTTTGGAGGAATCTCCATGTCGCTTTCCATAGAGGTTGGACTAGACGGCATTCCCACCAGCAATAGATAAGAGTTCCTTTCTCTCCACATCCCAGCCAGCACTGATTGTTCTCTTTCTTTGTGATGTATGCCAATCTTTGTGGTGTGAGATGGTATCTCATCTTTGTTTTCATTTGCATCTCCCTGATGATTAGTGATGAGGAGCATTTTTTCATGTACCTTTTGACCATTTGTATTTCTTTTTTTATCAAAGCGTCTATTCATTTCTTCTCCCCATTTTTTGATCCGATGAGATTTTTTTTTTTCTTGTGAAGTTTTGTCAGTTCTCTGTATATTTTGGAAATTAGCCCCTTATCTGAGGAGTGTTGAGTGAATAGTTTCTCCCACATGGTGGGTGGCTCTTGTATCCTGGGCATTATTTCTTTTGAGGTGCAGAAACTCAGCTTAATGTATTCTCATCTGTTGATATCTGCTTCCACTTGCTTGGAGAGTGCAGTTTCCTCCTTGAAGATGCCTTTAGTCTCAATGTCATGAAGTGTTTTACTGACATGTTGTTCTATATACCTTTTGGTATCAGGTGTGATATAAAGGTCTTTAATCCATTTATATTTTACCTTCGTACATGATGTTAACTGGGGGTTTATATTTGCTCTTTTGCAAGTGTCTAACCAGTTCTGCCAGCACCACTTGTTGAAGAGGTTTTCCTTGCTCCACTTAGGATTTCTTTTTTTTTTTTTTTTTTTTTTGGTTTTTGGGCCACACCCGGTAACGCTCAGGGGTCACTCCTGGGTATGTGCTCAGAAGTTGCTCCTGGCTTGGGGGACCATATGGGACACCGGGGGATCGAACCGCAGTCCGTCCAAGGCTAGCGCAGGCAAGGCAGGCACCTTACCTTTAGCGCCACCGCCCAGCCCCACTTAGGATTTCTTGCTCCTTTGTCAAAAATTAGGTGATTGTATGTCTGGGGAAACTTGACTGAGAACTCAAGCTTATTCCACTGATCTGATGGTCTGTGTTTATTCCAATACCATGCTGTTTTGATAACTATTGCTTTGTAGTACAGTTTAAAGTTGGGGGAAAGTAATGCCTCCCATTTTTGTTTTCCCTAGGAGTGCTTTAGCTATTCGACGGTGTTTATTGTTCCAGATGAACTTCATAAGTGTTTGATCCACTTCTTTGAAGAATGTCAGGGGTATTTTTAAGGGAATCACATTAAATCTGTATAATGCTTTGGGGAGTATTGCCATTTTAATTATGTTAATCCTGCCAAACCATGAGAAGGGTATGTGTTTCCATTTCCACGTGTCCTCTCTTATTTCTTGGAGCAGGGCTTTATAGTTTTCTTTGTATAGGTCCTTCACATCTTTGATCAAGTTGAGTCCAAGGTATTTGAGTTTGTGTGGCACTAATGTGAATGGGATTGCCTTCTTGACGTCCATCTCTTCCCTATCATTATTGGTGTATAAAAAGGCCATTCATTTCTGTGTGTTAATTTTGTAGCCTGCCAACTTGCTATATGAGTCTATTGCTTCTAGAAGCTTTTTGGTAGAGTTTTTAGGGTTTTCTAAGTAGAGTATCATATCTTCTGCAAACAATGAGAGCTTGACTTCTTCCTTTTCTACCTGGATTCCCTTGATATCTTTTGCTTGCCTGATTGCTATAGCAAGCACTTCCAGTAATATGTTGAAGAGGAGTGGTGAGAGCAGACAGCCTTGTCTTGTACCAGATTTTAGAGGAAAGGCTTTTAGTTTTTCTCCATTGAGGTTAATATTCGCCATTGGCTTGTGGTAGATGGCTTCATCTACCTTGAGAAATGTTCCTTTCATTCCTATCTTGCTGAGAGTTTTTATCAAGAATGGGTGTTGGACCTTATCAAATGCTTTCTCTGCGTTTATTGATATGATCATGTGATTTTTATTTTTCTTCTTGTTGATGTTGTGTATTATGTTGATAGATTTACTGATGTTAAACCATCCTTGCATTTCTGGGATGAAACCTACTTGGTCGTAGTGTATGATCTTCTTGATGATGCATTGGATCCTATTTTCCAGGATTTTGTTGAAGATCTTTGCATCTGCATTCATCAGGGATATTGGTCTGTAATTTTCTTTTTTGGCAGCATCTCTGTCTGGTTTTGGTATCAAGGTGATGTTGGCTTCATAAAAGCTGTTTGGGAGTGTTCCTGTTTTTTCAATTTCATGGAAGTGCCTGGCTAGGATTGGTAGTAGTTCCCTTTGATTTCATCTTGGACCCACTGGATGTTCAGTAGCAGAGTGTTTAATTTCCAATTGTTAAAGTTTTTCTTCTGTGTGCCTTTGTAGTTCACATCTAATTTCAGAGCCTTGTGGTCAGCAAAGGTAGCCTGCAATATTTCTATCCTCTTGATTTTATGGAGGTATGTTTTATGTGTCAGCATGTGGTCTATCCTGGAAAATAACCAATGTATATTGGAGAAGAATGTACATCCAGGTTTTTCAGGATGGAGTGTCATATATATATATATATATATATATATATATATATATATATATAGCTAGTATGTTTTTGTTGGGTTTCATTCTGGTTGACCTGTCAAGTGTTGATAGGGCCGTGTTGAGGTCTCCCACAATTATTGTGTTATTATTGATGTCTTCTTTCAGATTTGTCAGTAACTGTATTAGATAATTTGGTGGTCTCTAATTGGGTGCATATATGTTTAATAGTTTGATTTCTTCCTGCTGCACATATCCCTTGATTAGTACATAGTGTCCATCTTTGTCCCTTACATCTTTTCTGAGTATAAAGTTGGTGTCATCAGATATTAATATGGCCACCCCAGCTTTTCTAAGGGTGTTGTTTTCTTGGATGATTTTCCTCCAGCCTTTGATTTTGAGTCTATGTTTGTACTGACTATTCAGGTGTGTTTCTTGTAGGCAGAAGAAGGTTGGGTTCGTCTTTTTGACCCATTTTGCCACTCTTTGTCTTTTAATTGGTGAATTTAGTCCATTGACATTGAGGGAGATGATTGTCATAGGATTTAATGTCATCTTTGTAGATAAGTTTGCTGTGTTTGTTGGTCTCTCTTGTCTTAAAGTAGACCTATCAGTTTTTCTTTTAAGGCTGTTTTTTCATCAGTGAAGTTTCTGAGCTGTTGTTTATCCATGAAGCTGTGTATCCTTCCTTCAAACCTGAACGTGAGTTTGGCTGGATGCAGTATTCTCGGTGAGGCATTCATTTCATTCTGACTTGTCACAATATCCCACCACTGTCTTCTGGCCTTGAGAGTTTCTTGTGACTTGTCTGCTGTAAGTCTTAAGGATGCTTCTTTGAATGTAATTTCCCTTTTTGATCTTGCTGCTTTCAGTATTCTCTCTCTATCTGTGGGATTTCTCATTGTAATGAGGATGTGTCTTGGGGTGTTTTTCTTTGGGTCTCTTTTAGCTGGTACTCTTCGGGCATGCAGGATTTGATTACATGTAGTCTTTAGCTCTGGGAGTATCTCTTTGATGATGTCTTTGACAGTTGATTCTTCCTGGAGATCTCCTACCTGGGTCCTGGGACTCCAATGATTCTTATGTTGTTTCTGTTGAGTTTATCAAAGATTTCTATTTTCATCTGTTCACATTCCTTGAGTACTTTTTCTAGTGCCTGATCATTTGTCCTAAGTTTCTTTTCTAATTTCTTCTGCTGTGTTGAGCTTTTTTGTATCTCATCTTCCAGTACTCTGATTCATTTCTCAGCTGCTGTTACCCTGCTGTTGAGGCTGTCCACTGAGGATTTCATTTGAGCTACCATGTTTTATAAATCTGTTATTTAAGTTTGGAGTTTTCTGATTTCTGTCTTTGTGTTCTGTTCATATCAATCTATGCTTTCTTTGAGTTCTACAAACATCTTCCTTATTTCTATTTTAAGTTCCTTATCTGAGAGGTTAATCAGATGGTTGGAATTTTTTAGATCATCCAAGCTATCGTCTTCATTCTCTGTGCATGGTGTTTGCCTGCGAGGTTTCCCCACTGTCACGCTAGTAGTGCGTTTTTTCCTGCGTGTTGTGGTGGGGTTCATTGGTTAGAAAGAGTGCATAGCCGCAAAGTGAAGCAGAGGGGCCACGTTCTTCTGTTGCCTTTAGTTGACAGTTTTTTTGGGGGTGCGCTCCCTAGGCCTCTGAAGAGAGCTTCAGGTATTCAAGAAACAAAGACAGGCACAGGAGAGATTTTCCTTGAAGTCCTCAGAGTGATCAAAGGCACAGCAGGGCAGAGCCTCCACAGGCCAGAGAGCTCTGCTATTGGTTGGTGACCCCCACAGCCAGACTGTACTCTTTCAGTCGCTGGGCAGCTTCAGAATGCAGTTTTTTGGGGAATGCGCTCCCTAGGCCTCTGAGGAGACCTTCAGGTATTCAAGAAACAAAGCAATATTTTTATATTAATTTTATTCTTAGTTCATCAAGGAATTTTTGGCAATTTCAAATGTCATACAAAAACAGTGTAGAGCATTAATAATAATTAATTTAAAAAACAAACCAAAGAAAAAATCCCATTTATGTGAATTGTTACTGCTCGCCTTGCTTACATAAATTCCCTTGATACTTATTACCAGAATTGAGGCACATGCCTATTTTTTTTTAATTTTATTGTGGTCAAACTCATGTCTACTTTTAATTATTTTCAAAGGAGAAAATAACTGCAATAATTGAAAGGAATTAAGTATTTGGCATGAAATTAGGCATATCCAGATATCATTCACAATAACATATAGATTTTCTTCAATTTCTCTTCATTACTGGAGCAGGACTTTCTTCTAGCAGAAAGGATTCATGGTTTGACAATATCTCCCTTCTGTTCTTTTGACCTCTAAAAAAGAAACTCTATTATAAGCACTGAAAATTTCTACCTGCCCAGGTATGCATCTGACCATACCGAGCTTGTTATCTGTTCTGAAAAGAAAGTAAAGACATGTTGTCCAGTCATATTCAGATTAAAATCCTTATTAAACCACCAGCATTATAAACTTTCTAAATTACTTATATCTTTTGCTCACTCTCTCTGATAAATTGGGATACTAGAAACAACCTCAAGTTTATAATTTGGTTTTTATTTGGATTTATATAAATATATATAAACCAATATATAAAAATATATAAACCAATATGTATAGAAAGCAATATATACTGTTTTTATCTAAAATATTTATTTTATTTGGTTAAATAATGTAACATTTTTACACACCATAGATACTTAAGTATTATTACTGATAATAGTATTAATATTAGTAATAGTATAACAGACAGAAAAAGGAAGACTGACACACTACAGTCTTCTCTCCTGGTCATGTTTGACAGATAATACCTGATTTTCTTTTCAACAAACTCTCTGGCAATAAGAATAGTTATGACATTTTAATGCAAATATAAATTGAAGAATAAATTAGTCCACATTGTTCAAAAACAGGGTCATGGCTAAGTAAATTGAGGAAAGATTCTGTAATGGAAAGTTAATCAACCATTACAGGTGATTTTTGGGTCCAGAATGATGGTACAGTAGGCAGGTCATTTGCCTTGAATGTGGCTGACCTGGTTTCAATCCCCAGCAGCTGGTATGTTCTCTTTAGCACAGCACTACTGAGTGTAGAGCCAGGAGAAACTCCTTAGTACCACCAGGTGTGAATCAGTGACCCCCAGTTGTATTTATGTAGTATTTTAAAAATGTGTTTCCAATGTATATACATTTTATAATTTCAACTGAACACCATTCTCTTAGAGATAGTTTTGTGTGAGTGTGGATTTTATTATTGTTCCTCTCTGGATTTTTTTTGAGCATATACTAATTCTTAAAAAAATATGTGGAATACAAACATGTCTATATAAATATATAACTAATACTGATAAGATAATGAAATATTGCCAATTCTCAATTGAATATCTCAGATATCTAGTCTTGCATTAAACTCTTAAATTTGTTCTAGAGTTTCTGCTCGAAGTCCAAGAAGTAGAAATATTATTTCCATCAATAAGTCCATAAAATTATGATAAAAACATGATGAAATCGTATTTTAGAGGAAAAAAGTAAATTACCAAGTTTACTTATTTCTATTTAGTAAACAGGACAGAAAACCCTAAGTGCTATTCCATAAGACCATGATTTGGAAGGCTCCAAATTCCTTTTAAGTTATTCAGCACCGACGTTGAGATGAATATCAGTGGAAAGATACCGGTAATATGAGTCAGATGACCTTCAAGGTTCTGTTCAATGCAGAGATTCTTTGGATTAAATGAAAGTGTAATATGGGATTTGTGACATTAACGTTCAAGTAAGTGAGAAATGCAAAGTTTTGGTAGAGATGAAATAGAGCAGTCTGATTGAACTCACTAGTACTGGTTTTATAAAGGAAATTCTGGCTGCTATTTTTAGTAGCCTACTGACTCTAAGGGTCTTTAGACTCACATCTGTGTCATATTGGAGAAATACTATTATAAGACGATGTTTGCTAATATACTTAGATATCATGAAATAAACAAAACTCAGTGTCTGCAATGTACGTATGCCCAAAACCATTGGAATGAAAATCTCAAATCTAGATATTATTGCCTTAACTTTGATGTGGAAATGAATCTTGATATGACCTTAACCAATTAAATTAACTAATTTGTGATAGGATATGATGGCAGAAGAAACATGCATCCACTTAAAATTTTCTAACTACAGAATTTATTTACATGTATATGGATAACATGACAGTTATGCACCAAAAAATGATGTTTGGATCCACAATGGTTCTACATACAACCATAGTCTCCAGATACCTATAGTCTAGTGTCACAGGTGCTGTCCACAGATAATTGTGCTATAAAACTCATATGTTCTGCCACTCATGATAGTATCAGTTACTTCCATTCCATTTAATCCCAAGTGTGAAACATCTACTGCTAGAAATGCCATAAAAGACCCTGTGGAAAGATTGACCTGAAATTAAAATTAAAAGTGATTATGAATTATGAAAGTGGAAAGTCATTGTCATTTATTGTTCTCTAGCAGGCAAGTCCTATTTCATCACTGCTGTGGTCATAAAGAAAAAGAAAAGAAATTAAGTGATGGAAGCTGTTGAGGATATAATTTATTGATTCTAACAAGACCAACAGAAATTTGCAGAGGGTTTATATTGCATATAAAGAAATTTTCAAAGATCTGGTTGAAGACCATTGCATTGTTTGGAATGTTGAAAGACTAAACCCATTATAATGAATTTTGGCTATATAATTAGAAAGTGAATGCTGAATATGAAATTGCTGATAGAAAAACTGTTGAGACTATTTTACACTCCAGATAAGTTGATGATAGAGAAAAATACTTGCCAGTAAAAATTTTCAATATGAATGAAAACTTTATGTTGTGAAAACAGAGAACTTTATGAGATTTCTTCCATTAAGGAGCCAAGTCAATACGAAGTTTCAAGGCTCTCAAAAGTACAGTAACAATTATGCTTGGGGCAACATTGCAGGCTACAAAGAATAATTTGAGGAATCTAGCCCAGTCGTTACCCCAAAAATAATTTAAGCATATCAGTATGAATACTTTGAAAATATTTAAGACCAGTAAGAATTCAGGTATGGTCTAAATACTTTTGCATGATATCTTTCTGTATTGCTTTGCTAGAGGAATGGAGACATCTTTTTTTTTTTTTCTTTTGTGGTTTTGGGTCACACCTGGAAGTTCAGGGGTTACTCCTGGCTTTACTTTCAGAAATTGCCCCTGGCAGGCACCAGGGGGAGGGGGAACATATGGGATGCTGGGATTCAAACCACTGTCCTTCTGCATGCAAGGCAAACCTTACCTCCATGCTATCTTTTCGGCCCCATGGAGATATCTTTTAAGAAAAAGTGTACTTTTCATGATTTTGCTTGTCACTTCCCATGCTCCTTTTATTGGTGATCTTTTTCCCACCATAAAAGAAAAAAATTATTCCTCAAATACCAGTACTCTGATTCTTTCATGTCAAGGCAATATTTTAGCCTACTACATGGAGAAGAAATTTGTTTGCATTAGTGCTATAACTCAAAAAGATAATGAAGAAATATTTTTGTATTACTGGAAGCATAAGAATATCTGTGGCTTCTAAAAACTTGCTTGTCTTGTATTGAAGTCACCAAGAAGGACATGTATGAATAGAAGAAAGTGTTAATAAGGTTTTAACTTGATTTCAAAGGGTTTTCCAAGGACAAAGTTGTTGCAAAAAATCAAGGCACTGGTTGGAATTTAAAGCAGTTTAATCTGGGTGTAGATAAATATGAAACTGAGAAGCTTATAAAGATGGTTTCTGAGGAATTGACTAATGATGAGTTGGGACTGGAATAGTCAAACATAGCTAAGAAAAGTCAAGATAAAAGGAAATGACAAAAGAAGAAAAAGGACTCCATATTTAGTGAATCCAATTCACAGTGAAGAGTTTCCTGAATGCTATTGTGGGACTCAACAAACTTTTTTTTTATCTATCTATCTATCTATTTGTTTGTTTGTTTGTTTTGTCTGCTCTGTGTGGTGCTTATCGATATAGCTGGAGCCCTCACTGGATATTTGACACTTCTTTTGGTACTAGTGGAGTGTTTCACCTTCTTTTTCTCCATCTCCCAAATTGATGATGAGAGCCTTTAGAGGGACTCCGCCCAATTTCGGGGTATTAGACTCTTATCCCAGTTTATTACTTTTCTCTCCTTCAAACAAAACCACGCAACTTGAACT
The DNA here is from genome assembly GCF_024139225.1 of Suncus etruscus. Classification (NCBI taxonomy): domain Eukaryota; kingdom Metazoa; phylum Chordata; class Mammalia; order Eulipotyphla; family Soricidae; genus Suncus; species Suncus etruscus. The sequence continues at coordinate 59,185,341 of NC_064861.1, read as the reverse complement.
AGCTAGTCCTGACTCCAGTTAGAGGGGGAAATAAGGGAGGCATCAAGACCAAACAGGTGCAAGACTACTAAGTAGTGGGTTAGATACAGAGGGGACCACATATTCTAGCCGCCCTGGGGTGAGGGAAAAGGAAAAGGGAGGTAGGACAGAAACGGAGGTGTAGGGAGGACAATTTGGCGATGGGAATCCCCCCTGATTTTATGTAAATATGTACCTAAAATATTATTGTCAACAATATGTAAGCCACTATGATCAAAATAAAAATTTATATTAAAAAAAAAGTTTTAAGACATGAATTCCAATAGAGGTGTTTTCCAGGAATGGAAAAATGTTTATAGCTTCATTGCTTTATAAGTACATCTAGATTTAATAAAAAGAAACAGACCACCTTTAACATACATTTTTATTTAAATAATTTTTTATTTAAACATCATGATTACAAAAATAATTGTAGTTGGGTTTCAGTGATAACAAGAACACTCCCCTTTCATCCGTGCAGCTTTCCTATCACCAGTGCCCCATCTCTTCCCTCCTCCACCCCCCCCACCTGTATTCGAGACAGGTATTCTACATCCCTCACTCAGTGACATTGTTATAATAGTTCTCAGCATAGTTATTTCTCTAACTGCACTCACATCATTTCCTCAAGGAAAGATACCTATAGGTGATTTTGAATGTGTTCCAGAATATATATAATATATATGTGTATATATGTTATATATAATATTGGGGGGGCACACCCGGTAAGGCTCAGGGGTTAGTCCTAGCTATGCGCTCAGAAATCACTCCTGGCTTGGGGGACAATATGGGATGCCAGGATCGAACCAGGTCCGCCCTGGGTCATCAGCATGCAAGGCAAATTCCCTACCACTGTGCCATCACTCTGGTCCCCAGAAAAAAAATGTTTTTATCAGGGAGATGATACCTCTATACAAATTATTACCCTTATATACTTTCCAGGGGATTCTCTTTAGAGCTGAAAGACAATAGAATTGAGGTTATTGAACCTGTGTATGTCTAGGTAATTTGTATAATTATGTCATCATTTTAAAGAATACAATTTAAATAATTGTAGAGAACACAATAGTACAAATACAATTAAAAAAACAAGGGCATAGAAAACAATTACACTAAAGATGTAAGGATTGTAAGTTTGGTGCTATTCTTTTTGTTTGTTTGCTTTTGTTTTTGGGTCATACTCAAGGGTTTCTCCTCGCTCTGCTCAGAAAACATTCCTGGCAGGCACAAGGGACCATTTGGGATGCTAGGATTTGAACCACCATTTGCTCACCTGGATTGGCTGCATGCAAGGCAAATACCCTACCTCTGTGCTATCCCTCCCAGTTTGGTGCTATTTTTAAGGCACAGATTTGAACTAAATGTTTAAATAAAATAAAAGAGTAAATAGTTGCAAAATCTCAAAGTTTATAAGGTAAAAAGGTAAGTTAAGGTATTATATATTAAAAATAAAATAATAGATTTATTGCAGCTTCAAAGTACAATGGTCATAAGTTCTATGAGAATTAATTGATTCCTTAGACACTTACACTTATTTACTTCTCACTAACCATCAAGAGTCACTTTCACTCCAGCAAACTTCATGGAAACTTCTATAGAAGCTCTATGTTTTATGTTTCAGGACATACTTTACTCTGTGCTTCTGATGTCCATGTATATTTAGACATACCTTTACCATTGGTGCTATCTTTGCCTACATAATTTAGTGCAGTGACATGCTCTATAGGTTTTTAGTATAGTAGCAATGGGCTAGACCTATTAATCTAGGTGTGTAGTATATGAAACTATCTAGGCTTTTGTGACTCTGTGATGATGATTAAAGCTGTTACACCTGTAACCACGACACTATCAGAACTATTCTCTTTCTTAAGTGGTCTGAGTATATCTATCTATCTATCTATCTATCTATCTATCTATCTATCTATCTATCTATCTATCTATCTCTAAAGAATTCTTATTTCCTCTAATTGCTCAATGTTCAGTTCTTCATCTTAGAAGATCAATCAGATTCTGGAAGCATTATCTTTTATTCTTCTGGTATGGTTAAATTAAATTGAATTTATTTTGAATATTAGAAAGTATATGGCCAGGTTTGATCAATTACAATCTCGTTTCTCTCAAATTTCTAAGCTTAACTCAGAGATAATGAGATGAGCTCTATTGAAGGTGATATCACCTCACCATTTTAGTGTAATTTTTAAGTTAAAGTCCAAATGATATATAGCTTGGGGTGATAAAGGCTGGTGAGATAGAAAGTATATAAAGATAATGGGTAACTGCTGAATCTAAATGATGGCTACTAGTTTACCAATAAAATTGTGAACTCTAAACCTAACACCATAAAGGAATTTACTGCTGCCAGATGGTGACCAATTGATGTACTTTTTGCTCTTACTAAACAGTTACTCTCTGGTTTACCGGAGATGAGTTTGATTCTTTGTAGATGTTCATAGGAAAGAATGGATTTTTATTTTTTAAAATGATGACACTGAGAATTGTAATGTAACATACAAATAAACAGTATAAAATGATTAATAAAAACTTCAATCCAAATGTCTGAATTGAGCCAATGGATATTTCAGAGTCTGAACTCAGATACATAAGTGGACTTATTTCCATGAATTGTTAACAGTATTCATATTTGTTTTTCCAGGTAACATTGAGTTTTGTATACTAATGTAAAAATCTACATTACAACTAAGTTTTATACATTCATATATACAAGTAGGAATAGAATGAAGGTAGTATCATATTTAAGAAATTAAATTAGTAAATGGTAAAAATAGAATTCTAAGTTGATACATCAGAAACAAACTAACTTAAGGGCCTAAGGAGGTATTACAGGGATTATGCATTTTTTTGGAGGGGGGTTCACACCCAACAACACTCAGGAGTTACTCCTGGCTCTACACTCAGAAAATGCTCCTGGCAGGCTCGGGGGACCACCGTCCTTCTGCATGCAAATCAAATGCCTTACTTCCATGCTATCTCTCCTGCCCTGAGAGATTAGGCACTTTTATTTTATTCTCACTATTTCAGTCTAATTCCTGGAACCATGTGGCTACAAACATTGCTGGGTGTAACCACTGGAGACTCCCATACACCAACCTGGTAATTTTTGATACCACATCCCCAAGCCCTATCACTGATATAGAAGCTCAGTTGGCCATGAATCACTGGAGCCTCGACCCAGCATATTTCTTGGGAGTCAAAAACAAAAAACAAAAAAACACACTTTTCCATTGTTAAGTGGTGTTTTTTGGGGTCCTTTTTAGTATTAGGATGAATAAATAATTCAAGAATGTTTTGAAACATGTTGAACAAGATATCAAGACTAATCATTTGAAAGTGGGTATTTAGCCTGAGGAAACAGCAACAGCTGATAACCAGTCTTCCAAGTATCAGTGCTTCTGTAGCCCATCAAAGAGAATATGATCACACAATGTTTTTAAGCATTTAAGGAGAAAACAACAACGTGTTCAAGTATTTCAAAGACTCAAGTTAGAAGCATAAAAATACTCTGCCATATGTGAATTGGTCTATACCAATGACGTCCTTATTAAGTTTGGGTTACATTCCAGAATTGTTTCCTAAGACAGAGCTACCTCACAGATACATTGCAGAGAAAATTTTGAACAATCATGAAAAGACTGAAAAACTCATTCATCATAATCAAAGGGAACCCAGCTTACTGTGGCAGATATTGTCAACTTCAAGGAAAGATGTGCTCTCAATTATCATTGATTTTATTACTCTCATTAATGGATTGTAGATAGTATGGCTTTTACACTCCTTGGAGAATTAATATGATATTCTTGTAGCTAGAAAATTATTCAGACTTTCAAATGTGCAAGAGAAAACATTTTTTAAAAAACACCGAAACAATAGTTTGGTTAATTAAGAAAGAACATCCAGGCAGCAACAGATATAGGATAGGGAATCTAGAAATAATTGTGTAGGTTTGGTACATTCAAAGGTCTTAAGTGTAATGAATACGTATTAGCAAAATATAATTACAGTGGTCAGAATAAAGTTACATCTCTTACTAGGAAATTTTGTAAGTTCACAAAGGACTTAGTATTATAATTATTTTCTATATTGTTTTTTAAGAAATATTTATTTTTGGGGGGGAGAGCCACACCCCGCAGTACTCAGTGTTTACTCCTTGCTCTGCACTCCTGGATCACTTCTGGAAAATTCAGGAGACTATATGTGTTGGTGGGGATCGAACCTGAGGCAAATGCATGCAATGCAAGAACACTGCCAGCAGTGTTATCATTTTTATCCCTATTATTAAAAATAATTGAATGGGAGGTAAAAATAAACTTCATATTTGAAAAGACAAAGTATGTGCTTACCTGAAGCCTCCTTTTGAGGGATGTTACACTTTGAAGCTATCAGAGCTGAATAAAAATCAGTGCTGGCTCCCTTCCTATTTTGGATATGAAAAAGTAGCACATAAACTTAGAGACTGCTATCTCCCAAGAATTAGTGTTTGAAACAATGCTTGGCACATATTAGGAGGTTCAAAATATTTTGTTAAATGAGGAATATAGATTCAATTTTTTCAAAGGAAAAGAATGATATTGGAATTTGAGGATGTCTTACATGCTTAAGTATCATTCGTTTCCAGAAATCCTAAAGACACAGCTCTCTAGACCTGGGTGCCAGACAGAATTATCATCACTTTGCACCTCTGAGTAAAGACCTGGAATCACTTAAATGTGAGTGATGACGTGTGTGTCTATTTTAATAAGGAGCCTCGTTTTTGCTAAAGTCATAGACAAAATTTCCAACAAGTGACTGGTCTAGTAAAAATAATAAAATGTAGACTAATAAAATAGGTTTGATTATATTTGGTGTGTTTTATTGAAAATAGATAATCATGATCATCATTCCAATGCTTACTTATAACAGAAAGTTACACTTTTATTTATCTGTCTTTTATTGATTGATTGATTAAATTTTGGGGGCCAAACCCGGTGAGACTCAGGGGTTACTCCTGGCTATGCACTCAGAAATTACTTCTGGGTTGGGTTGGGGGACCATATGGGATGCTAGGGGATGGGACAGTGGTCTGTCGAGTCAGCTGCATGTAAGGCACATGCCCTACTGCTGCGCCATTGCTCAAGCTCTTTTTTTAAATTTTAATTTATGTTTTTTTATTACATGTTTTTTTAAAAAGAGGGGTGAGGACAAGTTGGGGGTAAGGGTGAGGAAGGTGGGTTACTTGAAAATGACTCAGTGAGGTTAGACACCTTCATGTGGACCACCAAGCGCAATGATCTACAATGCACAGAAGCTATAAGAGAGAGATCCATTGTCAGAAGGAAACCTTTCAAATCTCCAACCTTACAGAGCCAAACTGAAGTAGCAAAGATACTCCACAGTTAACCCCTGTTTACTTATCCTTGTCTTTCTTTATCTCCATCCCCTTCTTTTTCTTCTAAGAACTTTGATTTTCAAAGTTATTGAGAGTTAACTTTTTGGCATATACTATTTTAACACCAATGCCACCAATGACCAGTGTAAACTCCCATACTCCATCTCTCCCACCCCCACTCCCTACCACATTGAGAGGCACATTACAAAGTTTAGTAGTTGCAGTTAGATATCATGTTTTTAGTGTCGTTGAGTCCACACTTTGCATATATAGCTATACCACTCTGCCACCTAACTATTATGACTAAAGTCCTCATCCTGCTCTACTTCCTTTTCTCACATTCCTTACCCCCATGACCTTTTTCCTTCTTTGTCCTCTTCTTAAACCAGGATCAAGGGTAATATAATCATCCAGCTTTTACTGCATTTACTTATTCAGTTATTCGATATTACTGGAACCTCAATTGACACTGGTCTTTCTTAGATTCTTCTGGTGCACAACATACATGTTCAAATCCATGAAAGCCAGACAAAAAAATTATGGGATGGTGCATCTCTATTTGAGAGGACAAATCACAAAGAGAGTAAAAGAGACTAAATCAGGAGGAAGCCTACACTTACCAGAGAAAAGGATTGAAATTTGTATATTAACTCCAACTCTATTTTCCCTACTTAAGCCTAGAGATGTGTAAAGATATAAAACCAGTGCTAGAACATATAAAAACAGAGTTACTCTTAGAATGGTCTTTACTTAATCTCCTCAGCCAAGTATAGCTGGCAGAGAAATCCTATGGGAATTGATATTTCTATATTCTAATGGGCAACATAGAAAAACATAACATTAATAGAACTTATGAAAACATAATACTGGTAAGGGATATCACCTTCTCCTTACCCCTGCTATTTCTTCCATGAAACCTGAAAAGCAAGAAATCCTATGGGATCAGTGTAGTAGAATTTAATACAATCCTCTTTCAAAGGTTTCACTGTAAAAAGAAAAAAATGTTTTTATTGTATTCCTTATTCTCTTTTATCTGTCAACTCTAATTTTTTTTATTATCCTCTACAAGTGTAATTGATTCCCTAAAAGTCTTGCATGGTGTTGGTAAGGAAGTGTCTTTGTGAATGTTGTTAAGAGAACAACAATATATGAAATGAGTGAAAGAATTTTTTTTCTTCTGTGATATAGTCATTCCGCACTAAGACATTTGGTTTTACTCAGTGTATCACATGGGATGAACTTTGTCAAACAACCAGTGTTTAGAGGAAAAGAACAAGAGTGGATAAAGAGCTAAAAATATTTTACCTGTGGAAAAATACAAGTTCTGGAGTCCAGAGAAAAAGTTAATGACATAAACAGAAGGTAGAATTGTGTTATTTGAAGAAGAATCTCGTGAAGGTAGGATTTTTGTTTGCAGTAGTTTCAAAGTTTAAGTATATATTTATTTTACTACATCAAGATTCCTAGATAAAAATCGTACTTGTCATCAATTTCAAAGGGAAAACTGCATTACAGGGTATGGTGTAATCCCAATCATTAAAGATCCTGAAGAATCTTGGCAAAGTGCCTGAATAGGATCTCAGACGAGCAAAGTCAGCACAGTAAGGCCTGTGGACAACTTCAGGCAGCTGCCTGTTCATTATTGCCTCGTCCCCTTTTATTTATAGAGGGTCCAAGCCTGCTTCCGTTCTCTACAGAGCAGAACTTTGTCATTGCAACAGAAATCATCAGATCCAAACAACCTGCATGGTTCCATAAAGAAAAATAATATTACTGATCCATCCTGTAGAAAATCGAATTGATGCATTGAGACCAAGAGAGATTAAATTTTGACTGTCTCACTGGCCATTTAGAAGGGGAATCTCCATTTGGAAGCAATCAAAAATGAATTTCTAAAAATATATTGTATAAACACGCTCTTATAAATAAGTACTACAAAGGGAATTATAGCTTGATGGAGAATTTATGGATTAACTCATTAAAATAATCATGAGTAGGAGACATTAATATTCTAAGTTTAAGAGTTTATAATAGCTACAGCAAAGTCAATTTCATGATCATCAACAAAATATTATTACCTAGCTCTTTCTGAAATAGATGAAAGAATTTTAGATCTTACCTTTTTAATGTATGCATATACAGCATTTTGATGGAGAAAGCAAAGTACTGAAGAAACAACTTTTTTAAGACATCAATGATAAATTTCTATATAATAAAGCACACTTAAATTTTTTAGAATCTTCTTCAGAGTTTTGGAATATGTTTGAAAGGTTCAGGCATGTTTTTACTGTACCTGAAGTCAAGTATGTCTTTTAATTGCAAACATTATGTTCATTTCCATATGCTCGTAACTTCTAAGATGGTGAATGGCAGACATTTTGCAAGATTTATTGAAGTGTTATTTCCTGTAGGCATTCATTTGGTGAGTTTTTTATGTGATGAATGCATTTCTAATTGGGATTATTTACATAGGCATCTGGGAACTGGTTAGAAACTAAAGAGAGAGGAATAGGGTAAACCCAGGTTTAGCTGATTTTGCTTTTGATTTAACATTTTTTAGAATAGAGTAGGGCTCATATTATATCATTTTGGTTCCAGTTTGGGTATGACAGAGGTAAGTTTTATGTTTCCTTCCAGCCATTAGTGTCTATGATTCCATGTCCTAACAAAATTTATCTTTACAATCTCCTGGATATATGCTAAAGGGCAAAAGAGGAAAAGATCAGGAGAACAGAAATGACCAGTTTAAATGGCAGATTTGTCGATTTTGTCACTTGAGTTAAATTTGGAAGAAAAAAAGAAGTCACTCTAAAGACAATAAGACTATCTTTTAAAAAGGTTTTACTTTCATATCAAATGACCAAATTCTGTTCAAAACACAATGATTCTTTTTGGAGGCTGACTGTGTGCCTAACCTAGTGGAGCCTAGGAGAATGAACCATGGCTTATGGAAACCACAAAGATTTTTCTGAAAAATCATTTTTGTATACTTATCATTTTATAAAACAGAACAGAAAAGTTCCCTGAAAGAAAGTACAACTAGGAGGAAGGAAGGAATATATATTTACATATATTAATAATATATGTATGTATAATAATATTATTAATAATATGTATTTATTATATGCATATAATATATATTTACATGTAATTTATTGGTGGAGGGAAGGGGGTATTCTGATGGTGATCTGGTACCACTGTTGGAATGCATAAAGCTTACACTAACAGTAAGGTAAACATTAAACATTAAAACATTAAAATAAAATTTTATTTAAAAGCTTGTCTTGAGTTTATTGTAATGTGAGGTGACTATTATCAAATGTTCTTATCCTTGAACTTTGTTGAAAGAAGCAGGAATGAAGACTGATGAACAGCAATATGCAGAGATCTATAGATAATTTGATCTACAATGTGATTAGAAAAAAATCATATAATATATTTGGATATTTGGGGACTGCATTTATTCATGAGCACTTCATAGTTCCCTGAGTCTAAAAAGTTACATTTTAATGTTTTTTTGTGGAATATTTTAGATGGATTTGTTCATGTTGGATACACCTTGAGAAATAATTTTTATGTGAATTCATTCCAATACCTCAAGGACTCCTCCTGTCTAGACCACTTTTCCCTCAACCCCAAGTATACTCAGTTCTGTGGACCAACTTTCCAGTTGTGTTGCCTTTGTTCATTTATTTGCCCCCTTACTATGCTATCTTTTTTAATTCCACATATGAGAGAGATCATTCTATAACTATTCCTTTCCTTCTGACTGAATTCACTCAGTGTGACATTTTCAAGTTCCAGTCATGTATAAAATCAAACAAATTGCATTATTTTATTTTATTTTTAAAAGCTTTTTAGTTTTCACGGGGCCAGAGAGATAGCATGGAGAAAAGGCCTTTGCCTTTCATGCAGAAGTGCGGGGTCCTATAAGCCCCCCGGGGGGGGGGGGCGGCCAGCGGGAATTGGCTGGGAGGCTCTCGGACATCCGCACCTTTATTTGGCTGGGTTAGAACAACCACACCTGTAAAAAATCTGAGAGAGGTTAGTAATAAAGACCTCAGGCGATATAACCGGTCTAAGGGCAATCTTTTATTGGGGGTCCAGAGCATCTCTTATATAGAGGAGGAGAGAGGGGGCAGGAAAAAAGACGGTGTCAATCATACATTTTGGCGCGAAAGCCATGAGACAAAGGCAGTAAATCGTCTTCCAGAGGGGAGGGGAGAAGGAGTGACAATTTTACAATCATTCCCAAGTCAGCAGCTTTCAAGGGATTGCCCTATGACCCTAAAATAGGGTCTGCATCTCACTATCCGGAACTTTCAGCAGTTTGTGATAGGGCAAGCTTTGTTGCATAGTCATTAACTCCGGAATGAAGTTAAAGGGAGTAGCCTAAATCTGGGAATGGTATCGGGGTGTTTACTTTCTCTCCGGGGCTTCAAAGAGAATATCCTGCAGCTGCAAAATACCTTTCCTGTTAGCTCAAGGGCTCACAGCAGAAACTGCACGTAGGCAGCTTTTAGATAAAAAAAGCTGCATAAAGACAGAAGACAGAAAAATTGATCTCTGACAGGACACTGTCTCCAACACAGAAGGACAGTGGTTTGAATCCCAGCTCTCATATGGTCCCCCGTGCCTGCCAGGGGTGATTTCTGAGCAGACAGCCAGGACTAACCCCTGAGCACTGCCGGGTGTGACCCAAAAACAAAACAAAACAAAACAAACAAACAAAAAATTTTTAGTATTCCATTGCGTGTGTGTGTATATATATATGGGTGTGTATATATATGTATATATGAATATATATATATGTATATATATATATGTCACATCTTCCTTACCCATTTTTTATGTGGTTTTTGGGTCACACCTGGCAGTGCTCAGTGGTTACTCCTGGCTCTATGCTAAGAAATTGCTCCTGGCAGGCTCAGGGGACCATATGGGATGCTGGGATTCAAACCACTGACCTTCTGCATGCAAGTTAAATGCCTTACCTCCATGCTATATCTCTGGCCCATTTACCGTTTGTTTTGGTGGACATTTGCATTGCTTGCATATCTTGACTAAGCATTGAAATGAATATAAATATGTACATATCCTTTCACACTAATGTTTTCGTGTATGGGAGTAGATGCCACAAAATTTTTGCAGGACCATGTAACAGTTCTTTGCATCTGATTTTAAGGAAACTGTAACATATTATCATCTTAAAATTTCTGATGAATCCTAGAGCCAAGATATATATGTATATCTTTATATAAAATATACTTTATATATATATAAAATCTTTTACACAGATTTTAAAAATGTAGCTAACTTAAGAATGCTTTTTAAAGATTGTTTTCAATACTAAAATTTAGAGGTAGAGAAAATAATAATGCAGAAGGGCTTTGGGAAAACTAATCTAGAGTTTCTCAGAATTTTTCAGTTTATCAAAGCTATAACTACAAATTCACAGAGTCTATTCATGAATTTGCTGTGCTTATACCTGATATTTTCTGCAAATTTTGTAACTAATAAAATTTCCTGGCCTGCTTACCTCTGGTAATTGGGATATAAATTATATAGTTTTGTATGAGTTGTTTTCCATTATCAAAGTACTTTGAAATTTTATTTCTCTTTTATTATAGTGATCTAAGTTTTCTTGCCAATAAACAGTTATTTTATTAATAGCTCATTTGTTTATACTTTTGCTATTAATCTGAAACACAACTTTCAGACATCCTTACCAACATAAGTTAATCACAAGAGTTTTATATATGAAGAAAGGTGAAGATAAGGAGAAGGGAATGATAAAGGAGAAGAATAAATATGTAACTGTATTTAAATTGTGTAATCTAATTAGAGGCCTTTTGTAAAGCACAGAAAATAGCTTAAAATCTCCAATTGCTGCTCTTGAAATAATGTGTAGAGCATTGGTTCTCAATGCTGCTATTACTGTGACCTGGAAATGATGTTGTAAATGTCAATGAAAAACTCAATCTTCAAGTACTTAAGTGTGGATCTTTGAGAGTCATGTAGACTAACATTTCTCAGCTAGGGGTCATATGTGTTCCCTTTGAATGCAAAAGCAATCCAAGGGGGTCATGGGTAAAAAATAATGTATATTGAGGCCTCCACATGTCCCTAATGGATCAATGAATAGAACAGTGAGTCACAAGAAATCTGGCTTAAAGGGGAACATGATGAGAAAAAGGTTGATAAATATTGATCTTGATTTATTATGATTTGTATAAGTTATGAAGTTATGTATTAAAGTTTACGTTATTGCTCAAAAGTTATTATGATGTATCACCATCAAAGTGTTCTTGACCCCAGATCCAAATTTTTTGAGCAGCTACACCCGGTGATGCTCAGTGGTTACTCCTGGCTATGCACTCAGAAATCGCTCCGAGCTTGGGGGACCATATGGGACAATGGGGGATCTAACAGCAGTCCATCCTAGGTTAGCGCATGCAGAACAAATGACCTACCACTTGCACCACCGCTCCGGCCCCAGGCCCTAATATTTTTAAGCCCTCCAAATGATTCTTATTATCAACAGTGATTAGGATACAGAACCCTTATTATCATTAATTCTGTTATATTACACAGATAAAATACATATTTTCATAGAAATTGAGCCACCTCTTTTGAGATATGAAGAAAAAAATTGACACATTATTATGAGTCAGTTCATTCAAAGCTATTGTTCATCTTGAAATGAAGAGGTCTTGATTTTTAAATTTTATCTCTTAGGCTGTTACATGATTTTATTTATAAATTAAATTTCCCAAAAGCAATCATGGGGAATCTAAGATGCTATTTGGATTTAGGATTTGGATAAGAACCAGATGCTAACTCCTCTTAGGTATATTATTTAGGACAACTTAATTAACTTCATCTCTTTATTCTTAAATTTCTTCATTATGATTCCAATCAAAAACCTTGTGATATACTTACATAAGGATTAAGCAATACACATGAGTCATTCAGGCGGCACAGTTTTAGGTACAAAAATAAGTGTATAATAAATAATGATTCCAGACTTATAGTTCCTATAATTCTAAGGTTGTGAGAAGACAAGATTCCCACCCAAATTATACCTCTGTCCAGCAACTAACATGAAATTTTATGATGTAGATTTTTGTCTTAAATATATTAATGCTCATATTTAATAGAATTTTGATTCTTCGTTGGACAATTTCATGTAGTTCTCTTGCCAACTTGGACTTCTCTACATGTGCATATTTCAACAAATTTTATTTTTGCATATCATATATTTGTTTGTTTATGGACCACACCTGATATTGTTCAAAGTTTGTTACTAGCTCTGGCTCAAAAAACACCCCTAGCAGTGTTCAGGAGGAGGACATATGATGCTAGGAATCAAACATAAGGCAAATGACTTACCTGCTGTACTACCTCTTCAGGACCCTGTATATCATATATTAGTTATGCATTTATACTGTAAATATTAATATTTGAGGATTCACACAGCATTATTGTGTCTGCAACAACCAACATAGGACTGGACACAGAGTAGATGTGACAGAAATATATGTAAAAAGGATATATGGTTGCAATTGGTTTGCAGGGCATTGCTTATTTTCTTATTTTGCTTTATATTTTAGTTATATTGCATGCACTTTGAGAATAAAATCTCATTATAATGTATGCTGTCTCCAAAATTGTTTAGAGGGGCTTTTATTTTAATTGAAAATATAGTATCGCTGTTGTGTAAGTGATCTCACACCACTGTGAGAGTCAAATTTTATCCTTTTTAAAATATATACAGAAGAGTTTGCATAGGAACTGTTTCCAAGCTATAAAATTATTTACTGCGGCAGTAAAGAGAAAACAAAATCAATTTCCCTCCAAAAATTTATGAGTGGTCTAGAGAGAGCATTAGCTAATACATTTCAAGGAGATCTTTCAGCAGGCCATTGCTGTTGCTGTATTTCTTTCCAAATACACTCTACATTTCCTAATCAGCTATTTCCAGACATTAAAGTAAAATTTATGATAAAAACACAAAGTCCTTGAATTCCATGGGTTTCAATAAAACGCTTGATGACAAAATTGTTCAACATCGATTTTCCCATTAATAGTCTTATTTCAAAAGCTTTGTAAGTCAGGTATATGCAGGAAAGGTTTTTTTGTTTGTTTGTTTGTTTTTACATCAGAAACAAAGAAAATCTCATCATTCCCCTTCCTTTTCAGTGCACTATATTTTGAAATTAGAAAAAGTTGGGTTTGGAAAAGAATACATTAGGGAGGGAATTTGCAGCTGATCCAGTTTCTATCTCAGTCATCCCATATGGTCCCTTGAGTGCCACATGAGCAATCTCTGAGTGTAATACCAGTAGTAACATCTGAGCATTGTTGGGAGTGGCCCCCCTAAACAAACAAAAAGAATATGAATTTATTTTTATCATCAGTGATTCTATAATATTTCAAATTTGGCTTCAGATCTAATATTTAAATTTTGTATATTTTATTTTTCCTTGGCCTCCAAAATGGTGCTCAAATGCTCAAGGACTGTACCTGGTGATATTTAGGAGACCATGTCATGCCAAGGATTGAATCTTAACTTCATCTAAGACAAGTGTTCTAAAGACTGTATGAGACATCTTTGACACTAACAATGTTAGGCACACTTATGACATCTATCTCGAGACTATCCAAACACAAAACAAACCCTAAGTGCAAAAATGTCCATTGAATTAATATAGCTAATAATTTAAAATAATTAATGGCATTGTCTTTAAATGTAGAACTTCTGAAAGCAGTTTACCATATGTGTGTGAGTGGGAACCAACTAAAACTTGGAGGGTTTGGATGAAACCAAAAGTTGGGGGAAAAGTTTGCTCCTCTGTGTTTAACTGTTCATATTAGGAGATCCATCTTTGCTATACATATATATATATATATATACATATATATATATATGTTTCTTGTTCTCAGAGTTTCAGACTCAAGTTGATCACACAATTATTATATTAATTATGTTATTATTAATGATTATGTTCTCTGGATATTTTCTTTGTAGAAAATGGGTTAATTAATTTATCAGAATCTATACTAATCTATACTAAATATGACTACATATCTATTCATCTATCTATCATCTATTCTTTTTTTTCTGATTTTGGGGAGTAGCCTAATACAGAACTATATTCATGCTAAAATCACAACAACTTTAAGCCACACTGACTAAAGTAAGAATTGGAATTGGAAACTTGAACGATCACTTCTCTCCCAGAGCACCTAAGACTACCATTTAAAACCACTAATGAAATCTCGTCATTTCTTTGTAAAGTTTATAAAACAGAAATAGAGAAGTTCCCTGAAAGTACAACTAGGAGGATGGAAGGAAAGGAAGGAAGGAAGGAAGGAAGTAAGGAAGGAAGGAAAGGAAGGAAAGGAAGGAAGGAAGGAAGGAAGGGAGGGAGGGAGGGAGGGAGGGAGGGAGGGAGGGAGGGAGGGAGGGAGGGAGGAGGAGGGAGGGAGGGAGGGAGGGAGGGAAGGAGGGAGGGAGGGAGGGAAGGAGGGAAGGAGGGAGGAGGGAGGGAAGGAGGAAAGGAGGAAGGGAAGGAAGGAGAGAGGAAGGGAAAAAGGAG
Organism: Suncus etruscus; assembly: GCF_024139225.1. Lineage (NCBI taxonomy): Eukaryota > Metazoa > Chordata > Mammalia > Eulipotyphla > Soricidae > Suncus > Suncus etruscus. The sequence goes on along the minus strand of NC_064861.1, from coordinate 59,170,338 downwards.
AGAGGAAGGGAAAAATTAGAGAAGTAAAGGGACTAGCTCCAAATGAGAGACATATGAACCAAGCAAGTCAAACTTGTGTTATTTAGTTTCCAATTTGAGACTTTGAACACAGAAATATCATTTTCAATAGAAATAACCTAGAAGCATTGGGATTACTTTTTTTTTTTTTTTTTTTTTGCAGTATCTCAGTAATTTTAGAAAGGGAAGAGAGGTCACATTTGTTCTGACCTTATAATTCTCAACAGAATTTCTTTTAACATAGAGAATTAAGAGGACATCATTTTCCATTTGCTTCCATCACATAAAATAATTTAATATGATCTAAGTCCTTTATAAAATCTAGGGAAGAATTTTAAAACCACCACCAATGTGGCAAAACGTATACCCTCTGTTGTTTGTTGCCGTGTAGAAGTATATGTAACAAAAAGAAAACTTCATTTGTTTGTTTCAGGAAGCTGTTTTCTGAGGGAAAAGCCTGTTATTCCTCTCACAGAATATTTTGTATATATATTTATTTATACATATACACATATATATACATATACACAGATTACATCTGTGTATAAATAAATATGTAGTTACATTCTTGCTTTTGTGCACAGCCATCTCTGATGTCAATATATTTTCTATTTGTCTTGTTTTCAGAGAACATTATAATGAACAGTGTATGCGCATATATTTGGCCTCAATCTTTCTTTGAGTGTTGGTCAGCTACTTTTCCAAATCCATGGGACTCCCTTGACATACCTCTAAGTCCTTATAGGAAGAAGTCATTATTTTTATTCTCAGTGCCTGGTTCTGCACTACTCTTGTGTTGTTGGAGCAAATGAAAATAGATGATTTGGATAAACTGCTATAAGAGCTCTTTACCTCTAAGACCATTGACCAAGACTGACCAAGATTGACCAAGAGTCAGTGTTTTTTAGTATAATGGTTTTCAAATTCTTAGGGTATGAGGCTAACCATTTTATTGATGTTCTGCATATCTTTTTGAAATTTTATGGTGGTACTTTTAATGGGAAGCAGGGAGATGGGAGAAATCTCTCAAGTGCTTAGGAAGCCCTGTGGTAAATTCCCAAGCCAAATGGCCTCATGTCAGAGTACTGTCCAGGTCCAGAGGTACTATCATTAAGACCACCAGCCATAGTTGGTGAACTTCAGGACTACCACCAATGTTGCTTAGGAGGCTCTAAAATTCGGTCTCTTGCAAAAGTAGCCACTCCTGTTTCCTGAAGTTATCTCCCTAACCCCTGTTTCTTTTAATTTTACAAAGAAGGATTTCTAGGTTGTAGAGATTAAAGTGAGAAGCATTTATAAATGTACACACGATCAAAAGAGGACACATAGGCTTTGTGTTGAATATGTGCTTTGTAAAGAGCTTATTCATCATAAACATTATTTGAGTATAGACTTATGAAAATGTGAGGATCATGGGAGGCAGAGAAACACATTCTAGTTTTTTTCCATTTCTTGCCTTCACATTTGAAGTAAATAGAAATACATCTACAATTCTATTAATAATTTGGTGTCAGCCCTAATTTTCAGAGATTTCATTTCTCATATCTTGGTGATACCTTCTTAGGAAGAAAGGTGAAAGTCTCTGAAACTGCCTTCCAAATTCCATTTTACACCACCATGCCATATCTCTTTTGATAAAGGATGGGTAGAAGAATGTTCTATGATCAGCTGCAGAGAATTTTTATGTCCCTCTTATGTAAACCACTTCATGTCAAAACAAGTGTTTATATAAAATTAATGTGTTATACATACCAAGCCCAAATGACTTAATTTTGGATATATAGACATTCTCAATGATTAAATATTAGTATGTAGAAATTGAAAAGCCTCTCAGGAATGACAGAGCTCCCAACCCTTCTTTATGTTTTGTCTAAAACAGGATTTAAAGGTTTTTAATAGACTTTAGAAGGGCTAGAAATCTCTCTATCTACAGCATTGCCTGCCCTGATTTATGAGTGGATTTCCCGTGGAATTTTTATGTGATAGTGGAACTCCCTTGTGCAGCTTGTTAAATTCTGATTGGGTAATGTAAATTTCCCATCAAAATCAAACACAAACAAGCTAAATTTCATCTATTTTAATAAGAGAAATGGACGTTCTTAGGCCTGGTTCAATTTTTCAATTAAACTCCTCTGTCACTTAATTACCCTAACATATTTTATGAGAATAAGAAAAAAAGCAAATATAAGGTTGCAATTTGGGGGTTCTTCATTAAAGCTATTTAATGGGAACTAGCTATACATTCTGTTAGTGTCCCTCTTACCAATCCCTCACATTTTTAGATTGGAGAATAAACTCTGAAAGATGTTTCTCCTTAGGCCTACTTTCCCATAAGCCTACTCTAAGTAATTATCATCTCAAATGTTTTGCTAAATTCTCAATACACAGATATTATTTCCCTTCCTTCCTTCCTTCCTTCCTTCCTTCCTTCACTTCCTCCTTCCTTCCTTCCTTCCTTCCTTCCTTCCTTCCTTCCTTCCTTTACCTTCCTTCCTTCCTTCCTTCCTTCCTTTTTTGCTGAGGGGGCACACTCAGCAGTGCCAAGGGTTTATTCTTGGCTTTGTGCTAAGGATTTACTTAGTAAACTTGTGAACTCAGGGAACTGTTTGGGGGACCGAAGATTGAACCCGGGTAAGTCACTTGTAAGGCAAGTGCCTCATCCACTATAATATCTCTCCAACTCCCTCAAGATGGCATTTCAGATGCCCTTTCACAGATGAATGAATACAAGTTTTCTTTTTTCTTTTTTTTTTTTTTTTAATTTTTTTTTTATTTAAACACCTTGATTACATACATGATTGTGTTTGGGTTTCAGTCATAAAAGGACACCACCCATCACCAGTGCAACATTCCCATCACCCAAGTCCCAAATCACCCTCCTCCCCACCCAACCCCCGCCTGTACCCTAAACAGGCTCTACATTTCCATCATACATTCTCAATATTAGGACAGTTCAAAATGTAGTTATTTCTCTAACTAAACTCATCACTCTTTGTGGTGAGCTTCCTGGGGTGAGCTGGAACTTCCAGCTCTTTTCTCTTTTGTGTCTGAAAATTATTATTACAAGGGTGTCTTTCATTTTTCTTAAAACCCATAGATGAGTGAGACCATTCTGCGTTTTTCTCTCTCTCTCTGACTTATTTCACTCAGCATAATAGATTCCATGTACATCCATGTATAGGAAAATTTCATGACTTCATCTCTCCTGACAGCTGCATAATATTCCATTGTGTATATGTACCACAGTTTCTTTAGCCATTCATCTGTTGAAGGGCATCTTGGTTGTTTCCAGAGTCTTGCTATGGTAAATAGAGCTGCAATGAATATAGGTGTAAGGAAGGGGTTTTTGTATTGTATTTTTGTGTTCCTAGGGTATATTCCTAGGAGTGGTATAGCTGGATCGTATGGGAGCTCGATTTCCAGTTTTTGGAGGAATCTCCATATCGCTTTCCATAAAGGTTGAACTAGACAGCATTCCCACCAGCAGTGGATAAGAGTTCCTTTCTCTCCACATCCCCGCCAACACTGTTTATTCTCATTCTTTGTGATGTGTGCCATTCTCTGGGGTGTGAGGTGGTATCTCATCGTTGTTTTGATTTGCATCTCCCTGATGATTAGTGATGTGGAACATTTTTTCATGTGTCTTTTGGCCATGCGTATTTCTTCTTTGTCAAAGTGTCTGTTCATTTCTTCTCCCCATTTTTTGATGGGGTTAGATGTTTTTTTCTTGTAAAGTTCTGTCAGTGCCTTGTATATTTTGGAGATTAGCCCCTTATCTGATGGGTATTGGGTGAATAGTTTCTCCCCACTCAGTGGGTGGCTCTTGTATCCTGGGCACTATTTCCTTTGAGGTGCAGAAGCTTCTCAGCTTAATATATTCCCATCTGTTAATCTCTGCTTTCACTTGCTTGGAGAGTGCAGTTTCCTCCTTGAAGATGCCTGTAATGTCCTGTAGTGTTTTGCCTATGTGCTGTTCTATATATCTTATGGTTTTGGGGCTGATATCGAGGTCTTTAATCCATTTGGATTTTACCTTTGTACATGATGTTAGCTGGGGGTCTAAGTTTAATTTTTTGCAAGTGGCTATCCAATTGTGCCAACACCACTTGTTGAAGAGGCTTTCCCTGCTCCATTTAGGATTTCCTGCTCCTTTATCAAAAATTAGATGGTTGTATCTCTGGGGAACATTTTCTGAGTATTCAAGCCTATTCCACTGATCTGAGGACCTATCCTTATTCCAATACCATGCTGTTTTGATAACTGTTGCTTTGTAGTACAGTTTAAAGTTGGGAAAAGTAATTCCTCCCATATTCTTTTTCCCAATGATTGCTTTAGCTATTCGAGGGTGTTTATTGTTCCAAATGAATTTCAAAAGTGTCTGATCCACTTCTTTGAAGAATGTCATGGGTATCTTTAGAGGGATGGCATTAAATCTGTATAATGCCTTGGGGAGTATTGACATTTTGATGATGTTAATCCTGCCAATCCATGAGCAGGGTATGTGTTTCCATTTCCGTGTGTCCTCTCTTATTTCTTGGAGCAGAGTTTTATAGTTTTCTTTGTATAGGTCCTTCACATATTTAGTCAAGTTGATTCCAAGATATTTGAGTTTGTGTGGTACTATTGTGAATGGGGTTGTTTTCTTAATGTCCATTTCTTCTTTATTACTGTTGGTGTATAGAAAGGCCATTGATTTTTGTGTGTTAATTTTGTAGCCTGCCACCTTGCTATATGAGTCTATTGTTTCTAGAAGCTTTTTGATAGAGTCTTTAGGGTTTTCTAAGTAGAGTATCATGTCATCTGCAAACAGTGAGAGCTTGACTTCTTCCTTTCCTATCTGGATTCCCTTGATATCCTTTTCTTGCCTAATCGCTATAGCAAGTACTTCCAGTGCTATGTTGAATAGGAGTGGTGAGAGAGGACAGCCTTGTCTTGTGCCAGAATTTAGAGGGAAGGCTTTCAGTTTTTCTCCATTGAGGATAATATTTGCCACTGGCTTGTGGTAGATGGCCTTCACTATATTGAGAAAGGTTCCCTCCATTCCCATCTTGCTGAGAGTTTTGATCAAGAATGGGTGTTGGACCTTATCAAATGCTTTCTCTGCATCTATTGATATGATCATGTGGTTTTTATTTTTCTTGTTATTGATGTTGTGTATTATGTTGATAGATTTACGGATGTTAAACCAGCCTTGCATTCCTGGGATGAAACCTACTTGATCGTAGTGGATGATCTTCTTAATGAGGCATTGAATCCTATTTGCCAGGATTTTGTTGAGGATCTTTGCATCTGCATTCATCAGTGATATTGGTCTGTAATTTTCTTTTTTGGTAGCGTCTCTGTCTGGTTTAGGTATCAAGGTGATGTTGGCTTCATAAAAGCTATTTGGAAGTGTTTCTGTTTGTTCAATTTCATGAAAGAGTCTTGCCAAGATTGGCAGTAGTTCCTCTTGGAAAGTTTGATAGAATTCATTAGTGAATCCATCTGGACCTGGGCTTTTGTTTTTCGGCAGACATTTGATTACTGTTTTAATTTCATCAATGGTGATGGGGGTGTTTAGATATGCTACATCCTCTTCCTTCAACCGTGGAAGATTATAAGAGTCCAAGAATTTATCCATTTCTTCCAGGTTCTCATTTTTAGTGGCGTAGAGTTTTTCAAAGTAGTTTCTGATTACCCTTTGAATCTCTGTCATATCAGTAGTGATCTCTCCTTTTTCATTCCTGATACGAGTTATCAAGTTTCTCTCTCTCTCTTTCTTTGTTAGGTTTGCCAGTGGTCTATCAATCTTGTTTATTTTTTCAAAGAACCAACTTCTGCTTTCGTTGATCTTTCGGATTGTTTTTTGAGTTTCCACTTCGTTGATTTCTGCTCTCAGCTTTGTTATTTCCTTCTGTCTTCCTGTTCTTGGGTCCTTTTGTTGAGCATTTTCTAGTTCTATTAGCTGTGTCATTAAGCTACTCAGGTAAGCTCCTTCTTCCTTCCTGATGTGTGCTTGCTAAGCTATAAATTTTCCTCTCAGTACTGCTTTTGCTGTGTCCCATAAGTTCTGAGAGTTTGTGTCTTTATTGTCATTTGTTTCCAGGAACCTTTTTATTTCCTCCTTGATTTCATCTCGGACCCACTGGTTATTGAGCATGAGGCTGTTTAACTTCCAGGTGTTAAAGTGTTTCTTCTGAGTCCCTTTGGAGTTCACAAATAATTTCAGAGCCTTGTGGTCAGCGAAGGTAGTCTGCAAAATTTCTATCCTCTTGATCTTATGGAGGTATGTTTTATGTGCCAGCATGTAGTCTATCCTGGAGAATGTCCCATGTACATTGGAGAAGAATGTGTATCCAGGTTTCTGGGGATGGAGTGTCCTATATATATCCACTAGGCCTCTTTCTTCCATTTCTCTCCTCAGGTCTAGTATATTCTTGTTGGGTTTCAGTCTGGTTGACCTGTCCAGTGTTGACAAAGCCGTGTTTAGGTCCCCCACAATTATTGTGTTGTTGTTGATATTATTTTTCAGATTTGTCAGGAGTTGTATTAAATATTTTGCTGGCCCCTCATTCGGTGCATATATGTTTAGGAGAGTGAATTCTTCCTGCTCTACGTACCCCTTGATTAATATAAAATGTCCGTCTTTGTCCCTTACAACCTTCCTGAGTATAAAGTTTGCATTATCTGATATTAGTATGGCCACTCCAGCTTTTTTATGGGTGTTGTTTGCTTGGATAACTTTTCTCCAGCCTTTTATTTTGAGTCTATGTTTGTTCTGACTATTCAGGTGCGTTTCTTGTAGGCAGCAGAAGGTTGGATTGAGTTTTTTGATCCATTTAGCCACTCTGTGTCTCTTAACTGGTGCATTTAGTCCATTGACGTTGAGAGAAAGAATTGTCCTGGGATTTAACGCCATCTTTATTTCAAAATTTGGTGTGTCTTTTGGGTAGTCTTGTCTTAGATTAGGTCTTTCAGTTTTTCTCTTAAGACTGGTTTTGTGTCTGTGAAGTTTCTGAGCTGTTTTTTGTCTGTGAAACCATGTATTCTTCCATCAAACCGGAAAGTGAGTTTTGCTGGGTATAGTATTCTGGGTGAAGCATTCATTTCATTCAGTCTTGTCACAATATCCCACCACTGCTTTCTGGCATTGAGCGTTTCTGGTGACAGGTCTGCTGTAAATCTCAGGGAAGCTTGCTTGAACATGATTTCCCCTTTTGATCTTGCTGTTTTCAGAATTCTGTCTCTATCTGTGGGATTTGTCATTGTGACTAGGATGTGTCTTGGGGTGGTTTTTCTGGGGTCTCTTTTGGTTGGTACTCTTCGGGCATGCAGGATTTGATCACATATATTCTTTAGCTCTGGGAGTTTCTCTTTAATGATGTTCTTGACCATTGATTCTTCCTGGAAATTTTCTTCCTGGGTCTCTGGGACTCCAATGATTCTTAAGTTGTTTCTGTTGATCTTATCATAGACTTCTATTTTCGTCTGTTCCCATTCTTTGACTAATTTTTCCATTGTCTGCTCATTTGCTTTAAGTTTTTTGTCCAATCTCTCCTGCTGTATGGAATTGTTATGTATCTCATCTTCCACAGCACCAAGTCTATTCTCAGCTTCTGATACCCTGTCCCAGAGCTTATCCATTTTGTCATTCACTTCGTTTACTGAGTTTTTCAGGCCTGTTAGTTGACATGTTATTTCAGTTTGGAGTTTTGTCATTTCTGCCTTCATATTTTCTTGGTTCTTATTAGTGTTCTGTTCAACTTGATCCATGGTTTCTTGGAGTCTGTTGAGCACCTTCCATATTGCTAGTCTAAAGTCCTTATCTGAGAGGTTGATTAGTTGTTCAGTCATTATCTGGTCCTCAGAATTGTCATCTTCATTCTCTATGTCTGATGCTGGCCTGCGCTGTTTCCCCATTGTCACATTTGTATTGTGGGTTTTTCTACGTGTTGTAGTGGTATTCATTGTCTATATGATGTAGGCAGCACACTCCTCTGGCTCCTCCCTTTCTGGATGGGCTGACTTGCCTCTAAGGGAGGGGAGTCCTCCGTGGATGAAGCCTCACACTGGGTCAAATCTTAGGCCCGAGCATGTAACAGAGAAGACAGTCCAGAGAGAAATGTTTGCTTCTGTGATATAGCGCCGTTCTTAGTGTGATTTTTCCTTCTTATTGCAATGGAGTTCTTTCCTTAGAAAGAGTGCACGGCCGCGTAGCGAAGCGGAGCGGCCGTGCTCCTCTGAGCCTCTTTTTGCCCCACTCGCAAGAGTTTCACGCAAGAGGACAGTAGACAGACATAGACAGGTCACACTCACAGTCTTTCACAGCTGAGCCCCACTGGGCCGGTGTACTTTCGCGGACTTTCCCCGCCTGGTGTCACACACAGGGAGCCAGCTTCTGCAAAGGATAGCCGGTTTTTATGCTCTGAAGTCCCTCCCTGAAAATGGCGTCTGGGCGAGCAAGGTTTCTGGAGGCTCTTTTTGCCCCACTCGCAAGAGTTTCACGCAAGAGGACAGTAGACAGACATAGACAGGTCACACTCACAGTCTTTCACAGCTGAGCCCCACTGGGCCGGTGTACTTTCGCGGACTTTCCCCGCCTGGTGTCACACACAGGGAGCCAGCTTCTGCAAAGGATAGCCGGTTTTTATGCTCTGAAGTCCCTCCCTGAAAATGGCGTCTGGGCGAGCAAGGTTTCTGGAGGCTCTTTTTGCCCCACTCGCAAGAGTTTCACGCAAGAGGACAGTAGACAGACATAGACAGGTCACACTCACAGTCTTTCACAGCTGAGCCCCACTGGGCCGGTGTACTTTCGCGGATTTTCCCCGCCTGGTGTCACACACAGGGAGCCAGCTTTTGCAAAGGATAGCCGGCTTTTATGCTCTGAAGTCGCTCCCTGAAAATGGCGTCTGGGCGAGCGAGGTTTCTGGAGGCTCTTTTTGCCCCACTCGCAAGAGTTTCACGCAAGAGGACAGTAGACAGACATAGACAGGTCACACTCACAGTCTTTCACAGCTGAGCCCCACTGGGCCGGTGTACTTTCGCGGACTTTCCCCGCCTGGTGTCACACACAGGGAGCCAGCTTCTGCAAAGGATAGCCGGTTTTTATGCTCTGAAGTCCCTCCCTGAAAATGGCGTCTGGGCGAGCAAGGTTTCTGGAGGCTCTTTTTGCCCCACTCGCAAGAGTTTCACGCAAGAGGACAGTAGACAGACATAGACAGGTCACACTCACAGTCTTTCACAGCTGAGCCCCACTGGGCCGGTGTACTTTCGCGGACTTTCCCCGCCTGGTGTCACACACAGGGAGCCAGCTTCTGCAAAGGATAGCCGGTTTTTATGCTCTGAAGTCCCTCCCTGAAAATGGCGTCTGGGCGAGCAAGGTTTCTGGAGGCTCTTTTTGCCCCACTCGCAAGAGTTTCACGCAAGAGGACAGTAGACAGACATAGACAGGTCACACTCACAGTCTTTCACAGCTGAGCCCCACTGGGCCGGTGTACTTTCGCGGATTTTCCCCGCCTGGTGTCACACACAGGGAGCCAGCTTTTGCAAAGGATAGCCGGCTTTTATGCTCTGAAGTCCCTCCCTGAAAATGGCGTCTGGGCGAGCGAGGTTTCTGGAGGCTCTTTTTGCCCCACTCGCAAGAGTTTCACGCAAGAGGACAGTAGACAGACATAGACAGGTCACACTCACAGTCTTTCACAGCTGAGCCCCACTGGGCCGGTGTACTTTCGCGGATTTTCCCCGCCTGGTGTCACACACAGGGAGCCAGCTTTTGCAAAGGATAGCCGGTTTTTATGCTCTGAAGTCCCTCCCTGAAAATGGCGTCTTGAATACAAGTTTTCTAGCAAGAAAAAAGCCAATGGTACATCTGCTTTGAAATTGGAATCTTATAAGGTATATATTTATTTTTTTATTATTGTTGTTTTGTGGCTACACCTTGGCTGTTTTCAGTGCCTACTCTTAACATGCACTAAGGTATCACTCCCAGAGAACTCACGGAATCAATCATATGTGATGCTGGGAATCAAACCTGGATTGGTAGCATGTGAGGCAAACACCATACTCTTTATACCATTTCTCTGGCCCCGATCATTTTACTTTGTGTGTGGGTTTTTTTAAATAATTTGCTTCTCACACACATATACAATAACTGTCCTAAGGAATGAGAGACATTTCTAATACTTCTCACTATGTGATAGAGAAGAAAGCATTGCCCTAAGAAACAGTTTGGAGAGAGGCATGAAACCTGAAACTTGAAACTTGGCAATAAAATCCATAGAAGAAGAAAAAAATTAGCATTCCAAATTTCCTGGCTTGAGTGATTTGATAATGAGTTACAGATGGAAGACATATGAGGAGGAGTGCATTGTTGGATAAAAGATGAGGAAGTTATAGTATTTGATATACTGCATATAAGATACCTATAGGATGTCTAAGAGGTCACACTGACATTCTGAAACATATGGAAGGAATATGAAAAATAATCTGAAGATGTAGTTGATAAATATAGAATATAGTTTTATACTTTGGAGAAGTTCCTAATCTCAATATTTATTGAAGTTTGTAAACAGTTACAGGCTTATAAATTATCATCATTCCAGTTATTATAATACTATTATACTAGTAAAGTTTGCAGAAAAAGTATTGAAAACTCTGAATATAAATATTGCAATGTACAGACACAGTTGAGTCTTTTCCTATAATAATGGCATATAAAATCTAGTGTCAAACAATATATAATTTGAAAGAAATGATTAAGTAAATAAGTGAACTTGTGAATTAATGGCTATTTTATTAGAGAGGTAAGGTATGTTGGAATAGCTAAAGAAACCATAAATATTTAAATTAAATCTTTCTTTACTCTCAGAGAATTCTACATCTTAAACTTTTTTAATTTCTTAAATTTTCAATTCATAATGTATTTCTCAGAAAATTTGTCCTAACATTGTAATTACTCCCCACTGACTAAGGTTCAGGTTACCTAGACAACATGCAACTGCTTTGGTTTCAGGCTTCAGGATGAATGTACCCCTTTTCAGATGTCTCTTGGCCCCCTAAGAGCAGTAACTAAGGTTCTCACAGTAGACGTGTGAATGACAAAGCTTCACCATCCAAGCACAAAAGTGATTGTGTTTTGTCTCAAACAATTCAAAACACAAGACTATGTTCTAATTCAAGGTTGTGAAAGTCTACTCCCTGCCTAGAACCATGAGAAGGGGTTGAACACTTGTCAATCATGGTCCTATCTACACTTGCCAACAATTTATGGTCTTCTCAAGGTTAAAAGTTAGTGAAATGCCTACTTGTATGATACCAGGATAGCACTGTGGCATTTCTAAAGGGTTTCACCTTCTGTACTCTCACCAATATGATCTTTCTACCTTCTACATCCTCAGTTTTACATGTGATTTTAGAGAACACAAAAGAATTTCATTAACTTAAAACTTATTTATCACAGCAGTTCAATCAATATTTTCAAGTTTAGCCAGAAATTTTAATTAATGTTTTCAAATTTATCTACTATATTTCTCTTCCGATTCTTCTTTTACTCTAGCTTTTTGTGCCCATTCCTTGTTTTTAGTACAGCCATACAAATTATATATAGATTCAATTTATTCCTACTTCAGTAAGGCTGCAAACTTTTTGTTTGTTTGTTTTTGGGCCGCACGCAGTGGCACTCAGGGGTTACTCTTGGCTTTGTGCTCAGAAAACTCTCCTGTCTTGGGGGACCATATGGAATGCTGGGGATCGAACCCAGGTCCATCTTGGGTCAACAGCATGCAAGGCAAACATCCTACTGCCATGCTATAGCTCTGGCCCCACCTACATATATATTTTTAGTCAACTAAAATAAAATGGCTTCATGTCAAATACTATTTAAACATGAACTGTCCATAGCAAATACCTGTAGATATATTTTATATTTCAAATATAAATTTTTACCCCATGTGAAGGGGTAAAATGGTGAACAAGACAAGAATTCTTGGCCTCCTACAAATTCATGCAAGAGAAGACAGAGTAAAAATATAAATAATATGAAAAATATCTAAGCTTACTTTTAGCTTATGGTGACTTAAGAGGATATTTTTAATAGACAACTGGTGTCCCTATAGAATACATGTTTAGAAAGCTTCTCTGAGAAAGTTCCATATAAGCTAATGCTTGAATGGTGAGAAAAGTGACAAGCACATCACAGTCTGTGAAATAAATGTAAGCAGAGTGAATAGCAAGCACAGATACACTGAAATGGCAGAATGATCATGTCAAGGCTTAGAATAATAAGGCAGCCAGTGCAGCCGAGGCATAGCGAGGGGAAATAAATAGTATGAGATTGAACAAAATTAGAGAAGTCCACTAAAAGGCTCAAGGCCAAGGTTCTAGTTAACTTTCTTTATTTCTTTACATTGAAATTGGACACTGCTATATTATCTTTCATCTACTTACTAGTCTTAGAGTTCTCAAGTGTTTTTTTCCTCTCTGCTCTACCATACCTCCTTTGTGTACTCCTAGATCATATTTATGAAAGCAGTTTACTAAAAAAACCCCACAGATTTTGGAATTAGAAAGGTCTTGAGCTCAGCGTCCAGATCCATACTTTATCAATCTGGAAACTTTAGCTAATTGTTTAGTAACTCTCAGGTTCCTATTTCCTTTCTTAGAAGAATCATATTGGCTTTACCTTATACAAAGTTATCGTAGGCATGTTATAAAATTTTATATGCAAATCGGCTCAAAAATGACCTCTATAATACCAATTTTAAAATATCTAATTCCTTATTTCCTTTTCCTTCGCACCTTAGTTTCTACCCAAAATGTTGGGATCCCAACAGAAACTGACATCTTTTATATGTGATGCCATATAAGGGAAGTCTAAGTCTAAAGAAGGAAAATATAATTGGTTATGAGTTTATATACCGAAGATTCCTGTTTGTTTGTTTTTCCATTTGCAAAGCCCCACTGTGCCTCACTTGATTTTCTGAAATGTCCTTCTTAATCAAAGTGCTGCGTGGCCTGCAATTTTGCAAAATTGAAGTGGATTCAAATTAGTTTTGTCAGAGAATTGCATGACACCCTCAACCCCCACCTGGAAATAATTGGAGACACCCTGGGGTATCACAGACCCAGGCTCAGGAATCACTGCTCACTATGTCGCCTCACTTGTGTTTTTATGAGAACTAAATTGACAGCAGCAGTTCATTAGGGGAGCGTGATTGAATGTGCATGTTTTGCTGATAAACTTGCAAGCACTTGGGGAACTATGAAAAATGCCTTCCTCTTTTCCAAAAAGGTTGAGCAGAAAAGGTCAAAATGTATAATATTTAATTAGAAATAAAATCCAGTTCTAATAAGAAATAAGTTAATATCAGGACAGGCATTTACAAATCTAGTTAGTGCCTTTTACTTTTTCCTATAATGTGCTAACTAAGAGCAAGAAGATCATATCCCTACTACGTAGTGTTATGGGTTTAAGATAATTGAAAATGAAGAAATGAGAGAAGGGAGGTAGGCAGAGGAATCCTCGGTGCTAGGTAGGGTTACCTGAGCTTTGACCAAAGAGAGCTAAAATTTTTGTGAGATTGCTGATGAAGCAATGGGCAGTTAGACAATTGCCGATCTTGCATTTCTTTTATCGTTACATTTATATTTATTTTTTTATGATTTTTATTGAGTTCTATGATCTATAGTACTATTAATAATGGTTTTTCCTGTCCCCTATTTTCCTTTTCAGGAGCGTCTCTCTGTCTCTGTCTCTGTCTCTGTCTCTGTCTCTCTCTCTGTGTGTCTCTCTCTTTGTGTGTCTCTCTCTCTGTGTCTCTCTCTCTGTCTTTCTGTCTCTGTCTCTCTGTCTCTCTCTCTGTCTCTTTCTCTCTCTCTCTCTCTCTCTCTCTCTCTCTCTCTCTCTCTCTCTCTCTTCTCATTTTTGGCCACACCCCACTGCGCTCAGAAATTACTCTTGATTCTATGCTCAGAAATCACTCCTGGCAGGCTTGGGGACCATATGGGATGCAGGAATAGACCCTGAGTTTGTCCAGGGTCTGCAGCTTGCAAGGCAAACAAGGGTGTTTATAGCCACAGTACTATAGCTCCAGCCCCCTCCTAACCCCATTTTTTAAAGAAGATCTAACTCCACAAATCCCATTGGCACATAGAGTGGGTGGTACATACTTAAGGCTATTTGTCTTAAAGTTTCTTACTAAATTTTGTGGTTGGAAACATTGCCTGTTTTTCAGGACTTGCATTTTGAAAATGAAAGCTCTTGTATCTCACCCAGTCAGGTGAATGTCTCTTGGGACAATAACTCCATTTAAGGAGCATTTAATGATTATTCATGCTTATTCATGATGTGTACACTAATTCTGCAATCTAAAAGTTTCACAATAAGGTTAAATCTCATCAGATAGCCCTTTGACTTTCTCTTATTTTGCATTGAGTCACTCCATCTTGAGAATACCAGTTGCCCCTATAGTTCTGACTCTTTAAACTTGGGTCTAAATTTAAGGAAGCCAGTAACATAGGAAATGGGGGAATAGCAAAGTCTCTTAAAACATTCCACCCCCACCCAAAAGAATCATTTCAGTAAATTACAAGCAAATGTCACAGGCAGGTGTACATCCTGAAACCCATGGTGGTGAGTCAAGGTTCAAAGGTACAGATCTGATAGATTTTGGAAATAGTTTTGATCTTTTTAATTGGTTGAAAGTAGAGGATTAAGTAAGTCTTTCAAGGGATGTTCAGGAGTCCTGGGGGGCCTCTTGAATAGATTCTGTGAAAGTTGCCATTGACTCAATGCCAGGGCAGGAATCTGCTTGGGTCCTGTAGTACTTGGGGAACCTCTAGGGCTTTATTAACTATGGCACATGAGATCTTGTGATACTGGATATCAACCCTCTGTATTATGTCTTGTGTCCTAGAAGTTTTGATTTTTAATTAATTTATTTTGCTTTATTTTGGTTTATTTTATGGGGACACACCCGCTGACTCCTGGTTATAAACTCAGAAATCTTTCCTGGCTAGGGGGACTACATGCGATGCTGGGGGGTTTAACCATGGTCTGTCCTAGGTTAGCGTGTGCAAGGCAAAGACCCTACCACTTGCGCCACTGCTCCAGCCCCAGATCTTTAATACTTTCGGTTTTACTTTCTCCTTGAAGAAACTCATGTAACTTAGACCATGATGATAAAGCATGGTTGGAAAATGCAGTTATTATAACAAATGCATCCAATGTATGTAGTAAACAGTTTTACTAATAGTGAATATTACATTTTACTAGATTTTTGAAAAGCAGTTAAAATGTTAATTTGGATCATCATGTAAATTCATAGATGTTATCAGTATTATTTTGATTTATAAAAATTGTAGCTAATGCTTAAAAAAGAGTAATTTATTCAAAGGCTGAATGTGGTAGCCAGATCTTCTCTTTTCTCTTTTAAACCAAATTTTTGTGGTGGTACAATGATTTACAATTTTCTTACTAATAGTTTTGTGCATAAAATGTTCTAACACCACACCCACCACTGTCAGATTCAATAATCACCCATGAACCATATCCATTCCCTCCCACTCCTCCTCTCTTCCATTATAAACTCAGTTCTCTAGGTTATTTGGATTGTGCCCATTTATTATAGACTTATTAAGATTTTTAATCTTAAATTTCAACCCATAAATACAAGGGCACATATCAAGGTCACTTTTTAAAAGGTCCCTGTCACTTTGCTCCTGAGACTTTTCCCAAAGTCACAATTTGGGCGTTGAGGATGTTTTCCCTGGTAGTTCCTGATCTGGATCATTTCTCTTCCTGCCCCTATGGATAAATCTAATTGATTATGTTGACACCAGCTATACGCTCTGAATTGGTTCTCATCTAAGATGTGTTCTTTGATAGAGATTTGTTCTTTCCTTAGTGATCATCGACTCTGGACTGCTTTCCTTTTAGTAAGCAAAATGTAATTAAACTTGGAGGCATAGCTTGAAAAACCATTCCCCAATGCCTCAAACTTTCTCTTCCAAATCAATCTAATCACAGAAATGTTAAAGTTAAAATAGATCTGGGAGGAACAAAAGAAAGTATAGAGCTGAATAGTTGTATTCCAAGGTTCTGGGTGTTTTTGTAGCAAGGTCAAAAAGTTGTCAATGTTGAAATATAGATAGAATAAATTATATACTGTTTGAATATAAATAAAACAAAGTAGTAAAAGGTTAGAACATTGAAAAATAATTTAAAAATAAAATATAGTAAAATTTCTATAGTCTTTTACTAGAGAGGTAATATGGATAAATATTTCTAAGTCTGCTTCTCATAAGTCCAATAAGTTAAATATTTAACTTAGACTCTTGAGGGTTGAGATTTAATAGAAATGGGTTTCATAAAAATGCTGGATATCTAACAAGAGCATACAACAAGGCAGAGAGCATGCCTGTAATCCAGGAAACTTTGTTTTATTCTTCAGCACAAGCACCACGTGGTCCTAGAGCACTATGGGAATATTACCACCACCACTATCTCCTGCTGCCCTCCTCCAATACAAAGCTGTTATCTTTGCCTATGAATACCAAAAACTAATAAAAAATGTTGATGACATTCTCATGATATTAATGGTATTATAATATCCATTATCTAAATACCCTTCACCCATACAGCAACATTATTTGGGCCCAGTTAATTTCTTTGATGTCAATTTTCAAATCAATATTAAGAAGCAAGTAATTTGCAGATTCTATAATGCTCTTTTGCTATTTGGAGACCAGTTACATTTTTGTGAAATTTAAATGATTTTTGGAACTGAACGAATTGGTTTCAAATCCTACTTGTCAGTATTAATAGAACAAAGGTAACAGCAAGCTTCAGTGCTGTCTCAATTTTCAAATGCACAAGTAGTAATATCATTGCATTCTAAGTATTAGAGTCAACATGGTGAAAGGTCAGTCAAAAACTCTACTCTTATCTATTATCAATAATAGTAGCAGTTATTATTTTTAAACAGAAGACTGAAAGTTATAACAAGATTTTTGAGGGCAATCAATAAACTAGGGCACAAATTCATATAGTAATCCTGAGGGAAATCTCATAAAAAAGACTGGAGTAATGTTAAAAATAAGATTGCAACCTGGTCTATGGACAGAAAAGGATGTCAGAGAGATTGATAACTTTCCCTCAAATAGTGTATGGCCAAGCCTTTCCCAGTTACAAATGTCAGGATAGACTTTATTTATTGATGAGTAAGACAGATTCTACAAGTGGGTTTGAGATATTGATCCACTGAAAATTCCAACCCACAATGTCATGACTTGGATATCTGGCTGTGAATAACTCCATGTTTTAAACCAGTCTTCTATAAAAACAGGTGCAATAAATAGTTTTTATTATTCTGATAACTTAGTCAACCTTCAATAGGGACCATCAGAAACAACTGTATAATTTCCTACCTATTTTCACTAGGCATTGTGAGAAGTTCAAGAACTTAATTTAGGGGCCGGGCGGTGGCGCTAAAGGTAAGGTGCCTGCCTTGCCTGCGCTAGCCTTGGACGGACCGCGGTTCGATCCCCCGGTGTCCCATATGGTCCCCCAAGCCAGGAGCAACTTCTGAGCACATAGCCAGGAGTAACCCCTGAGCGTTACTGGGTGTGGCCCAAAAACCAAAAAAAAAAAAAAAAAAAAAAGAACTTAATTTATCCACAGAGCTATTAAGGACACTCAAATTCCCTTGCCTTTTGGTCACCTAACCTAGTGGTTCTTAGGAATAGTTTTTTTTTTTTTTTTTTTTTTATGTTTTGCGGTGCAAAGGCTAGAATCCAAGGAACATGTGCTGCTGCTGAGCTTGATATCTGGTTCTGGATCTCTTAGTTTACTTTTTTCTTTCTGTCTTTTCCTTCCTTCCTTCCTTCCTTCCTTCCTTCCTTCCTTCCTTCCTCTTCCTTCCTTCCTTCTTCTTTCTTTTTCTGTCTTTTCTTTTCTTTTTTCTTTCTTTCTTTCTCTTTTCTTTCTTTCTTTCTTTCTTTCTTTCTTTCTTTCTTTCTTTCTTTCTCTTTCTTTCTTTCTTTCTTTTCTTTCTTTCTTTCTTTCTTCTTTCTTTCTTTCTTTCTTTCTTTCTTTCTTCTTTCTCTTTCTTTCTTTCTTCTTCTTTTTCTTTCTTTCTTTCTTTCTTTCTTTCTTTCTTTCTTTCTTTCTTTCTTTCTTTCTTTCTTTCTTTCTTTCTTTCTTTCTTTCTTTCTTTCTTTCAATTTAGTGTTTCTTGAGTTATTTTCAGATCAGCAATAGTGATTTTACTTGGAAACTTATCAAAAATGCTGCATCTTTACTTAGAGTTGAATTTTATGGCATCATCCACTAGACCCAAAAATAAAGGGTAGGGCCTACCAATCCCTGTTTTAACACATTCCTCCAGATAAGTGGGCATACACTGACCTCTGGACACTACAGTACAGCAATTCACTATGCCCTTGTGAGTAGTGAGCCATCAGAAATTCTTTTAGGCTTACTTCCTCAGTTTCTCTTGCTGGTTCTAGTTGAAATATGCCTAAATCCTGATTCAGATACTATTTGATATGCAGTCTTCATACACAGAGGTCCTGTGAAATGTGCTTTAATTGTAAAATAAAAGAGAGGTCAAGAAAAGCACTCAAATTAAATGTATGATTGAATAAATTAATGTAAGATGAATACTATTCAGGTCACAGAACTTTGATCTCACCCAAGGTACCCTTTAGCATGCCTTGAACAATCATTACCGTCTTAAGCCATACAAACCATTATCCTAACTTTTATAGCATTTGCTGAATGAAATTTTTCTATTTTTTTAGTTTTATGACCCACATATACCTCTAGGCTCTATAATTTATTATTGCTCTACTTGTTTTTGAAAATGCATCTTTTAAATCTATTAGAAACATTTTTATAGGGGACGGGAGAGATAGCACAGCACCTTGTACACGACCCACCCAGGACCGACAGTGGTTCGATTCCCAGCATCCTATATGGTCACCTGTGCCTGCCAGGAGAGATTTCTGAGTGCAGAGCCAGGAGTAATCCCTGAAAATCACTTGGTGTGACCCAAACAAACAAACAACGCCCCCAAACCACACTATTAAGTTCTCCATCTCTTTTATTTTCACACTCTATGAAATGAAAAGCCCAAATGTATGAGCTGATACTTATTCTAGATTATGCTGATCACATGCAGGTTGTAGCACAGTTCACAGTGAGACAGTGTCTATTACAATTATCATCACCTTTGAAATGTTAATGTCTCCATCTTTGGCTAGTAAGTGTCTCCTTATGTTGGGACTTAAGTCTCTTTTGATGTTGCTCAGTGATCTTCCTTAATATCAAATCAATCCACCTGTGGCACAATATTTCCATTTTATACATTTTTTGCACCATAATTGAAGTCACCCATTTCTAAAAGGCTTAGCTTTTATTTATGCAAAGTAACTTCCAAAAATATAATTTGGACTGGAATGCTTATTGCTACTGAATGTGTTTCTAGGCCTTTACTATGGGTAAAAATTACTTTATTTATATGTTTTTGTTTTTTGGGCCACACCCAGTGATGCTGAGGGGTCACTGCTGGCTATGCTCTCAGAAATTGCTCCTGGCTTGAGGGACCATATGGGAGGCTGAGAGAACTGCATTCTGCCGTTCTAGGCTTGAGCAGGCATGGCAAATGTCTTTACCGCTTGTGCCACAGCTCTGGACCCGAGTAAAAGTTATTTTATTAGTTAAATACCATGTGACTTCATATTGATATCTACAAGTTAAATATTAAAAATGATCTATACTTAACTTTTTATGTGAAATTTCATTTCCCCCTCATTTTTTTTAGGGGCAGCACCTAACAGTACTGGGGATGGGTGGTAGACCAGGGCCAGATTCACAGTATGCAGCTCAGCAGTTGAGAACTGCAGATTTAATAATCTGGCTGGGACTATGATCAAGGACTATCAGGGCCACCCTTTGTGGTACTCAGGTGATAAACATCTATTTGTATTTTCTCTTAATACCAAAAATTATGAATGTGCAAGAACTATGGTTTTAAAATGTTTCAGAATAATTTGATCAATTCTTCATTATGCACAATAATTCTTTAACATCGATATTAATTTCCTACTAATAAGCTTACTGAAAAAAATGATAATTTTATGAATTCTTTTTTGTTTTGTTTTGTTTTGTTTTATTTTGGCCATGGTGTGCAGTGATAACTCCTAGTTGGTATTTCTTGGTTCCTGCTGTTGTAAGGGACCATAAGGGATACCAGGGATCAAAGCCAGTTGAAACATGTAAGGGAAACATCCTACCCACTGTGTTCTCTCTCCCCTTTATCTTACTTTAAACAGGTATTTTCCTTCTTAACCATTAATTGATTTTAGTTTAATATATATGTACATCAATTTTGTGAAATCTATAGTTCTGTGTACGACAAAATGTAACTGTTAAGTTGATCATGTATATATGTAGATATACTATAATATTAATATGTATTAATGTGTTTGACTATATAACATATGTTATTAATATATATCCTGATGCATATAAACTTCTATAGTGAGCATATCAGTGTACTATCAATTTATACTTACAGTAATATACACATGTAAATTTATTATTAGTGTATTCCAAATAAATGTTAATATAGGGTATTTTAGTTATTGTCTCTATTTCCTCTGCTTTGTGACTTTACTTTTTCTCATTGAAATTTAAAATAAATTTTTGTTTTGAGTCAACATCTGTTCAGGAGCTACTTTGTTCTGCGCTTGGGAGTCACTTCTGGTAACATTCAGCTGAACATATCAATGGAGATTGAGCAATTGCTGTCCACAGAAAATTCTTAACGATAGTTACTACTTCTTTTATTCACTATACTTTGTTTAATTCTAAATTTTTTTAGCATTAGCAGAAGTCTCAAGTCTTATATAACCCTAAGTCTTATATAAGCCTAAACCCCAATAAGATGAAAATAGATTTTCTACTTCTTACAATGCTGGGTCAGTTTCCTGAATAAAATAATAGCTATTAGGTAGATATGGAAAAAATTAATTTACACATATTTCATGTTGAAACTCACTTTATTGGATTAGCAATGTAATACGATACTGGTAAGGAGTCATCCAAACAATCATTAAGGCTTACTGCTAAAATTATGGTGATCCAATAACAGTATCTTTCTTCTTTTAAAACACAATTTATTTACTTATTTTTTGTGAGTTGGGGGGGGGGGCGTACCTGGCAGTGCTCAGGGGTTACACCTGGCTCTGATCTCAGAAATTGCTTTTGGGCAGGCTGCGGGACCATATGCGATGCCAGGAATTGAACTGGGGTTCTGGGTCTGTCGCATGCAAGGTCTTACATCTATGCTATCTCTCTGGCCCCCAAAAACAGTATCTTTCTGATTACATGATAAAAGGGGTATAGAGACCATAAATATATGGCTATCTCTGAGCAAAGAGTCAAGAGTAAGCCTTGTGCACAGTAGGTATTAGCCCCAACCTATCCTCCCCCAAATATCAGATCAGGATGGTCCTAGCTTTTCCTAGCATTAGAAAATGCTCCAGAATAAATGAGAAAAAATTTATTAAGGGTCCTCCTTTTTTTTGCAAATGGGTAGTCAAAAAATGAAGCAAGGACTGCACTCAAATATGTGCTCATACGGAGCACTGAGCACTCACATACAAGAGCTTTCTCTCCTGTCCTATACGGAAAGAAAAGTCTAGAAAGAAAATAGAAATGGAGGTTGGGCCTCTCCCTTTCTATGGGTGATACACAGAAAGGCCTCTATTTTTGTGTCTGGTAGAATTCACCAAAGTTAGGCCAAAAGAAGTCAAAGTAATTTAGATTCAATCTTCTCTCAGAAATGAAATGAACAGAAGTTTTATTAAAAGGAAATGAAGAGGAAATTGAACTTTCATATTTCATTGTGCAATTGCGATGACAAAAAACAATATTCGTGAACAGAAGTTTGAAAGATTGTTATTTATATGTCTTTTCTCTCCCTTTGCATACAACCTGTACTTTTACCTGCTTGCCTCAAAATAGGGGGCAAAACCATTTTTTTTTTCCTCTCAAGAGCTGAGTCATGATAATAGCATGACTTGTCTAAGTTAATGGGTTCTATATTATTATTATTATTATAATATTATTATTATTATTATATTAACCACTTTGTATTCTATATAGAACTCATTTACTTAAAGTATTTAATAAAGGGTAAAATAAAATTCATAATTTATTTTGATCATTATTATATAAAATACATTTTTCTTCTTTTTATCTTTTCTTGAAAAAGATTATATTATAAAATGGCTACAATAAAATAAAAAATCATAAAGAGATTAAATATTTTGTTAGAAAAATTTCCAATGGAGAGGTCAGGATGCGTATTTTATGATTCCATTTCCATTTAGTTGTATCATTCTATAAAAAGATAGTATAACTGAAGTAAGGCTACTCTATCAGGATTACTTAAGAAATAAGGAAGCTCAGACATCTCCTTAACACCATGCACAAAGGACAAATCAAAATGGATTAATGCCATGAGCCAGCCCAGTGGCAGCACTGAACAGATCTTTCTAGTGGAATTGGGTTCAGGAATCAGAGCTGGAAAAACAGAGATCACATACTCAAATGTTGATGTCATTCTTTTTTTTTTTTTTTTTTTTGGTTTTTGGGTCACACCCGGCGGTGCTCAGGGGTTACTCTTGGCTGTCTGCTCAGAAATAGCTCCTGGCAGGCACGGGGGACCATATGGGACACTGGGATTCGAACCAACCACCTTTGGTCCTGGATAGGCTGCTTGCAAGGTAAACACCGCTGTGCTATCTCTATGGGCCCGTTGATGTGATTCTTAACCTATTTATTGAAAGCTTTAGCAGGTATTTAAGCACAATCGTTTTCTGCAAGTCATGATGTTTTTGTGGTAAATTTTACTTTAGATATGCTCTACACAAAGAGTAGTGAACTCTGTTAGGGAAATAACTACACTAACAACTAACATGACCATGTTAAAGAATGAGAGAAGTAGAATGTCTGTTGCGAATACCGACAGGGATGGGGGAAGAGGGGACATTGGTGGTGAGAATGTTGCACTGGTGATGGGGGAGTGTTTTGTTGATAACTGAAACCCAACTATAAACATGCTTGTAATCATGGTGCTTAAATAAAGATTTATATTTTAATAAAGATAACCATCAACACATTATTGTCTATTATCTATAAATATCTAGAATACATAGTTGGGAGGGTAGCTTTCCCTCCTGTAGGTAGAAAAACATCTGCTTTCAATATATTAACTACATTCTTAAATTTTCCATATATTAACTATATCACTATGCCTAGCTGGGTCCTATTGTTTTCTGTTAAAAGATTATCTATGTTTCAGAACAGCATGCTTTCCACAAGAAGGGTTAGGAACAATGTGTGAGGCATAAAAGTACATGATATTTTTTCTAATAACTAACTCAAGTACATTTATTAACTTAAATAATTGTCATCTCATTTCTAAAGAGCCTAAAAATTTATTAAGCAAAATTTAAAGCAACAGATGAATGCAGCTGCCATTAGAGGCCTGTGCCACAGCTCTTTCCCAGCTGGAGCCTTCCTTGAAGCTTATGTCTCCAATGGCAGACCTTGTCATGATTTCTGACTGGAGTGAGCTGTGGCAGATTAAAGAACTTGATATCAGACCTGAAGCTATAAGGTGCATAGAGGAAAATGTAGGCAGAACCCTCCATGACATTGAAGCTAAAGGCATCTTCTTTCTTTATTTTTGTTTGTTTGTTTGTTTTGGGGTCATACCTGGCAGTGCTCAGGGGTCACTTCTGGATCTGTGCTCAGAAATCGCTCCTGGCAGGTTTCGGGAACCTTATGGGATGCCAGGAATCAAAACGAGACCCGTCCTGTGTTGGCCACGTGCAAGGCAAACGCTCTACCACTGTGCTATTTCTCCAGCCCCAAAGCTAAAAGCTTCTTTAAGGATAAAGTACTACTAGCTAAGCAAGTAGAAGCAAAGATAAACACATGGGATTGCATTAAAATGAGAAGCTTTTAGGGGCCGGCGAGGTGGCGCTAGAGGTAAGGTGTCTGTCTTGCAAGCTCTAGCCAAGGAAGGACTGTGGTTCGATCCCCCGGCGACCCATATGGTCCCCCAAGCCAGGAGCAACTTCTGAGTGCATAGCCAGGAGTAACCCCTGGAGTGTTACCGGGTGTGGCCCAAAAACCAAAAAAAAAAAAAAATTGGTTTTAAATGGTGAGAAAGTTATATGCAAATCACCCCTTTATTGACAATAGTGCAGACTACAGTGCCGAGAGAGAGAGAGAGAGAGAGAGAGAGAGAGAGAGAGAGAGAGAGAGAGAGAGAGAGAGAGAGAGAGAGAGAGAGAGGAGGGGGGGTCTAGAGACAGGCAGAGGGCATAGAAGGGAAATGGAGAGTACTGATGGCAGAAAGGGTGCACTGGTGAAAGATGGTGTACATTGTATGAATGAAATCCAACAATGAACAATTTTGTGACCACAGTGCTTTATGCTGCATATTTACACTTATAAAGAAATTTAAAAACAAGAAAAAAGGAAGCATTGCTTCCCTAATTTGTACCCGTCAAAGTGCTAAATATGTTAATTTGGGAGGTTAGGGATGACTTTACAGTTCCAGATTCTTCAGCACGAACATTCATTCATATACTGTTTCACAAGTGTTTATGGAACTTAAACATGGGTGTTGAAGATTGTTTCATTTTTTTATGTACATTCTTCCTAGTATTTAGTTTACCCGATGATCATTCTCCTATTCCTTCACAGTAAGGTACTGGTGGTATTTTGATACTGGTATGGACTAAATAACGTAATTTTTTTTTGTTTTTGTTTGTTCGTTTTTGGGCCACACCAGGTGACTCTCAGGGGTTACTCCTGACTACACACTCAAAAATCTCCCCTGGCTTGGGGAACCATATGGGATGCCAGGGATTGAACCTGGGTCCTTCCTAGGCTAGCAAGGGCAAGGCAGATGCCTTACCATTCGGGCCACCGCTCCTGCCCCATAAAGGATGCAAATTTTAAATTTTTTATTTTTCATTTTTCTTCCCTCTCCCTTTCCCTCCCTCATTTACTCACTCCCCCTCTTCTTTTTTTTATTTTAGGCATCTTTCTTTCTAATAATTTTACTGAAGATGTATAAAGTGTATCACATTATCTTCTTTCAACATCTTTATGCTACATCTTTACACTAGGCAGTATATCATATAGATCTCATTCAATTCCTTTTTGTTTCACATAGGTGTTTGGGGCCTCTGCTCCATGTTATGATCTAAGGACCAAGAAATTCAGAGATCGCATGTGTTCTAATTCATGTCTCTGACAACAAAGAGAGATGCTAGTCACATGTACCAAATAGCTTTCAAATGATATACATCAGCGTTAATTGTACAAATGGTCCTAGAAATCCCATCATGTCCATCTATATGTATTTGAGGAATTTATAACACTTAAAATGTCTTTGAATCCAGGAGCTCTTTGCAGTCATCAGTGAGCTATGGTGTGGCTACAAGCTGAGTTTTATTGAGTGGTTGGCTATCCAGAGAAGAGGGTGAGAAAATGTTCAGTGAAGGTGAAATCTGTGGATGAGGTAAGAAAATGGAAGAGTCTTTGGTCTGAAATAATTATAAATTTAGAAATTTATTCAGAAGCAACACTATTGAGTTTTTAAGCACATATTTATAATAGAATCCAGTGTCTATACTTAATATAATATGCAACTCAGATATTCAATAAGAATATTGTTCAATAAAACCTCAATGTTCAGTAAGAATATTAAGAAACCACAGTGAAAAAATAGATCCTTTGGGGGAAAATGAAATAAAAAGCTTTTATTTGAAGGTTGAAAATATAGTACAGTGGGGAGAGTGTTTGCCTAGCTGAGGGTTTGACCCTTGCTGGCTTTGACCCTCAGCATCTTGTAAATTCCTCCAAGCACTACCAGTTACTACAAGCAACTACAAGTTACTCCTCAGTACAGAGTCAGGAGTAACTCAGAACATTACTGGTTATGGCCTCCAAACAATAACAACAACAACAACAAACACCTTTTTATTTTTAGAGAACTCTTGAAAGAGGATATGTTTAGTCTAACTCATAAAAGAATGATTTCTGTAAAGGGTACTGTCCCAAGTATGTTTTGAAATTTCAAGGAAAAATAGATAAGAATGGACTTGCAGGGTTGGTGCTGTGGTGCAGTGGTTGGGCGTTTGCCTTGCACGCGGCTGATCTAGGACAGATCTGGGTTTAATCCCCAGCATTCCCTGTTGTTCACCAAGCCAGCAGCAATTTCTGAGTGCATAGCCAAGAGTAATCTCTGAACTTCACAAGGTGTGGCCCCTAAAAAATAATGGACTTGAATCAAAGCAAGAGAGATTGAAGCCTTCAGAATTTCTTCTTCTCTTGGGGCCAGAGAGATAGCATGGAGATAGGGTGTTTACCTTGCATGCAGAAGGACTGTGGTTTGAATCCTTGTATCCCATATGGTCCCCCGAGCCTGCCACGAGCAATTACTGAGAATAGAGCCGGGAGTCATGCCTGAGAGCTGCCGGGTGTGACACCCTACCTCCATGCTATCTCTCCGGCCCCAAGAGAAGAAAACCAAAAAATAAAGAAATAAAGAAATAAAAAATAAAGATTTTTTTCTGCTCTTGCAGAAGAAATCTATAATTTCTATGATGAAAATAATAAATAAAAATTATTAATGATGACACTGGTGAGCAGGGAGTATATATATATATATATATATATATATATATATATATATATATATATTAAATAATGAACTGGTGAGCAGAGAAAGCGTAGAAAAATATACTTCCAATAATTATTGTACCAGAAGTTTAGAGTTAAGTGTATCCCTAAATTTTATGTAGGCCTTTTCCTTGATTGTTCTGCTGGAACAAAAATACCAGAATTTATTTCCTAGAATGTTAATAAGATTTCTTGGAAAATAATGTTTTGTGGGTAATGAAGTTCAGGGAATGCTGCTTAATCAAAGTCAAATATGTGTACTTCAAGATTTCATTCAGTATTTATTATGTAATTCACTTAATCACTCTCTTGGAGAGGAGAATAAGAAATATTTTTTCAGGACTTGAACATGGCACATTATTGTTGTTGTTTTGTTGTTGTTTAACTTCTTTCCTTATTATTATTACTATTTGGTCAAGAGAGTCTTTTTTAGCAAGATGTGTGTGCAACATGAAATAAACAGTCATTCCTTCCTGAAAATTTAAACAAACTTTTTCTGCAGCAGAAGGATGTATCTGTAATCTGTCTTCCCTCTTGACCTCAGCAAAGTCAGCAGTTCAAATATCAGGACTAGAAATAGTTTTCTTAAAGATAATTTTAGCTTTATCATTATCAGCTCCTGGCTTCCTTGGTCTTTGGGTTCACAGTTGGAGTGTAAACCTCACGGAAGATTCAACCTTCAATCCAGCCTTTATCATCTGAGCCTTGAGATCCAATCAGTGAGCTCATGTGCAAGGAGGAGAGCAAGTCTATTCTCTTTTGCTCCTGCAAAACTCAGTTGATCTGGCTTCCTAGCTACAGAAAAAAGGCTTGCAACCTAGACAAAAACTAAGCTGAGAATAAGCATACAAGCACAACCTCTGAGAAATCTTTGTCTTAGCTACCTCTTTGGGAGTCTCTGCAACTGTAGCAGCATCAAATATTAGATACCTACTTTGTAATTTTTTATACAAGGAGTTCATGATACTTATGAACATGTTTCTGAATCTTGAAAATTATGACAATTTCAAAATATGAATACATAAACACTTGGTATGGTTAATGACTGATAAAAACAGATCAATCTCAAAAAAATCTAAAATAAAATAAATATTACTATTTCTCATGGATACTGAGTCTGACATTTTCAAGTTAAGATTCATCCACACACACACACACACACACACACACACACACACACACACACACACACACACACAGAATGAAAGTGGCATTTCTTCCCAAAGGTGTTTTCTTTTCAATGATTGCTTTGAAAGGTCAAAAACCATGACCTACAGCTACCTCTTGACTTCTTCACTTAGTGGAGGCATTTTTGAGCCTGGGAAAGATGAAATGTTTTAGAATAAATTAAAATTCAGTAGTGGTCAGTTCTTTGGGCTATGAAAGAAAAAAAATCAGCATAACATTATCTGAGTGGATCCCACCAAACCAAAGCAGTAGTAAATATGTGAAGTTAAAAGAGGGGATGTTGAAAAGAGACTACTCCTAGTGACATTGACTAAGTTTTGAAATATTTTGTTTATTCAGTTCTTTACTTTTGCATTTATTGTAAAAGGTAGGTTCATGTCATATCTTCTTCGTATAATGTGCTATGGAATTCCTGAAAAATATTTTAGGATAAAGTACTTTTTCTTGGAATGGTATTTATTATAGGACTTACGGGCTTTTGCCTAGCTCATCACTGATCCTAGTTGGAGCCCTGATACAGCATATGGTGCTCTGTAGATTACTAGGAGTGAGCCCTGAGCATTGAGCAAGGAGTGGGCGCTGACCACATAATAAGAGTGAGTTCTGAACTTTGCTGATGCTGTAACCCAACTCTTCCTTGTTCTCCAAAAATAAATAAATGTACTTTTTTTCTTGTAGGGCACAGTTACATGACCATTCTCTCTCTGTGTGTGTATGGTCACACAAACTTTTACAAAATTTATAAAATTCAGTCAGACTATATACCTAACCACAGAGTCAACACACTGAAAGAAAAAGATTCATTCTATAATAAACAAACTTAAAAATGTGCCTGTCAAGGAGGTAGACTGAAGGACTGAGTTTGGGGGAGAAGGGCAGGGAAAGGAAAACTAGCAGGCGTTGGTGGAAAAAAATTGATACTATTTGTAGGGTGTTAGGACTGGTGGAATATTGTATGCCTCAAATTCAACTATGAATCACTTTGTGACTTGATAAAAATAACTTAAAAATCAAATTCTATCAAATTTTTGGAAGGATTATAATTATTTAAGATGTTCATTTATCTACAATCTATAATTTCTATGAGAAAATAATAAACATAAAAAACCTTTTTTAGTTTGGGTTACTATTTTAAGATAAATTTGCAAATATGCTTTTAAAAGAAGATATTTAGTTTGTTTAGCTAACCTTTACTATTAAAAATAATAAAAGGAAAAATATTTGAAAATTGAGAACAATTAAAATAGTTATCTTCATGGGAATATTACAATTTTAAAATTGAAAATTGAAAAATTATATTTTTCAATTCTTTTGTACCAGATTAAAAATTATTTTGATGTGCTCACATCTGTTTTTTATTTCACATTTCTGAATTCTAAACAAAAATCAAAGAACAACACTTACCTGTCTTACATTTTACATTATCTATTCAATAATATATAAGATGATTTAGTAATTTTTGTTAACAAATGCAGTAAAATGTGTTCATATTCAGATGCTAGCTAGATTTTTAACTGTGCAACAAATACAAAACAAAACAAAATCTGAGGTTTACTACATATTTTTCTTAATAGCTTTAAAAAATCATTCCTGGTCAAGCAAAGTGTTGATGAAACATAACTGGAAGTCCCTCATACCTATTAATAACATCTAATGAACCATGGATGAAAGCGGAGCTCTTTTAGTAAAATGTAACTACTCCTATGGCCAATTACTCCAGCAATGATCCCAGGAAGAAAAGTATTTAAATATGTTAACAAAGAATATTATTTTCTCCTTTTTTCCCAAGATCTCTTTTTTAAATAAAAGAGTAAAGAAGGTCAACTTCGCCCATTTTGTTCACAGAAATCATTCCTTTTCTCCCACTTTGCTACTAAAATTATTTTGACTAATTGGTACAGGTAAGCAGTTCAGAAAGGAAAATAAGTGGCCTTAAGCATGAACCAAGAAAGAAAAAATTAAAATTTAATAAAATAGATTAATCTCAGTATAGTAATATTTGATTAGCCAAATTTTAAATAAAAGAAAATGTTTAAATATAAAAGAGTATTAATAGAAGTATATAGAAACAACAATGTCACTAAAACCAAGAATTTATTTTATAAATTGTCAAAATAGAAAAGCATAATTAAGGAAATCTCAAATCTCTATAAATAATTAATAGGGAATATTACTGATAAATATTTCTCAAGATTTATTCAATCAAATCTTGAAAATATGCATGAGAAACTATCCTTCACTTTTATAGCTCTCAGACTGAAAAATTTGATTAAAAAAAAGAAAGAAAAGAAATCCATATTGAAACAAAAGTGAAAAAACTTTGCAAATCATAACTGAGGAAATCATTAACTGAGGAAATCTTACTTCTCCATAAGAAACTAATAGTAAGGAATTAATAGAAACATTATTGATAAAATAATTATTTCCTTTTTTAAAATTGTAGTTTAGATAACACAATTGCTATGAGGTTACATTTTATGATTTTGATATGTAAAATCATGCAATTTTACCGCCACCACGGGGACCAAGACTTTCTACCATCCTATCTTATTTCTTGTCCATTTATAATTTTTCCCTGCATCCCTCCAATGCTTGGTAATCACAGTTCTGCCATCAAAGGTCATGCGTTTGTCATAATCCAATATTTAAAGAAGTTAACTTACTGTTTTAAAACATTTTCCTACATCATTTGATATTCTTTCATCAATTGCATGTAGGTTGTAGGACTACTTGAAGTAGTGACATTTCATGAATCAGGAAGAAACAATGTGTAGGGAATAATCCCTCAACCACTAACTTGACTTCAGTTACAAGAGCATCTTCTCATCAGACTCTTTTTATAGAAAACACATTCCTTTTACCCATTCCTGTATAGGTGAAGAATAACCCATGTGTTGAGTAGTTTTCACCAGGAAGAATAAATTAACTGGTAACAAACTTCTTCTCAAATTGATAACAACTGAAAAAAGTACTGTATTTTGACAATTTCCTTGTCTTGAATTCACTTTTTTTTCCCTTTCGTTTTGTGTGTGTGTGTGTGTGTGTGTGTGTGTGTATGTTTTAAAGCAAATTGTGGGTTGAATTACATCTGAGACATCTTCATAAGAACCAACTCCATCCCCAGCATCACATATGATCCCCCTAAGCATGTCAGGACTAATGCCTGAAAGCAGAGTCAAGAGTAAGCCCTGAACATTGCTTCGTATCCTCTCCTCCCCTCCCCCACACAAATAAAAACAAATAAAACAAATACTTTCAAAAAAGTGAAACTATTAAAATTTTTTTGAGAATTCTGAACCATATTTTTATGAAGTCATTAAAATAATCACCAATGCATGAATCATCTACCTCATCCACATGAGTTTGAGAAGTGATTAAATTCTTATCTTCATATCTAATTGAATAAAGATCTATCACTTTGAACTATATTAAACTCACATATGTTTTAACTTCTTTTTTTGGGAGACACACCTTGTGATGCTCAGGGATTACTCCTGGCTATGTGCTGGCTATGTACTCCTGGCCATATGGGATGCTGGGGCATCAAATCGTGGTCTGTTCTGGTTAGCACATGCAAGGCAAATGCCCTACTGCTTGTGCCACTGCTCTGGCCCCTAACTTAGATATTTTTATCTTTCATATTTTTGGTTATATATTTTCTCTGCATATAATTTTTCTTTCTAGTAGTCTTAGTATTAAAGTTTTTTTTCTTGGGGCCGGAGAGATAGCACAATGGTAAAGCATTTGCCTTGAAAGTGGCCAACCCAGGACCAATGGTGGTTCAAATACCAGCATCCTATACGGTCCCCTGTTTCTGCCAGGAGCGATTTCTGAGCAGAGAGCCAGAAGTAACCCCTGAGCGCTGCTGAGTGTGGCCCCAAAATCAAAACAAATAAAAAGTAAAGTTTTTTTTAATTTTTATTAATTTTTAGAAATTAAAATTTTAATTTATTTACTTTATAGTTCATACAGCTGGTGGTACTTGGTGACCATGTAGTGCCAGGGGTGACCTCTGAGCCTCATATATGCTAGAAAAGTGCTCTAGCTCTCTGAGTAATCTCCCTAGCACTACAGCATTAGCATTTCAACTTATTAAAAGCAACTTTTATATTAAGGATTTTAATGTTTCTTATCTGTACTAAACTAACAAATCACTGATTTAATTTTCCCATATTTAATATGTTTATTCTTTATTCTTTTTAATTCTTTATTCTTTTTCTGATTACTTTTATTACTTTAATGCTTTAATAAATCTTTATTCCTTATTACTATTTCTTTTTAATTTTGCAATCTTTTGGCTGTGCACATTTATTTATTTAATTATTTGGGTTTTGGGGACACTTCCAGTGCCGCTCAGGGGTTACTCCTGGCTCTGCAATCAGAAATTGTTCCTGTCAGGCTCAGGGGGCCATATGGAATACTAGGAATTGAACTCAGGTCAGTCCTGGTATAGGAATTGAACTCAGGTCAGTCCTGGTTCAGCCATGTGTAAGGCAAATACCCTGGGGTTGTGCTCTCTTTCCAACTGTGGTTGTGCACATTTAGCTAATCAATTATACACTTAGCAATAAACAGCATGTGATAAAAATGAATAAACTTTTAATGATGTAGTTGATTTTTGTAGTTTTCAAGGGATAATCAATTTATTAATAGTTATACATAGGAAAGATCTGTCAAATTGTTTCATTCATTTCATCTGGAATAATTTCCTCAAGATGTCATATAATTTAAATTAAAATAATTCCCTGAGCTATTCTCTTTTGGGTCAAGGTATCTCTAACAGTGTTTCGAAGCCTGGGGCCCACTCCTAGTGATACTTAGCCTGACAGAGGGAGGCCTGGCCATTAGGTGTTCAGGCCTGGTAGTGCTGAAGGCAACCAAAGATACAATTAAAGGTAGTTGGTGGGGCCTACTGGTTACAGAGAGGACCTGGGAGGCCTACACTACAAGCCTCTTACTATTTCCCAGTTCAATATAAATAATTAGTAAATCTGTCATGCTTCTACCCAATTTTAGTTACTTGATGGTTATAGATCTTTTAGAACTATAATAGTTCTAAATGCAATAGAAATACATTGTGAATTCAGTTTGTTTTCTTGTTTGGAAAGGTGAATTCACTACTATTATGAATCAGTGGGTGCAGATAGAATACTCTTGATTGCTTTTTAAAATATTTCAGGGTCATTCTACATGATTTCATGCTAAATAACAGCCACTTTCAGTCCATTTCACACTGATAAAGGTCTCCTGATAAACAGATATTTCTTCTTTCAATTTACCTAAAAACAACTTCTTATGTTCTGAGTACTCTGATTTATTTACGTAAGCTCAAATGTATCTTAACATAATGGAGATGTTAATGGTTATGAAATTAAAGGCAAGCTTTCCTGGTAAAAAAAAAAATTGATGGAAAAAAAAGTTTCTGGCAATTTAAAGCTTAAAAATTTGAAAAATAAAATAAGAAAAAGCTTTTATACACTACGTTGGAAGAGAAAGAGGTTGTGTGGATCAGGCCTTCCTAAAGAATTTGTGTCTTTCAAGGACTCTGAGCCAATATTATAAGTGAAGTCATTAGTGGAACAGACACTGAGACCAGTGGGAACTGGTTAGATCCTGCCTTATTGCTTAATAGCTGTGCAAGTACTTAAAACAAACTCTTCACATATCAAGAATGCAGTAGGCATTAAGTAATGATCATAGTAAGAATTTCTATCTGCCATATCAGAATTTTAATATTTGCCCACCTTACAGGTATTATCTATGATCCACTTTGATTCCAGCTACAATTTAACCTCCTAATACTCTAGTAAAAACTATATTTCCCTTATGAAATGTCTCACTTTATTTATTCCTTTCTTAATTTACACATTCATCTATTAACTCATTATTGTTAACAATCCATGAACTTCTTACTCTGCTTCATAAACTTTCAAGTTTCTGAAAATGATAAAAGTATTTTTCCTCTTAAAATCTTTCATAATTACATAGGCACTTATCAAGAGTTAAATAGTGAACTTTGACAACACCCAGATAATCTTCACGAAGGGCATCACTTGCAATCTTGATTGTCACAGAATGCTGCCCAGTGGAAAGGATTTTGACAAGGCGGGAGACTATGGAGATATTATAGTGGTAATAATACTATTGGAAATTGGCATTGTATGTTGTATGACACTGTCTTTCTCAAAAATTTCCAAAAATTAGCATCAATAGAAAAATATGAATAAAAGGCAGTCAATTCATAGGAATTGATATGCATATATTGCACTCACTTATATGAATCCAAATTCTGCAGATAAGCAGTCTGAAAACTTGGAAACTCAGGCAGGGCTTCTGTGTTGCTATCTCAAGGAAAATTTCATTTTCATTAGACAAACTGTCTTAACTCTTAAAAGGTTTTCAACTGTCTGAATAACTCACATTATATAGTGTCATCTACATTACATAAGGTCAGCTGATTATAAATATTAATGCATCTATAAATATTTTTGTGGCATGTCTAGACTAGTGTTTGACTAAACAGTTGGGTACTCTATTCTAGTCAAGTTGACATACAAAATTAATTATCACAGACATCAAAAAAACACAAAAGTCTCTGTTCCTGAGAGGTTAAGGGGTAGCTGGGGGGGGGGGGAACATTAAAACTATCCATGAATACAGAAAGCTTTCTGAGTCAAACTAACATTACTCAGTCTTAGATTTCAATATTCACTCTGATGAAATGGAAAATGACTACACAGGTCTTTATTTTGTTTATCTTTAGGCCACACTTAGGGATGCTCAGGAGTTATTCTCTCTCTCTCTCTCTCTCTCTCTCTCTCTCTCTCTCTCTCTCTCTCTCTCTCTCTCTCCCTCCCTCCCTCTCCAGTCCTGAAAAGTGACTACATAGCTTGAGGAAAAGAGCTGTATATTTCCCTGGGCAGACTTTGTGTCCTCTGGCTCCAATTTATTGCTTTTATCCATCATACTATATATTCATTTTTTACCTCAAAGAACATAATGTGAGTATGTTCATATCCTATCCTACAACATTGTATGGACTTCAATAATACTAAAATAAATTCAGGATGTTCACATGACTATCAAAGTTGTAAGATTACTTTTAACTCAAAGTACTTTTAAGAAAAGAATGAGGAATAAGCAACACAGTGGTATGGCGTTTGCACATGGCCAACCCTGAACAGATCCTGGTTCGAATCCTGGCATCCCATATGGTCCCCTGTGCCTGCCAGGAGTGATTTCGAAGTGCAGAGCCAGGCGAGAGTAACCCCTGAGCACTGCTGGGTGTGGTCCAAAAACAAAATAAAATAAAATAAAACAAATAAAAAAATTTCACAAAACCTAGATATTCTCACATGGTTGTCTATTTTTTTCTCTATTTGTCTAATCAATAGTGTGTCTTTATGTGCTTTCTGCAAATATGTTTATGACTGGAAGAAGACATGGAGGAATAAAAATATGAAGAAATAGAAAATAAGGAAGGAAATATATCATTTTATCTGAGACTGTATGCATCTATAATTCAGCTATTTCTTTCATGGAACAGAAATTCTATAAATGGTAGAGATTTAACATTAAGTGCTTTTTCCCTTTCTAATTTACTGAGTTTAAATGGCTCATCAAATGTTTACTACTTTTTTGGTAACGTGTGTTGCATTAAAGTAATAAAGTGGTTTAGTCATGCTACAGATGTGTATATTAAAATAAATACATGGTTTTAAAATGTAGAATTTCTACTGTATTTTCCGATGTATAAGACAACTGGGTATATAAGACGACCCCCTAATTTTGCAGTTAAAACATAGGTTTAGGTCTATATTTGCTGTATCAGACAGAACGTTCCTGTGCTGCATGTGCTGCATGTGTTCCTGTGCTCATGTACCACAGTGAGCCAATCACAACAAGCAAAGGTTCAAAGGTTATACTGTAATAGACTTCCTCTTTGACTCTGGCCAATCTGAGCAGGCTTTTTACAATGTAGATTCGGGTCCAGAACATTGTCTAATTTGCATGAATAAAAAGCCTGCTTGGATTGACTGAGTTAGAGAGGCGGTCCGAGCAGCCTTGCAGTGATTGGTGCAGGATTGAGTTGGAAAATTTGTTTTGTGGCAATTTTCAGACAATTTTTGTTTAGTGGCATATTGAAACATTTTTTTTGGGATATACTCGGCATATAAGACGACCCCCGATTTTCAGTTGCTTTTTTTTTTTTTTTGTTACAAAAGTCGTCTTATACGCCGGAAAATACGTTATCAAAAATACTAGTAACAAATGCTAACAAGGGTCTGGAGAGAAGAAACCCTCAGATGCTGTGTGAAGTAAGTTGATAGACCATTTTGGAATAATAGTATGATGCTTCCTTAAAAAACTTGGAAATAGTGAAATGCCGTATTTGCCGGCATGTAAGACGACCCTTCAACCCATGAAAAACTTCCTAAAAGTCTTAAAAGTAAGTTACTTCTTAAAAGTAAGAGGGGTGCGGATCACTCGTCCCTGAAGCTGGAACAAGTTTCAGCATGCTGTATACCAGCATATAATATGACTCCCGACTTTTAGGAAGTTTTTCATGGATTGAAGGGTCATCTTATATGCCGGCAAATACGGTAAGTCAGAGAGAGAGAGACACACACTGAATAGTCTCACTCATCTATGGATTTTAAGAAAAATAAAAGTGACTCTTGCAATAATACCCAGAGACAATAGAGATGAGGGCCGGAAGGACCAGCTCACCACTAAAAGTGGTGAGTGCAGTTAGAGAAATAACTACACTAACATTAATATTTTAATGTTTAATATTTTAATTTTGTTTTAATTAACAACTACCATGACAATGTTAATGAGCAAGAGAAGTAGAATACCTATCTGGAATACAGGCTGGGCATGGGGGAGGAAAGAGATGGGGCGCATTGGTGGTGGTGGGAATGTTGCACTGCTGAAGACGGATATTCTTTTCATGACTGAAACCCAGCTACAATCATGTTTGTAAATAAAGGTGCTTAAATAAAGATATTATAAAAAAAACTTGGAAATATTAATGCAATAAAATTCAGCAATTCCACTTAAAGAATATGAAATTAACTCTGAGTTGTATGACTACTGCAACATTATATATAATAGCTAAGATATGGTCATATGTATTTCTTCTTTGTCAAAGTGTCTGTCCATTTCTTCTCCCTCCCCAATTTTTGGAAGGGATTAGATGTTTTTTTCTTGTAAAGTTCTGTCAGTGCCTTGTATATTTTGGAGATTAGCCCCTTATCTGATGGGTATTGGGTGAATAGTTACTTCCACTCAGTGGGGGGCTCTTGTATCCTGGACGGTATTTCTTTTGAGGTGCAGAAGCTTCTCAGTTTAATATATTCTCACTGTTAATCTCTGCTTTCACTTGCTTGGAGAGTGCAGTTTCCTCCTTGAAGATGCTTTTAGTCTCAATGTCCTGGAGTGTTTTGCCTATGTGTTCTTCTATATATCTTACGGTTTTGGGTCTGATATCAAGTTCTTTCATCCATTTGGATTTTACCTGCGTACATGATATTAGCTGGGGGTCTAAGTTCAATTTTTTGCAAATGGCTAGCCAGTTGTGCCAACACCACTTGTTGAAGAGGCTTTCTGTGCTCCATTTAGGATTTCTTGCTCCTTTATCAAAGATTAGGTGATTGTATGTCTGGGGAACATTCTCTGAGTATTCAAGCCTATTCTACTGATCTGAGGGTCTGTCTTTATTCCAATACCATGCTGTT
Organism: Suncus etruscus; assembly: GCF_024139225.1. Lineage (NCBI taxonomy): Eukaryota > Metazoa > Chordata > Mammalia > Eulipotyphla > Soricidae > Suncus > Suncus etruscus. The sequence goes on along the minus strand of NC_064861.1, from coordinate 59,132,643 downwards.
TTGATAACTATTGCTTTGTAGTACAGTTTAAAGTTGGGGAAAGTAATTCCTCCCATATTCTTTTTCCCAATGATTGCTTTAGCTATTCTAGGGTGTTTATTGTTCCAAATAAATTTCAAAAGTGCCTGATCCACTTCTTTGAAGAATGCTCCACATCACTACTCATCAGGGAGATGCAAATCAAAATATGATGAGGTACCACCTTACACCCCAGAGATTGGCACACATCACAAAGAATGAGAACAAGCAGTGTTGGTGGGGATGTGGAGAGAAAGGAACTCTTATCCACTGCTGGTGGGAATGCCGTCTAGTTCAACGTTTATGGAAAGCAATATGGAGATTCCTCCAAAAACTGGAAAATTGAGCTCCCATACAATCCAGCTATACCACTCCTAGCAATATACCCTAGGAACACAAAAATACAATAAAAAATCCCTTCCTTACACCTATATTCATTGCAGCACTATTTACCATAGCAAGACTCTGGAAACAGCCAAGAAACCCTTCAACAGATGAATGGCTAAAGAAACTGTGGCACATATACACAATGGAATATTATGCAGCTGTCAGGAGAGATGAAGTCATGAAATTTTCCTATATATGGATGTACATGGAATCTATTATGCTGAGTGAAATAAGTTAGAGAGAGGGAGAAAGACGCAGAGTGGTCTCACTCATCTATGGGTTTTAAGAAAAATGAGACACTCTTACAATAATTTTCAGACACAAAAGAGAAAGAGCTGGAAGTTACAGCTCATCTCATGAAGCTCACCGCAAACAGGAATGAGTTTAGTTAGAGAAATAACTACATTTTGAACTATCCTAATAATGTGAATGTACAAGGAAAATAGAAAGCCTGTCTAGAGTACAGGCGGGGATTGGGTGGGGAGGAGTGAGATTTGGGACATTGGTGATGGGAATGTTGCACTGGTGATGGGTGGTGTTCTTTACATGACTGAAACCCAAACACAATCATGTATATAATAAAGTTGGTTAAATAAAAAAAATAAATGAAAAAATGGAAAAAAGATCAATCAATCAATAAATGTGTGAAAAGATAAAAAAGATATGGAAACAATCTAAATATATAAGGATAAATGAATAGGTTAAAATTAAATGGTATATATGCACAATGAAAAACTGCTTAAAATGAAAGTTTTATGTGAAATAAAATGGGAGAAACTCTAGAAATTAAGTAAATTGAAGAAAACAGAAAGATATTAACAGAGGATTATTTCACTTAAAAATAACATAAGCAGTGGCTGGATAGCTGGTGGAGAAGTAGGGTGTTTGCTTTGTACTCGGCAGACTCAAGACAGACTCAGGTTTGATTTCCTGGTGTCCAGTATGGTTCCCCGAGTCAGGAATAATTTCTGAGTGTAGAGTCAGGAGTAACCCCTGAGTGTCACTGGGTGTGCCCCCCAAACAAAAACAAACAAAAAATAATAAAAAAGAAACACAACAAAAACAAAAAAGCAAACAATGAAGATGGACAAAACAAATAAATCAGTGGTAAAAGATAACTAATTTATTAGAAGGTAAGAGATAGAATAAGAAGGGTGAATAAAATCTAAAAAATGGTGGTCTCTAAAAAAAAGGAACCATTTGTGTGCATAAATGAGTAATAAATTAACAAGTAAATTGGAATATAAATAAATTAGTAAATTAGTTAATTTTTCTTTATTTTCTAAAGTTCGCACTCAATGACTCTCAGGGGTTATTCCTGGCTATGATCTCAGAAATCTCTCCTGGCTAGGTGGACCATATGGGATGCTGTGGATTGAACCAGGTTCTTCCTGTATCTGCTGTGTGCAAGGCAAATGCCCTACCATTGTGCTATTGATCCGGCCCCAATTAGTTAATTATTTTAAAGATACTCATATATCTCAGAAAAATCCATTGGCAGAATTAAAGTTTAATTTCAGATAAAGCAGATCCCAGGATCAAACCCATCAGAACTATTTCCTTCTCACTTATGCTCTCTCTCTCTCTCTCTCTCTCTCTCTCTCTCTCTCTCTCTCTCTCTCTCTCTCTCTCTCTCTCTCTCCCTCCCTCCCTCCCCATGTCCCTCCCTCCCTCCTCTCCTCTCTCCCTCCATCAACCCCCTTCCTTTCCCTCCACTTCCCTCTCTTGCCCAGTGGTGCTCAGGGCTAACAGTACAGTCACTCTGGCTAATAACTTCCATTCTCTTATGTGATCTTTCACTTAATGTATTGAAGTTTGAAGTTTGTATGTCCCTTTCACTTAAACCTGTGAAAACTAATTGAACTGGCATTTTTATTATTCCACGTATCCAGAGAAGTATCTCATAGATTCAGATGTTTGAAGCATGGATTGAGTTTTCTTGATATGAGAACGGCAGAGAATGATGCTTGCACCCATAAAAGAGAAGGGGGATTGAGTCTGGGCTCCTGATACCATGAAGGACTTATGAATCCTGGCTTATGGAAGTCAGATGACAAGAGTGACATATACTTAAAATCATCTTTAAATAGAATGTTTTTATTAATGTTTTTAATCAAAATTTTCCAGTCAGTTTACATCTATTAACAATTTTTCACGTTTTTAGATGGTACTACAAATGTGGTCATTTTGGGATAGATGGATTGAATGTGAATTTTCTCACTATGTACATTCTGGTAAAAACTAAGACCAAATTAGTCTTTAATGTATTTTTCAGATAATTGAGTGGCATCGGAATGCTTTTATTCCTCTCCAGAATTTTCTTCTCTTTGTGGCTTTTCTGAACCATCAGGGAATGAAATCATATTGCTTCTATTACATTTTCCATTTTTAAGAGTGCTTTTTACTGTGCAGGTAAATGAAAGGGCTTGAAACAAACCAAATTCTTCCAAGGAAATGAAGCCCAGACTCAGAGGAAGTCGGCTTCCTGTCTTTTACACCTTTGCTACTTGACTGATCTGGCAAGTTCCTTCCTGCCAAAAATAGATGGGATACAATGACTCTGCTAATTACAACAGAACAGAATCCTCAGGAAAAACAAAAATCAGTCCTGGACGGGGGTTTCCAATAGTCAAATAAGGAGAGGAGTAAAACATTTTAACATAAATGGAAGGGAGCAGAAATTTGTTAAGTGTGGTAAAGAGAAGATGAAGAAAGGTCTGAAGCAGTCAGTACTGGGTGCAGCATTAAATACAGAATCTGGTGACATTGCAATAATAACAAGCCAGTGTTGTAGAATTTAACATTTCCTGTGTTGCAAAGGAAGGTGAAGGGAGATTAAAAAAAAAAAAAACTCAAGACTATCAAGCATTTTCCAATTTTTCATTTCCAAGAGATTAAAAAGTTCAGGGACCTTCTTTCATTAAAACAATTTTCCTTGGCCTTTCTTATATAGATACATTAGTTTGGCAGTTACTTAGTAATCCTTTTTTTTAAAGCTCTCCATGTTTCATTTTTCCCTTGCGATACTGATCATCTCTTACAAATGCTATTACAAGGGACTATTTATTGCAAGTTTCTTAATCTCTTGGTATTTCCAGAATATATGAGACTATACGAACATTTAAAACAAAAATTTGGGCCACATTAAGCTGTGCCCAAAGCTGTGCATTAAGCTGTGCACTGCTGGTGCAATGTTCAGGGATCACTCCTGAGGAGTTCAGGAAAATATATGGGGAACAGATATCAAACCTGGGTCAGTAACATGCAGGCAAGCACCTTACTTGCTATACTATAGCTCTGGCCCTAGAGAATTTAAGAACATTCGTTGCAGAGGACATGAAATGCAAAAATCTAAATACTCTAAAAAACTCAAAGAAACAAAACTGGAGATTCTTCCAAAGTTAAAAGAATTTAAATTTCAAAGTTTTATGGTTGATTATTCTAAGGAAAGATTCATATACATATTCTATTTTTTTAAAAAAGTAAAACATGAAATGGATAAGAATTCCTCTTGCCAAAATAAAATACAAAAAGCAAAAGAATATTATATTGTATTACCTCTTCTGTTATTGTGAACAGGATTATTATAAATTATTTGAGTATCATATTTAAACCTATATTCAGAGTTTGTAGTTTATCCTGATACATTTTTATTATAACATACACTAAAATATATATTAATATACCTTTGTGTGATAGGTGCATTTTTGTTTCTTCTATCTTAAGAAATTCTTACATTGATAGGATAAATTTCAGGACTAAGGAGGATTTTAGAGGAGTTGTTTGTTATTCATTTTTACCAAATTTATGATTTTATTATTTTTCTAGTTGAACTACAAACCATTTTAAATTACATTACTTTTAAAAAGCAGCTGGAAGACTTTAAAGTAAAGCACTCTGAGATGATATTATAGATTGCTTAAACAAACTGTTCTTATCTTTGAAGTCTATGACCTATTCTGGGATTCATCGTGTCCCAAAAGTTGAGGAGGAAGATGGATTCTATTCCACAAACCACTTTTTAATTTATGCAATGGAAGTTGTCACTTTTAAAACTTTTCAATATGTTCAAATGGCAAACTTTAAGGAGTTAACATTTAATTGGCAAAGATGTTGTATTAAAAATAGACTATCTATTTACAAGAAATTTGTATTAAAAATTAGAACTATATATGAGCCCCAATGAATTAAATTCTGGGAAAGGATAGTGTGATGATTTCCAGAAATGTAAGGCCATGGGCTCATTAAATTTCACTTCATATACCTATAATAAGCATAAAAAAATTAAAGTGGCTATAATGTCCTTATAGAGTCTCCTGAAATAAGTCATGGATTTGTCTCCAAAAGTCGAAATAATGTAACCTCTCACTATAATAAAAGTGAAATCAGAAAAATGGTGCACATTTCTGATTTTATGATAGTAAGCTACAGAAAAGAACACAAAATTAGCATGGTACTAAATGGTTTCTGTGCTAAAGAAATAATTTTAACTTATAATTATAATTAAACATTAAATTTATTTATATTTATTTTTTTAAGTGTTAGGGCCACACCTGATGTTAATGTTCAAGTGTTGAGCTTGGCTCTGCACTAAAAATTACTCCTGGCAGTGCTTATGAAGCATATGAGATATTGGGGATCAGACTTGGATTGGCCTTGTAAGGCAAGTGCCCTATCTCTCCAATCTTAAAACTGACTTTAAGATTCAAAATGATTCTTTTTCTTCTCCCACTGTCCCTTCCATTTCTAACAATGTCAGTTACTTGTAATCAAGTTCTGACTCTTTAAATTCAATAGATCTAGTTGCCTTATAAAGACCTCCAGGGCAATATGCAGAATGCACACAGTTTTTCTGCAGAACATCCAGACAGTTTTCTTCATCATCCTGACTGCCTACGAAGCAACCAGGGAATCATCCTTGGCATGCTGTTGCTTTCAGTACCTTTCAGGTAAACTGTTTCTCTGAGGAACAAATGCCCACAGGCTACAAAGGTACAAATTTGGCTGAGTTAACTCAATCTTTTAAAATTTAGGTGTAGAGATACTCTGGGTTTTCTACAAACACCTCATGATCCTTAGAAGAAAGGAGAATTCTGTTGGGCATCATTTTCCCAGGAACTTGTTTAAGGAATGTAGTTCTAAACATTTTTGCTCTCCTCTTACTTTTATTCTCCACCACAAGCGCATACTGGTGTAGGAGTTGGCATTTTTATTCAGATTATCTCACTGTTATGTGAGAACTAGAAATATTCACAATGAATAACTATACACTGAAAAATTACAAAAAAAATTAATCTCAAAATAAATGAATATATAAAAAAACAGGAAAGGATCCAAGTGAAGGAAGAACTCATTAAAGGAAGGTGAAAGAGGGAGAGGGAAAGGGGAGAGAGACAGAGATAGAAACACACTGAGAGAAAGAGAAAAATAGAGAAAAGTGAATTAGATTTAATGAAAGAGATCTCACTAGGCCCAAGATACCCTTAGGTATCTTTTAGCATTACATTTATGATGTTAAAGTGTAAAGTATATTCAGGCTAATCTCTTAGGCCTAATTCCACAAGGCAATTCCAAACTGTTTTAGTACACAAAACTCTGAAACATTTCCCTCCTCCTTTCTGCTATTTCTTGTTTTCAGAGGCTTGTTGTTCAGCATCTATTCTTGGAATATCTTGTGCTCTGCCCTGCCATGGGGCACTCTCTTTTCCTTGTCCTGCCAAGCTCTATCTATGCTTTGACACATGTTATTCAAATGGTGAAGACCCTCACTGATCTAACACATAGAACCTACTAGATACTCAATATTAAATGTTTATTCAGTTTGCTACATGTGTTATCTGTAAAAGGAAAAGTATCATTTCATGCTTACCTTCTTGCATTTTTTTCTACAAAAGTGTTTAAGATCTTAGTCCATGAGAAAATTCAACACTGTTCTTTAATTATCCACCACTTAATTTTTAGAAATATGCAAATACTTTTTAGAAAAATGAATTTAAAAATCTTACGTAAAGCAGAGCCTGTTTTATCTCATAATTATTGTTCATATAATTATAGTTCTTCCTTACATTTCCACATTTTCCTTTACACTGTAGAAGCCTTTGCAAATTTAATTCTAATTGTTCTTCTGTTTTTTATTCATTTATTTACTCATTGAGATCAAAGATAATTTTTGAATACTTATTGATATCTGGGTATACTCTATTAACTTCTCAGGATTCAAAATAGACCAGATAAATGTTTCCATAAAGCCAATGCCAAATTTTATGGCAGTGAATACACATGAAAGGCTATACAAATAAATATGTTATCACAATTGTGTATGTAGTATTGAAGACATATTCAAAATACGGAGAAACACAAAGGTGTCTCTATATTTTCACTCTTTCCACAGTGATGAAACAATGGTTAGGAATGATCTACATAGAGCATATGGCTCACCCCCTACCCAGAGGAAGAGAATATGTAGCATTCGCAAGTATAAGTTCCAGGAGCTGAAAAATGTTACAGGGGAATAACACAGAGGCATTAGAGAAGCACTCAGGCAGAGTACTCAAAAATAGGATATAGTAGTAGCAAAAATAGGATAAATTATTTTATTAAGAAAGGAAAGAAAATAATAGTATATGCCAAAGGCATTTGAAACAAACTAAAGACATTGCAGTTGAATATCCAGAGAATGGAACAGCACCAACTCCTGCTGTCTGCATATCCATGTGGCTATCTCTGCATTTGCCTCCAATTTGGGACATTTCCATGGCTTTCCCTCTGCTACATTATTGCTTCTTGAGCAGAAATGTCCCAGTGCCTCATAATCCGTCCACCCCAACTTTATCCTCTCAGGATGCAGGAATCATAGGAATCCTTAGAGGGCCATTTTTTGCTCTCACACACAGCACAGGGATGTTTTGGGGTGACAAATTTTGGAGTGACAGATGCTGCTACTGCTCAACAGGTTCCAGGGGCCCAGGCAAAAAGGAGGCAGAAAGGATGGGACCCATCATTGGTCTCTCTGGCAACCCCAGTGCAGAGGAATACCAGTGCATGTCCTTTTTGAATGTCTTAGCAGATTTCTGATTCTATGAGGCAAGACTTAGATGTTAACATACAGCAAATCAGTAAAATTATCATGAATTAGGAGGAAAATGGTGGCATCCTAGCAGTAAGAGAATATTCCATGCTTGACTCTCAGGCTTAAGTCACAAAAAGCTTCCAAATGGATGCTGTGGGATGGCTCACATTCAACAAAGGTGTTTGTAGAATTAAATACTTAACGATGGTGCTGGATTGAGGTGGTTGAATGGAGAGATTTTTCTCTGCCATCCTAGGCCACGTGGCTCCACAATCTCCATTCAGCTGGCTGGTACCAGGTTTAGGTGAACGGCGGAATTAGACTCATCCAGAGACAGGCATCAGGAAGCATCAACTTTATTCATGGCCTATCCACCACATGTGTGGCCTATATCATAACCTTTTAAGCATTCAGCCATTCTTAGCTCGCCCTGCATCTTAACTCCTTTCAGCCATCTTCCCTTTGACCTCCATGCTGGCAAAAGACCAAAAAGGGCCTCATCCCCTCTGGTCAAAACCTTATCTACCCTTTCCAAGACCCCTCCCAGGAAATGGGCGGGGTCTTGCAGGTAAGGTCAAGTTACCTAGGAAGAATGTGGAGGATGAGGCTTCAGGTGTTGTCATTGAGTAGAAATTAAGAAAATGAACGTATTCAATAGGAGACATATTTTAGAAAAAATCTATGTAAAGTGGTTTATAGCGAAGAATTTTTAAAGAAGAAAATGAACTTTCAGATTGGAGCTTATGAAATTTTGTTAGTACTTAAATATACAAAGATTAAAATAGAGAAAATCGGATTCCCCCCACCCCCAGGGGCACGGATAGAGCAATAGTATCATATGCAATTGACTTGCATATGGTTGACCTGGGTATGATCTCTGGTACCCCATATGGTTCCCTGATCTTCATTAGGAGTGATCCCAGATTCTAGAGCCAGGAGTAAGCTCTGAGCATTGCTAGATATAGCCCAAATATTATATATAATACACATATATTATATATACAAATCAAAGCATTATTTATATCTACAGATACAGAGAGGTATACTTTATTTTTATTTATATTTTATTTTTATTTAGAAAATAAATGTTTTATTTTTATCAACAGATACATAGGTGTATAAAATACTATAAACTTGAATTAATAACATCAGAATGATAAAAATTACTTTAAGACTTGTCAAAAAGTAATTTTCAGAAAAATGTGCTACAACATATGTCAGTGTCAGCTGTGTGGCACTTAAAAATACAACTACTGTGTAAATGGGTTTAAATGGTTCTTGCTATCCCTCTCCACACCCCTGCCCCTCAGCTCTCCTTTCCTTAACTGCAGTTGTTAGAGAAGATTAACATATGGCAAATTTGGCAGTAAAACATCATTAGCAAAAAGAACAACAACAGAAAAACCATAACTGTAGAAAATTGAAAGAATTTTAAAAATTGCAAAAAAAAAATAAAATAAAAAGAACAACAAACCCTTGAGTTTCTTAACGATCTATACAGTGTGTAAATATTAGTATTTTTCTCTGCCTGCAGGGATATAATATACTAGTTAGTTCATCATCATTTTTTCCCTTTAGTGATTGAATTGTAGCCCTCATGGTAATTGGTTCAAAGTGAACTGGGGATGTACAACCATTAAGTAAGATTTGCTGGCGTTCCCTGAAAATCACTCTTCAGGATTTTCATTTGTGAGAAAGTGAAATTGGTGCTTATCTCGCCAACTTTTCACAATAAAGGAAGACTACTTAAAAACAGTAAATAACAAAGAAGGAGAAACTGGTGTGATGATAAGAACTCTTGTACCAAATGACATTCTTTCAAGGTAGGCTCCTCTGCTATAAGAGCCAGTGCAAGATTTCTTTTTTTTTCCCCTTAACCTTGTTTTGTTGAGTTTGTTGTCATTGTGGGAGATAGAGTAGTATTTTTTAAATTACAAAATTAATGATGAAAAGAGTCATTACTGCTTAAGTACTCTTGAAGCTGATTATCTCTAAAGGGGTTGGATGTCTTATATTCAACTTTTCAAAATCTGAACTGTCAATGAAACAAGTTTATTTAATCATCCAATCCAAAGCGTCTCTGGAATTCCTTCTTGCTCAATGTAATCAAGTTGGTTAGAATTATGCAGAGACTCATGATAGTGTTTATTTTTACTGTCAAAGCAAATAAATAGACAATGACAGTACAAAGACATGGGGGAAGATATGATGGATTCTATAAGAGCAAAGGAGTGGGAGCATCCTGTAAGCCTATAGACAATAAAGATGTCCCTGAGAATTGACACCTTTGCTGCATCTCTGTGATAGTCTAGTCTAATTGAGGCCCTAATGCCATATTCCTTTTGCAGGGTACCTAGATCTAGCTCCCTAAATGCTCCATGGGGATACCTTTTCTTGAGTTCAGGAATCTCAGATTCTAAATACCTCAAGCCAGGTATTTAGAGCCCAGTTTAAAACTCTACTCCTGGAGACAAATTTCCTCTATCACTACAAACTATACTTTTTTTTTTTTTTGAAATGCACTTTGTCGCAGGGCTTTCCATTTTTTATTTTTTACAGATTTCCTCAAATATTCTATTTATTCTCTGCTCTGGGGAACAAAAGCTATCTCCCCTGTTTCTTTGGATATCAATTTCACTGTCTATACAAACCTTAGAAGCACTGGGCCAGAGACAGATTTTGCTGGGGTCTCCTTGGAGAATTCATAGTCTCTTCAAATAAAAGTGACATTTCAAATGATAAGTTGAAAAGTCAATGATTTTAGAAAGAAACTCAGGCCAGGGAAGTAGAATTAAAAGGAAGTGTTTTAAAGTCCTCCTATAGTTATGGAATTTTGTTCCTGTGAGTGATCTACATAAACCTTTGCAAACTTTCATTTTACAAAAGACTGAGAAAAAATAGTTTTCTTTTATTAAGCATTTCCAAAATTCTTTTGGGTTTAAAATAAACCATTTCTTGATATTGCTTGATAAATAAAACATGTAAAAATAAATAATAGACATACATTTATTCTCACAAGAATGTTATTAACTGTGGATGCAGTATTACATAATTTAACCCTATTAACATATTTATTTCATTGTATTAATATTTTAACAAGAAAACATTTTATAATATGAATTAATTAAGTGATAATGATTATTTCATCTTATCACTTGATGTATTTTGGGGTATGTTTTATACTATACTTTGAAAATATAATATATAAACATATACATGTCTTTTTTTATAATAATTTTTATTGTGACCAAAGAGTGAATACAAATCTTTCACAGTAGTATTTAAAGTACATAGTGACAATGAATCAGGGCCATTCCCACCACTAGGGTTGTCCTCCTCCTTCCACCCCTTTTCCCAGCCTGTGACCCATATCTCCCCTTTGTCCCCCAGAGTGCTAGTGAAACTGTTCCCCTCTGTGTAAAGCTTGTTGTAGATAAGGTATCCATTCTGTTTTTTACTTTAGGTTTGATGTTTATGTCGGATCATTTTTTTTTGGGGGGGGGGTTTCGGCCACACCTGTTTGATGCTCAGGGGTTACTCCTGGCTAAGCACTCAGAAATCGCCCCTGGCTTGGGGGGACCATATGGGACACCGGGGGATCGAACCGCGGTCCTTCCTTGGCTAGCGCTTGCAAGGCAGACACCTTACCTCTAGCGCCACCGCGCCGGCCTTGGATCATTTTTTAATTCCACTCAATGTTCATATGGCTGTTTGGTCCTCGTACCGTTCATTTTTATTTTACCCTTCAATTCATGAGACAGAACAAGATCATTTATGTTGTGTAGTTCTGCTGAAAGAGGACTAAGAAAAAAATAGCAGCTACTCCCCCCAAAATAATAAAAAATTAAATAAAATAAAAAAACAACCATCAGCAAAAGAATCACCAAATAATAACCACAAGAAGGAGAAACAAGGAAAAGAAAGGAAAAAATGAAGAAAGAAGAGAAGTTAAAGAAAAAGGAAAAAAAGGTGTGCTGTGTGGCAAGATTTTGTGCTCTCCTTTTTTTGCATAAGCACAGTAAGTATTGGGAAAGTAAAAATCATATACATGTCTTTCTAAATAACTACACTTGTATCATTGTTGGCATTTAAAAATAGGTTGCTATACAGTGTATTAGTAGACAGGAAAAAAACTAGAACGCTGTGTTATACTTTCTTGAAAATAAAACCCCTCTTTTCTGCTTGTCTTTTTTTGGTGCCCATACATGATGGTATTCAGGTCTACTGCTTGATCCATATTCAGAGGTCAATTCTGGATCCCCTAAAATTTGGGTAATCATTTGTGGTGCTGGGGATTCAATTAGATTCAGCTATCTATATAGCAAGTGCCTTAATTCTTGTACAATTTCTCTGGCTCAAAAAATTCTCACATTTTTTATTTTCTTCTAAAGGTTACATCACGCTTGCCACATCCCAAGTGTCAAATATATATTTGGCAAATGAATTATGCATTAAAATAATTATCACTGGGGCTGGATCAATAGTATAAAGGGTAAAGCTTTTAACCTTACAGGCAACAAACCTCTTGGTTCAAATCCCCAACATCCCATATGATTCCCCGAACACTACCACAAGTAATTCCTGAGTGCATAGCCAGAAATAACCAACCTTGAACATTACTTAGTGTATTCTAAAAACATAAAAACATTATTTTAGATATATTTATTTTTATGTTGCCTAAAATTATTTTATCATTTTATTTTATTATTATATAATTATTTTTCAGGTTATATTTAAATGTGAGATGATTTTTGTTACATATTTTATTCTTGTTTTGCTTCACACTAAGGGTTTACGTATTCTTCACTCAGAGATTACTTTTTGCAGTACATGGGAGATCTTACATAGTGTCAAGATTCAAATGAGTTTCAGTCATGTGCAACTTAACTCCTGTATCTCTTTGGCCCAATCGACATAATATTTTGATGTTTAATTCTAGAGATAAATTTTATTTGACTTGCATGTCTATCTTCTCATGTTTTAAACTCCAAAATTGTTTGTTGAGTGACTAGTTGAGCAAGTAAATGTATAATATAGGCATTTGCTTACTTATTTATTATATGAAAGAGCTTTAGTTTATAATAAGTACCTTTGTTGTTTACTGAAAAATTCCTACTCAAAGTCATTTTTCTGCTGAATTTTAGCCTTGTGTTAAGCTATTAGATTTTCTAATTATTTTTGTATTGGGTGAATAAAATGTTGAATTTGGAACCCTTAACAATTTGAGGGAACTTGCTCATCAGAATTCGCATAAGGAAAGTAGTAAATTTTAATTCAGTGAAATATCACTTATGATATAAACTTAACTGTAGTGCTCCAGAATTTCAATCATTGACTTTTGGGAGTAGATGTAACAAATGCCAGTGTAATCTTAGAAAAAAAAATCAAGATTGAGATATTGGTTCCATTTGGTAGTGGAGAATATTTAAATAGGATGTATGGCACACTTTTTTAATTTGCAGTGGCCCAGAGGCAAATGTACAATTTAAGGCTAATTTTTAAAGTGAAACATTGAATTAAAAGCTTCCTTGGGGGACTTTATATGGATGTCTTAGATTTTTTGTAATGATTCTTTTGCTTTTAAATAGTTTTAGATGAGGCAGTTTGTTGAATGGCAGTCTTTAGTCATTAAACAAGTTAAACATATATTTATTAACATAGATTTTATTAGCAACTTAAATAAAAGCCATGATTACATGAAGTTAATCATAGAAATTACTTTTACATAATTTATATACTTTAGTTTTATCTTTTATTTTTAGTACAGCCAGGAAAACATTCTTCAGTTTTTTTTGTTTTTGTTTTTTGTTTTTTTGTTTGTTTTGTTTTGTTTTGTTTTGTTTTGGTGTTTGAACCATACCTGGCAAAACTCAGGACTCAATCCAGATTTTTTGCTCAGGAACTACTTTTGGTGCAGCTTAGGGATTACATGTGGTAATAAAAAGTGAACCCAGTTGTGTTGTGTACACTGCAATTGCCCTCGGCACTGTACCATCTCTCCAGTCCAAATATCAGTATTTTCTTTTCTTTTTTATTGAAAACATAGTGACTTACAAGTCTTTCATAATTTTTTTCAGTAACATAGTGACAGTAAATTAAGGCTGTTCCTACCACCGGTGTTGAATTTCCTCCACCATAGTTCCCAGTATGAATCCTGTACCTTCCCCTTAGCCCCTTGGTCTACCATTGTAGCAGGTTCATTTTGTGTTTAGCTTCTTATAGTTTGGGTCTCTTGATTCTAGTGTCTTTGACATTGGTTTGGGTATTTAGGGCTGACCATTTTTTATTTCCACTTTATGTTGTTGAGATTGATTGGCCGCTGAGTTCCATTCACTTTTTTTTCTCAATTTGTAGGAAGACATATAAATGTGAGTCATAACCAGATGATTTATGTTATCATTCCTTAACAAAAGGTCAGTCCCCTATCTAGAAGTTAAAAGTATAAAGAAAATTGGGGCCGGTGAGGTGGCGCTAGAGGTAAGGTGTCTGCCTTGCTAGCGCTAGCCAAGGAAGGGCCATGGTTCAATCCCCCAGTATCCCATATGGTCCCCCCGAGCCAGGGGCAATTTCTGAGCACTTAGCCAGGAGTAACCCCTGAGCATCAAATGGGTGTGGCCCCAAAAACCAAAAAAAAAACGTTAAAAGTATAATGACAATTAAAATAAAAGAAAGAGAAATAAAAAAGAGGGCAGCTGTGGCAAGTGTGTTTGTTTGTTTGGCATAGGCATGATAAAGATCTGGGACATTAGAAAGAAAATTTCCTTGGCCAAAAGAGATACAGGGCGTCTTCACTCTTGAAGCATACTGTCATGAGACTAACCACAGGCTCTGGGAATGTTAGTTGTCAAACCCTAAGTTCTTTCTTTATGATCCCAGGAAAAGTTTTATTGTCAAAGTCAGTCTTCTGTAATTAGAGATCTTGTTTTTTTGCACAGATCTCATATCTCAGTATTTTCTAGTACATTACAAGCTCTATATACACTCCTATGCTATATTCTAAATATATTCTTTATATACCATTATGGCTCCTACTGACATTTCATTGCACAACTATTCACAATAGCCATCTGGAATTAGCCCAAGTGCCGGAGAAGAGGTGAGTGGATAAAAATGCTTGGGCCCGGAGAGATAGCACAGCGGCATTTGCCTTGCAAACAGCCGATCCAGGACCAAAGGTGGTTGGTTCGAATCCCGGTGTCCCATATGGTCCCCCGTGCCTGCCAGGAGCTATTTCTGAGCAGACAGCCAGGAGTAACCCCTGAGCACTGCCGGGTGTGGCCCAAAAACCAAAAAAAAAAAAAAAAAATGCTGTAGCACATATACACAATAAAATACTATGCAGCTGTTCAGAAAAATGAAGTCATGAAGTACATGAAATACAGGTATTTTATACATGGAAGAACATAGAGATTATTATACTAAATGAAATGAATCAGGAGAAAGGGATAGACAATAAACAATTACACTTATTTGTGGGATATATAAATAAAGATAGTATGGAAATAATATCTAGAGAAAATTTATATGAGGGTCAGGAAAACGAGTCCATGAAAGGAAGCATGCCACAATGAGTGGGAGAGTGCAGTTAGGGAAGAGAAGGGACCACTATAACAATAATAGTTGGAAATGATCAATCTGGAGGACTGGGTAATGAAAAGAGATAAAGTGATATGCATGGCACCCATGAAGCAACAATATTGTAAATTATAGTGTCTAAAAGGAACTAAAATGAGAGAGAGAAATAGAGAGAGTAAAAAATAAAATATCTGCCCCAGAAGCAGGCTTGGGGAAAGGTGGGAAGGAAACTGTGGACACTGGTGGTGGGAAAAGTGCACAGGTAAACTGTATTGTATGTTGTACCACTGAAACTCAACCATTAAGAACTTTGAAATTATGAAAAAAAACTAAACTGTATGGTGACAAAACATAACCATGGTGCTTAATAAAGTAATTGAAAAAGAAAAGTAGGTTTACTTAACTATGATTAAAAATCAGATTAGAGTTGTGAATTTCATGATGTGACAAAAACAAAGAGTGAATGTGTAGGGTTAATGGCAGCCCTATGGCATTCAGGTTGAACTGAACCCACTTCCCATCCCTGTTCCCAGATGGAGAGGTAAAGCTTCAACAGAAACAAAAGCCATGACAAGAATATAAAGGAATATCACTAAAAGTTCCAAATTCTTCTTTTTGACAACAGCTCCCTAACCACAAACTTACCTACTCAGAAAGCACCAAGTGGAAGCAGCTAGAGGGAAAAAAAACAACTGTAAAAATATGTTTGTGTATGTGGAGGGTTGGCTGAAGTTGATGGTACAGCATATAGGACACTTTCCTTGCATGTTCAATCCCCGGTACCCTATATAGTTTTCAGAACCCTGCCAGAAAAGCTACCTGTTTTTAGATCCAGGAGTAAGCACTGACCACTCAAACACTGAACACATTGAATTTATTTTGCAAAGTCAATATACATATATTCCCTATCCGTATATTTTTCCACATCTCAATTTGGGTTATATAGACACTTATCTCTGTCCTCACTGGAGAAGACATCAAAAGATGCCCTACTTTTCTATCTCCTCTCCAAATAACAATATTTTAATATTGTATTCATCTCTTCCTGTAATTTTTTCTGCAAGGGTTTAGAACATTCCTGAAGACCTGGATGGAATTTAGAGCTGGTTTTCTATTCTTTGCATGAGATATGTGAGGCTGGGCAGATGCTAGAGTTTATTTTGTGCATGTGCTCATTGACTTTATATATTTGATCCCCCACTGTCAAACTGCTCCCTAGGAAGACCCAAAATGTTGCAGCATGAAGGCAGTAGCAGCCTCTCTCTCTCTCTCTCTCTCTCTCTCTCTCTCTCTCTCTCTCTCTCCCTTATTTTTTCCTTTAACTCTCTTTTCCTTCTCCCTTGCACCCCATTTCTTTCAATGTCATCATTTGGCAAACCATGGCGAACCATGGTGAACCATTCAAGACATCACATCTTCCACAACATCTACATTTGCAAAATGATGTGGGCCACTCTTGTGTTACCACAACAACTTGGATTGACTCTTGACAGGTATCCTGTATACTATACTATGACTAATTTTCTTATTCCTCTTCGAATATCTATTGTTAGAAATCTAGAAACAATATTTATTCCACATATTAATTCTATATAAGATAGAAGATATAAAACAATTGCTGACTTGAAGCTGATGCTAAATTAATAATTACCTAAGTAGAAACAGCAGTAATTCAACTGACATAAATGATAAACAAACAAAACAAAATTTGCAAGAAAAATAAAGTGCTCCCTTCTTATATTGCATTTGGGGAATTCAAATACAAGGAAAAATAGCAACTGCTTTCATAATGGATAAAATGTTAAGCTCATAAAGTATTTTTGGGAACAGAGGAGATCAAGAATGGAGGAGAAAAAAGCAATAGCGAATATTTTGGTGGTTTGTGGGACAATTATTCAATTTGAAATTGTACTACCTTCATATAGAGAATTTTTTAAACATTTCTTAATCTGAACTTAATTTTCGGAAAACCTCGGAACAATGTGTTCTAAAAAGTTTCTTTTGGGGGGGGGAGATGGAATGGATAAATGACAAAAAAGAGGATAATAGGAACAATGATAGAGTGAGGCAGATAATTGTTCTTTTAGTGGTAAATTTAATACACCAGCGATTTTAACCTAAAAATTAGGCAGTGTTATCACGTTATGGTTATACATTAAAAAGTCAGGAATGAAGAATACTGTAATTAGGTAGAACAAAACAGAAACATCTTTGATACATTATATAAGGGAAATTGTTTGAGGTAGATAATTTGAGATAGGTAGAAATTTACAAATACCAAACAATAATCATTTAAGCTGCCATATTAAACTCAAATTGGCAAAATATATATATGCAAATGGATTTGCATATAAAATATTTCTGTGAATGTAATATATTTCATAAAATGTAGAAGTTGTCCAGCTGTTATTTATTCAGTTTGGTCTTTCTATCCCATTCTATCTTTTACCACTCAGGAATTTAAATTACATCATAAATTAAAACTTTCGGTATTTTCTCACAGGTCTTTAAGCACTGATCATCCATTTAATTCTTTAATTCTGCTCTTTAAGTAATTTCTATTGATCTGTTTTCAAGTTCAGTCTTTCCCCTATCAAGTTCCATTAACTTTAAATACATTAGATGAATTTAATTTTAGTTGCAAATTTGCAGTTTGAGAATATTTGTTTTTTTCTTGACAGTTATCATTTCTCTGCAAAGATGTCTAGTCTTTAAACTCACTCTATAGTTTCATGTATGTTCTTAGGTTTAGTTGAAACTTGCACATAACAAGTATATATATACATATACATATATACATATATATATATATTTGCTGATTCGAACACATCTGGATCATCTCAGTTTCTGTATGTTTTCATTGATTGTTTTCCAAAGAAGTCTCCCTACCCCCACAAACCCACAATGTGTGTGTGTGTGTGTGTGTGTGTGTGTGTGTGTGTGTGTGTGTGTGTATGACTACATCTTGGACACTGGGATGATTTAATGTAGAAAACTTTAAATACTTGAGTGTTTTAAGTAGACAATGTGGATCATCTCAGATTGACATATTTATTTTTTCCTGGGCACAAGGTCATCTAAGTTCAGTTAGTTTATAATTACTGTAGGGGTCAATTCAGTTAACCAAGCCAATGTTTAACTCCCTAACAAGTTGTAAACTATTGATATTAAAAGCCTTAGAAATACAAAACGTATTCAATATCATTTCTCTTTTTAGAAGTTTTTTTTTGTTTTTTTTTTTTTTGGTTTTTGGGTCACACCCGGCGGTGCTCAGGGGTTACTCCTGGCTGTCTGCTCAGAAATAGCTCCTGACAGGCACGGGGGACCATATGGGATACCAGGATTCGAACCAACCACCTTTGGTCCTGGATCGGCTGCTTGCAAGGCAAATGCCTCTGTGCTATCTCTCCGGGCCCTCTTTTTAGAAGTCTTAACTCTATATTATTGCCCTGATTTTCTTTATACATTCTTCATTGAGCTGACTTTTTCTTTTTGTGTCATAATTTTTCAGGGAAAGTTAGATCCATTTAGATATACTAAGAGTATAAACATCAAAGATATTTCATTTGAACTCTTTGGGAGACTGTGCTGGAATTGTCTATGAACACCAATCTTAATTTTCATAGTTATAAAATAAGTATTACTGTATATATATTGCATATTTAGTAAGAAAAAAAGAGGAGGAAGGAAAGGAGGGAGGAAGGAAGGGAGGGGGGAAGAGAGGGAGGAAGGAAGGAAGGAAGAAAGAGAGAAAGGAAGGAAGAGAGGAAGGGAGGGAGGGAGAGAAGGAGGAAGGAAGGAAGGAAGGAAAGAAGGAAGGAAGGAAGGGAGGAAGGAAGGGAGGGAGGGAGGAAGAAAGGGAGGGAAAAAGGGAGGGTGGGAGAAAGAGAGGAAGGAGTAAGGAAGGAAGAGAGGAAGGGAGGAAGGAAGGAAGAGAGGAAGAAAAGAGGGAGGAATGAGAAGAGGAAGGAAAGGGAGGAGGAGGGAGGGAAGGAGGAAGGTGGAAGAGAGGAGGGGAAAAGGGAGGGAATAAAGGAGGAAAGGAGGGAAGCAGGGAGGAAAATAAATAAAAACAGGAAGAGAGGGAGAAGAGAGGAAATGAGGGAGGGATGAAGGGGATGGAAGAAATAAAGGTGTTAAAAAGAACAAATGTAAGGAAAAAACAGAAAGAATGAAAGAAGGAAGAGAAAAAAAGAATTAAAGAAGGAAAAAAGAAAGAACGAATGAAAGAGGAAGGAAGGAAGGAAGGAAGGAAGGAAGGAAGGAAGGAAGGAAGGAAGGAAGGAAGGAAGGAAGGAAGGAAGGAAGGAAGGAAGGAAGGAAAAGGGAAAAAGGAAGCATAAAACTTCATAGAGCATAAGATGCAAAATGAGGATTCAAAGTCAGATCCAGTTGACTGTTTGTCCTGCCACATGAGCTGTTTTTTTGTTACATAACCTGCGATTGTATTGTTTTATGCTTATTATTCTGCATTAAAAGAATAAACTAAGCTTTATAAAAAAAGATGCTTTGTGTGGATATTGGAGTAAATTACCATGAAATACCAAGAAGAAAAGTAAAAGAAAGCTCCCTAATTTAATCCTGTGATTTTTTAAAAATTATTTTATTATATTGTGTTGATGTTTTCCCCATCTTATTATTATCTTTACTTAATAAGGCAGTTGAACAAATTCATTTTTCCATTCAACTGTTTCACCGCTACTTATCCAGATCTAATTGCTAGGTGTATTAAGTGCCTGCATTTATTTATTCTCATTCATTCTGGATATCAGATGTCAAACCTTGCAAAATACACTGTTTGTGAGGTATCCTTTGCTATGCCATTCATTTGTGTTTTTCTACTAACAAAGAATTTAGATGCATTTCTATTAGAACCCTTTAGCTGAGAATGACAGAAGTCAGATTCGTGCCCTACATGTAACCGTTGTTTATAATAATTTCTGTACTAGTTTCTTTACTGTACTTTCCCATGTTCTTTGTTATGAGAAAGATTCACTGCACTGCCCACAGGGATGAAAATGTGACTTCAAATAGACCAATTGAATCCACTCAGGAATTCAAAACTGGAACTCACAGAGATGAGTGCTGGTGTTGTAGAGCATAGATGAGGAAGTACATGCTGAACTGGGAATTTCTGGCACTGTCCTGTGACTTTTCTTCAATAATTGTACTTTGTTATCCATACTTATGATTTCATATTTAAAATATTTACATTGAATATTATTTAAAAAAACTCATTTGCTTTATTAGCAGTATCCCTCAAGAGCTTTATGTAAATTTGACATCACACACATGTTCAAATGGAAGGTCACTGTAAGTTAGTAAAATACACTGTAATGGAAGTTTGATATTATTTTTAAAAACTGTCTCAGCTGCCTGCCTCAAACATAAATGCTGAAGAAAATACTAGGATGAACAATTGTTATTTGTTGCTATGTTTAGCTAATAAAGATGCCAGTGTCTAGTTAAATTTGAATTATAGATATTTGGTAAATCATATTTTAGTATATTACTTGCAAATACAAAATATTTATGGTAGAAATTTGTTTTGGTTTTTGAGCCACACCCATCAACACTCAGAGGTGTCTTCTGGCTCTGCTTTCAAAAGTTACTTCTGATGATTCTCCAGGGACCATCTGGGATGATTTCAGAGATTGACTCAGGTTAGCCAAAAGTCTAGGTAAGTGCTATACCTATACTATCTTTCCAGCCCCTGGAAATATTCATTTGTTATCTGAAGTTCAAATTTCAATAGGTTTCCTGAGTTTCATTGGCCAGGATAGCCTCATTAGACTTTTAAAACAATGTCAAAATTACTCAGGCAATACACAGTGATCAAATGATATCCTTTTAATAGTATTGCTTTTTCATGAATGGGTCATTGATATATAGAGCTATATCCCTGAGAATTTCATGACAATTGATGAAAGAAAATTAAATACCCAATTGATGTCATTAACCATTTTTCCCTATTTTCCTCCTTAAAAATTGGGAGTAGGGGCCAGAGTGGTGGCACAAGCAATAAGGCATCTGCCTTACTGGCTCTAGCCTAGGACAAACTGTGGTCCAATCCCCCTAAGTCATATATGGTACCTCAAGCCAGGAGCGATTTCTGAGGACATAGCCAGGAGTAAACCCTGAGGTCACTGGGTGTGGCCCAAAAATCTAAAAAAAAAAAAAATTGGGAGTAAAATTTTATATTTCTGTGTAGTAAAATATAACAAATAGCCCTTCATATAGCTGTCTGCATCTTTAATTATAACTATGCTATGAAAATATTATTTCTGGTAAATATTTTTATGGATATAAAGGAAAAAATTTCTGGAAAAACTCTTAACATTATTTTTCTATCCTTTTCATCATGCCACAGTGGAATCATTCACATAAACATATAAGCACAAACACAACAATAAGGGATGGTTGGCTAATAAGGATGGATTAATAGAAGACTCAGTTAATAGTCAGGTAATCACAATTGATAACGAAGTGGTCAAATTACAATGGAAGGGGAAGAATGGCATAATAATATGGAAAATGAATACTGGGGTCTCAGAAGTATGGTGGAGTCTATGAGATGGTAGAGAAAGTAAGGTGCTTGCTTTGTACACTGCAGATTTGGATTCAATCCTGGAGCCAAAAATTTTCCCCTAAATTATTCCAGGAATTATATATGAACCAGGTACAGGTCTGAGCAACTCAGATGTTGTCCCCCCAACCAGTTTATTGTAATGGGATATTATATTGGAATCAGCTATTACTTAACAAATTATACTTAGTCAGGCATTTGAACACAGCATGGAAGAGTATTAGCAGTTCATGTCAACAAAATAGGCAGTACAATACTCGTTAATTATTTTTCATGGACATACAGTGCATAATGCTATATGCTAAAGATCTGTGAGTGAGCTCAAGACACAAGGGACTGAGGCTATTTGTCTCAAGTAATAAATAGCTCTAATAATTATTGACAATATTTTTCTTGGTCACACTCTTTTTTTCTCTAACATTATGTGAAGAAAGATTGTAAGTGGGGTGCATCCAGTTGTCTCAGGAAAAGGATGCTTCTATCCTCTCTGAGGGAGGGAGTTCAATGAAGCTTCCTATTTCCAATGAAGTTATCTGTATCATTCTTGCCAGAAGAAATAGCAACATACAGGCTATAGATCACTGCTGCAAATTTTCTTCAAGCACAAAAGAACAAAGGGGGTGAATGAGCATTCTTCTGTACTAAATTCAACATTATGGTTCCTGAAAACTGACCATAAGTAAGACACATGGAAAGTACTTAAGCCTGTAAAACTGAGGAAGAATTTGCTGAGCAATGGTTGTAGATACTGATTATGCAACTGGCATTTGCCTGAGAAATTGGATAAAAAAAAGAGCTACAGAAATAGAATATGAAGTTCATAATGAAGAGGTATTGAAGCAACTGCAAGCATTAGAATACAAGTTCTAGGAAATGGAAAAGATCAAGGGAAGCATACCCTATCAAAAATCAGAAATAGCTGAAACAATGGTTTTTGTGGTTTTGTTTATTTTTGAAAATAAGAATAGTGAAATCAAATTTTAGTCCTTGCCTTTAAAACAAAGTTGTAATGAAATAAATGAGACATTTTCCCAGATGGAGCTGTTTTTTAGAAAGGGATTTCAAGAATTTATCAACAAAGTTGTTTGCCAGAGAGCAAAGGCTGTTCTCACTTGGTCTTCACTGGCTTTGCTGATAGAATGAAGACAGACCTAGAATTACCATGAGGGCTAGATACTATTATAAATAAAAAGCAGGTAATATGAAAACAGCTCCAGAAATATTTTGCTTAAGCATTTAAAAAATCTGTTGTCCTTAATGGGCACATTAATGTATCCATTCTACAAATTGTTACCTACTCATCTCTATTAAGGCTTTTAAATGCACCTCACTGTACCATGGGATGACTTAATAACTGAGATTATTGAAGAGATGTTCTTGAAGACTTTTCCGATTTAGATTGGTTAGACAATGACCTTGTAGGACTGACAAGAGAACTAGGAACTTATGTTCTTTGGGGTCACATTAAATTTTCATTGGGAAATGAATGCACTTAGTATGATCTGAAACTACTCATCAATTTAATACCTTAGAATATAAGCACATTTCAGACTTAGAAGCTTGCACACTTAATTTCCTTGAAACAAAAAAAATTGTGCTCTTGCTGCTTAATTTGAACCAGAATTTAAAAAAAAAAAACTGTTCAATTCTAATCCTGCCTTTTATTTAAAATTCTGTTTACCAGATGGATGACCAACCGGTCATCCACTTGCAAAAAAGCTAACTCAGACTTCCATCTAATACATGCACAAAAGTCAAACCCAGATGGATTAAAGACCTTGACATCAGACCAGAAAGCATAAGATATATAGAACAACATGTAGGTAAAACACTCCACGACATTGAGACTAAAGGTAACTTTAAGGAGGAAATAGCACTCTCCAAACAAGTGGAAGCAAAGATAAACAGATGGGACTATATTAAGCTGAGAAGCTTCTGTACATCAAAGTAAATAGTCCCTATAATACAAAATCCACTAATAGAATGGGAGAAACTATTCACCCAATACCCATCAGATAAGGGGCTAGTATCCAAAACATACAAGGTGCTGACAGAACTTAATAAGAAAAAAAATCCAACCCCATCAAAAAATGGGGGAGAAGAAATGATCAGACTCTTTCTCAAAGAAGAAGTACAAGTGGCCAAAAGGCACATGAAAAAATGCCTCACATCACTAATCACCAGGGAGAAGCAAATCAAAACAACAATGAGGTACTATCTCAGGCCACTTAGACTGTGGCACACATCACAAAGATCAAGAACAATAAGTGCTGGTGGGAATGTGGGGAGAAAGGAATTCTCATTCTTTGCTGGTAGGAATGCTGTCTAGTCCAGCCTTTATAGAAAACAATTTGGAGATTCCTCAAAAAACTGGAAATTGAGCTCCCATATGATTCAGCTATACCACTTCTAAGAATATACCCTAGGAACACAAAAACACAAAACAAAAATCCCTCCTCATGCCTATATTCATAGAAGCGCTATTTACAATAGTCAGACTCTGGAAACAACTGAGATGCCCTTCAACAGATGAATGGCTAAAGAAACTGTGGTACATATACACAATGGA
The DNA here is from genome assembly GCF_024139225.1 of Suncus etruscus. Lineage (NCBI taxonomy): Eukaryota > Metazoa > Chordata > Mammalia > Eulipotyphla > Soricidae > Suncus > Suncus etruscus. The sequence goes on along the minus strand of NC_064861.1, from coordinate 59,108,439 downwards.
ATATTATTTAGCCATCAGGAGATATGATGCCATGAAATTTTCCTATACATGGATGAACATGGAAATGGCTGTGCTGAGTGAAATAAGCCAGAGGAAAAGAGAGAGACACAGAATGATCTCACTTATCTATGAGTTTTAAGAAAAATAAAAAAATATTATTGCTATTATCCCCAGAGATGAGGGCCAGAAGGACTGGCTCTTGATATGAAGCTTATTACAAAGAGTGGTGAGTGCAGTTAGGAAAATAACTACTAACAACTAACAGGACAATGTTAATGAATAGGAGAAGTAGAATGCCTGTGTCAAATACCAGCAGGGAATGGGGGAGAAGGGAGTTAAGGGGCAATGGTGGTGCGAATGTTGCAATGTTGAAGGGGGGTGTTCTTTTTATGACTGAAACCAAACTACAATCCTGTTTGTAATCATTGTATTTAAAAAAAATAAAGAAAAGTAAAGAAAAATCTGTTTGTTTTAAAATCTAACTGACTTTGGATTTTGACATAATAAATTACAGATGTGCAGCATTAAAAAAAATCAACTTTTGTGGATGTTGCATTTTTTTGGTTACCAAAAGTCTAGTTTCCTTTTTGTGTCATAGAATTGAAATCTTGGGGTCAGTGAGGTGTCACTAGAGGTAAGTTGTCTGCCTTGCAAGGGCTAGCCAAGGAAGGACCCCGATTTGATCCCTCGGCATCCCATATGGTCCCCCCCAAGCCAGGGGCTATTTTTGAGCGCTTAGCCAAGAGTAATCCTTAGCATAAAACGGGTGTGCCCCCAAAAAACAAACAAACAAACAAACAAACCCCCCCAAAAAAGAATTAAAATCCTTAAACTGGATTTATATTCCCTTCCCTTATCCTTTGAAAATCATAATTTTAGTTTTATAGTCCAAAAGTTTTTTTCTGTTTAGTTTCTTCGATTATTTTGTGCTTTTATTTACCACATATAAGTGAAATAAAATAGTGCTTGTATTTCTTTATTAGATTTATTTCTTTTAGCCTGACCTCTAACTCAATGACTTCTAAGTTCATATCTGTCCTTTCAGTGTATAAATAGAAGATTTAAAACTATTTTGTAACAGTAGTATTCTGGTTTATGCATGAATGAGTATATGTGTGTTTGTATGTGCTTCACATCTTTATTGTCTACTTATCCACCAATGGACAGATTATTATTATATTTTAGTTATTAAAAAAATATTTTTCTCTAGTGACTCTTGGTTTCTTCTTTGTTAATGCTTTTCATCTCTGCTCCAGATTTTGTTTCCTAAAAATCATAAAATTTATATGTAATTTTTCATATCATTGATGTCTGTGTGTGTATATGCTGGTAACAGCTAGTCATTATATTCCCATCCAAGATATGATCTCTTCTTCCTCTTTGAGGCAATTTTATTTCCCCAAATTAATCCATTTTATATCACATGATTAATACCAAATTATAGTTACTGTAGTTATTTTAATGTTGCTTTAACTCTATTATTAATTTTTTGTAATTAATTGTTTAATTTAAATCTAGTTCTCACATACAGATGTAACATACTAATTTTTTACATTAATTAAATGTTTTTTTTATTATTATTTAGCTGCTCTTTCATCATTCTTACAAATTATTTATAGAAGTAAACTCAGTTTTTGTCTGCAAGAAACTTTTTCCATCATGTTCAAATGATAACTTTGTAAACTGGACACTTTTGCCAAGTTCGTCCCATCTTTCAATATTCTGAATATTCATTCCTCTTATCCTCAATTTCTTTTGAGTTGAGAATTTGATGATACATTGTCAACTCCTTTGCATTTTACATTGTTCCTTTTATAACAACTTATAATATATTTTATATTGATTTTTTATACTTTTACTATCATGCAACTTGATGGCTTCACTTTTATGTATCCTGTATATTGGTGGTAGTTAGGGAGTTTTCTGGTCTTGTACAGTTAGCCTATTGTCCAAATCTAAAAAATTCCTGAATGTCTCTTTAAATAAGCTCTGTATGGCAGAGAAATTAAGTTCTTTGTCTTACATATGGCCAACCCTGGTTCAATCCAGCTATTACATATGTTCCCTTTAATATATTAGGAGGAATCACTGAGCACAGAGACCAAATTAAAACTTGGACCATAGGGTATAGCCCCCCAACTATATAAGATAAGATAACTAAGTTCTAAGCTCTCTGCTCCCTTCTCAGATCTTTAGGGATGAACATTACCCTTATGTTTTTTTTTTCCTAAGGAATCTGAATTCTCGTAGAAATCTTCACTTTTTTCTAAATATTATTTCTCTCCTCATTTGCTTGAGTAGGTTTTTAGATTTTTATTGTGAATGCCCCTGGTTCTTTCTTCCACAAGCTCTACCCTACTTTCAATGTTTTCTATAGTTATTTTTGAATTATTTCTTAAATTTTTTATGTTTATGTGATTTGCATTTTTATTTTATAGACTCATTGTCTTTGGTGATGTAATCTTGCACCATAATAATAGTACTAGTTGTTATGGTTCTATGCATATTTTATTTATCTAAAGTATTTCTGACTTTGTGCTCGCTTCGGCAGCACATATACTAAAATTGGAACGATACAGAGAAGATTAGCATGGCCCCTGCTCAAGGATGACACGCAAATTCGTGAAGCGTTCCATATTTTTAACAAACAAAATAAAAAACAAAACAAAAAAAAGTATTTCTGACTTTGTATGCATTTATTAGATACTATAACATCACAAATGTTAGGCAGTATTCTTGCAGGATTGAAGTTTATGCTTAAAAAATTAAATATTAATTTATATTTTTCTTTTCTTTTGAAGGCCAATTGGTAGAAGAAGGTGAGGACAGAAAGGAAGGCAGGTTCCTACAATTGCAGACCTCTCTGAGTAGGGAAATCTAGATCCAAATGTCCAGTCAATTATGTTGTTCATTTTTTTCTGTGACTCTAAGCCAAGTCTCATTCTCACCCTGTCAGTCTATGTGTTGGATTGGACCTTCCATTGCTTCTTCTTGGGTCACACCTGGCGGCGCTTAGGGGTTACTCCTGGCTGTGAGGTCTATTATTGCATAAAAATAAATACTTTACATTTAGTTTAACAATTGTCTTATGTAGAATTTTAGTTCTGAAGTAGAATTCATAGTATTTGATATTTAATCTTTCTCTCGAGGCATACAATATCATACATGGAAGAGGAATTTGTGATTTAAATTAATTGAGCAACTATACAAAGCTACATAGTTAAATACTGTTGGGTATAGTGTTGATGTCAGAGATCAAACCAATAATCTTTCTAGCATATTTTTCTTCATGTTTTTTTCTTATTCTTTTGACAAAAAAGCATGTGCCTTTGCTGATTACATCAAGGATGTCCTCAATCAAATAGCATATAAAGTACCCTTCCAAACATAATTCAAAAAAAATTAGTTTAAAAATTAAAGACAAATAATAATCATGTTGTAAAATGCTTTATGTCAAAGTAAAGATAAGATATAATTGTGAAAGTTTCTACACTAATATTAATCGTATTAATGTTTTCAATTAAAAGGAGATTTGAATAAAAATAGTCTATTGTCTCAATGGAACTGAAATGAGTGAAGCAAGTGAAGAAGTGAAAACTTGCATATTTTTATGAAACCTATTAGTTGTTTTGGGTGTGGTAAAACTATACTGATGCTAGGAATCTTAAACATAGTTGACAAAAGCCAAAATCATGACTGAAGTAACAACAAACTGAGAAAAACACACAGAATATTAGACAAATATTCAAAATAAAATTTTCACATATTAATGATGCAGAAGATAAGGTAACAGTTAATTATTTTTCTTTCTCCCCTTCCAGTCCTCCTTGCAGTTACAATTTTTAGGTATTTCTATGGCCTTTGATATTTTAAGAGAAGGAACATTGGGTATTTGTCATTTAGCATTTGACTTTCAGAGATGCTTTCATTTTGAGGAACAAAGTGTTTCTTCAACTCAATAAATTGTTCTTGTCTATTATCATGTATTTATACACCTTCACATTATATTAATAGTTCTATTATCATTTTGCATTGGGGTGTCTACAGACAGGCATTAAAAAATTAAAGTCTATCTTCATTGTCTTTTAACCTTGATTTTACATAGAACTTGTCATACTTTGATTCAATGCCTCTACAAAAAAGGCTGCTTCCTTTTACAAGGGAATAAAAAACATTTAATTAAATGGTTTTTCTTGTAATCCTTTTTTTCTGCATTGTGACATGTATTGCTTTATGACTGTCCTGGATTACTGAATTACTCTTAACTAATTTAGTGAGTTGAAATATATGTGTATGTATATATAATACATATTCAGGTGGAAGTCCAAATTCTGTTGTAGTATGAGTGAATAGAATATTTAGCCCGGCAGTCTTTTAGTTAAGATTAATACTGTTCTTTTCCTTATGTCCCTCCACCACATTCAAAACCTTAACCACCAGAACCTTCAGTATTTTGTACAAGTGATCAGTATTCTCTCCTGGAACAAGGATGATACTGAACACAATCATTTTTTACTTCTGAGGGGAATAGAGTTATTTTCAGATATGCACTAAATTTTCCCTTCAAGTATTTTACCCACTTAACCCAAACCATAGTCTCATAATAAAACTTGCTTTAATTTTTAGGTAAAGATAGTTATCTAAATATTGACTAGCAGAGGAATGCTCTATACAGATTTAGTATGTTGGGAGGTAACATTTTCCTTCACACTGTTTATATATTATTATTTACTGTGTATACACAGTTTGAAGAACATGATTTACAGCTGTGACTTCCCTTTCCACAGGGATGTATCACCAATGTTCTCTAGAGAATATTGATCACTATCACTTTGCAGGACTCCTACTAGATAAAACTTTTGGTTTTGAATAAACAAACCATGTATATATTCTTGAATTACGTATTCAAATTTTTATCTGACATGGAGATAGATGCATAGCACAATTAGGAAGCTTGATTTCAATTGGGTTTTATTTCTTTTCTAAAACCACTGAGAAAGTTAATCCTTATTAGTTCATTTGGGTTAGGTAATTTGGGCCAGTTCAATAGTTCTTGTTGCCAACAGCCAGGCTGTCTTATTTCTTTGTTTAATGAGGTGACTCCACATAAAATGTGAGTAATTGTCACAACAAACTTTCTCTGAGCATCTGATTATAATCTTCAATATCAAAGTAGAATTCATTCTAAGAATAAATTTGTCTAAACTTAGGATTTCCTCTTTTACAAAGGTACTTCAGAAAACTATGGCAGCATGGCTTTTTTTCTTTTGGTTGACTTATCCACATAATTACCACAATTTTTCACACCAGGAGTATGAAATATTACTTTGTAATTCTTATATTAACTTGTCTTCCTGCTGAACTAACATTCAAATACTTCTTAAAGAGTAAGGTAGGCAATGTGGCTTTAGCAAGTTAAATTAAAATGCAATTAAAGAAGTGATAATTCTCATTGTGACGGTAGAAGGTAATAGAGATGGTAGCATATGAGAGCATTAATTTTTGAGAGCATTAATTTTTAAAGGAATTAAAAAAAGAAAAGTCTCTTCCTTTCTAGCAAGCCTACTGCATTAGTCTTTACAACATTGCTAACCATTGCTTTAGCTTTCCACTTTAATAGTGGCAAACTCTGAGGTCTGACATGAAATAGGCTATTTCATCTGAGATGGTTTAAGCTGGCCTAAAGAGTGACAGGAGAATATAGCAAGCAGTCAGTGCTAATGACAGCATACCATTTTTATAGACTAAAGGTCAAGCAATGAATTTCAATTATAGAGTGTCAGGATGCCCAAATGCAGGTACCTGATAACAAGTCAGAAGCTCACATTTTCTGTAAGGCTTCTGTAGAATTTCAATAAAGCTCTTAGCCCTTAGCACACCCTTTTTTCTTCCCTTTTTTTCTTCCAAGAAGGCAGAAGATGTAATCTTTTCTGAGTAACTCCATCTATAGCACCCTTCAGCTATCAAGTTGCAATAGCTAAATGAAGCATGCCTTCCTAACATATGGGCTTCCCCTGTGGCTCATCTTCCAACATGTTTGGGAGTGACACAGAAGTAGGCATAGATTTTCATCTGCAACGTTTAAATAGAGTTTTAAAAAATGTACTATTAGTTCAACAATAGCCAAGAATACATGATGACCTGATAGGGACATTTTCTCGCCAAATATTTGAAGAGGTTGGAGGGAAAAAGTAATTCTAAGGGACCAAACTTGAAATGGAACTACTCCCTTGAAATAGAACGAGTGAAGATTTATGCACAGAAAGTAGTAAATATCACTGATTTCTATTACATTAACTTCCTGTGTTGCTCGGGGGAATGGTTAGGAAAGGCAAAATGAAGCAATCAATGTATTCCATCTTTTTAGGTTGAAATAAACGATAAATTGGTTGAGTTTACGATCCATTTCATTTAATATTTTTATTATAGCATGCCCAAAGATAACTTTTGATTTTCTTCCCCAACTTGCCTTGCCTGCAGTATATTAAAAATTAGTTGTAGGCAGCGCCTTTCAGAACCTAATGCAAAGGCAATTAATTCCTTTTGACTTGCCCTTTTTCTTTACTATGACTTCTGTAGAAAAGCCAGTTGTCTCTAGGTTTGAAATATAACTAGAAGCATCTGAGATCACTGACTCCATTGTGGCACCAGCCATCAAGTTATGTCACAAGAATTTCTGCAGTGACTTCCCTATAGGCCTCTTTGTTTCTACTCTTGTCCCATTCTATCCCTGCATTAATTTCAGAAAAGTAAACCAAGCAATGATTTGAATGTCTGTAAAGATCATATTGCTTTTTTATTCAGAATCTTAGTCTTCCAATTTCACATAGAATATAAAGCAAGTTACTTAAGAATGTTTAATAGTTCCTACTTGATACTTCCCCTTACAGTTCAACCACTTTAGCACTTTGACTCTTGCTCATGTTCTTTGCACTGATTCCTCCTGTAGACATCCTTCTCATTTCATTTTCTGTAGGCATTGTCCCAAACTCAAAAATCTTTCTGAACCATATTCTCTGTCTATTTAAAAACAGTAATGAAATTCAGACAGGCAATTAACTGCACCTTGGATAGAACTGGAGGATCTTATATCACATAAGTAATTGAAGGACAAAGAAAAGCACTGGAAGTTCTCACTGATTCTATATGTGGTGTAAGGAATACTACATCTGGGAACGGAGATGGTAGATAACAAAAATGGGAAAAACACGTGATCTCTAGATCAAAGAAACAATAAGGCCAAGAAAAGAGAGCAATGAAGGGAAAATCAAGAAGAGGTGGTGTATAGAGTGTAGAGGAAAAGAAAGTATAATTGTAGATCTCAAACACTAGATTCAATGCTGCTAAAAGCCTGGGTTCAAAACTATAATTAAATTTAAAAAAATATCTGTCATTAAAGAGACATTTTGAGTTGAAGTGGAGAGTGGAGGGATGGGGACACAAAGGGTGGAGTTAAAGTTGGGAACACTGAAAGCCTATAAACCCATTATAAAAAGCTATGCAAATTATGGTGCCTAAATAAAATTTTATAAAATAATTAAATATGATCTGAACTTGGGGGCTGAAAAGAGAATACAGCAGGCAGAGAACTTGCCTTGCAAAAAGCTGACCCAGATTTAATTCCTGAAGTTCTAAAATTCCATAAGGTTTCTTAAATTCTATGCCAAGAATGGTTCTGAGCATGGATCCAAGGAATTATATCTGAACACCTCTGGGTGACCCTAACAAAATAAACAAAAATACTAACAATTTTCAACATTTGTCTCTATTAGACAGTATTGTCTTGGATTATTCCTTGGTATTTGCTTATCAAGGCACCTAATTTTGCTTTTTTTGTTGTTGCTGTTTTTAAATTTGTCTACTCTTTTATTTTGTTAGAATGCAACTCACTACAAAACAGGAATTGTTATCAATATCTTGATTATAAGTTATTTTTATTATTAATTATTTTGATCATGGATCTAGAAGTGATAGTACAGCGAGTAAGGCACTTTTAAAATGCAAATGGCCCAGGATTGAACCCAATATACATATGGTGCCCCAAACCTTCAGAAGTGACCTCTGAGCACAGTTCCAGTAGTAAAGCCTGAGCACAGATTACCATATGTTACTGCAATCTCCACCCAAACCAAAGAATTATTGTCTATCAAATAGCCAAAGCTCCTCCAATAAAACCTGTCATAAGTATTCACCCAAATACTTGTAAAAGGAATAATATAAATACTATTCTATCTATTTAATTGCTCAGATACATGTTCATTTATCAATATATATTGATATAATATAGTACCTGAAATAAATATTATTCAAGAAGATTAGAGAAAACACCACCAGGATTAAATATCATAATAAAGGCTTTCTATGTAGAAAAGTAATCATGTGTTCTGAACTGAGCTTGGGCTTGAGTTAGTTACACATGGGCATTCTCTTTCCTTACTTAAACCTATCTTTACCTTTCATAAGAAGACACAACTAAATGAGCAAACCTATACTATTTAATTTTAATATATCTATTTTAAAAATAATGTCTCTTTCTGATTACACAGGAGCCTATCAGGAAGGTCAACTAGGAATTGTGAGGTTTGTTTTAAAACGATTTACAATAAAAATAAGTTATAAAACTTTCCCAAATTCACAAAATGAGACTTTGATAGAAATAAAACTCAGATTCCAGATATCTGTAATTTTTTAGTATGTAAAAATAAAATATTCATATCCAAAAAATACCTTAGGTAAAGTTCTTCACTAAGTTGTAACAGTAGTCATAGAAGAATATAGATTTTGGTATTTTGGTGTAATCATAATTTCAAAAGAAGTCTGTTGTAAGATAGTACATATATATATATATATATATATATATATATATATATATATATATATATATATATATACTCGCCACTTGCTGACAATCTATCACCATAATTTTTATATGGCATTTTAAACTTTTTGCCATAAATCAATTAATTTCATGCATGCATCTAGGATGTTGAGATCTCTACATAGTCTTATTTAAGACTTCAAAGTTGAGTCCCTTGATGGAAAATTTTAACTAATTCTTCAAATATATTACAATATGAACTCTCATCTCTATTAATGAGCTGCCCTCTCAAAAATTCTGAGGGGAAATAAGATACATTTTGTACAATTCTTGAAACTGGTGTGAATTAATTTATTCAAATATGCTTTCTGAGGGTCTGCTTCACTGAAGGACAGACACTTTAATAAATGGCTAAATCAGTAGCTTGAGTAGATATTTGATTTTGGAGAAAAGAGACCTTGAGAGAAATCATATATTTTAGCACAAGAAAGACACACTCTGTTGACTATTAGCTTCCATAAATTATGTTAAAAAATCAGCAGAACTCCCTTAAAGATACGTTTTTTTGTTTGTTTGTTTTACACTGGGAATATTAAGATTATGTATTTCATTTATAAAATTTTACTTGTACTTAGGTGGGTTTTGTTTTTAGTTTGCTTGTGAAGAGTTCTGATATATAAAGTTTAATGTCATTTATTGGTTTTCAAAGATGATTTTCAGCATTCACCCAAATATATATTATTTATTACTGAGAAAACATATTTATGAAATTGTAGTCACAGGTAACAATTTTTCACTATCATATTTAATTTATACACAAATAAATATGTAAGTATACTATATTAATATAAATACATATAACTTTATAATCTAATTTTTTTTGTATATTGTGGGAATGAGAGTACTAGGGTTTATGTACTCTATCATTTCAGAAACATTTCTTTTTTTTTTCTGTTTGGGCCACACATGTGACGCTCAGGGGATACTCTTGGCTTTGAGCTCAGAATTCATTCCTGGCGTGGGGAGCAATATGGGACTCTGGGAGATTGAACAATGGTTTATCCAAGGTCAGCAGCTTGCAAGGCACACACCCTACCACTGCACGATCACTCTGTCCTCTTGAGACACATTTCTTTTTCTTTTTCTTTTTTCTTTTTCTTTTTCTTTTCTTTTCTTTTTTTTTTTTTTTGTGGTTTTTGGGTCACACCAGGCAGTGCTCAAGGGGTTATTTCTGGCTCCAGGCTCAGCAATTGCTCCTGGCAGGCACAGGGGACCATATGGGGTGCCGGGATTCGAATAGATGACCTCCTGCATGAAAGGCAAACGCCTTACCTCCATGCTATCTCTCTGGCCCCTCTTTTCTTTTTTTTATTTAAACAACTTTATTACATACATGATTGTGTTTGGGCTTCAGTCATGTAAAGAACACCACCCATCACCAGAGCAATATTCCCATCACCAATGTCCCAAATCTCCCTCCTCCCCACCCAACCTCCGCCTGTAATCTTGACAGGCTTTCTATTTCCCTCATACATTCTCATTATTAGGATAGTTCAAAACGTAGTTATTTCTCTAACTAAACCCATCCCTGTTTGTGGTGAGCTTCATGAGGTGAGCTGTAACTTCCAGCTCTTTTCTGTTTCGTGTCTGAAAGTTATTATTGCAAGAATGTCTTTCATTTTTCTTAAAACACATAGATGAGTGAGACCATTCTGCATCTTTCTCCCTCTCTCTGACTTATTTCACTCAGCATAATAGATTCCATGTACATCCATGTATAGGAACATTTCATGACTTCATCTCTCCTGACAGCTGCATAATATTCCATTTGTATATATGTACCACATTTTCTTTAGCCATTCATCTGTTGAAGGGTTTCTTGGCTATTTCCAGAGTCTTGCTGTGGTAAATAGTGCTGCAATGAATATAAGTGTAAGGAAGGGATTTTTTTATTGTATTTTTGTGTTCCTAGAGTATATTCCTAGGTGTGGTATAGCTGGGTGGTATGGGAGCTCGATTTCCAGTTTTTGGAGGAATCTCCATATTGCTTTCCATAAAGGTTGAAATAGACGGCATTCCCACCAGAAGTGGATAAGAGTTCCTTTCTCTCCACATCCCTGCCAACACTGCTTCTTCTCATTCTTTGTAATGTGTGCCAATCTCTGGGGTGTAAGGTGGTACCTCATCGTTGTTTTGATTTGCATCTCTCTGATGATTAGTGATGTGGAGCATTTTTTCATGTGTCTTTTGGCCATTTGTATTTCTTCTTTGTCAAAGTGTCAGTTCATTTCTTCTTCCCATTTTTTGATGGGATTAGATGTTTTTTTCTTATAAATTTCTGTTAGTGCCTTGTATATTTTGGAGATTAGCCCCTTGTATGATGGGTATTGGGTGAAGAGTTTCTTCCACTCAGTGGGGGGGGGCTCTTGGATCCTGGGTGCTATTTCTTTTGAGGTGCAGAAGCTTCTCAGTTTAATAATCCCATCTGTTAATCTCTGCTTTCACTTGCTTGGAGTGTGCAGTTTCCTCTTCGATGATGCCTTTAGTCTCAATGTCCTGGAGTGTTTTACCTACGTTTTGTTCTATATATATAATGGTTTTGGGTCTGATAAAGAGGTCTTTAATCCATTTGGATTTAACTTTCATACATGATGTTAGCTGGGGGTAAAATTCAATTTTTTGCAAGTGGCTAGCTATTTGTGCCAACACCACATGTTAAAGAGGCTTTCTTTACTTCATTGAGGATTTCTTGCTCCTTTATCAAAAATTAGGTGATTGTGTGTCATGGGAACATTCTCTGAGTATTCAAGCCTATTCCACTGATCAGAGGGCCTGTCTTTATTCCAATAACATACTGTTTTGATAACTATTGCTTTGTAGTAGAGTTTAAAGTTGGTGAAAGTAATTCCTCCCATATTCTTTTTCCCAATGATTGCTTTAGCTATTTTAGGGTGTTTATTGTTCCAAATAAATTTCAAAAGTGCCTGATCCACTTCTTTGAAGAATGTCATGGTTACCTTTAGAGGGATAACATTAAATCTGTACAATGCTTTGGGTAGTATTGCCATTTTAATGATGTTAATCCCGCCAATCCATGAGCAGGGTATGTGCTTCCATTTCCACATGTCCTCTCTTATTTCTTGGAGCAGAGTTTTATTGTTTTCTTTGTATAGGTCCTTCACATTTTTAGTCAAGTTGATTCCAAGATATTTGAGTTTGTGTGGCACTATAGTGAATGGGTTTGTTTCCTTAATGTCCATTTCTTCCTTATTACTATTGGTGTATAGAAAGGCCATTGATTTTTGTGTGTTAATTTTGTAGCCTGCCACTTTGCTATATGAGTCTATTGTTTCTAGAAGCTTTTTCGTAGAGACTTTAGTGTTTTCTAAGTAGAGGATCATGTCATCTGCAAACAATGAGAGCCTGACTTCTTCCTTTCCAATCTGGATTCCCTTGATATCTTTTTCTTGCATAATTGCTATAGCAAGTACTTCCAGTGCTACGTTGAATAGGAGTGGTGAGATAGGACAGCCTTGTCTTGTGCCAGAATTTAGAGTAAAGGCTTTCAGTTTTTCTCCATTGAGGACAATATTTGCCTTTGGCTTGTGGTAGATGGCCTTAACTTTATTGAGAAAGGTTCCTTCCATTCCCATCTTGCTGAGAGTTTTGATCAAGAATGGGTGTTTGACCTTATCAAATGCTTTTCTGAGTCTATTGATATGATCATGTGATTTCTAATTTTTTTTGTTGATGTTGTGTATTATGTTGATAGATTTACGGATGTTAAACCAGCCTTGCATTCCTGGGATGAAACCTAATTGATCATAGTGGATGATCTTCTAAAAGAGGCATTGAACCTATTTGCCAGGATTTTGTTGAGGATCTTTAATCTGTATTCATCAGTGATATTGGTCTGTAATTTTCTTTTTTGGTAGCATCTTTGTCTGGTTTAGGTATCAAGGTGATGTTGCCTTCATAAAAGCTATTTGGTAGTTTTCCTGTTTTTTTGATTTCATGAAAGAGTCTTGCCAGGACTGGTAGAAGTTCCTCTTGAAAGGTTTGAAAGAATTCATTAGTAAATCCATCTGGGCCTGGTCTTTTGTTTTGGGGCAGACATTTGATTACTGTCTTAATTTTCTCAATAGTGATGGGTGTGTTTAGATATGCTACATCCTCTTCATTCAACCGTGGAAGATTATAAGAATCCAAAAATTTATCCATTACTTCCAGGTTTTCATTTTTAGTGGCATAGAGTTTCTCAAAGTAGTTTCGGATTACCCATTGGATCCTTACCATATCAGTAGTGATCTCTCCTTTTTCATTCCTAATACGAGTTATGAAGTTTCTCTCATTCTTTGTTAGGTTTTTCCAGTGGTTTATCAATCTTGTTTATTTTTTCAAAGAACCAACTTCTGCTTTGGTTGATCTTCGGATTTTTTTTGGGGGGGGGGGTTTCCACTTCATTGATTTCTGCTCTCAGCTTTGTTATTTCCTTCTACCTCCCTATTTTTGGGTCCTTTTGTTTAGCACTTTCTAATTCTATGAGCTGCGTCTTTAAGCTATTCAGGTATGCCCTTTCTTCTTTCCTGATGTGTGCTTGCAAAGCTATAAATTTTCCTCTCAGTACTGCTTTTGCTGTGTCCCATAGGTTCTGATTGTTTGTGTCTCCATTGTCATTTGTTTCTAGGAAGGTTTGGTTTCCTCTTTTATTTCATCTCGGACCCACTGGTTATTCAGTATTAGTCTGTTTAACTTCCAGGTATTAAAATTTTTCTTTTGTGTCCCTTTGTAGTTCATATATAATTTCAGGGCCTTGTGGACAGTGAAGGTAGCCTGAAAAATTTCTATCCTCTTGATATTATGGAGGTATGTTTTATGTACTACCATGTAGTCTATCCTGGAGAATGTACCATGTACATTAGAGAAAAATGTGTATCCAGGCTTCTGGGGGTGGAGTGTCCTGTATATATCTACTAGGCCTCTTTCTTCCATTTCTCTGTTCAAGTCTAGTATATTCTTGTTGGTTTTCAGTCTGGTTGACCTGTCAAGTGTTGACAATAGCATATTAAGGTCTCCCACAATCATTGTGTTGTTATTTATATTATTTTTCAGATTTGTCAACAATTGTATTAAATATTTTTCTGGCCCTCATTTGGTGCATATATGTTTAGGAGAATGATTTCTTCCTGCTGTACCTTGATTAATATAAAATGTCCATCTTTGTATCTTACAACTTTCCTAAGTATAAAGTTTGAATCATCTGATATTAGTATGGCCGCTCCAGCTTTTTTATGGGTGCTGTTTGCTTGGATGATTTTTTTCTAGCCTTTTATTTTGAGTCTATGTTTGTACTGACTATTCAGGTGCATTTCTTGTAGGCAGTAGAAGTTTGGATTGAGTTTTTTGATCCATTTAGCCACTCTGTGTCTCTTAACTGGTGCATTTAGTCCATTGACATTGAGAGAAAGAATTGTCCTGGGTGTTAGTGCCATCTTTCTATCGAAGTTTGGTGTGTCTGTTGGTCAGTCTTGTCTAAAAGTAGGCCATTCAGCTTTTCTTTTAAGAATGGTTTTGAGTCTGTAAAGTTTCTGAGCTGTTGTTTCTCTGTGAAACCATGTATTGTTCCTTCAAACCTGGAAGTGAGTTTTTCTGGGTTCAGTATTCTAGGTGAAGCATTCATTTCATTGAGTTTTGTCACTATGTCCCACCACTGCCTTATGGCCTTGAGTATTTCCGGTGACAGTCTGCAGTAAATCTCAAGGATGTTCCCTTGAATGTAATTTCTCTTTTTGATCTTGCTTCTTTCAGAATTCTGTCTCTATCTGTGGGATTTTTTATTGTGACTAGGATGTGTCTTTGGGTGTTTTTTCTGCAGTATCTTTTAGTTGGTACTCTTTGGCATGCAGGATTTGATCGCATGTATTCATTGGCTCTGGTATTTTCTTTATAATGATATTCTTGACCGTTGATTCTTTTTTTTTCCTTTTATTTTTTTATTTTTTAATGATCATTTTTTTATTTAAACACCTTGATTACATACATGATTGTGTTTGGGTTTCAGTCATGTAAAGAACACCCCCCATCATCAGTGCAACATTCTTATCACCAATGTCCCAAGTTTCCCTCCTCCCCACCCGAATCCCGCCTGTACTCTAAACAGGCTCTCCATTTCCCTCATACATTCTCATTATTAGGACAGTTCAAAATGTACTTATTTCTCTAACTAAACTCATCACTATTTGTGGTGAGCTTCCTGAGGTGAGCTGGAACTTCCAGCTCTTTTCTCTTTTGTGTCTGAAAATTATTATTGCAAGAATGTCTTACATTTTTCTTAAAACCCATAGATGAGTGAGACCATTCTGCGTTTTTCTCTCTCTCTGACTTACTTCACTCAGCATAATAGATTCCGTGTACATCCATGTATAGGAAAATTTCATGACTTCATCTCTCCTGACAGCTGCATAATATTCCATTGTGTATATGTACCACAGTTTCTTTAGCCATTCATCTGTTGAAGGGCATCTTGGTTGTTTCCAGAGTCTTGCTATGGTAAATAGTGCTGCAATGAATATAGGTGTAAGGAAGGGGTTTTTGTATTGTATTTTAGTGTTCCTAGGGTATATTCCTAGGAGTGGTATAGCTGGATCGTATGGGAGCTTGATTTCCAGTTTTTGGAGGAATCTCCATATTGATTTCCATAAAGGTTGAACTAGATGGCATTGCCACCAGCAGTGGATAAGAGTTCCTTTCTCTCCACATCCCCACCAACACTGTTTATTCTCATTTTTTTTGATGTGTGCCATTCTCTGTGGTGTGAGGTGGTATCTCATCGTTGTTTTGATTTGCATCTCCCTGATGATTAGTGATATGGAGCACTTTTTCGTGTGTCTTTTGGCCATTTGTATTTCTTCTTTTTCAAAGTGTCTGTTCATTTATTTCTGGAGATTTTCTTCTTGGGTCTCTAGGACTCCAATGATTCTTAAGATGTTTCTGATGAGCTTATTATAGACTTCAATTTTTTTTTTTTTGGTTTTTGGGTCACAACCGGCATACTCAGGGGTTATTCCTGGCTCCAGGCTCATAAATTGCTCCTGGGAGACATGGGGGACCATATGGGATGCCAATATTCGAACTGATGACCTCTTGCATGAAAGGCAAATGCCCTACCTCCATGCTATCTCTCCGGCCCCTAGAGTTCTATTTTCTTCTGTTCCCATTCTTTGAGTAATTTTTCAATTGTTTGATCATTTGCTTTAAGGCTTTTTTCTAATTTCTTCTCATTATTCATCTCATATTCCAGTGTACTAATTCTATCCTCAGCTGCTGTTAAACCGTGGGAAGCTCAACCATGTTTTTCTTCAATTCATACTGAGTTTTTCAGACCTGTTATTTGACCTGAAATTTCAGTTTGGAGTTTTCTGATTTCTATCTTCATATTGTTTTGATTCTTATTAGTGTTCTCTTCTATACTTTCTTTGAGTTCTTTGAACATCTTCCATATTGCGACTCTAAACTCCTTATCTGAGAGACTGACTAGTTGGTTGGTCATATTCAAGTCATCAGAGTTGCCATCGTCATTCTCTATGTCTGGCACTGGCCTGCGTAGTTTCCCCATTGTCACACTTGTATTGTGGGTTTTTCTAAGTGTTGTGATTGTATTCATTGGCTAAATTATGTGCACGGCTGGGAAGCAAAGAGGAGCAGATATGCTCCTCTGGCTCCACCCTTTCTGGGCTTGTAAACTCACCTCCAGGGAAGGCTCCAGGGAAGGTGAGCTGTCCTCAGATGAGCGGCACACAGGATGAAATCAGGCCCAAAATGGAGCACAGCACAGAAAACAGGCAGATAGGGGTTCTGGCATCTGAGTTCCAGCAGAGTTCAGCGGCTTCCCCTTTCTGGGCATGTAAGCTCACCTCCAGGGAAGGCTCCAGGGGAAGGCAAGCCATCTTTAGATGAGCCACGCACAGGGTGAAATTAAGCCGAAAATGGAGCACAGCACAGAAGACAGGCAGATAGGAGTGTTGCCATCTGAGACACATTTCTGAGTCCTCTACTTTATTCTTTCATTCATGCAGTTATAATTTTATTTCTATATATCCCAGTTTACATAAACTCCCTATCTTTTGCTGCTATCTATGGTTTACTACTAAAGTTATACTCTTTTCCTCAAACATAAATATAGAAATTTAATTATGAATTCACAAATAGTCTTATGGCAAGAATAGCAACATTTGAACATATATACCATATTTGCCTGTTGGAAGCCATAAGACTTAGAGAGCAAAATGGAGTCTCTGATGCCTGAGAAACCAAAGGCCTGCGTACCTGACAGGCTGTACTGTGGCATTTCCCCCATGGGCCTAAAGAAAAGAACAGCCACATAGTTCAGTTAGCAATAGCCACAAGATGCTCCAATAAACCTCCTGAGTTGATAAGATATAGATCACATCCTGTTAAGCTACCATTGTGAAAGGATGTCTGTATGATCTAAGGGTATGCTGTAAAACTGGAAAGTCTGTCCTGTACGACCCCCGTACTTTTCTATAGACACCATGGAAAAGTACTGACTGTTACTTCCGTATTTTGCTTAACTATAAAAGCTAGCCCCCTTTCAATAAACCTTAGCTCTTGATCAGCCCGTTTGACTTGAGCTCATTTCTTTCTCAGCCTCTTTCCTCCATTTCAGGTCGGATCCCGCTCGTGACCCACGAATTACTTCGTGATCCTCATTCTCACACCCCCGCGGGTCGGGGGTCCCCCATCGGGGGTCACATTTGCCGGTGTATTAGACAACTGGGTGTATAAGACAATCTCCTAATTTTGCAGTTAAAAGATAGGTTTAGGCCTATATTCGCTGTATCAGACAGAACATTTCTGTGCTGCAACTGTATGTACCACAGTGAGCCAATCACAACAAGCAAAGGTTCAAAGGTTATACTGTAATAGACTTCCTCTCTGACTCTGGCCAATCTAAGCAGGCTTTTTACAGTGTAGATTAGGGTCCAGAACATTATTTAATTTGCATGCAAAAAAGCCTGCTTGGATTGGCTGAGTTAGAGAGGCGGTCCAAGCAGCCTTGCAGTGATTGGTCCCTTATCATAGGCACCTTTTCTGGTACTTCCCTGGTGGCATCAGTTAATCTCCCCCGCTACATGAACCAAACAACACCCCATCCTTGCACCCTAGCACTGAACCACCAACACAGTTAGCTGGATTTTGTTTAAGTGGCCCCCAGATCTCCTGAGTACTGTTTGGGAGCCCCCAAGAAAGAGATTTGGAAACTGTGGCCTGATATTTTTTTTGTTTCATTTAGCGGCATATTGAAACATTTTTTGAGATATATTCGGTTTATAAGATGACCCCCGATTTTTGGTTGACTTTTTTTTGTTTCAAAAGTCGTCTTATATGCCGGAAAATATGGTACATATCTATGAGTATAAGTAAAATATTTAAGTATACATATATATTTAGAGAGAATGCATTTCTCCAATTTTCTTTTGTTGTTGTTGTTGTTGTTTTTGTTTTTTGGGCCCCACCTGGTTACACTCAGGGGTTACTCCTGACTATGTGTTCAGAAATCGCTCCTGTTTTGAGGGACCATATGTCACACTGGGGGATCGGTGGTCCATCCTAGGTTAGTGCAGGCAAGGCAAACATTCTACTGCTTGCGCCATCACTTTGGCCCCAAATTCTCCAATTTTTTATTAATACATTGAGCTTATTATTTGATATTGATATTGTATTTACTTAAAAATACTTAGTAATTATGTGATATGTATTGATAAGTGAACTTGCTTTATTTAAGAAATACGAGAAGAACTATTATTCCATAAGAGAATTGAAACCTTCAACTGGAGTGCAGACAACTCTAGAATGGAGTGACTCTTACCCTCTTTTTAATCTTTCTAATATGCCTTCTTTTTTTTGTTTTTTGTTTTGTTTTGTTTTGTTTTTGTTTGTTTGTTTTTGGGCCACACCCGGTGACCTCAGGGGTTACTCCTGGCTCTGTGCTCAGAAATAGCTCCTGACTCAGGAGACTATATGGGATGCTGGCGTCAAACCCAGCTCCCTCCTGGGTCAGCTAAACGCAAGCCAAATGCCATAATGCTGTGCTAGCTTCCAGACCCTAATTTGCCTTTTTTTTTATGAAATACTTTATATCTTAAAGAAAAATGTAGTGGGTTTCTGTGTGGTATTTTCTCTTCCAAAGTAGACTACCATTGACCACAAATATCCCACTTTCCCTAGCTTCAATTTTATACATATTCACAATAATTTTCTCTTTATTTCACTCTTTTATTATTATGTTACATTTTTCTCCCACTCAAATTTAGAAATCATGCTATCACAGAAATTTGAGAACAAATTTTCTTTATAGAATTGCAGTATTTTTATTGATTATATGTTTCCATATCATTAACTCTAAATTCAATTGTGTCCAATTCATTAACAACTCATATTTTGTGACAACGGATAATTTATGATAAATTCTAAGGAAATTGATGATGAAAATGGTTGATTTTCTCTAAGTTCATTATTAAAAACAATAAACCTATTTAATGTATCTCATAGACCAATACTTCCTGCTTATCTATGGGCCCTGACATGTCAAAAAGAAAATGGAAAATGTTAGAGAAATATAGCAGAGAGGTCAGAGTATTTTATATATCAACAGACACAAATCTTCCAACTGAATTTCTAAACTAAACACGTTGTGAATATATTTTCTACTGAACTTATCTCAACAATATTAGTTTCTCTCCAAATATGCACATTAAGTTGCCATATAACAAAACAAAAAAGCAAAAGCCACACTCTTCATGCAATCATGATTTTGTCTCTTTTAGTTTTGCATTTAAAGCATGTGTTCATAGGTAGACTAGAGATGACATGAGAAGAGCAATGGAAAGTCTTGGGGTGGGTTTTGTAGTTACACTGTACATCAATACCATAAATGTTAGCAACTTCATTAACTAAGCTATAATAATATCTTTAGAGATTATTTCTATGGAATTTTGCTTGCTCATTTTTTATCTCTTCTTTTCAATATTATCACAGGTTTTTATATCTATCCCCCTTTGGGTAACTGGGAGAGAATTTCATCAATATACTGGAATCTATCTAAATAACTTACATATATTGCCAATTTCATGAGAAGACAAATGTTTTTAATTACAATATTATTACCATTTATTTAAGGTCCAAACTTCCTAATGCTATGATCATTAGTAATTTCAGAAGCCATTGATCTGCAATGTTTTCTTCCTCTTTCAAAATACACAGTACTTGTAAAACTTAACAAGAATAAAATTAGGAGCTGGAGAGATAGCACAGTGGTAGGGCGTTTGCCTTGCACACAGCGGATTTGAACATATGGTGGTTTGAATCCCGGCATCCCATATGGTAACCCAAGCCTGCCAGAAGCGAATTCTGAGCGCAGAGCCAGAAGTAAATGCTCAGTTCTGCCGGTGTGACCCCAAAACAAAAATAAACAAACAGAATAAAATCAACCACATCTAAAAATGGGGAAAAGAGATGAACTTAAGCTTTATCAATAAAGACATACAGATAGCCAATAAGCATATGAAAATCCCTTACCACTAAAGAAAATACAAGTAAAATTAATAACACACCACTTTAATTGTGAGATTGGCATGCCTAAAGAATATCCAATAGTTCAGTATTAGTGTGGACATAAGGAAACAAAGAGGCCTCTAACATTGCTGTTAGGAATGTTTGTTGGCCCAACATTTTTGAAATTATAGACATCTCAGAAAACTAAGAATTAAAATTTCATATGGTCTAGAAATTCCACTTCATAGCACCTAATACAAATCCAAAAAATATATTCAGAAAAACTCTGTGGGTCTGTGTTCATGGCAGCACTATTCAGAATAGACAATATTGCTAAATAATGCAAATGGCCAAGAACAGATCACTGAATAGAGAAACTGAGCTTAAGTTATTTTGTTTCTTTGTATTCAGTGGAATACTATTCAGATATAAAAAATTAGAAAATCATTTATTTGCTTCTCCATGGATGAATGAAGAAAGTAACATTAGGAAATGGACAGTTGCAGAATAATCTATTTTTATTCATGGGATAGAAAGAAACATAGGAGGGTACTAGCCAATGGAAAAAGACAATAGAGCTTGAAAAATGGTCTTTAAAACTAAACTTACTATAGTGAGGCTACTGGGGAGAGGACAACTGATAAGGGGCTGAGGATAGTGAACACTGACAGAGGGTTTGATATTGGAACATTGTATGTATAAAACCCTATCATTAACATTGTAAATAACAGAACCTAAAAGTTAAAAAAAAAATGCTTTCTGCCTCCTAATAAAATAAAAATAAAAACATAAGCTCTCATTTTTTGGTGAAAATATTTCCCCTATCTTGCCAAAATTATAATATTATTATTCTTTTTGACATTTATTAAAACGTTACATTGATAATGAGTTTTACTGAGAATTTACTTCTTGATAGCTTTTGTGAACTAAAGTAAATGGAACAATAGTACAAAAATGAATAATTTAAAACCTTGAAATTCCAAAGCACTTGAAAATTTTGTTATGTTACTTAATTCTGTGGATGGCTAAATGCAAATGGTACCCATTATATGCAGCTCTGACCTTGTGCAGAAATGAAATAATCATCTGGGGATATTGTACCGAAAGTAATTATTAACTAGTAGCTCTTTCTTTCCCCCCAGTTTCTGCCTGACTTAGTTATTTATATTTTCTTTTACAATTTGTCTTGCTTTATGTCCCCTAGAAACTGGTATTTTGTTCTTTTATTTCCATAATTTCAATCCGCTTTCACATTCCCCCAAACACATGCTCATAAATTGTGTGCATATCTGTTTTGAAACTTATAGTGTTTTTATTTTACATAATTTCAAAAGAATGATAAGTAACTTCTTTCCTCCTACTTTGTTCATTTCAAATAGTTTCAGGTAAAGTGGTCTTAAACACTTAAATGAATTATCCTATGTTATATAACATTTGGATTTTTTTGGACATAAAATAATTCAAGTTTGACGGCCTTTGTCGGAAGGGCCTCCCAAGAAGTTCTCAGTTTGCTTTGTGAAACTTGGCTATTACACAAGGTGTTTTACTGCTTGGGTTTGAGGATGTGGAACATGCAGACCCCGTGAGACCAGAAGGGCCATATCAGGTACTATTTGTAGGTCACTATGGCTATATATGCTGTACAGATGCCCTTGAAAGTGGAAACATCTCCCAAGTCAGAATTAGTTTTTAACATACTTTGTTTTATGGCATTTTTTTTAGAAAAATAATAATAGAGTCAAATTAAGAATCATTTGACTCATCAACTCTACTTCTTGGTATTTATCCCAGTACAGAAAAACATTTATTCAAAAGTATACAGACATCATTATTTTATAGCAGCACAGAAAACAAGAACTGTGATAATGTAAGCAAACTAGGTGTAAATGAGAGATTAATGGAGAATGAAGTAGATTTTTGGGGCCAGAGCAGGTAGAGTATTTGCTTTGCATTGACCTGGGTTCTATACCCAGACCCTACATGTTCATACAAGTCTGCTATGAATTAGCCAGGGTAATCCTCGAGCACAGCTTGTGAGGCCCAAAACTGGGGGAAAAAGATTGAAGTGAAGAATATATACAGTGAAATTCTATGCAACTGAAAGGAAGGATGAATGCATGTAATCCACTGCAACTTGGATGGAACTGTTAAGCAAAGTTAGTCAGCATAGGAAATACAAGGTATGTTCTTACCTGTGGTTTGTGGTGTTACGAAGGGGAGGGGAGTAACATGTGGAATAACAGGACATGGAAATGTAAGGTCACAAAACAAAGGATACTCAGATTATCCTTGTACCTAGAAAAAGAGTTTAGAAAGATAAAAGAAAAGTAGGGGCCGGTGAGGTGACGCTAGAGGTAAGGTGTCTGTCTTTCAAGCACTAGCCAAGGAAGGACTGCGGTTCGATCCCCCAGTGTCCCATATGGTCTCCCCAAGCCAGGAACAATTTCTGAGTGCTTAGCCAGGAGTAACCCCTGAGTATCAAAAGGGTGTGACCCGAAAAAAAACAAAAACAAAAAAAGCAAAAAAAAAAAGAAAAAGAAAAGTAACTAAGTTGGGTAAATAATAAGTATAGTCATGGAGCAGAGGCCCTGGAAACATTGACAGTGTTCAGATGTGGTATTCCTATATATCTGAAACAAATAACCAATAAAACAAAAAACAAGAAATTCAAACTACAACAGCCAAATTTAGTAATATGATTGTCAAGGGGGCAGGCTTGAGGCTGAGAGAAAACCTGAGGATATTTGTGAAAGGAAATTACACTGGTGATGTATGCCAAATATTCAACTATATATAACTCACAAATCATGATGCCTCAATATAAAAAATTTAAATAAAAGAAAGCAAAATAAATAATAAAAAGTAATCTTCAGCAAGAAAATAATTATATGGAAATCTAAAAAACTAGTAAAAAATGCTTTTAGAATACTTTTTGTTTGCTTGCTTGGGAGCCATATTTAGTGGTTCTGCACTCCTGGCTCTGAATTCAAGGATTCCTCCTGGCAGTTTAGAGAGCCATCTGAGTTGCAGGAATCCAACACAGGTCAGCCATGTGCAAGTCAAGCACCATGTTTACTGTATTCTTTGGTCCTTTTATTTGTTTTTAATGTTGGAAAGATCTTAAAATACCCATAGAAGGATTTATTTGATTTCTAATGTAAAATATTGAATTTGTTATTATTGTGACATATGAAACCTGAATTAAAATTTTTATTAAATTCCCATTATCTAAAAAGTTAATTATAATTGGGAATTAGACATACTAGCATCAGTCCTACCAGTTTATTTCCTCCACCAGGACTCTAGGTTCCCTCCCAGCTATCTTGACAGGCAGCTTTTTAAAGTTTGTTGAGTCTGTGACATAGAAATTTAGCTATACAAAATCTTTACACTATCACGTACTTGAATCCTTTTGACTTCTGTTCCTCATTGCTTCTGTTTATTTGACCAATGGGCACAATAGACAATCCAAGGAAAAACCACCCACAAATATGATCAGCTAATTTTTGAGGGGTATACTGGTGGTGTTCAGGGGTTACTCTTGGTTCTGCACTCAGAAATTGCTCCTGGAAAGCTCAGGGGACTATATGGGATGTTGAGGATTGAGCCCAGATCTGCCCTTGGTCAGCTATGTGCAAGGCAAACACCCCACATGCAGTGCTATATTTTTGGCCTTGATCAGCTAATTTTTGACAAAGTTAACTTTTGACAAACAAGCATGAATGCAGTAAAGACAGCCTCTTCAACAAATGGTGCTGAAAAACTGTATAAATACATGAAAAATTTAAGCTTGGATTCATATTCTTTATATGGAAGTCAATTCAAAGTGTATCAATAACTTTGAGTTCAGACAAGAATCTATAAAATACATTGAAAATATAATAGGCAGACTTCTACAAGATCTGGACCTCAAAAGTATATCCCTCAAAATTTTAATTAAATTTTAATTAAAATTAAATTAAAGATTGTATTGTAAGTGGTTTCTCTTGTCATTTGAGAAGTAAACAGATATAACTTGCATGACTAATCTATGTCTATTCTTCTCTATAAATGTGGTTCGCTAGCTTTCACAAATATATATTTTGTTATGTGGAATTTGTCTGAACTTGTAGGAACATGTTCAGCAGACAAAGATGGACTTTTGGGGAAGAAACCTACTATCTTCTAAAATAAAAATTTTAGAATGTTTCCTGAACATTTTAGTATTTTAAACACATCAGACTTTTATTTTTATTATTATTTATTTTTTCTTATTTTATTTCCACATCACTAATCACCAGGGAGATGCAAATCAAAGCAACAATAAGATATCATCTCACGACAGAGCATGAAAACCGGCAAGGCTTTGCAAAAGCCGGCTCCCTGTGTGTGACACCAGGCGGGGAAAATCCGCGAAAGTACACCGGCCCAGTGGGGCCCAACTGTGAAAAACTGTGAGTGTGACCTGTCTATGTCTGTCTACTGTCCTCTTGCGTGAAACTCTTGTGAGTGGGGCAAAAAGAGGCTCCAGCGGAGCACGGCCGCTCCGCTTTGCTACGCGGCAGTGCACTCTTTCTAAGGAAAGAACACCATTGCAACAAGAAGGAAAAATTACACTAAGAACGGTGCTATATCACAGAAGCAATCATTTCTCTCCGGACTGTCTTCTCTGTTGCATGCTTGGGCCTAAGATTTGACCCAGTGTGAGGCTTCATCCATGGAGGACTCCCCTCCCTTAGAGGCAAGTCAGCCCATCCAGAAAGAGAGGAGCCAGAGGAGTGTGCTGCCTGCATCATATAGACAATGAATACCACCACATCACGTAGAAAAACCCACAATACAAGTGTGACAACGGGGAAACAACGCAGGCCAGCATCAGACATAGAGAATGAAGATGACAATTCTGAGGACCAGATAATGACCAACCAAATAATCAACCTCTCAGATAAGGACTTTAGACTAGCAATATGGAAGATG
Organism: Suncus etruscus; assembly: GCF_024139225.1. Taxonomy (NCBI): domain Eukaryota; kingdom Metazoa; phylum Chordata; class Mammalia; order Eulipotyphla; family Soricidae; genus Suncus; species Suncus etruscus. Next base: position 59,083,091 of record NC_064861.1, on the reverse strand, counting down.
CTCAACGGACTCCAAGAAACCATGGATCGAGTTGAACAGAACACTAATGAGAACCAAGAAAATATGAAGACAGAAATCACAAAACTTCAAACTGAAATAACATGTCAACTAACAGGACTGAAAAAGTCAGTAAACGAAGTGAATGACAAAATGGATAAGTCTGGGTAAGGGTATCAGAAGCTGAGAATAGACTTGGTGCTGTGGAAGAAGAGATACATAACAATTCCATACAGCAGGAGAGATTGGACAAAAAACTTAACGCAAATGAGGAGACAATGGAAAAATTAGTCAAAGAATGGGAACAGATGAAAATAGAAGTCTATGATAAGATCAACAGAAACAACTTAAGAATCATTGGAGTCCCAGAGACCCAGGAAGAAAATTTCCAGGAAGAATCAACGGTCAAGAACATCATTAAAGAGAAACTTCCAGAGCTAAAGAATATATGTGATCAAATCCTGCATGCCCGAAGAGTACCAACCAAATGAGACCCCAGAAAAACCACCCCAAGACACATCCTAGTCACAATGACAAATCCCACAGAGACAGAATTCTGAAAACAGCAAGATCAAAAGGAGAAATCACGTTCAAGCAAGCTTCCCTGAGATTTACAGCAGACCTGTCACCAGAAACACTCAATGCCAGAAAGCAGTGGTGGGATATTGTGACAAGACTGAATGAAATGAATGCTTCACCCAGAATACTATACCCAGCAAAACTCACTTTCCGGTTTGACGGAAGAATACATGGTTTCACAGACAAAAAACAGTTCAGAAACTTCACAGACACAAAACCAGTCTTAAGAGAAAAACTGAAAGACCTAATCTAAGACAAGACTACCCAAAAGACACACCAAATTTTGAAATAAAGATGGCGTTAAATCCCAGGACAATTCTCTCAACGTCAATGGACTAAATGCACCAGTTAAGAGACACAGAGTGGCTAAATGGATCAAAAAACTCAATCCAACCTTCTGCTGCCTACAAGAAACGCACCTGAATAGTCAGAACAAACATAGACTCAAAATAAAAGGCTGGAGAAAAATTATCCAAGCAAACAACACCCATAAAAAAGCTGGAGTGGCCATCCTAATATCAGATAATGCAAACTTTATACTCAGGAAGGTTGTAAGGAACAAAGACTGACATTTTATATTAATCAAGGGGTACGTAGAGCAGGAAGAATTCACTCTCCTAAACATATATGCACCGAATGAGGGGCCAGGAAAATATTTAATACAACTGTTGACAAATCTGAAAAATAATATCAACAACAACACAATAATTGTGGAGGACCTTAACACGGCTTTGTCAACACTGGATAGGTCAACCAGACTGAAACCCAACAAGAATATACTAGACCTGAGGAGAGAAATGGAAGAAAGAGGCCTAGTGGATATATATAGGACACTTCATCCCCAGAAACCTGGATACACATTCTTCTCCAATGTACATGGGACATTCTCCAGGATAGACTACATGCTGGCACATAAAACATACCTCCATAAGATCAAGAGGATAGGAATTTTGCAGACTACCTTCGCTGACCACAAGGCTCTGAAATTATTTGTGAACTCCAAAGGGACTCAGAAGAAACACTTTAACATCTGGAAGTTAAACAGCCTCATGCTCAATAACCAGTGGGTCCGAGATGAAATCAAGGAGGAAATCAAAAGGTTCCTGGAAACAAATGACAATAAAGACACAAACTATCAGAACTTATGGGACACAGCAAAAGCAGTACTGAGAGGAAAATTTATAGCTTTGCAAGCACACATCAGGAAGGAAGAAGGAGCTTACCTGAGTAGCTTAATGACACAGCTAATAGAACTAGAAAATACTCAACAAAAGGACCGAAGAATAGGAAGACAGAAGGAAATAACAAAGCTGAGAGCAGAAATCAACGAAGTGGAAAATCAAAAAACAATCCGAAAGATCAACGAAAGCAGAAGTTGGTTCTTTGAAAAAATAAACGAGATTGATAGACCACTGGCAAACCTAACAAAGAAAGAGAGAGAGAGAAACTTGATAACTCGTATCAGGAATGAAAAAGGAGAGATCACTACTGATATGACAGAGATTCAAAGGGTAATCAGAAACTACTTTGAAAAACTCTACGCCACTAAAAATGAGAATCTGGATGAAATGGATAAATTCTTGGACTCTTATAATCTTCCACGGTTGAAGGAAGAGGATGTAGCATATCTAAACACCCCCATCACCATTGATGAAATTAAAACAGTAATCAAATGTCTGCCGAAAAACAAAAGCCCAGGTCCAGATGGATTCACTAATGAATTCTATCAAACTTTCCAAGAGGAACTACTGCCAATCTTGGCAAGACTCTTTCATGAAATTGAACAAACAGAAACACTTCCAAATAGTTTTTATGAAGCCAACATCACCTTGATACCTAAACCAGACAGAGATGCTACCAAAAAAGAAAATTACAGACCAATATCACTTATGAATGCAGATGCAAAGATCCTCAACAAAATCCTGGCAAATAGGATTCAAAGCCTCGTAAAAAGATCATCCACTACGATCAAGTAGGTTTCATCCCAGAAATGCAAGGCTGGTTTAACAGCCGTAAATCTATCAACATAATACACAACATCAATAACAAGAAATATAAAAACCACATGATCATATCAATAGATGCAGAGAAAGCATTTGATAAGGTCCAACACCCATTCTTGATCAAAACTCTCAGCAAGATGGGAATGGAGGGAACCTTCCTCAATATAGTTAAGGCCATCTACTACAAGCCAGTGGCAAATATTATCCTCAATGAAGAAAAACTAAAAGCCTTCCCTCTAAATTCTGGCACAAGACAAGGCTGTCCTCTCTCACCACTCCTATTCAACATAGCACTGGAATACTTTCTATAGTGATTAGGCAAGAAAAGAATATCAAGTGAATCCAGATAGGAAAGGAAGAAGTCAAGCTCTCACTGTTTGCAGATGACATGATACTCTACTTAGAAAACCCTAAAGACTCTATCAAAAAGCTTCTAGAAACAATAGACTCATATAGCAAGGTGGCAGGCTACAAAATTAACACACAAAAATCAATGGCCTTTCTATACACCAATAGTAATAAGGATGAAATGGACATTAAGAAAACAACCCCCATTCACAATAGTGCCACACAAACTCAAATATCTTGGAATCAACTTGAATAAATATGTGAAGGACCTATACAAGGAAAACTATAAAACTCTGATCCAAGAAATAAGAGAGGACACACGGAAATGGAAACACATACCCTGCTCATGGATTGGCAGGATTAACATCAGCAAAATGGCAATACTCCCCAAGGCATTATACAGATTTAATGCCATCCCTCTAAAGATACCCATGACATTCTTCACAGAAGTGGATCAGACACTTTTGAAATTCATTTGGAACAATAAACACCCTCGAATAGCTAAAGCAATCATTGGGAAAAAGAATATGGGAGGAATTACTTTCCCCAACTTTAAACTGTACTACAAAGCAATAGTTATCAAAACAGCATGGTATTGGAATAAGGACAGGTCCTCACATCAGTGGAATAGGCTTGAATACTCAGAAAATATTCCTCAGACATACAACCACCTAATTTTTGATAAAGGAGCAGGAAATCCTAAATGGAGCAGGGAAAGCCTCTTCAACAAGTGGTGTTGGCACAATTGAATAGCCACTTGCAAAAAATTGAACTTAGACCCCCAGCTAACATCATGTATGAAGGTAAAATCCAAATGGATTAAAGACCTCGATATCAGACCCAAAACCATAAGATATATAGAACAGCACATAGGCAAAACACTCCAGGACATTACAGGCATCTTCAAGGAGGAAACTGCACTCTCCAAGCAAGTGAAAGCAGAGATTAACAGATGGGAATATATTAAGCTGAGAAGCTTCTGCACCTCAAAGGAAATAGTGCCCAGGATACAAAAGTCACCCACTGAGTGGGAGAAACGATTCACCCAATACCCATCAGATAAGGGGCTAATCTCCAAAATATACAAGGCACTGACAGAACTTTACAAGAAAAAAACATCTAACCCCATCAAAAAATGGGGAGAAGAAATGAACAGACACTTTGACAAAGAAGAAATACACATGGCCAAAAGATACATGAAAAAGTGCTCCATATCACTAATCATCAGGGAGATGCAAATCAAAACAACGATGAGATACCACCTCACACCCCAGAGAAGAGCACACATCACAAAGAATGAGAATAAACAGTGTTGGCGGGGATGTGGAGAGAAAGGAACTCTTATCCACTGCTGGTGGCAATGCCGTCTAGTTCAACCTTTATGGAAAGCAATATGGAGATTCCTCCAAAAACTGGAAATCGAGCTCCCATACGATCCAGCTATACCACTCCTAGGAATATACCCTAGGAACCCAAAAATACAATACAAAATCCCCTTCCTTACACCTATATTCATTGCAGCACTATTTACCATAGCAAGACTCTGGAAACAACCAAGATGCCCTTCAACAGACGAATGGCTAAAGAAACTGTGGTACATATACACAATGGAATATTATGCAGCTGTCAGGTGAGATGAAGTCATGAAATTTTCCTATACATGGATTTACACGGAATCTATTATGCTGAGTGAAATAAGTCAGAGAGAGAGAGAGAAAAACGCAGAATGGTCTCACTCATCTATGGGTTTTAAGAAATATGAAAGACACCCTTGTAATAATAATTTTCAGACACAAAAGAGAAAAGAGCTGGAAGTTCCAGCTCACCTCAGGAAGCTCACCACAAATAGTTATGAGTTTAGTTAGGGAAATAACTACATTTTGAACTGTCCTAATAACGAGAATGTATAAGGAAAATGGAGAGCCTGTCTAGAGTACAGGCAGGGGTCGGGTGGGGAGAAGGAAGACTTGGGACATTGGTGATGGGAACGTTGCACTGGTGATGGGTGGTGTTCTTTACATGACTGAAACCCAAACACAATCATGTATGTAATTAAGGTGTTTATATAAATTTAAAAAGAATTTTTTATAGTAGTGTTAGCCCAGTAGTATTATGGAAAAACTGATGGGAAAATTTCATAGTAATCTACCAAGCTCAGTGAGCCTAAACACTAACACTAAAGACTCAACTAGCACTAACAAATAGCCTGGTAAATCCTTAGACACTGACTTTAGTAGCACCATGGTGAGATAGAACAAGTCAAATCGACCCCTGTTGACCTAAGGTTTGATTATTTCATTTGCCTTCATAGGAAAAAACAATACAAAGTAAATTTATTTGTGCCTGAAAGGGAATAGGGTAGGGTAGTGGGTAAGAAATTGGAGACATTGGTGAAGACACTGGTGGTGGGATAGGTGTTTGAATATTTAATACCTGGAACAACTGTCTTATAAGAAACTTGGTAAATTACAGTTTTATAATAAAAAATTAAAATTGCCAAGAAAAAAAAAGATATCATCTCACACCACAGAGACTGGCACACCACAAAGAACAAGAACAACCACTGCTGGCATGAGAGTGTGGGAGGAGTTGAAAGATGAAAGGCTGTCTCATCCAGCTTTATGGAAATCAATATAGATATTCCTTTAAAAACTGGACTTGAGGGACTAGAACAATAATAGCCCAGTGGTAGGGCATTTGCCTTGCACGCTGAAGATCCAGGATTAACCTGCTTCTATCCCCGGTGCCCCATATGGTCCCCCTAGCCAGGACCAATTTCTGAGCTCATAGCCAGTAGTAACCCCTGAGCATTACAGGATGTGGCCCAAAACAAAACAAAACAAATACAAAAATTGGATATTGAGTTCCCATATGATCCAGCAATACCATTACTAAGGATATGATCTAGGATTACAAAATACAATAATGCCCTCTGCTTTCAATGTTCATCGTAGTGCTATTTACAATAGACATAATCTGGAAACAACCCAGATGCCCTACAACAAATGAGAGGTTAAAGAAACTGTGGTACATCTATACAATAGAATATTATGCAGCTGTTAGAACAAATGAAGTTACAAAATTTGCCTATACAATTGATGGATATGGAGACTATTATGTTGTGTGAAATAAGTCAGAAAAAGCGAGATAAACACAGAATAGCCTCACTCATATGCAAGATTTAAGAAAAATCTGGGGCCAGAGAAATAGGGTAGGGCAATTGTCTTGCATGCTGAAGACAGTGGTTCAAATCCTGGCATCCCATATGGTTCCCCCTAGCCTGCCAGGAGCGATTTCTAAGTGTAAAGCCAAGAGTAACCCCTGAGCACTGCTGGGTATGACCCAAAAACAAAACAAAACAAAAGAAAAATTATAAAGAGTATGATCATTATAATACCCAGGAACAATAGATACGAGGGCTAGAAGGACCAGTCAATGATATGACATTTATGACAAAGAGTGCTAAATGCAGTTAGAGGAATAACCACACTAACAACTACCATGACAACAATAAAGAGAGAAATACAATGCCTATTTGAAGACAGGCAGGGGATGCAGAAGGAGGGAAATGAAGAACATGGGTAGCAAGAAAATTGCACTGATGAAGGGGTATGTAAATTTTATTGTTGAAATCCAATTACAAATATGTTTGTAACCCTGGTGCTTACTCTAAAAATTGTAAAAAAAAAAAGTAACTAAAAAAATGACTTCTTAGCCATATAACTATTGACCAAAGTTATTTTATTAACAATTGGGAAATTATTGCATCATATTCTAGTGTAATTCATGCTTACATCAAGTGGAACTTCATTGCTTTCTTTTATCTTTTTCATTCTTATTTTAAAATTTATTGAATCATCATGAGATACAGAGTATAACCATTGTTAATAGCTCCTTTTCATTAGTTTTGAGTTTAAGTTTAAATCAATCTGCTTCAAAATATATAAAAACAAATACTATACATAGATGCAAACATAATTACATTATTATGCAAGCAATAGATAACATGGATACTGATAATGTCACTGCAACCTTGTTTTAAGAAGTAGACTTGGGGCCGGAGCAATAGCACAGCAGTAGGGCATTTGCCTTGCATGTGGCTGATCTAAGATGAAACTTTGTTTGATCACCGAGGATCCCAAATGGTCCCCTGAGCCAGGAGTGATTTCTTAGTGCATAGTCAGGAGTAACCCCTGAGCATCACAGGGTGTGCCCCCCCCCAAAAAAAGTAGATTCATGTATGAGGCCCTAGAGTTGATCCTAGCCACAAATCTTCCCACTTCACCAAAAAGAGCAGAACATAAAAACATGAAAAGATAAAACAAACCAATCCTCTGTATATGGAGATTATTAAACTGAGTGAAACGAGTCAAAGGGAGAGGGATAGACAGAGAATATTCTCACTCACTTGTGGGACATAAGAAAAATAAAAGACAGTATGCCATAATATCTAGAGACAATAGAGATGCTGGCCATGGTTAGAGGCTTGCCCAAAGAGCAGAGATTGCAGTTAGAGTAGGGAAGATTCTACTCTGGCAATGATAGTTGGAATTGATCATTCTGACAAGAGCTAGATGCTGAGAGGAGATAAAGTGTTATACACAATACCCTTTCATGAACAATAGTGAAAACCACAATGAGAGAGAGAGAAAGAGAGAGAGAGAAAGAGAGAGAGAGAGAGGAGAGAGAGAGAAAGAGAGAGAGAGAGGAGAGAGAGAAAGAGAGAGAGAGAGAGAGAGAGAGAGAGAGAGAGAGAGAGAGAGAGAGAGAGAGAGAAGCAAAAGAAAATGCTGGCCCCAGAGGCAGACAGTGAGGGGCAGGTATGGGAGGGAAACATGGGACATTGGTGTCAAGGAAAAGTACACTGGTGAAGGGTGATAGACATTTTATAACTAAAACTCAAGTATTAACAAGTTTATAAGCACAATGCTTAAATAAAGCAGTTAGGTTACTTGTAGGCTGATATAGCATGTAACCCCTAATTCTGTGGTGGTTCAAATGTAATAAAATATATTTACTGATAAAAAAAATAAAGAACTCTAATAACTGATCCTCAGCATCAGGTAAATGTATAAAGTAAAAGGTAATAATATTTTGTTGGCATTAAGTATTATTAAATAACATTAAACCTACAAGGTAAATTTGAAAGTCAGTATTAAGAAAAGATTAGTAAAAATTTGCAGGATTAAAGGTTTACCTCTAAGCCATGTTCCTTACTATGCCTTAATCTACTACTTGGACTCAGATGCCTACGAGCAGGGGAGCAGGTGGTTCTATTACCTCTACAGGAGAGTGTCAATCCTTGGCCCTTTTTCTAGTCTTCTCTACTTCCAACTCATTGGGCACAATGGGATCCTCATTACTACCAAATAAGGTGTAGTCTGCCTCAGTTTACACTGACATTCTGGGGGCCAAAGAAGGTCACTGCTAGATTGGTCTGAGAACCTGGAAAAGTCTCAGCCTTTTCTGTCATCACTAGGCGGAAGTGTGGGGGCCATTTAATTCAGACTGGAAGAACAACCTAGGTGGGATGCAGCTAGAGCCCTAAAGGAATGCACGCATGTGAGTGAGTGGCAGGGAGGATGGTGCAGGGAAGAGAAGGCAAAAAAGAAAGAGAGAGAGAGAGAGAGAGAGAGAGAGAGAGAGAGAGAGAGAGAGAGAGAGAGAGAGAGAGAGAGAGAGAGGAGAGAGAGAGAGAGAGCGCAAACTTGTGTATCGTTCATTGATATATAGTTATATGTTTTCTGCGGAACTAGGTTTTGTTGTCTTCCCTTGCTCATTGGCTAGAAAAGTCTTTTAATCTCTTTTGCTATTTTAAAAAAAGTTTTTTTTGGTTTTAATTTATAAGAGGTGTGAATTTCCTGTCCATCCTTCTATATTGCAATTGAAAGAGAAAGGATTTTGAAAAGTCACTTTAAAATAGACATATTTGCCAATATTAGCTATAGTAAATTTGGATCGGAAGCTTCTGGGTTACTGAAGTTTTATTTGTATGTGAAAGGCACATCAAAAATATTTACTTGTATTTTGCCTCTCGGCTTTATAAACGTAAATCAATTGGTTACTTTCTAAAAGAAAAAAATATGCCATTCTTTAAGGCATTTTTGGTGTAAAATAACGCAGCGCATTAACAGAATTTCTAGGTCTTTATAACTTGCAAAGGCATATTTTCTGCCTAAATTTAAAGACCTGATTTAATGAAGTTACTTATCTGATTACGAAAATCATTCAGCTAAGGCATTTAAATGGAATATATTAGCTATTACATATAAGCCTTGTTAGTCAAACCAACACAACTCAATAACTTCACAATTTCTTTTCAATCATCATTTATCTCTTAATTTTTGGATGAGATTATTAGAAAGCATGGAATGTTGCATTGAGAAAGATAAGTGTTTAAAAGAAAATTTCCTTGTACTGTTTTATCAGTATTACATATATATATAAAATTTGTAGAAATATTTGAGAATAAAACATGCATTATAAAATGTTATTTTTGGTATTAAACCTATTTTGGGGGACAATTAGTTTAAAGTGAATTTTGGTAGAATTTCCTAACATATATATCTTCAACCATCTCAAAATGGTACTTAAGAAAAATCAGGGGCGGAGTCAAAAGAATATAGAACATGCTATTTATAGAAATAATGATAGTAGTTTGATAGCCAATTGCTGAATTTGATATGATCTCTGCTCACTAAACAAGTAACACATTATGCAAGAGCATAGTTTCAATATGAAGGCCCCCCTCTACTGTAGAAGATTCTAAATATTCACTCAATATTTCTAGAATAATAAAGGGACTTTGTTGAGACTAGTGGGTATTTATTATATAAAGAATATGCAACTTTAATAAAGTACTAAGAATTAAAATAAATATAGAAAATACCTAGCGTAGTCCTGGTATTCTATTAGTTTTTATTCTTCAAATTCATAATCAAAGAACATAGCATAGGTTCTAATTCCAGTCCTTAAATCAAGTAGAAAAAGAGTAATCTAGACCCAAATATATTAGCAAAACTTTATTTATGTAGATGTATTCCATTATTTAATAGTAGTAAAATAAAGAACAGAAGCCCAGCAAAAAACCTATAAAGATGAGAAAAGAAATATGTATTACTAAACATACATACTTTTATGAATAATAAAATTATAACTAAAGAATATATTAAGAATGTGTTTATAACTTTAGGGAGATTATAAGAAGAGAATTTTGTAAACTTAGAAAATTATAATTCTACATCACTATGAAATATTGGTCCAGAATAAAAATAACACGATGATATGAATTATGCCAAAGAAAACTAATGATGCCAGAGTCATATTTGCTCACCTTCTATTAAAACATTAATTAATAAATGCATTCTACTGCCACAATGAAAGAGGAAAAAGTGGAATATCATATTCACCAGGACTATAGTCTAGTCTTCAATATCTAAATGGAGCTGCAAGAGAAAATACTGTGTCCAGGGAGAAAAACAATAAGAGGTTTGTATCATTTGTATCATTTGTATCACATCTAAATAAATTGATGTGTAAAAGAAGTGGAACACATCAATATTCAAACCACAAATTTAACATCACTTAATATAAGAGATCCAGGGGCCGGCGAGGTGGCACTAGAGGTAAGGTGTCTGCCTTGCAAGCGCTAGCCAAGGAAGGACCACGGTTCGATCCCCCAGTGTCCCATATGGGCCCCCAAGCCAGGGGCAATTTCTGAGCTCTTAGCCAGGAGTAATCCCTGAGCATTAAACGGGTGTGGCCCAAAAAATCAAAAAACAAAAACAAAAACAGAAAAAACCAAGAGATCCAATTTCAACAAACAAACTTAAAAATGTGTCTATCAAGTTGGCAGGTCAGGTGGGAGCTTGGGATATAACCTGGGAACTTAAGTGGAAGGGCTATAACACTGTTAGTGGAATTGGTGCTAGAATATTGTATGTTTAAAACTAAGCTACAAACAACAATGTAAATCATGATGCTTTAACATATTTTATATATATTATGTATATATTAAATGCATTCATCATAGATAGATACGCAATTCCGTGATTCACAAGTCTACTCAAATTTAAAAGAATGTTAAATATAACATATATTTTTATTTATATGATTTTTATTTTTTAAATATTTTACACGGTTCCTGACTGACTCTTTTATCACTATAATAATAGAACAAAAAACTAAAAATTAGACACAAAAGAAATATAATTCTATGACAATTTTCCACTAACATCCACTGTGGATTTACATCTGATATTTCTTGATTTTTATTATGAATCTTAACTAAATTTATTAACCTTCTTGATTATCCCATCTCCATAACTTATTTAAAATATTTATCTGAAAATATTATACAGCTCATAGTGAAAACTTTTTCTATCCTGTGATACCATCACACAGTTTTCTAACAAAAATGCATGCATTTATATATCCTGTTCATCCTAATAAAATATTCCTTTAATGGTGATAATAAATTCTATGGCATTACCAACATAATGATTTTAATTCTGATTTCTTTCAAGATAATGTCTCATTTTTTCTCATATCTACACTCAAATCTATACAGATCTATATATAATCATATACACACATAAATCCATGTACAAGGACATGAATAACATATTTACATATAATGGTTGTAATGATGATATAGTTGTGCTATCTATAGAGTTAAGTATAAACATATTCATATATGAATGATTATATAGATATAGATGCAAACATAAATATTCAAAAAACATGAACAATGCAAATACAATTTTGCTTATTTTTAATAAATGAGAACACAAAACTTTTTAATAATTTATCATAGAATAACTAGCTGAACTATGGGGTAAACTAAGATTTTGACACTCTCCCCTGTCAGATGCTTTATTCCAGGGAATCGTCAACATGTACCTCTAACTAACCTAAAATATACAATTAATATAGATGTGATAAACTCTGTATATGAATTTCTATATTCTATAAGTTCAGTGTCATACAACTGAACCTCAGTAGAGGGTATTGGTTATGAATTGCTTTAATATGAACTTTCATGGAAAATAAATTACTTAGAGGTAATATATTTAATTGGTTTCAGCAATCTTTCCAAATAGCATCAAGGCATTTATGCTCCAATAGTCTCCAGTACATAACAATATTTTAAAATTAAATTACTATTTTCATGCTATATGGTATTAGCTAATTTCCATAATTTATTCTTATTTTTATTTAAAAAATTCTTTTTAAAAATGTCTGACTTTCATAACTTGGGAACATTTATTTCTAGTTCAGACACTGATTCTTTATTTGCTTGTTTGTTTGTTTATGGGCCACACCCAGTGTCACTCAGGGGTTACTCCTGGCTATGTGCTCAGAAATCGCTCCTGTCCTGGGGTATCATATGAGACACCGGAGGATTAAACATCAATCCATCCTAGGCTAGCGCTGGCAAGGCAGATGCCTTACTACTTGTGCCATCTCTCCAGCCCCCAGGCACTGATTCTTAATGGGAACTATTAAGAACTAACAGACTATCTCAACTCTTCCCCTACTGTCTCTTTCCTCATCTGTGATTAGGTGGATGCTTATTCTAGTCAAGCTTATTTGTAAAGAGAATTGATGAAAAGACATCCCTTTATCTGAAGTCACACTAAGTCTCGGGTAAAGTAGTTGTACGCAAAACCTACTAAATTTACTGGATTTTATTAATCACTCCTAGATCAAAGAAATGCCTGTTTTCCTTGATATCATCTATTGACACCCAAACTTTGGAGTGCACCATTCTTAGGAAATTTTTGGCTATTTTATTCTACCTTTTCATTCATATTTCAGCAAGCAACAGCCATATATGTATAAAATGAACTTGTCCATTGTGAAAAGAAAATTCTGCAAAACAAGCCATGGTTTCCTTCCTTGTAAATAGAACTTTAAGTCCCTGAGTTCAAAAAAAGGCAAACAAACGCCTTACCTCCATGCTATCTTTCCTGGCCCCGGAATACCTGCTTTCTCAATCATTCCCTTTGCTTGTATTTCCTCTGGCTTACTTTATTTAATGTATCTTCTAATTCCATCCATGTTGCATTGAATACATTATTTCATTTCTTAGAGTTATGTAATATTTCATTATGTATATCTATCACATCTTAATGATCAGCAATCTATTGTTAAACATGTAGGTTGTTTTCATATCTTTGCTATGGAAGTAAGTGGTCCCATTGCACATACTTGTGTGCATATGATTGTTTTAATTAATGTTTATGTGTCCAAGAGGTAGATAATGTGAAATAAAATTTCTGGATAATTTGGTGCTCAATTCTTAGTTTACTCAGATATCTCCATACTGGTTTTCATATAGTTTGAACCAGACAACATTCTCCCATAGTGGTTGATAATTTCTTCTCATCACAATCTCGCTCACATATATTGTGCCTGCATTTTTGATGTCTGAAATTTTCATCGGAGTGAGATGGTATCTCATTTTTATTTTAATTCAGATTTCTTAGTAACAAGTGATGATAAGCACTGTTTCATGGACCTGTTGGCCATCAATCTGTCTTCCTCAGAGATAGTCCTTTCTATTCCAATTTTTTAAATTTTTTATTAAGACCATTGTGAATTTACAAGTCCTTCATAGTTGTATTTCAGGCATATAGTGACAGTGAATTAGGGCCTTTCCTACCATCAGTGTTGACCTTCCTACACCAGAGTTCCCAGCATGCATTCCATATCTTTAACCTTAGCTTCCCTAGTCTATCAGTGTAATAGGTCCATTTTGTGTTTAGATTGTTATATTTTGGGTCTCTTGATTCTATTGCCATTGACTTTTGCTTGGGTATTTAGTTCTGACCATTTTCCCCCACCCAATGCACCTGAAACTACTTGGATCCTGGGCTCCATGCTCTTTTGTTCTTTTCAACAATTTGTAGAAAACATAAGAATATGAGGTAAATCAAAGGGATTAATGTCCCAAGGTTTAATAAAAAGGCAGGAGCTTCTATTTAGAAGTTATAAATAAAATAAAAATTTAAAAAATGGGTACATGTGTGACAGGTTTTTATTATTTTTTGCATAGGCGCAATAAACATTGGGGAAATTAGAAAGAAATTACCCTTGGCCTAATAAAACAGGTGTCTCTACCCATGAAGCATACTGTCATGATCAACTCCAGACTCCAAGCATACTAATTGTCCAACCAAAAGCTCTTTCTTCATGGTCTCAGGAAAAATTCTACTCAGTCAGGCTTTTGTAATTAGAGATCTTGGTTTTTGCACATATCCTATGTTGAAGCCGTGGTGTCACAAAGCATCTTCTGCTTTTATCTTACCATAAGTTGGCAAGGCCTGGAAACCTGCCCATAAGCACATTGTTGCATTTTCTCAACATCAGGGTGTTATATGACTCTACCCTGGAGCAAGTTGGTGCTATAGCAGCATTATTGCCTCCCCCAGAGAGAGGTTAAATTCTGTTGCTGTTGCTAGTGTGGGAAAAAAAGCCAGTTCTGAGGATGAGATCCAACATTTTGTGTTGGACGGCTGATGTCCAACCAATTGAGTCTAAAGCCAAGCCCCCATGACAAATGTTCAGGGTGAAAGGTGTCCCTGCACTATAAAATTTATCCTTATTAGGTAAAAACTTCTTCTTTCTATATGTAAGATTTTTCTCATTTTAGTGTGCCTATGCAAAAAAGAACAGTGCCATATGATAAACCTGGTGTATGTGGAGGTAAAAATAACAAACTAAACAATCTCTATAATCTGGTTTTAACCTGATTTCAGATCCCAAGGAAGACTTTTGTACTACAAGTTTCTACTAAGTAGATCCAAAAAAGGATGGGAAAAGCTACTTCTATATATGAAAGTAAATACTAAGAATTATAACTATTAAGAAAATCCAAATGGATTAAAGACCTTGGTATCAGACATGATACCATAAGGTATATAGAACAACACATAGGTAACACACTCTATGGCATTGAGACTAAAGGCATCTTCAAGGAGGAAATGGCACTCTCCAAACAAGTAAAATCAGAGATAAACAGATGGTAATATATTAAACTGAGAAACTTCTGCACCTCAAAGAAAATAGTGCCCAGGATACAAGAGCCACCCACTGAGTGGGAGAAATTATTCACCCACTACCCATCAGAAAAGGAGCTAATCTCCAAAATATACAAGGCACTGACAGAACTTTACAAAAAAAATCTAATTCCATCAAAAAATGGGGAGAAAAAAAAGGAAAAAAAAAGAAGAAAAAAAAAGGAAAAAAAAAAAAGAAAAAAGAAAAAAAAAGAAAAAAGAAGAAAAAAAATGGGGAGAAAAAAAGGACAGACAATTTGATAAAGAATACAAATGGCCAAAAGGCACATGAAAAAATGCTCCACATCACTAATGATCAGGGAGATACAAATCAAAGCCACTATGAGGTACCACCTCACATCACAGAGATTGGCACAAATCACAAAGAATGAGAACAAGCAGTGTTGGCGGGGATGTGGAGAGAAAGAAACTCTTGTATACTGTTGGTGGTAATGCCATCTATTTCAACCTTTATGGAAAGTGATATGGAGATTCTTTCAAAAACTGGAAGTTGAGCTCCCATAAGATCCAGCTATACCACTCCTATGAATATACCCTAGGAACACAAAAATACAATACAAAAGTCCCTTCCTTACACCTATATTCATTGCAGCACTATTTACCATAGCAAGATTCTGGAAACAACCAACATGCTCTTCAACAGATGAATGGCTAAAGAAACTATGGTACATATACACAATGGAATATTATGCAGCCATCAGGAGAGATGAAGTTATGAAATTTTCCTATACATGATGTACATGGAATCTATTATTCTGAGTGAAATAAGTCAGAGAGAGAGATGCAGAATGGTCTCACTCATCTGTGGGTTTTAAAAAAATGAAAGATATTCCTGCAATAATTTTCAGAGACAAAAGAGGAGGGGTGGAAGTTCCACTCACCTCGTGAAGCTCACCTCAATGAGTGATGAGTTTAGTTAGAGAAATAACTACATTGAGAACTATCCTAACAATGAGAATGTATGAAGGAAATAGAAAGCCTGTCTAGAGTACAGGCAGGGGTGGGGTGTGGATGAGGGAAATTTGGGACATTGGTGATGGGAATGTTGCACCAGTGATGGGGGTTGTTCTTTTCATGACAGAAACCTAACCATAATCATGTTTGTAATCAATGTGTTCAAATAAAATATTATTTTAAAAAAAGAAAATGAGTCTATAGAACTATGCAAATGAAATATAAATAGCCCCTTTAAGTCTTTAGAGATAGACCAGGGGGTGATGAAATCCAGAGCATAGTTTTTTTTCGTGATCTGTGGTCTTGTGGAATCTGAGAAATGGTACTTAGAAGTCAGGGATTAGGTAGTGTCCTAGAATGAGGGTTTCTCTGAGACAGATCCTGGTAGCAATCAACAGTCAATTTTGGGGGATTGGGTCACATCCTGCAGCACTCAGGGGTTACTCTTTGCTCTATGCTCAGAAATTGTAACTGGCAGGCTTGAGGGACCATATGGGATGCTAGGATTCTAACCACCATCCTGCATTCAAGGCCCTACCTCTATGCTATCTCTCCGGCCCCCAACAGACAATTTTTAATACAATTTTTGGACTTTTTAAATCTTTCTGTGCACTTTATATATCCTGGATATCGGGATTTATATCAGGTGCATTGAATGCAAATATATTTCTGCTCAGTTGTCTTTAATATTTAACTCTTGTTTCTTTCACCATGCAGATAGTAACTTGATATCATCTCAACTGTTCATATTTTTGTTACTGTTACTTTTTCTAGTATTACTGAAACCACCTTCAAAGTGCAGATTTTTGGAGCATTGTATCTCTATATATTTCAATATATTTTATCGATTCCAGTCTAATATCAATGTCTTTTATTCTCTTTTGAATTGACTTCTTGTAAGGTGTGAGCTACTGATCAAGCTCTAGTTTTATTTTGTAATGTGATTGTTCAGTTTCTTTAATATCATTTGCTGAAAAATCTGTCTTTACTTTATTTCATGTTTTCAACTTTCTTTGTCAAAAATTAGCTCAGTTTTGATAAAATTTTTCCCTTCTTGGATATTTTATTCTGACCTATTGTTCAGAAAGTCTTTCCTTATTCCTATACTATGCCATTTAATAACCATAACTTTATAGTATAGTTTCAAGTCAGGTAATGAAATACCTTTCATTTTCTTATTTTTAAGCATGGTTTTGTCTATTTTATCTATCTTTTATGATTACACACAAAAGTTATTTTGTTTTGGGGCTACATGAAGTGATGTTTAAGGGTTCCTTCTGGACCTGCACTCAGGAGTCACTTCTAATATTGTAACAGGACCATATGAGATGCCAGGAATCAAACTTTATTTGCACTTTTCAAATTTTCTTATTTTGCCTGATTGCTATTACAAGGAATTCTAATACATGTTAATAAGGGTAGAGACAGTGGACATGTATGCCTTTTATCTTAGAGTGAATGTTTTTGGTTTTTCACCATTGAAAATAATATTATTTGTGGGCTTTTAATACATATCTATTACTATCCTAAGGAAAGTTTCTTTCAAATAAATTTTGTTGTTGTTGTTTTTTATTTTTGTTTTGTTTTTTCAGGCCACACCCATTTGATGCTCAGGGGTTACTCCTGGCTAAGTGCTCAGAAATTGCCCCTGGCTTGGGGAGACTATATGGGAAGCCGGGGGATAGAACCGCGGTCCTTCCTTGGCTAGGGCTTGCAAGGCAGATACCTTACCTCTAGCGCCATCTAGCAGGCCCCTGTTGTTATTTTTTTTAAATCAGGAACAAGCATGGTCCTTTAGAGAATGGCTTCTTCAATGCCAATTGGCAATTTTTAGTTGAATCTTTCTTTTCAGCATAAGATACAATGCAATTTTTAATTAAATTCATGTTGAAAGACATATTCTACATAAATGATTTTAGTTAATTTGTATCTATGATTTTTTAAGGGAATAATTTGCAGATTTAAACATTTCCAGGGTACAAAAGGAATAATTAAATATTTTCCAACCAATTATATATATATATATAGGCATTTAATATCTCTATTGAAATATATTTTAAGTCCAATGATTTGTTTTAAATAACTGAAGCCAATTCTCTTCTTTTTTTTTATCGTTTTATGTCCATGGTCAGCCTTCTGATGTGGATTATTCACTTTTACCATTATTTAGAAATTGTGTCAGTTCTTGCAACTCTAAGTCACTGTAGGTATGCTCTTTTCTTTGGGCATCGTTGAACAGCAAAAAATATCCACATCTATTTTCAGTAGTGGGGGCAGACATCATGATAAATGTAAGATGCTAAGGGAATGTGCTCAAATCAAAAAGAGAAATGAATTGTGGGGTTCAGCTGGACTTGTGTTCTCCGTTTAGTTTCCAATCTGACAAAATATTATTTGAATTATCATTTTTCTTCCTTCCTCTCATTCTCTCTTGCTTGCTTTTCTCCTTGCTTGAATTCAAGAGACATTTGTACATCTCTGCCAAATAAAAACAGAATCAATCTGGGGTAAGGTGTGCTTAAAGATAAATATATTATCTGTAAACTGAGTGAACAAAGGAATAGAAATTAGGTTTTTGGTAAATTTTTGGTAAGTAAGTAAATTAGGTTTTTGGTAAGTGACAAAATGTGTTTTACCTATTATTTTGAAAATTTTAAAAATTTTTTAAGTTTTTATTTGCTAAGTTTGGTTTTGGGTACACTCAGTGATTAATGCTCAGGAGTCACTCCTGGCTCTGCCCTAAAAAGTCATTACTGTTGAAGCTCCAGGAACCATATAGGATGCCAGTGATTGAAAGTCGGTTGGCCACATGCAAGGCAAGCACACTACACACTTCAAGTTCCAACTTCCTTCAATTTTATGCATCCTGATCCTCTGTTTGAGGCACTGCTATTACATCATTTAAGAAAAATATGAGACTTAATATAACATTTATTGTTTTCTAATTTTTACATTATAGTTCAGTTTTTATTCTTTGATGATCAAGATTTTCATAATTGATTGGAAGACATTAAGTCAGTATGTGATTAAGACCAGAGAAGGAAAAAAGAAAATAAAGTATGAAGGATCAGGATAGCATACCTTTATGTGTGTTTTGAGCAGATCTTTTTTTTTTTTTTTTTTGAGGGGGGGAGGGATACCTGGTGATACTCAGGGGTTACTCCTGGCTATGCACTCAGAAGTTGCTCCTGGCTTGGGGGACCATATGGCATGCCGGGGGACCAAACCAGGGTCCATTCAAGGTTAACTTGTGCAAGGCAGATGCCCTCCTGCTTGCACCACTACTCTGGCCCCTTGAGCAGATCTTGACATGCCACTAAGTCTCTTCATCTATAATATGAGGGTAACCAATATTTTGACTGTCTCTTCCTTGGATCTTTTACTTCTTATATTCAGCATTAAATATATGATGTAGTATTTATACTACATATATGCTTCAAATATTTCTGTTCAATATATGTGTGAAGGGATATTTTGAAAAGTATAAAAGCCCGCACAGTATACAAATAAAGTTGTATTATTTTTTTAATTTAGAGTAAGTGAATCTAGAGCCTCCTTTTCTGCCTGGTAGTGGTTGTTAAATTAGTTCAAGGGCAAGAATGCTATTATGCAATGAGGACTGAAGTACTGACATCTGATATTCATGCATGGAGGTTCCCACAGTAGCCAGGGGCATGGCACCTTCATGCATCAAAATAATGAAACAACGCTGACAATAATGAAGATAAATGACCTGATTTTAGGCATTGATAGACTTGTATTTTCAACCATGAAAATGTAGGTGATTCAAAGTATAAGCCAAAATTGCTTAAAATAATTTAATATTTATACATCTGTATAGAAAACAAGTTCACATACATGTTTAGTTACAATAAAGTTTTCTCAGTGAAATGAATGTAGAACTTCATGGAATATTGAGAACTAATTGGAAAAAAAACTTAGATGCTTAAATTTTATATCTAATTAGCTATTTGGGGACCTTGGAAGCTAATTTGTTCATGAGAATTGTTCAACTGTTTTTCATCATCAAATACTTAAAGTTCATAAAAAGTCATATAAACTCAAAATCATAAGTTATGGAATATGATCCTGTACTATTTAGAAACCTATTGGGCCAACATAAGGTGGTACATTATAAGAATTCACCTTATATATAGGTATCTTTAGTATAGCTTTAAAAGGACTTTATTGGTCTCAGTCTTGAAGTATATTATATGGTTTAATCATCTTAGACTTTGTGAACACATATCCACTCATTTTATATATGATCTGAAATAGTTTGGCACATATCACATATTAGTAATGCTCAGTATTATATACTTGACAGTAGTAATACATGTTTCAACATTTGGCCTATATCAGTCAGCCTCTAGGAAAACTCAATTGTCTAGGACAAATCTTGTATAATTGGAGCCCCACCCTCCAAAACTAAAGTCTGGTGAGATGCGGCTCTAAAAGCAAACGTTGATACAAGAAATAATCCACACAGTAAAAAGGCACCAGAACAGGTTCAGGAAATCTAGCACTCAAGCAAGAAATCCCACCACACAAGCCTTCTGCTCCTAAGAAACAAAGCAGTTAAAAGGAAGAAGCATGAAGAATGAGAGCCTGCCACCTCAGACCCTTGCTTTTATTGAGAAGAGCCAGGCCACATCCTAAGGTAGGAGAGGAATACCAAGTAGGGAATAATCCAATAATCCCATCAGCAGATCACACTCTACAGTGAAGTCTGAATATTAATTAGGGTGGGACCATGAATCCAACATTTTGAGCACTGAAAATGGGGTATCTGTTTTGTCCATGCATAATTTTTAAAGATAATTAGATAGTCTATTCTTGTCCTTGCTAAAATTGCTTCTAAATAATTCTGAAATAATTACATTATATACTTTTAATTTTTCTGTCAAGATTTTAAAAATTACAATGTAATAAAAGGAAATATTATTTTTATGTAAACAATCATTGCTATCTTGTTGAAGTCTTCCAGTTTTCTTATCATCAACAAGTATGTATGATAGAAAGGAAGAGCTTAAAATAATGGGAGTGATCATATTTAAAATTTTAGAAACTTATATACATATCTAATATCATTTCCATAATTTTCTATGTTGGCATATTGTTCTGACAAGTATCTCAATGCTCCTATATGTATTACATCTATATGCCTGCATTTTAATATTTAAGTTATTTGCATAATTCACTAATATGCATAAAATAGTAATCATTCAAATGATTTTGAGACTGGATTTATTATTATACATATGTCAAACAGAATATTTATGATGATTTCCTTAGGAGATGTAATTGAAACTTAATTAGATAAAGTTTGCAACCAAAATTTATTGCTCTTTTTATTTTCCTCAGAGCAAACTATAATTCACCATCATCCATTCATCTATCTCCATAAGAAAACAGTTTATCATTATTTCTGCATTTGGGTTTTGACTTTGCTTAGGACTACTTCCTATCTTTGAGCTCAGGGATTACTCCTTTTGTACTCTGGGGAATAGATTGAGCATGGACAGTGAACCTGGGTAGGCCATGTGCAAAGCAAATGCTATATTTACTGGTCCATGAAAAAATATTTTATATTTTTAATTAAAATTTTTTGTTGTTGTTTTGAGAGCTTACTCCTGGCACTGAGCACAGGGTTCATTTCTTGGTGGGCTTGGGAGGTCACATGGAGAGCCAGGGCTCAAACCCCGGTACATTGCAAGTGAAACAAACATTCTACCTGCTATACTATCTCTCCAGAAACAAATGTGTAAACACTAATAGAAGCTACAATTTATTATTTTATTGACATAACTTATAAATAGTAATTAGATGGGTAGGTAGAAATTTCTCTTACATCTAAAGAAGTACATTATGCCCAAAGGTATCAATTCACTGGCAATGTATTATTCTGTATGAAGGAAAGAGGTAGTATAATATATTTACATTTTAAATATTGAAATAAAAGACACACTGGGGTTACAAGGTACCCTAAGTTGGTTAGGAATGTTGAATGGTCCAGCCTATTGGAAAAACAATATTGGCTAGTCTCAAAAAACGAGGAACTTTTCAGCTTCTACATGATCCCGGGACTCAACTTCTTGGAATGCTCTATAAAGGATCAAAATTCTATTAAAAACTAAAACATTTGTAATCCTAAGATCATTGAAGCATTGTTCATAGTAGACAAAATCTGAAAACAACACAAGTTTTTAAGAAAAGTGAAATAGATAAACAAATCATGGTATATATATTCAATGAGTTTTCCCATGGCTCAGAAATTCTACATGTTGACATTTACACTAATGACCCAAAATCTCTATTCAGACAATAAATATTTACTGTCATAATAATTGTATAAAATTCATAATAGATAAAAACCTGTAAACAGCACAAATGAGCAAGAACATATACTAGAAAAAGGAACTATGAAGAATGCAGAGAGTGGGTAGAGCACTTACTTACCTTGGACTGGAATTTGATCCCCAGGACTCCACATGATCTCCCAAGTCTGGTGTAGAGTGATTTCTAATCACTACCAGTTGTGATCCAAAGATCCAAAAACAAACAAACAGATAAACTATAGTACATATGAGATACTACTCATTTCTAAGAAAAGATGAAACCAGGCAATTTGCAGTTACATGGATGGATTGAGAGAGAATTATGCTGAGTGAATTCAATTAGGGAAAGAAAAAGACACAGAATAATATCTTATATTTTAATTTAATAAAAAATGTAGGAGAATAACAAATATTAAAGGGTAACAGAAACTGGAAGTCTGTAGTACAAAGTTTGTTGTGAAATAGGATAGTGGTTGTGAGACACGTTAAGACAATGGTGGATGGAAGTAGAAACTCTGCTGAAGAAATTGGTCCTCTAATGCTTTATGCATGAAACCCTAGATTAATATTGTAAATCAGCATACCTAAAATAAATTTTAAAGATATTTGAAACAAAAACTAAATGATCTTGAACTAAACAAATGATATCAGTGAACAATGCACTGAGTTATAATGAAGTGATATGCTGTCAGATTTGCCATTTACACCTGTGTGATTTGGGCAAGTCATACCTAGTTAAAATCTAATATGAAAGAAACAAGAGAAAACTTGTATTTATTGACTATTTTTCTACATATGACAAAATCTCCAAAGTTTATATTAGGCCACTTGTTTTAAAACTATACATAGAATACACTGAGTTTTATATTCTCATTTCCTAATACATAAGGAACTTCAACTAACTGAGGTAGAAAACTATTTCTACTTCTTTGAAAGATGTTATGAGTGTCCTTAGGGGGATTGCATTAAATTTGCACAGTGATTTTGGGAGTATTGTCATTTTAATAATGTTACTCCTCCCAATCTATTAACAAGGTATATATCTGCATTTCCTTGTATCCTCTTTTATTTCTTGCGGAAGTTTCTTGTAGTTTGTTTTTAGTTAAGTTGATTTTCAATGTACTTGAGTTTCTGTGGCACTATTGGGAACAGGATTGTTTTTCAATGCTTATTTTATTTATTTATTTATTTATTTATTTATTTATTTATTTATTTATTTATTTGGTTTTTGGGTTACACCTGGCAACGCTCAAGGGTTCTCCTGGCACTATGCTCAGAATTCGTTTCCTGGTAGTCTCAGATGCTGGGATTCGAACCACACATCCTTCTACATGCAAGGCAAACACACTACCTTCATTCTATCTCTTCAACCCCATTATGCCTATTTTTCTATCATAATTTGTATGTAAGAAGATCATACATTTTTGTACATTTATTCTTAGACTGACACTTTGCTATACAAATCTATTATTTCTAGAAGCTTTTTGGTAGTTTTTAGGATATTCAAAATATATTATGTCATTGACAAATAGTGAGCCATTGACTTTTTTCTTCACTATCTGGATAATTTTGATGCCTTTTAATTGGCTGATTACTATTGCAAGTAAGATTTGTCTTGTGCCAGAGTTTAGAGGAAAGACTTTCAGTTATTCTCCACTGTGCATATTTACCATGGACTTGTTGCAATGGCCTTGACTATATTGAGAAAAGTTCATTTCATTCCCATCTTATTGAGTTTTTAGCATGAATGGGAGTTATCTTATCAAATGATTTCTCTGCATCTACTAATATGATCATATAATTTTATTTTTCCTTTTATTGATATGGTATATTATTTTGATTGACTTGACCTATGTTTGTTAAACTGTCCTTGCATCAGTGGAATGAAACCTATCTGAAATGTTGGATCCTATTTGCTAAAATTTTGTTGAGGATGTTTTTATGTGTTGATCAAGAAAAAAAAAGAATATTGATCTTTATTGTGGCATCTCTGTGTGCTTTTGGTTTCAATTATTACTGTCATAATAATTGTATAAAATTCATAATAGATAAAAACCTGTAAACAGCACAAATGAGCAAGAGCAAATGACTAACAGATGTTAGCTTCATAAAAAATATTTGGGAGTGTTTCTATTTCTTCAATTTTCTTGAAAGAGACTAAAAAGGTTTGGCAGTAGGTCCTCTTTAAATTTTGAAAGAATTCACTAGTATATCCATATAAACCTGGGCTTTTTTTAGGGAAGCATTTTGATTATAATTTCATTTTCCTCAATAGTGGTAAATTTATTAAAATATCATCTTGGATCAACATTGGGAGCATCTCAGAGTGCATCAAACACTCCAGTAATTCATTTGAAACAATACAAATAGCTAAATCAATCCCTAGGAAAAAGAAGAAAGGCATCACTTTCCTCAACTTTAAATTTTACTACAAAGCAATAGTAATAATAATACAAATCACTAAAACAGGATGGTACTGGAATAAAGTCAAACTCTAAGATCAATGGAATAGACTTGGATATTCAGAGAAGGACCCCAGATAAACATTAGTCTTTGATAAAGGGTCAAGAAACACAAAGTGTCCAAGGAGAGCCTCTCCAACATGTGGTATGGGAACAACTTCTCAGCCACATGCAATAAAACCAAACTAAGACTTCTTTTCAATACCAAACACAAAGGTCAAATAAAAGTGATTAAAGTCCTTGATATCAGATTTGAAACTAAAAGTTATATAGAAGAAAACACTGGAAAAATACTCCATGATATTGAGTCAAAAGACATCTTCAAGGAGGAAACATCACTGTTCAAACAACTAGAAGAAAGATAAACAAATGGGACTACATTCAACTGAGAAGCTTCTGCACTCAGGAAACAGTGACGAGGATACAAAGGTTACCCATGGAACTGGAGAAACTATTCATCTAAAACTAATCTGATAAGGGGCTAATATCTAAGATATGTAATATACTGACAAAACTCAACTAGTATAATCATCTAACCCAACCAAAAAATGGGGAGATAATATGAACAGAAATTTTATTTTTGAAATTTTTCAAAGAAAAATATAAATGGCCAAAAGTCACATGAAAAAATGCTCCACATAACTAATCATCAGGTAGTTGAAAATCAAAACAACAATGAGGTATCAGATCATAGTACAAAGGCTGACATACATCACAAAGAACAAGAACAAGTGCTGGAGTTGATGTGAGGAGAAAGGAGCTCTCATTTACTGCTGGTGTGAGTGCTATCTAGTCCAGTCTTTCTGAAAAACAATATGAATATTCCTCGAAAACTGAAAATTGAGCTCCCATATGATCCAGCATTACCATTTCTTCAGGATATACCCCAGGACCATAAAACACAATAAAAATAGATTCTCTGCACTTCTATGTTCATCACAAAACTATTTACAATAGAAAGAATCTGGAAATAATCCAGGTGCCTGACAACAAATGAATAGCTAAATAATGTAGTACATCTATACAATGGGCTACTGTGCAGCCACTATGAAAATGAAGTCATAAAACTTACTTATTAATGGAAGGCATAGAAATTATTATGCTGATTTTAATGAGTCAGAAGGAAAGAGACATAATTGTCTCACATTGATATGTGGGATATGAGAAAAATTAAAAAAATATGGTATTAATATTCAGAGACAAAAGAGGAAAGGTCCAGGAGGACCAGCCAATGACATGAAGCTTGCCACAAAGGGTAGTGAGTTCAGTTAGAGCACTAACTGCACAGACAACTCCCATGATAATAATAGTAAGAGAGAAGCAGTGCCTGTCCCAGAGACAGATAGGGTGCTGGGGTGGGAAGGTAAATGGGATGGGAAAGTTGCACTATAAAGGTGATGGACACTCAGAAACCAAACTATGAACATTTCTATAACCATGTTGCTTAAATAAAAAAAATTATGTTAAAAAAACTCTGAAGAAAACTGGAAAGTAGAGCACTTCTTAAATATACTTTGTGATCTTATCTTCAATTAATTTGAAACAAAAATATTGCTTTGAATTGACGAAACAAATACAACTTTTTTCTTTAAAAAAGTAAACTATTTCTAAAGTTTTGTGGCATGTAAGTGTTCAAAAGATATGTGTATTTGCTTTTAAAACATATGATCTTTCCATTTGCAATCTCTGTTTTCCTATACAAGCTTATTATGAGGTTTGACCCATATCTGTGTCCAAAATAGAGTTAGTGGATATTTAGTTAATATTTGATGAGTAAAAGCAAAATGTATTAGATGGGCTAATTTGCATGCAATAAAAACAAATTGCCATAGCATATTTTCCTCTCACTGAGTAATTATTCATCAGAGATATTTCTAAAAAATATAGATCCATTGTACACTTATAATGCATATAAAAACTAATTTTATACTTCTACAGGAACACTTTGAGAGAATTATGAATCTCTGATTACATATAGAGAGCTATTTTGAAAACAAGTTACGTATCTAAGACATTGTTTCACACAACTAGTAATTAAGATTTACTAGCTGTTGATAGGCAGTAACCTTGAAATATATTTTTGGCTCTGTGTATCACAAATACAACATTTTATGATTGTTCATAAAAACATGCATGGGTTTAGAAATTCTGGTTATTAAATGAATAAATAATGTGGTGAGTGCACAGAAAAATAACAATTTGAATAATAAACAATAGTTATTTGGGCATTTCAATGATTTATTTATAATGATAACAGTTTACATTAGATATTGGGTTATTCATAATCATTGAACAAACTCTAGTTGAGCATTTTAGCTCTCTGTACTTAATATACTATACATTTCCAATGTAAGCCAATTTATCTAATAAAAAGATGAAAGAAAAAAGCTACCCATTCCGTGAAGCAGCTTTATAAAGACTGTAATTTAAAGACATTAGAGTATTAAGCAATCATTTCATGCTGTTTTCTGCCTGCATATTGAGCAGCATACACACAAACCTAACAATGGTAATGCTTCAGAACAGTTTCAAAAACTTTAAAATCAAGCTGAATTTTCTTTCATAAAAACAGAATACTCCCCAGGTAAAAAAGTCAGAGTGATAACAATACAATGTCTAATTTTGAGATCTCCTAATCAGACATGCTTCTAAAGTGCAATTAACCTGACAATGAATTTAACCCAAATGGTTATATGTTTGTTAATATCTTGAGCTGAGATATCTTTAGATTTTTTTTCTTTCTAAGTTATACTACCTCACATTTTATTTTTCCAAATTCTAATTTACACCAGATTTCAGGAAGTATTGTGATTTAGCTTCTAAAATCAGGCCCCTTTTGGCATGCATGTTAGATAATGAAGGGGGGTTACCTAGAAAAAAATGGCATAAAAATAGGACTTTTTCATGAGTATGACTTATTACATAAAAGAACTTAGATAATATCACGAAAGGGTATTAAAAAATTAAGAGGAAATTTTAGTAAATAAAAGCAAGTCTGTGCTTCTCAAACCTGAAATGATTTCTACCTGCACTGGTGCCTATGTTTTTGTGAGAACAGTTTCGAGAACTTAAGTTCCTAAGTTAAGTTTCGGTTGTTATTTTATAGATATTTAAAAAAATATTTAGGGAAATTTGTGGGCAAAGCAACTAAATTAATTTGGAAAGAATGAAATACTGAAAGCTCAAGCATAAATAAAATGTAATTCTGTTTATTAAATTTCCTACACATAATTATATGTTATGCCTTAGCTTTGGAAGCAAATAAATGGCTGCTTTAGAATTTTTTTTTGAAATCACTTTAACTTAAGGTCTAGGCTTAGAAGATTAGAAGCATTTTAGGAAGAAGGCAATTAAATAATATAACTGGTGATCAAAGACAGTTTTCTGATTTTATAGTGAGATACAGTAAGATTTGTAGCAATCTTCTTCAATATAATTTAATTCAACTAATGTTTTTGAACACTATATGTGTCTTGGGATATAAAGCCTTTAATAAAGCAATTTCTCTTCCCTTAGGATACTTACAAACTAATGGATGACTCATAGATGGCTGGAAATCAAATCATCATATGCCTCTCACTCAGCCCATTTTCCATTCACTGTACCAAATCACATCAAGCAAATAAATCTAAGACAGCTAAACCTGCAATGTTGAACACAATTTGAAGAGAACAAACAATGGTATTTCTCAAATTCTCTCTATATGAATGAGTCTTGAGTTGTAATTTTCTGTAATGGTGAGTGATAATTGGAAATAAATTTTCTTTGCATGAAAATATCCAGTTGGGATGTGCAAACCAGACCAAGTCATTGACAAATAAATAAAAATAATCGAGAAAGTATTTGTGGTGGACAGATTTAATTGTTTAAGAAATTCATAAAAGTATACATACAAAATTAGATGTTCCCTTCAGTAATGCTTAAAGTGGATGTGTAGTCAATTCTATGGAGAACTTGGAATAGTAAAATCATGTGCGTTATGTAAGTTATTGAAATATCTATTTAATGAAATAATAAATGAAAGACAAAAGAGGTTTTGGATGATGTATTATACTCAAGATAAACAGAAATTGGTGGAAGATGATTTTAGGGGAAGTGATGATTAATTATAGAATGATTATGTAAGTCATTATTAATTATATAATTAATTATTACATTGATAATCCCCATTACTTAAAACATAGGTCTGGTGACTTGGTATAAAAGAAGGTATTTGAAATAACAAAAAGGTGAGACTGTCATAGAGGAATGTTTTGACATAACTCCTATAACTTGATAAGGATAAGAAGGCAGGCAATAGGAAAGTGCAAACAAGGCGAAGTCATGAAATGATGCAATTATGGCTTCCCTGTGACCTTCACTTAGATTATTCTCAGTTTTCTTGTCCGTTTCCCCTCAACTCAAACAAGAGGTTATCAGAATCTATTCTATCAAAACTTTCTGACAGATGACATATGCAAAACTCATTTCATATTGAGGATTTGCATAAATTGTTCACTTAATAGCATGACCTATGTCCTCAGAATTCACAGTGGCACAGAAAATGATGACTTAAGCAATAGAAAAACAGTCCAAAATGCTATGTGCTCTATTGGAAATGTCTCTAGACCTAAATACTTGAACTCTGAGAAGTAGTAAGAAGTAGTGGGCTGAAAAATACAATGTCTACAATTGGTTATCTCTTTAGATTTGTTTAACTCAGACATGTTGGAGGATCCAGTGTGTTTTTGAAGTCAAAGTAATAACAGTAGGCAGGGAAACAGGTTAAGATTCAGAAGATTAAAACAGAAAACCATGGATGTTAAATAAAAGAAAACTGTAATGACTATAACAAGAGGAAATTGATTGAGGGCAAAGTTTCTTTTGTATTTTTTGCTGTTTCTGTAAATCCTAGAACAGATCCTGACACATTCTTTAGCTATTCCATGTTCCACAAAGCATCTCCAAGTAAAAGAATATGCTCACTTATTATTCTAATTATAAAATAAATACAGAGTTAACAATTATCACTCCCACTATGTTGTCCTATTTTGCTTTATTCATAAATTGAATAAATATTTATTC
The DNA here is from genome assembly GCF_024139225.1 of Suncus etruscus. Taxonomy (NCBI): domain Eukaryota; kingdom Metazoa; phylum Chordata; class Mammalia; order Eulipotyphla; family Soricidae; genus Suncus; species Suncus etruscus. The sequence continues at coordinate 59,053,263 of NC_064861.1, read as the reverse complement.
ATCAGATTGCCCAAAGAGTAAAATAACAGTTCTTACTCTGCAGGGTGCATTAACTTCTCAACAAAAATATTTGTTGTCATTAAACATTAAATTAAAACTATTTTCTTCAGCAAGCACATATTAACTGATACTTAATATATCAGATATTTTCTAGGCAAAGAGTGTAAGAATTGTCAATGGAACTTCATCTATTGAATAGTAAAAAAATAACTAAAGTAATAAATTAAAATTAAAGGTATTTGAGAATGAGGTATTCCTGGATGTTTTTAAAAGCCATTCTTTAAATACTTGGAGTAAGAAAAGGAAGAGGATTCTGTTTTACGCAATAGTTCTTTAACAATTATGTAAACTACTGTTGTTCCACCACAACATCACTTACTTTTGTGAACATCTAAATTTAGTCATTCACAGCCAAGGTTGGTGAATTGGATTTGTTGTCAAGCTAATGTGAGCTCCCAACCCAGCATGAATACAAAATAGTGAGACAGAATTTCTTGTGTCTCATAAACTCTATGTGGGAGTAATATCCAGAAATGAGTCCCTAAATATATTGAGTCATATCTGCTTTCTTAAAATATGTGTAAGCTTCGCCAAGGGATTCACTTTAAAGAATTGTTCTTTGCAAGCACAGATTCTAGTATAAGTACCAGAATTATTTCTTTTGTGTTCTCTATAAGAAAGTATCCTCCCATCCCATTCCTTATGCCTATATTTATCACCAAAGGAACTTAAACTTTATTGTACGTGCAAAAAGACTCTAAGGAGAAACACTTTTAACTACCTTCACTCACTATACTATATTTTCCCTCTTGATAGTTCTTACAAAAGACATTAAATTCAAATTAGTGATAATGGACTGGAGAGATAGTGCAATGGGCAAGGCACTTTCCTTGCATGTGGCCGTCCATGGATTTGATCTCGAGTGACACATGTATTTCCATGAGTTCCACCAGGATTGATCCCTGGACATGGATCCAGGAGTATCCCCAAGTACAGTTGAAGGTTGCCCCCAAAATATATTAGCTCATATGTTTATAATTTTATTTCTAACTAAAAGGTAAGCTTTATGAAAGGAGATAGTTTGCCTGTCTGAAGAGTCAACATTTTTTATTTGTTTCAAAATTTATTTATTTGGAAAGTATATGAAAAACATTATTTATTTATTTGCAAAAGTAGAAGTTGTGAAAATAGAAACATTTAAAGTCTCTTGGGGGCTATATTATGGGTCTTATTTGAGAGAGAAAGATAGAGAATAAAGGAGTAAACTAAATCTTAAACAACTTTTTAAACATGATGTTTAATAAAGTAATAATTTTTTTAATTTATTTATTTTATTTTGATCAAAGCGGATTACAAATCTTTCACCATAATATTTTAGGTACATAGTGATATTTAATCAGGGGAGTTCCCATGACTAATATTGTCCTCCTTCTAACCCTGTTCCCAGCATACATCCCATATTCCCCTCTTTTACCCCCCAGGCTGCTAGTATAGGTGGTCTGCTCTGTTCTATTATGTTGTAAATTGGGTATCTATTTTGTTGTTTTTGGCTTTGGATTTGGTGCTTAAGTTTGATCTTTTTTTTATTTCTACCTAATGATCATATGACTGTTTGGCCTTGTTACCCTTCATCATTTCCCCCTCCATTAGTGGGATGAAACAAGCTGGTTCAAGTTGTGTGGTTCTGTTTGAAAGAAAGAGAAAAAAAAACAATAATAAAATAAAATGAGGCAAAAATCAAACAAGCAAAAAAAATGAGAGGAATCCTTCTAGAGCCTATATCTATCAGTTTAAAAGCAGGGAGGGAGAAGGAAGAAAAACATAGCAACAATACCAAAAAATACATAGATAAATAAGATAAAAGATAAAAAATCAAACAAAAACTCGAAAAGCACCAGAGCAATATAGACAGCAGCCATATAATAACTATGGTCCTTAAATGAAAACAAAACAAAGCACAAAAGAAAAAATAGCAACAAACAACAAAAATAACACAACTAAAAATTGATTTGTGCTTCTCTATTCTTTTTTCTTGCATAGGCACAGTAAATATTGGGGAGATTCAAAAGGAAATTCCCTTGGCTTAAGAGATACAAGTTTTCTCTGCCCTTGAAGTATACTGTCATGGGGAATAACTACAGTCTCCGTATATGCTCTTTTACTCTCCTCTAGGTCCTTCTGTGGTGTCTGGAAACTTTATTATCTGTCGTGGTTGATAAAATTAGAGGATATAGGAGGTAGGACGGGAACGAAGGTGGAGGGAGGACAATTCGGTGATGGGAATTCCCCTGATTTTATGTTAATATGTACCTAAAATATTGTTGTCAATGATATGTAAGCCACTATGATTAAAATAAAAATTATATTAAAAATCATGCCTTTAGCTAGAGATCTTGATATTTGCACAGGTCAAGGGATGGAGCCTAGAATGAATTTATTCTTTATGTTTCTCGGAGTTGTGATCCATCACTGTTGTTTTAATCAGTCTTCTGTAATTGGTTTTTGCCTCAATCCTAGGTCGAAGCCTAAGATTGAGTCTTTCATTATGTTTCCCGATGATCTGCTCTGTTACAGTTGTTTCCGTCAGACCTCTGGAATTAGAGATCTTGGTACATATGTATGTATACATATGTATATGTACAAGATGTATGATATGTACATATCAAAGGCGAGGGCCTAGACAAGGATTTTTTTTATTGGCCCCAGGCTGAGTTCTGTCCAGTCATAGTTATCAGAGTCTGTCTTCTGTAGATAGTGAACTTGGCTTTTGTACAAATAAAAGGATGACATGTCTTCTGATTTCATTTTATTGTTAGGAGGTGAGGTAAGACTACCTGTCTTAGACCAAGTTGTTGCCATTTCCTCGTCAGGATGTCATATCAAAACTGGCACATGTTGGTGTTAGAGCAGTATTAGGAATGGCCCAGAGGGGGATTGGTTCCTGGAGCTGTGACAGAGAGCTATGTTGATTTTATGTCTGAGATCTCGAGGTTGGACGAATCACCTGGAATCTAAGTTGGGTCCACATGACATATGTTCAAGGTTGGAGGTGCCCCTATATTGTAAAGTGTATGGGTTCTTATCCCTAGTAGATAAGACCTTGTTTCTATATGTACAATTTCCCCTTCTTTAGTATGCCTTTGCAAGAAGCCATGCTGTTATATTTTATTGTTGGTGCATTTGGGGGTGAGAGTGTCAGGCTCCATCTCCTCTGTGCCCTGATATTGACCTGAGCTATTATTCCAGTTATCAAGCAGAACCAATACAAGTGGAGTTAAGGGAGAAAAGAAAACAGAAACAAGACCCAAAAGAAAAAAACCTATCTATCTATTTATCTATCTATCAATCAATCTATCTAAATATCTCTCTCTATATAGATACTCACTTGTATATAAAGGAAAAAATAAGTTTAAAAACTTAAGGGAATAAGGTGATGCAGTAGATTACATTTTGGGATAAACAGATTAAGAGGTAGTGTTATATATGTCTTTGATTTATCAAGGAACTATAGGCCTCCCCATTGTCTTTTGAGATTTTCTTGTGGGATGTGGGGTCCAGGGCAATTTTTCATCACACATCCTTGTCTCCTTCAGGTAGAGTTCTTGTGCTTGGGGATCCTTATGGAACTGAGTCCCGTATAAAACAACAGCCCACATTTAGGAGGGGTGAGAAGAAGGACCATACAGCATGAGTCAGCAGGGGTGTTGGTTTTAGTTTCTTGCCGGGGATGAGGTGTGGGTCTTAGTGGGTGTCCCTTCGCTTGGGTGCTGGTGTTGGCTTATTGGGGTAGGAGGTCAGTCTTGATACCTAATGGTTTACCAACTGAGGGTAAAGTGTTTAATAAGGTGGGATATCAGATTGGGATTGGGGGTGAAGGGATAGTAGGATATCTGAAGTGGGGGGAAGGGGATAGTATATAGGGAGGCTATATACACTGTGGGCATGGGTTGTTTACAATTTAGGTTTAGCTCTCATGGAGTTCTCATCAAGAATCAACTTTATTTTTTTCCCAGATGCTAGACCATTGCTTGGTCCTAGAATGGTTCTCAATATATTTACTATGATATATATATATAATATTGAAGATTGTAATACCTATTACTAAACACTTATTCTTCAAATATAAATATGTCTTTCTGAGTAGCAATGACTTTCATGCTCATATTATATATTATTGATAACCAAAACATAAAAATGTCAAGACAATGGTTTTCAAGTGATTCCTTTTGAAACAGAATAATTTTCAAAGTGTTTCAAGTCACTAATTAGGAGAACCAAAGATATTAAAAAAGTTATTTCTTTGTAGCACTAAATTGCCAAAAGTAACACAAAAATAACAAATATCAGGCCACTATTATTTTTGAATAGTGGACAAAAATAATCTAATTGCATACTGAATCCAATAATACAAAGGTAGACAAATGGATCTTTATCAACTGAGGTTCAATTAAAAACTGTAAAAATGATGTGACTTTTGTACAATATATAATGTCTTCCCAGGAAGCATTACAAAGGCATTTAATAAATTGCAAAGGTCAACATTCTGTGTCATACATAACTTTGAAATCTTGAAATATTCCTATTATATTCAAAATAAAGTTAATTTTTAAAATGGCTTCCATGATTTAGTACTGTTTTGAAAGTACTAGACAACATAATTAGGAAAGGTAATAAAATAGAAATGATTTACTTTGGAAAACACCAGACACACATATCATCATTTTATAATTATATAAATGCTTATTTTAAAATCTTGGTTGAAATTAGATAAATAGGCCTAAATAATGAGAAAATTAATATTGTTTACTATAGAATGAGTAATATCTATGGCTTTCTAAAAATAATTCTTACTTAAAATATTAAAATATATTGTATAGTTATAAAGAAAATTAAATAACTAATGATTAGTTGTTTATAATTAAATTATATTATATTATGGATTTTTAGGGTATTGGATTGATAGTATAGCTGATAGGGTTTTTGCCTTGCACACCACCAGCTCAGGTTAGATCTATGACACTTTGTATAGTTTCCTGACCCTCCCAAGAGTGGTCTCTGAAGCAGAGTCAGGAGTAAGCACTGGATTCATTGGGTGAACATTACCACCAAAAGGCAACTTAAAATATAAGAATAATCAATTAGAATCCAGAAAGAATACAAAGGTTAAGGAACTTACTTTGCATGCAGTAAAACCCCAATTTTATCCTTAACATCACATATGGTACCCCAGTACGATCAGGTTTGATTCATGAGCACAGAGCAAGAGTAAGCTCTGAGAATATATGAATGTAGCAAAAAGGTCAACTTTCAGTCCATAGATTGATACTGAAATATAACAAATTTTCAATTAATTTCCTAACATATATTGAATGAAAATATGAAAATACTGATTTTAAGCTAAATATTTAATCTAAAGGAATATTTTTACTGGATAAAAATAAAAGTAATAAAATAGTAGAGTAAATATTTTGAATATTTAAATATATTACAATGTAGATATTAACTCTATGTGGCAATGATGCTAATAGATAAGTCAATTAAAGTCAATAAAATTGAAATGCAACCAATATATTAATGAATTTATATATGGAAAATAGAAATTTAAGTAAGTAAAATATGAGAAATTTGGGTTAATATTAAGCACATAAATCCTTTTGCTGAGAGTTAGAAATCAATTTGAACTCATTCTTCAAAATAAGTTTTGGTAGCATCCAATAATTAAAGAAAAAATTGAAAAAATCCAGATGTTTTCTCCTGTTTTTCCATTTTCTGCTAGTTACAAGTTTTATTATTCATGTCAGAAAACCAAGCACTCATAAAGGTAAAAGTTGTTAAATCTGACAACATTAAAATCCTTTAAGAAATAAGCCATATGTCTTTATAAAAATAGGATCTAGAAAAATAAAACACATAAAAACTGTTTTACTATATTTAATTCAGAAAACGTTTCTTTGAATTTTTAAACAAAACAGTAATAAAACAAAGTCAATAGAAAAATAATGGAATCAATGGCATAGCTAGTATATTCAAATAACATTTATATATTAAGTCAGGAAAACACCATAAATTCAAATTTTGTGCCTTTCATGATCCACTCTGCACTAAGCAAATCATAGCAATGATATATTAAGTACAAATAGAATTCTGAAAAAACATTGCAATACAAAATGAGCATTTTAACAGAGCAGACTAAAACAGAAGCTTCTCAGCTCAAAATTAAATTTCATTAGAAAGCAATGGTAGTTTTCAATGTTTCCAGATAAACACAATGAAATGTATAAAATATTGCAATGGATGTATTTTTGCTGCATAAATAAATAGACCAACACTTCTAAATGGAAGTTCAGGAATACTTATAATCTTACACATGTATTCAAATAACATGTATTAAAGCTATAATCATTTTTTTAGAAAAGCAATTTAAGGGGTCAGAGTGATAGTCAGTGGATAGGGCACTTGCCTTTCACTTAGCTGCCCTGGGTTCAATCCCCTTCATTTCACATGGTCACTCTCATCTCTACAGGAGTGATTATTGAGCTCAGACCTAGGAGGAAACCTTGAGCACTGCTGGGATGTGGCCCCCAAACCAAACCAAAACAAAACAACACCACCACACAACCAAAAAGGCATTTCAAAGGGCCACATCTAGCTTAACTGATAGGGCCACCACTAACATAATTTGACCCAGTGGTGCAGTCTTGGTGATTTTATTCTTTTCAGAATTGCATGGGGCCACAGTTAGCAGTACTCAGGTACTTATGTTGGGTGATCAAACTTGGAGACTTGCTTAGGCTACCTAAAATGTTCAACTTAGAGAGTTCAACTGTCTCCCTGGCAATAAAAATTGTAAAAATCTTTAAACACTTTTAAAGGGTAGTTCTATAGTGTGGTACTGATTTAGGTTGATACTAGCATCTCTAGGTGCTTTGAATATTACTGATTACAGATCTGAAGTCCTTGTGTACAAATAGGGTGTCCTGGATACCCTTGATAGTGAAGAGCTTGAACAGCATAAAATATTCAGCTTTTATTATATTTACCCACCCATTTGGTTAGTAAAGAAATAGTAGTGGGGTCCCCAGACCTCCTGAATACTTTTTGGAAGCCCAAATAATAATGCTATGTTGATATATTATTGGTATTTCAATGATCATATTATGTGATACAATGAGTCAAGCTTTAACAATATTGAGTAAAACAAGGAAAACATGTATATGAGTATAAATAAACAATCATATAAATTTTACATCTCTATATAAAACTGTAATAAAATTTTCCTAAAATAAAAAAATCTAAGTAAAATTGTGTAGGTGTTTTATAGGAAATGTCTTATTCTATAATACACATACATATGCATACAAATATATACATTTATGTATATCTACATAAATATGTATAATATATAAATATATACAGTAAATAGATATTTGTCCTCTAAAAGTATTTAAGTAGTAAAAAATAAAATAAATAATGGTAAAATATTGTTATTTAAGCTAAGTAAAGAATAACTCAAAGTAAGAATATTATAAATTTACATATAAGTACACTTTAAATAAAAACAGAACCTTAAATTCACCATATAGGCAGCATTTTTTTTTGTGGTTTTTGGGTCACACCCGGCAGTGCTCAGGGGTTATTCCTGGCTCCATGCTCAGAAATTACTCCTGGCAGGCACGGGGGACCATATGGGGCGCCGGGATTCGAACCGATGACCTCTGCATGAAGGGCAAACGCCTTACCTCCATGCTATCTCTCCGGCCCCTAATATATATTGAATCTATATATATAAAATATATATTGAATCAGAGTTTATGCAGATAATAAGAGGGTATGAATCTAAAGATATTTTTATGCAATAAATCACATTAATTAAAACAAGGCACAAATAAGTTAATATTATAGATATATTTTAAGAAATATAAAGAATTAGCCATTATTATATTAATTATATGAATTATCCTTTTATTTCTATTAGTTATAGTAAATATTTTATAATATCCATTAAAATAATGGATATTTAATAATTTGTATTAAATATTACAAGTAAAATCACATACTTAATGTATGGAAAACAGAAAAGGATACCAGAAATTACATATATATGATGTAGATAACATATACATTGTAAAGTGCCAGGGGGATAGTATAGATATTAGAATACACAGTTCTATTTCAGGCAGCATAGGGCCTCTGGAAATCCCTGAGCACTGTAGTCCCCAAAGCATTTTATCCTTACGCCTTCACACTGAACCATAGCCTAGTTGGGAGATTTTTGTCAGGAGTTGTCTTCAAACTCTGTCCTAGACATTTTTGAGAACCTATAGTGAAAGAAGTAAAGAAAGAAGGAAGAAAGAAAATATGGAAGGAAGGAAGGAAGGAAGGAAGAGAGGGAAGGAGAGAAGAAAGGAGAAAAGAAGAAAATGTCAGAAATTTACTAAAGAAGAAAGAAAGGAAGAAAAGAAGGAAGAAAAGAAAGAATAAATGAATGAAAAAGGAAGAAAATAAGAAAGAAAGGAAACAGGAAGAAAGATGGGGGAGTGAGGGAAAAAGAAAGAAAAACGGAAGGAAGGAGAAAAGGAAGGGATTATCAAGATAAAATAATTTTCTAATTTTGTATAGGATTAACAAAAAAGTCAAATAAAAATTGATAGAAAATAGGGCTAGAGTGGTGGTGCAAGCGGTAAGGTGTTTGCCTTGTACGTGCTAACCCTGATGGACAGCAGTTCTATTCCCCAGCATCCCATATAGGCTCCCAAGCCAGAAGTGATTTCTGAGCACCTAGCCAGGAGTAACCCCTGAGCATTACCGGTGTGGCCCAAAACTCCTCTCCAAAAAAAAAAAAAAAAAGAAGAAAAGAAAAGAAAAGAAAAAAAAGACAATAAGGAGTAAAGAATGGAAAATAAATATTTTTCAGATAAATTCACTCCTTACATAATATCAATCTAGAAACCAAATAGTAATATATACCAAGAGATAACTAGTTGGAAGATATGCATACAAACGTTTCTGGTAATATAATTAATAAGTACTGGTAAATACAATATTATATTGAAGAATTTAAAGATATTGTCATAATATATTTAACATAACTAAATGAAAAAAGAACAGCATTTTATTATGAGTATAATTTACTACTTTAATGAAAATACCCCAAATAATTTAAATCTAATAAGTAAACATAACATAAATTAAAATATAAAGTTATGTTTACTCAAAAATGACATTGTAATTAAAGTGCTCATAGAAGATCAAAGGACCAACACCACTGTAAAATTTTAAAACACAGGTATTTTGCATTGTGAGTTTTTGCTAAATGTTGCACACAGATTTATTATACTATAGTTTTCAGTATAATTTTATGAAGTTATAGATAAATTTTTATGAAGCATAGGAAAAGAACACAAAACAATCTCCAGAAAATTTCAGCCGTAGGTTAGAGAAGAAACACGTATGTATAAAAATCAATACCTAACAAGTTAGTATTATATGTTTGTAAAGAAAGATGAATTATTCAATAAATGTCACAGGGAGAGAGTGAGTTTCTATGTGAAATATAAAAAAAGTGTTTCAATTTTATTTTCAATTCATCACTCAAAGCCATTCAATATTTTCAACATCTACCTTTGAAAATCAAATCCTTAAAAAACATTAAACAAAACTATGAGGGAATATTTGTATGGCAAAATTATACAGGAAAAAATATTTCTTCCTTGTTTGCATTCTTGTTTTTTTGGGGACCACACTTAGTGGTCATTCTCATAAGAATTCAGGACATCATGTGTATCAGGGATCAAAATCAGACTTACACAGACACTCATGAACAATAAGCTCTCTTCAATCCCTGAAAAAATTTCTTTTTTTTTTTTTTCGCTTTGACCCCTGTACTATCTCTCTGGCCATTGTTTTTAAGAGCCATTTTTAGATTTCACAACAAAAATTGAGGATAAAGTGCAGAGATAGTATAGATATATTTAATTCCACACACGTCCCTGTTAAACAACATTCCATATTGTGCTGGTTCATTAACTAAGAAACATCCATTCTGCCTACCTTATAGCTGAGACACAAGTGGATCAGAAATGCTATGGCATTTAGCCTATATCACACAGCCAGTTAGAGGACTTAATCTAGATTTAGACCTAAATTAGTCTTTCTTTCTCTGTCTCTCTTTTTTTTTTTCTTAACACCACCCATCACCAGTGCAACATTCCCATCACCAATGTCCCAAGTCTCCCTCCTCCCCACCCGACCCCCGCCTGTACTCTAAACAGGTTCTCAATTTCCCTCATACATTCTCATTATTAGGGCAGTTCAAAATGTAGTTATTTATCCAACTAAACTCATCACTCTTTGTGATGAGCTTCCTGAGGTGAGCTGGAACTTCCAGCTCTTTTCTCTTTTGTGTCTGAAAGTTATTATTGCAAGAATGTCTTTCATTTTTCTTAAAACCCATAAATGTGTGAGACCATTCTGCATTTTTCTCTCTCTCTCTGACTTATTTCACTCAGCATAATAGATTCCGTGTACATCCATGTATAGGAAAATTTCATGACTTCATCTCTCCTGACAGCTGCATAATATTCCATTGTGTATATGTACCACAGTTTCTTTAGCCATTCGTCTGTTGAAGGGCATCTTGGTTGTTTCCAGAGTCTTGCTATGGTAAATAGAGCTGCAATGAATATAGGTGTAAGGAAGGGGTTTTTGTGTTCCTAGGGTATATTCCTAGGAGTGGTATAGCTGGATCGTATGGGAGCTCGATTTCCAGTTTTTGGAGGAATCTCCATATCGCTTTCCATAAAGGTTGAACTAGACGGCATTCCCACCAGCAGTGGATACGAGTTCCTTTCTCCCCACATCCCCGCCAACACTGTTTATTCTCATTCTTTGTGATGTGTGCCATTCTCTGTGGTGTGAGGTGGTATCTCATCGTTGTTTTGATTTGCATCTCCCTGATGATTAGTGATGTGGAGCACTTTTTCATGTGTCTTTTGGCCATGTGTATTTCCTCTTTGTCAAAGTGTCCCTTCATTTCTTCTCCCCATTTTTTGATGGGATTAGATGTTTTTTTCTTGTAAAGTTCTGTCAGTGCCTTGTATATTTTGGAGATTAGCCCCTTATCTGATGGGTATTGGGTGAATAGTTTCTCCCACTCAGTGGGTGGCTCTTGTATCTTGGGCACTATTTCCTTTGAGGTGCAGAAGCTTCTCAGCTTAATATATTCCCATCTGTTAATTTCTGCTTTCACTTGCTTGGAGAGTGCAGTTTCTTCCTTGAAGATGCCTTTAGCCTCAATGTCCTGGAGTGTTTTACCTAGGTATTGTTCTATATATCTTATGGTTTTGGGGCTGATATCGAGGTCTTTAATCCATTTGGATTTTACCTTCATACGTGATGTTAGCTGGGGGTCTAAGTTCAATTTTTTGCAAGTGGCTACCCAGTTGTGCCAACACCACTTGTTGAAGAGGCTTTCTTTGTTCCATTTAGGATTTTTTGCTCCTTTATCAAAAATTAGGTGATTGTATGTCTGGGGAACATTCTCTGAGTATTCAAGCTTATTCCACTGATCTGAGGGCCTGTCCTTATTCCAGTACCATGCTGTTTTGATAACTATTGCTTTGTAGTAAAGTTTAAAGTTGGGGAAAGTAATTCCTCCCATATTCTTTTTCCCAATGATTGCTTTAGCTATTCGAGGGTGTTTATTGTTCCAAATAAATTTCAAAAGTGCCTGGTCCACTTCTTTGAAGAATGTCATGGGTATCTTTAGGGGGATCGCATTAAATCTGTACAGTGCTTTGGGGAGTATTGCCATTTTAATGATGTTAATCTTGCCAATCCATGAGCAGGGTATGTGCTTCCATTTCCGCGTGTCCTCTCTTATTTCTTGGAGCAGAGTTTTATAGTTTTCCTTGTATAGGTCCTTCACATTTTTCATCAAGTTGATTCCAAGATATTTGAGTTTGTGTGACACTATAGTGAATGGAGTTGTTTTCTTAATGTCCATTTCTTCCTTATTAGTATTGGTGTATAGAAAGGCCATTGATTTTTGTGTGTTAATTTTGTAGCCTGCCACCTTGCTATATGAGTCTATTGTTTCTAGAAGCTTTTTGGTAGAGTCTTTGGGGTTTTCTAAGTAGAGTATCATGTCATCTGCAAACAGTGAGAGCTTGACTTCTTCCTTTCCTATCTGGATTCCCTTGATATCCTTTTCTTGCCTAATCGCTATAGCGAGTACTTCCAGTGCTATGTTGAATAGGAGTGGTGAGAGAGGACAGCCTTGTCTTGTGCCAGAATTTAGAGGAAAGGATTTCAGTTTTTCTCCATTGAGGACAATATTTGCCTCTGGCTTGTGGTAGATGGCCTTAACTATATTGAGAAAGGTTCCTTCCATTCCCATCTTGCTGAGAGTTTTGATCAAGAATGGGTGTTGGACCTTGTCAATTGCTTTCTCTGCGTCGATTGATATGATCATGTGATTTTTATTTTTCTTGCTGTTGATGTTGTGTATTATGTTGATAGATTTACGGATGTTAAACCAGCCTTGCATTCCTGGAATGAAACCTACTTGATCGTAGTGGATGATCTTCTTAATGAGGCATTGAATCCTATTTGCCAGGATTTTGTTGAAGATCTTTGCATCTGCATTCATCAGCGATATTGGTCTGTAATTTTCTTTTTTCGTAGCATCTCTGTCTGGTTTAGGTATCAAAGTAATGTTGGCTTCATAAAAGCTATTTGGAAGTTTTCCTGTTTTTTCAATTTCATGAAAGAGTCTTGCCAGGATTGGTAGTAGTTCCTCTTGAAAGGTTTGAAAGAATTCATTACTAAATCCATCTGGGCCTGGGCTTTTATTTTTGGGCAGACATTTGATTACTTTCTTAATTTCCTCAATAGTAATGGGTGTGTTTAGATATGCTACATCCTCTTCATTCAATCGTGGAAGATTATAAGATTCCAAAAATTTATCCATTTCTTCCAGGTTTTCATTTTTAGTGGCATAGAGTTTCTCAAAGTAGTTTCTGATTACCCGTTGAATCTCTACCATATCAGTAGTGATCTCTCCTTTTTCATTCCTAATATGAGTTATCAAGTTTCTCTCTCTTTCTTTCTTTGTTAGTTTTGCCAGTGGTCTATCAATCTTGTTTATTTTTTCAAAGAACCAAATTCTGCTTTCGTTGATCTTTTGGATGGTTTTTCTGGTTTCCACTTCATTGATTTCTGCTCTCAGCTTTGTTATTTCCTTCTGCCTCCCTATTTTTGGATCCTTTTGTTGAGCACTTTCTAATTCTATGAGCTGTGTCATTAAGCTATTCAGGTATGCCCCTTCTTCTTTCGTGATGTGTGCTTGCAAAGCTATAAATTTTCCTCTCAGTACTGCTTTTGCTGTGTCCCATAGGTTCTGATAATTTGTGTCTCCATTGTCATTTGTTTTCAGGAAGGTTTTGATTTCCTCTTTGATTTCATCTCGGACCCACTGATTATTCAGTATGAGGCTATTTAACTTCCAGGTGTTAAAATTTTTCTTCTGTGTCCCTTTGTAGTTTATATATAATTTCAGGGCTTTGTGGTCAGGAAAGGCAGCCTGCAAAATTTCTATCCTCTTGATATTATGGAGGTATGTTTTGTGTGCTAACATGTAGTCTATCTTAGAGAATGTCCCATGTACATTAGAGAAAAATGTGTATCCAGGCTTCTGGGGGTGGAGTGTCCTGTATATATCTACTAGGCCTCTTTCTTCCATTTCTCTCCTCAGGTCTAGTATATTCTTGTTGGATTTCAGTCTGGTTGACCTATCCAGTGTTGACAAAGCCGTGTTGAGGTCCCCCACAATTATTGTGTTGTTATTGATATTATTTTTCAGATTTGTCAACAGTTGTATTAAATATTTTGCTGGCCCCTCATTCGGTGCATATATGTTTAGGAGGGTGATTTCTTCCTGCTGTACATATCCCTTGATTAATACAAAATATCCATCTTTGTATCTTACAACTTTCCTAAGTATAAAGTTTGCATCATCTGATATTAATATGGCCACTCCTGCTTTTTTTTGGGTGTTGTTTGCTTGGATGATTTTCCTCCAGCCTTTTATTTTGAGTCTATGTTTGTTCTGACTATTCAGGTGCGTTTCTTGTAGGCAGCAGAAGGTTGGATTGAGTTTTTTGATCCATTTAGCCACTCTGTGTCTCTTAACTGGTGCATTTAGTCCATTGACATTGAGAGAAAGAATTGTCCTGGGAGTTAGTGCCATCTTTATATTAAAGTTTGGTGTGTCTGTTGGTAAGCCTTGTCTTAAAGTATGCCATTCAGTTTTTCTTTTAAGAATGGTTTTGAGTCTGTGAAGTTTTTGAGCTGTTGTTTGTCTGTGAAACTATGTATTGTTCCTTCAAACCTGAAAGTGAGTTTTGCTGGGTGCAGTATTCTAGGCGAAGCATTTATTTCATTGAGTTTTGTCACTATGTCCCACCACTGCCTTCTGGCCTTGAGTGTTTCTGGTGACAGGTCTGCAGTAAATCTCAAGGATGTTCCCTTGAATGTAATTTCTCTTTTCGATCTTGCTGCTTTCAGAATTCTGTCTCTATCTATGGGATTCGTCATTGTGACTAGGATGTGTCTTGGGGTGTTTTTTCTGGGGTCTCTTTTAGTTGGCACTCTTCGGGCATGCAGGATTTGATCACATGTATTCATTATCTCTGGTAGTTTCTCTTTAATGATGTTTTTGACTGTTGATTCTTCCTGGAGATTTTCTTCCTGAGTCTCTGGGACTCCAATGATTCTTAAGTTGTTTCTTTTGAGCTTATCATAGACTTCTATTTTCATCTGTTCCCATTCTTTGAGTAATTTTTCCATTGTTTGATCATTTGCTTTGAGGCTTTTTTCCAATTTCTTCTGCTGTATGTAATTGTTATGTATCTCATCTTCCAGTGTACTGATTCTATCCTCAGCTGCTGTTAACCTGTGGGAAATCTCAAACATGTTTTTCTTCAATTCATCTACTGAGTTTCTCAGACCTGTTATTTGATCTGAAATTTCTGTTTGGAGTTTTCTCATTTCTATCTTCATATTCTCCTGATTCTTTTTAGTTTTCTCTTCTATACTTTGTTTGAGTTCTTTGAACATGTTCCATATTGCAACTCTAAACTCCTTATCTGAGAGACTGACTAGGTGGTTGGTCATGTTCAAGTCATCAGAGTTGCCATCTTCATTCTCTATGTCTGGCACTGGCCCGTGTTGTTTCCCCATTGTCACACTAGTACGGCGTGTTTTTCTACCTGTTGTGATTGTATTCATCGGCTAAATGCTGTGCACCGTCGCGAAGGGGAGCGGAGCAACCGTGCTCCTCTGGCTTCTCCCTTTCTGGGCGTGTCGACTCACCTCCATGGAAGGCTCACAGGAAGGCAGGCTGGCAGATGGGCCGCACCCAGGATGAAATCAGGCCAAAAATGCAGGACAGCAGAGTAGAGAGGCAGAAGTGTGCTGGCATCTGAGATCCAGCGAAGTTCAGTGGCTCCTCCCTTTCTGGGCGTGTCACAGGAAGGCAGGCTGGCTGATGAGCCGCACCAAGGGTGAAATCAGGCCGAAAATGCAGGACAGCAGAGTAGAGAGGCAGAAGGGTGCTGGCATCTGAGATCCAGCGAAGTTCAGTGGCTGAAAAAATTTCTTAATATACACATATAAATTCTCATACAAACACCAGATAATATGTACTTAGAAATGATGAATTAAACTATTAAATAGAAATTTTTCTATTAAGTCTGATGCTGTGATTAAAATAAAAATAAGATCCTGACAGGGGAACTACTTACATAAATAAAACTGCAATGGGATTAATGCAATGATGCTAAAGTAGAATGGTCTTTGATGACCATTGGTCTTGTATAATCATTGAGTTTATTCCAAAAGACTGGTAAAAGATATTATTTGGTTTAAGGTAGGGTAAATCACATTCAAGAAATAAATTCAACTACTTCTAATAAGTATGAATTGGTACTTACTAATTATCAACAATGAATAATCTTGAATTTTGAATTTGTAAAAAAAAATAAATACTCACTTTGTTTTATTTGTTCTGTTTTGGGAACCCCAGAAATCACAATATTTCATGCTTAAAAAAAGGCAAAATAAAACCAGTCATAGTTATTTAATATCCATAATATGTGCAAATTAAATAAAGGAATTTTTTGAAGACAATCTGCATAATTTCTTTATCTTTTAAAATGGTATATCTACTTAAATAGTAAACATATGCTATTTTCTTTTCTTTTCGCTCTTTACAACACTTGTCTTGTACTTTGAATTCTGAAGCACTTGGTCAATAGCCCAAAGTTTTTTTTCTCCCAAAGCTTTTGATGTCTTTGGCCTAACATCTTAAATTAGTTTAATTAAAGGACTCTTTTATTTATCTTAAGAATGAAGATTATTTAATTACTACTATATCCAGAAAACCATGGAAGATGAAATTGGATAATAACATTTGATAGAAGATGCTCAATTCCATTAGTGTTTAGGGAAATGCTTATTAAAAGTGCAATGACAGGGGTCTGGTCTCTTTGTACTTAGGCCAAGGTTATTTCTTTCCATGCCCCTCATATTTTGGTGGGCCTATGCAAACAACAATTGCCACTCTAACACCATTTTTACTGTGCTCCTTTGACTCTAATCCTTAAAAAGAACTCACTTAAAATTTGAGGTTAACTTAGGCTAATATGCATGTATATGGAAATGTAAGAAAATACTATGCCTGTAATGTTTAAAGAGTTACGTAAGTTTTATGGCTCTAGATTGCCTCGTGTACTGTTAAGAAATATTATAATGTGTTACAATCTGGGGACTTGAGGGACAAAGTAATTTACATGGATTCTGTCTTATTTATCTTAATGTTCTTTGGCTGAAATTTCAAAGTTAAGATATCAGCAAGGGGACTTCTGAGAATTATGTTATGGGTGATTGTCCTTCCACTGTAACTTTACCTTGTCCTCTTTCTTTGCACCCTTGTTCTCATAATTAAAAATAAAAATTAAAAAAAAAGAAAAAAAAGTGCAATGAGAAACAGCTAGGCATATCAGGTTGAGATATTCAGAAATTGTCAATTACATTTTTGTATTTCATTGCTTTCAATGACTGAAAGATTTGGGAAAATATTTGCATTTGAAAAACTTTGTGTGTGTCATATCCTATACAATTTTCTATATGTACTTCTATTACTGTAACTCTTTTCTTAAAACTTATTTCACTCAGTTTCTATTGGATTAGGAACACTATTTTGTGTATGTCCGTGAAAGACTGTGAAATAATAATGAATGTTTCTTAAATATATGATATAATTGATTTTTATATACATACATAAGTGAGGACAGTAAGAAGCAATGAGACAGAGAAGTTACAGATAAGTTCAGACAGACAGATGGATAGACATCAGTAGGGATCATAGCAGTGTCAAGTAGAGAATAAGTTACAGATAGATGGAAACAGATCAATTTAGATGATTTAAAAATAATCCACTAGTTTATGTGTAAATTTTTCTCTAAGAGATTCAGCTGTACTTCTTAATTTTTTCTCTTGAGTAATTTTTTTACTAGATAAGCTTCATTTCAGCACAGCATTATGGTTTTATTAAATATTAACAAAACCCACAAGTATTTTTCATGTCAAGCCATTTCTTAAAAACATACCCAGAAATATTTGAATATTTCTCATCCTATCATACAAATAAACTTTTACCATATGTGGGTTTATAAGAAAAATAATATTCACCTTCTTTTTTTTATTTTTAAAGAATTGATGATATTTCCCAGACTATTTTTTTAAATTTTTTCTTTATTTAAACATATTGATTACAAATATGATTGTGATTAGGTTTCAGTCATGTAAAGAACACCCCCCTTCACCAGTGCAGCATTCCCACCACCAATGTCCCAAATCTCCCTCCATCCCACACCACCCCCACCTGTACTCCAGACAGGCTTTCCAGTTCCTTCATTCATTCACATGATTATGGTAGTTCTCTGTATAGTTATTTCTATAACTGTACTCACCACTCTTTGTGGTGAGCTTCATGAAGTGAGCTGGAAGTTCCAACCCTCCTCTCGTTGTCTCTGAGGATTGTTGCAAAAATGACTTTTATTTTTCTTAAAACCCATAGATGAGTGAGACTATTCTGTGTGCCTCTCTCTCCCTCTGACATATTTCACTCAGCATGATAGATTCCATGTATATCCATGTATAGGAAAATTTCATGACTTCATCTCTCCTGATGGCTGCATAGTATTCCATTGTGTATATGTCCCACCGTTTCTTTAGCCATTCGTCTGTTGAAGGGCATCTTGGTTGTTTCCAGAACCTGGTTATTGTGAATAGTGCTGCAATATATATAGGTGTGAGGAAGGGGTTTTTGTGTTGTATTCTTGTGTTCTTAGGGTATATCCTAGGAGTGAAATAGCTGGGTCGAATGGGAGCTCAATTTCCAGATTTTGAAGGAATCTCCATATTGCTTTCCATAGAGGCTGGACTAGAGGCATTCCCACCAGCAGTGGATAAGAGTTCCTTTCTCTCCACATCCCCGCCAGCACTGATTGTTCTCATTCTTTGTGATGTATACCAATCTCTGTGGTGTGAGATGGTATCTCATTTTTGCTTTGATTTGCATCTCCTGATGATTAGTGATGAGGAGCATTTTTTCATGTGCCTTTTGGCCATTTGTATTTCTTTTTTTTTTTTTTATCAAAGTGTTCATTTCTTCTCCCCATTTTTTTGTTGCTCTCAAATATATACTAAAGTTTCTGAGTACATCTTATCCCTTGATAAATAAAAATCATTATCACCTTTTTACTTGATAGAGACCCACATGTCTATTTTTTTCTTGCTTGCTGTTATTTTCTTTTCCTCCTCCTCCTCCTCATTCTCCTCCTCCTTCTTTCTTCCTCCTCCTCCTCCTTCTTTCTTTCTCTTCCTCCCCCTCCTCCTTTCTTCCTCCTCCGCCTCCTCCTCCTCCTCCTTCTTAAATGGCGGAGTCTCTTAAGCACTGTTTGTGGGGTCCCAGAACCACTTTGGGTCTGACAGCTCAAAATGAAGGTCAGTTTTGGCGCAGTTCAGGCACAATAATGCTGCGAACCATCACAGCCTTGCAAGCACTGCTTGGAGATCATGATGGCTACATTCTGCAGAACTCTGTGGGTCAGGTTTTGCTCAGGGCCTCCATATTCCAGAATTGTGCCCTTTAAGCTATCTTTGTGAACAAAACCTGATTAAAAAAATAAGGAACATGCACCAATTAAATGACTTAATATTTCGAGTTGAGAGTGTAATAAACTAGGAAACATTTAATCATAACTGTGGGTGTACCTATTTAAGACCCTGAGACCCACCCATTTCTGGGAGGGGTCTTGGGAACCGGATAGTAGGTGTAACCTTACCTGCGAAACCCTCCCATTTCTGGGAGGGGTCTTGGAAATGTTAGATAAGGCTTGGACCAAGGGAATTCGCCTCTTTTTTGGCTCCTTGCCGTTTCTGCGCTGCTGTGCGCTCTGGCTTCTGGATTTCTGTGTTCTGGTCTTTGACCAGCATGGAGCCCAAAGGGAAGATGGCTAACAGGAAATAAGATGCAGGGCTAGCAAAATATTGCTGTGCTTGAAAGGTTATGAATAGGCCACACACACGTGGTGGCTAGGGCTTGAATAAAGTTGTTGCTTCCTGACGCCTGACTGTGAGTGAGTGATTTCACCTGGGCCTGGGACTCGCCAACTGCATGGAGGTTGCAGAGCCACGTGGATTGGGATGGCACGGAGAGAAATCCACTGCCATCCAGCCCCACCGTTAATTATTTAATGCAACACATAACAATTATGTAAACTAGTTTAAAATACCTTTTAAAAATAGTAAATATGATGTCTCCACTGACAGTGCTTCAGTTAACAACAACCTTATCTGTAGACCTTTAATGGTATTTTTTATAAAGCTTAGAGGATACGTCATGAAAAAGACTCCCACAATTCACCTTCTTTACTAGAACTGGAGGTTTTACATTGCAGATAATAGCAAAGGATGAACTTAACCTTATTTGCAAATTACTGCCATATCTAACAATAAGCCCAAGCAGTAATTATAATTATTAGGCAACTGTTTCAATAATATCACCTTATATTTATATTTGTCTACTCTTCCTATATTATTAATTACCTATAATTTATATTTACCCAAAACATTGGACCAGCTTCTTTTAATTACAAAATACATTTTTGAATAGCAAAACAACTGCCAACCATACATTTGCTGACCTGGAATTTTCTAGAAAACATTTCTTCTGGTTTATTGTTGCTGTTCTTAACACAAGGCATAGACTAACTGATACAGAATATGGCTTGATAAAGAAAAGAAATCTAAACATGCCCCAAAACAGAAGAGATTCTTAGATGACTGGCTCCAAGGGGGAAATAAAAGTCCAAGTCAATTTTCATGTCAAGAAATTGAGTATTAAGTACGAGGGTCTCCTGTTATCAGAGTCATTGTGAAGTTGTAGGAGAAAGTTATTGAGAATTAAGGTAAACAGAATCAGGTACCACCCTAGGGTGGGAGCAGAATGCCAGGTCACACCTTAGGGTGGGGCACAATCACTGATCAGAGTAGAGTCAGTAATATAATAATCCCATTGAAATATTTACATACACAACAATTTCCCCCTTTGTTTTTAGTAAACAAACAATGATATACAAAAGTAAGTAATATTGTCTACAATTATTAAAGGAAAATCTAGTCAATAATAAAATGCGGCTGTTTGCATAAGCCCATCACAGGAAAATGTAAAGAAAAAGTATGTGTTTATTTCATGTTTCATAAAATTTCTATAAAATATCTATCAAATCAATTTATTTAACAACAAAAATGATTAGGAAATTACATAACTATTCAATCTTAAGAAAACTTCTATCCCACACTTCTGGCTACCACCTACTGTTATAACATAGAATTGATAATGTCAAATATTTAGAAATAGGAGCTATAATGGCAGACAAAGAGTTACCAAATAGTACAGAAATTGAGATATATAAAACTTTGCAGAAAATATGTGGGGAAAATATATCTCAGGAGAGATGAGAAAGTTTAAAGACATTCATAGAAAAAATGTAGCTTTTTCAAATCTTAGTTAATTTTAGGAAAGTTCTGTTTATATGAAAATGCCTGGGGTATAGGTGAGAGATATGAAAGTGTACAGTCAAATTTGAACATAATTTTCTCCCAAATCACATTTAAAATAAATTAGATATTTCAGTTAAAGCACATACATATTCTATGGTAATGACATTGATTTATTTTCTAAGAAGTATACACATTTAACAGTCTGTGATTTGGATCTTATTAAAAAGTATATTAAACTAAATGAAAATATTCTAGAAATCATTTTCATGAGAGAAGACTATTTGAGATACAGCTAATTGAGAGCAAAAATCATCCCATATAAGTATAACAAAATTGTAAATTAAACTGTGGAAGGGAGCATTTCAGATTATCAGACTCTTGGGGGAAAAGGTAACAACAATTAAGTCTAAATTTTTAAGACAATCTTCTGCAGCAATCCAACGAATAATCACACCCTCTCACTCTTTATAGATGGGACTTTCTTACTAGTAACAATCTCTTAATACAAATCCACTGGAAATTAGACAATGTTTAGGCTTTAAGGATTGCTTTTTTGTTAATCTGGATACTGACCTTTGTTCAGTCTCCTGGGTTCTTTTGGAGATGAAGCTTGCCACATATCAACATTTTATGGGGTAGCAGGAAGTTTTTTAACAAACAGCCGGAACCATCACCCAATTACCTACCTGTCTTTGCCTATATAATAGTTTTATTACCAGCTCCTTGCATCTAGGTATAATCTTAATTTTTGAGTTATACTGGCAACATTTTTTTTTACTTTGACAGTAAACAAGGAAAGAAACGGAAGGTAGGTCCTTCCTTGAAGAGGGTGTTAATGACTATCCTGCCTAAATTGGACAGTCCCCTTAAGGTTTTTCTGATGTCTTATCCTCTATCCCTATTCCTTCTGAGAAATCTCATCTGGTTTTATATTTTTAAAGATCATCAATTTTCTGTAGTCTCAAATTCAACCTGGTATGCCATTTTCTATATGCCCTATATGCCTGGCTCTATAACTACTTTCTTCTCTACTAGGAATCTTTGTATGGCCAAACATAATTTTTCTTTTTTATCAAATCTTATTCCCCTCCACCTCTGTGCCAAAACACAGAACAGATCCTCAGAATACAAACAAATCATTTATTCTTATTTCCACTATTCCCCTGGCAACTTAAATATAATAGGTCAGAAAATACTGTCAACTCCCCCTGAAATGACATATAGGATCTGATCTGTTCTTACCAGAGACAATGTAATTCTCTCACCATTCTTTGATAAAACCTTCAACTGGTTCCTTGCTCTGTTTTCTTATACCTTATATATAATAGCCAGAGTAAGTGATTTCTTAAAACTTGTCAATGCCATTTAATTGCAATAAAAGTAAAATAATTATGAACAACTTAAATGTTTGCCAAGCCTTGAATATACTATTAAATACCTGAGAGCTACAAGTCCTCTTTAGAAGAATTCTGCTATTATTTTAACTCCTACTTAAATTTTAAACTCTTTTGTTTTCTTTTTTTTGTTTTTTTTTTTTTGGATACTCATGGCACAGCTTGGCTGGTACAAGTGATTCTAAGGTTCAAATTCAAGGCTTTCTTGGACAAGGAACTCTTAATTTCTTGAAACTCTCTTCTTGTCCCTTCTAATCTCATAATGGAGGGATAGAACAGTTTTGATATTTATATTTTTCTTAGAATGCCACTTACTTTGCATATTACTATCTTTTTATTTTTTTAGAACACTTATAAAATAAGCCTAAGAGTACCCAAAAAAATACATCATAGTAAAGGGTTTTTGTTTTCACTTAGGCCAACCCACAATTTTCCCTAATACTGTATAAAGTTCCCCAAGCACTGTCAATACTGTTTCTTTAGCACAGAGTCAGGAATAAGCCTTGAGGACAGCCAGGTATAGCCCTTCAAAATAAAAACAAGAGAAAAAATATCAAGCTTATACATTATTTGATTATTCTCCCATAAGTATCCTGAAGTGAGTCTTTTTTTTTTTACTATTGGAAACACAGTACACATGACTGAAAATTAGGTGAAGAAAGCTAATAAAGTTTATATTCAACTATTTCTTTAGACAGAGTTATGGACTTTAGCTGTCAGGTGAAGAGTATTATTACTCTGAGCCTCCCTGCTGGAAATAGCCTTAAAAGAATAACATGGAAACAAAATATTACTTATCTCAGATGTCACTGCTTAATCATAGACTGCTTTCAATTTAGTATATAGAGGATGTGTCTGACTGATTCATTAGTAAATACCCAGAGCCAACATAATATATGATGTATAGAATATATTAAATTATATATTCTTTAGTCCTAATAAAGATAATATAGCAATCCATGGTATAGTTAAATTTCCTAATGCATTTTATTTATTTTAAGTAAATAAATACATTGTTAACTACATTGTTAAGATGCAGAACATAGAGGCATATAGAGGAAGCAGAATAAACACAGGAGATAACTTATATGTTGTATTTAGTATAGTAGGATGAGTAAATGCAAAGAATTAAAGTGGGAGATGTCTAGAGATTCTTGGTCCCAGAATATAGGAAGGAATAGAAAAGAAATAGAGAGGATAGGAAGAAGAAACAGATGAGAAGCGGTAGGGCACAGAGTTCAAGAGTCAATTGAATTCAGATACATTGGTGGTTTAAGGAATGATAGAGCTAAATATCCAAATCACCAGATAAGCAATCTAAAATTATGAGGTTCAAAACACAACCACCAAATTTTAAAATATGCTAATCAATATGGCAGACTGCGCAAGGAACAGGAAGGGGACAAAAATTGGATGTAGACAAGTTGAAATTGATGGTGAGATGTCTTGGAAAGTTGTATGTCTTAAACTCAACTCTGAATAACTTTGTAAATCATGATAATTTAATGCAATTAAAAAAACTAAAGACATAAAAGTTAACCAATTAAGCAAAAAATAAAGACTATACTACATATATGTTGACTCCTCATCGCAATAGTTTCCTAGAAATATCACAACTAATATAATGAACTGTGTGACTAACAAAAGTAAGATAAGCTATAAAAATATATTCCACAATTCAGGAAATTGGAAACTGGAAGTCTAAAATCAAGGTAGAAGCAAGCGTTATCTTTAAAATTCTGAGGTCTGGAGGGTCTTTCTTTCTTTTTCTCTTTCTGTGTCTCTTTTTATATCTCTGTTTTCTCTCATTGATATTCATCTTCCTGTTCATAGTGTTCTCTCTGTTTTTCATTGGTAGTGACCCTGAGTGTCATCGCGTCTATATTTCTACATTTAATATGAATATTGATTACAATAAATCATAACTTAGTATAATCAAATTGTTTTAACTTGATTCTGTTTCAAATGGAATCACATGAACTTGAAAACCATTGTCTTGACATTTTATGTTTTAGTTTCCAGTAATATATATGAGCATAAAAGTCATTGCTACTCAGACAGATATTTATATTCAAAGAATAAGTGTTTAGTAATAGGTGTTATTAGCAATCTTCATTATATATATAACAGAGTAAATATATCAAGAACCAGTCTGAGACCAAGCAATGGTCTAGCATCTGGGAAAAGAATAAAGTTGACTCTTGAGACAGGCAAACTATCTTCTTTCATAAACCTTACCTTTTAGTTAGAAATAAAATTGTAAAACATGAGCTAATATATTTTGGGGGCAACACTCAACTGTACTTGGGGATACTTCTGGACCTGTGTTTAGGGATCAATACTGGTTAAACTCATGGGAATACATGTGTCACTGGGGATCAAATCCATGGATGGCCACATGCAAAGCAAGTGCCTTGCTCATTGCACTGTCTCTCCAGCTCATTACCACTAATTTGAATTTAATGTAAATACTTAGCTTCTAGATAAAAAACCAATAGCTGTATTTTCCTGAAATCATGGGCATATGTATCATTCAGTCATTAAATGACAGGTGATAACGTTACATTTTTTAAATAATGTAAGTCAAAGCACCACTTTCATTTAACGTTTCTCCTAGTGTCTAAAGAAATATTTGTCACAATATTCTTAACAGCATTAAATTTATTTTCTTATCTTCTAGGGGACAGAGAGAGAAAGAGAGAGAGTGAGAAAGAGAGAGAATAAAGAATTTCATGCACCTACAGGCATGAGGCTGAACCCAGATAATTTATCGGCACCAAGTGGTACTACTGTATTATCATTGGGTTCAGTTCTGAAGTTTCTCCTAACATTGTCAGAGTATTTTGGATATTCACCATTACCATAGGACCTGAGCACTACTGCATCCCTAGAGCCTCACATTGGTCATTCAAGAATCACTTAAATGACCCCTTCCCATGAACCTTCTGGGCACTTCTTTGAGCACCCTCAAAAATAAATGGACAATAGGGGCCAGAGAGCTGGCGCTGTGGTAGAGCATTTGCCTTACACGTGGCTGAACTAAGACAGACCGCAGTTCTATCTTCCAGCGTCCCATATGGTCCCCCAAGCCAGGAGCGATTTCTGAGGGCATAGCCAGGAGTAATCCCTGAACGTCACCAGGTGTGGCCATTTTGAGACACACCTACTCAGATCTTACTCTTGGCTCTGAGCTCAGGCTCACTCCTGGTGGGCATTGAGGACCATATGGGTATTGTGGATTCAGTTCAGGTCAGCCATATGCAAGGCAAGGTCCCTATCTACTGAAATAAATCTCTAAACCCTTATTCTTATATTTTAAAATCCTTGATTAGACAAGCTCACACATTTTACAAAAAACAGAGATTTTTTATTCTCTTTTTTATTGTAAGAATTTATTCGAGATAAAATTGATTAACATATTTAGGTAAACTAACATAACATAATATAGTAACATAACATAACATAACATATAATATAATTAATATAATATAATAATACATGTAAGTCAGAGAACATTTCTGATTAAAACACAATTATTTTGTTCATAATGGCTTACATATCTTTCACAGTCATATTTTAGGTACATATTAACATTGAATCAGGGGAATACCCATCACCAAATTTGTCTCCCCCCATCCCAGTTCCCTTTCTGCAACCCATATACCCACCATCACCCCCCGGGCTCATAGAGTAGGTTGTCCCCTCTTTGTCTAACTTACTAATAGTGATCATATATCTGTATTTTGGTCCTGGTACCCTCCCTTGTTTCCCCCTCTATTTAAGAGGCGGAGCTAGATAAATTGAGTTATTTGGTTTTGCTTGAAGGAAAGAAAAGCAATAGATTGGGGTACAAAATAAGAAAAAATAAAGAAGTCAAATATGTTGAAAATGGGCAGAGCTTTTCTAGAGGCTTTCAACCTCAGTTTGAGAGAGGATGTGGAAAATGTAATTGAAACACCACAACAATACAGAAAAAAATATCAAATAAAATATCCAGTGAGTACTACAGCAATAAAGACAAGCACCACACAATACTCTCGGTTCTGAAATAAAATCATTCTGGAGTGCCAAAAGAAAGATAAAGATAAGATAAAATAAAATAAATAAAATAAAATGATATTGGAGACATCAAGTTCAATCTCTTCACCAAAATAGAGACGTCAAAATAATTAATCAATTGATAAATAAATCTGTAGAAAAATTATTGTTTTGTGCTTTTTTTTTTTCCTTTTCTTTTTCCCCCTGCATAGGCACAGTAACTATTGGGGATATTGTAGAGGGAATTCCCTTGGCCTAGGAGATACAGGGTTTCTCCACCCCTGAAGTATACTGTCATGGGATTAACTGTAGACTCTTTGCATGATCATTTAATCTCCCCTTGGTGCTTTCGTGGTGTATGGAAGACTTCTGCATCATCTTGGATGGTAACATCAGACCTCTGTATCTAGAGATCTTGGTGACTGTGCCACTCAAGGAATGGAGCTTATGGTGAAGTCTTTCTTTGTGGTTCTAGCAGTTATGCTTCTTCAGTGTCGTTTTAGTCCATCTTCTGTAGTTGGTGGTCTTGGTCATTATGTTGCTCCTAGTATAGAGCCTGGGATAAGGTCTTCCGTTGTTTTTCCAGAAGACCTGTTCAGTTGTGGTTGTCTCAGTCAGACCTCTGGAATTGGAGATCTTGTTTGTTGAACAGATCGTAGACCAAAAGCTAGGCTAGAGCTTTCTGTTGCTGTTGTTGTTGTTGTTGTTTGTCCCTGGATGCATACTGTCCAGTGCCCCTCAATCCCATCCCCGATATCCCCACCACACTATAACTCTTCACCCTCAGTTCTTAATCCAGTAGGCATCAAGACCGACTTCCTACCCCAACGAGCCAGTACCCACTACTCAAGTGAAGCGACACCCACTCAAACTCTCACCTCGTTCCCGGCAAGAAAGTACATAAAACACCCCGACTGACCCATGCAGTGTGGCCCTCCTAATCACCTCTCCCTAATGTGGACTGTGGCTTGATTCGGAACTAGGTCCAAAGGACCCCCACTGCAAGAACTCTACTCAAGTCCTCCCTGCCTGTACTCCACACCTCACAAGGAAATCTCAAAGACAATGGGAAGCCTATACTTTCATCATAAGTATAGACCTATGTAACACACCTCTTATCCTGTTTCTCCCCAAATATAAAGTGATCTCCTGTATCACTTTCTCCTTTTTTCTTTGTTTTGTTTCCTTTTTTCTTTTCTTTTTTATTCTTGTTAGTTTCTTTTGTTTTTTTTTTTTTGTTTGTTTGTTTTGTTTTAGTTTTTGTTATTTGATTTGATTTGTTTTTGCTTCTTTTGGGTCACTCCTGGCTCTATGCTTGGAGAATGCCCCTGGGGGGCACGGGGGACCACAGGGGATGCCGGGATCTGAGCCACCGTCCTGCTACAGGAAGGACAGATGCCTTGTCTCCATGCTATCTCTCCTGGCCCCACTTTATTCCTTTAATTACGTCTTTTATTTAATATTTTTTTAAAAGAAACTTTTTTTCCTGTAGATATGTGTGAGTATATATATTCTTAGTTTTTGTCAGGTGTCTGCTTTCTTTTCTCTCCACCCCAAAATCCACCAGCAATATAATGTAGCACCACTTCCTCCTGCAAAGACATATTAAACAAAGGGGAAAATGTACGTGTAAAAACAAGCTCTTATCTATTAGGGATAAGAACTCATACTTGTTTAAAACACAGGGACATCTCCTACCCTGAACGTATGTCATGTGGAAACAACTGAGGGTCCAGGGAACTAGACACCAACTGTCCAGCCTTGACTCCTGGATCCCAGACATAGAAACGACAGAGTTCTCACAACAGCTCCAGGAGCCAAATCCCCTCCAGGGCATTCACAAGGCTGCTCTGACGCCAACATGTGCCAGTTCTAAATTGATAACCTGACAATGAGGAAATGGGAACAACTTGATCTAAGAGCAAGTTGTCCTTCCTCATCAGCTAACAATAAGACAAAATCAGAAAGCATGTCACCCTTTGATCTGTGCAAAAGCCAAGATCGCTATATTCAGATGACTGGTTGTTACAACCAGGACTGGACAGTATGCATCCAGGGACCAACAACAACAACAACAACAACAACAACAACAGCAACAGAAAGCTCTAGCCTAGCTTTCGGTCTACAATCTGTTAAAAAATCAGAGATTTTAAAAGCTGTTTACTTTAAACATTCTTGTAGTTAAGGAACATGCCTTTGGCATTGTAAATTATTTTCTACCTGTAAGAGGTAAGAGCACTGTTATTTCATATACAAATCTATGGACTATCATTTTCTTCAGATAGATGATTATTTGAGAATTTCTTTATACTTGATACTTGATAATGTCTTCATTATCATTCTTAAAAGATGTATTTTCATGTTGTTGATTTCCTTTTTAATTTGGTTTTGAGCTTTAGGTTAGCTAAGATTAGCTGTACAGAACTCTAAAGTTGTTCAATCAAAGTCTGAAACACATCATCTCACTAATGTGAAAAGAGAGGAAATAATATTTGAAATAAGAACTGTATGAAGAATTTCCAATATATGATTCTCTGGCTATGCATCATCAGAGTGCATATTGGAAATATCTTTAAAAGCACTGAAGTAAAACAAAATGCACTGTTATTAGCTAATTTTGTCATCATCAAGAAAATACTTGAAATATGACTTCCTGGCACTCTTGTCAATAACTGTATGAAATGCTGATCATAATATTCAAACCAGAACATTTTAAGGCACTGCTGAGCAAAATGTTATCTCTGGGGTGCATAGAATTTACATGAATGAAGAAAAGCTGCAGTCATTAAAATAATAACATGGATTCTTTATTTGCATTCAAATTGATGGCATTTTCCCAGAGTCTTAAATATTGATAATAAATCAATTTTATTAAAATTTCTCAACATCCATCTAAAGTACATATGTTCATAGTACTCTCTAAATTCTGGGAGTATGAAATTAATGATAATTTGGCTATATGAAAATCAGAAAAATAGATGAAAATTTTACATTATTTTTAAAATTTCCTTTATATGAAACTATTAAAGTTGGTAACTGGAGATGCCAAGGTTGCAGGATTATAATCTATCACACTCAAATCAATAGACTAACTTCAGATTGTTTATTGAAAGTGATATTTAAAACTTAACCATAATATTAGCTAATGACAAAGCTTCTGATACAGATACATCGTCAGTCACTAAAATATTTGTATTTGAATAGATCAGGATCATTAAAGTTTATACTTGACAAATATTTTTTCAAAACATGTGTTTTCAATATTTTGAACAATGTGCAGAGTATATGCTAGTCATATTTCTTAAAGAATTTATAATAGTTCAACAGCACTTTGAGACAAATATATAAGAAACTGGTTGCTACCACATCTAAGATCACTTACATTTAATTAAAACATGAAGGATAAAAAATAACATAAAGAATATATTTTCTTCTCTTTCTCTCTTCCTTTCTTTTTTCTTTCTTTCTTTCTCTTTCTTTCTTTCTCTTTCTTTTCTTCTTTCTTCTTCCTTTACTTCTCTTCTTTCTTTCTTTCTTTCTTTCTTTCTTTCTTTCTTTCTTTCTTTCTTTCTTTCTTTCTTTCTTTCTTTCTTTCTTTCTTTCTTTCTTTCTTTCTTTCTTTCTTTCTTTCTTTCTTTCTTTCTTTCTTTCTTCCCTCCTTCCTTCCCTCCCTCCCTCCCTCCTCCCTTCCCTCCTTCCCTCCCTCCCTCCTTCCTTCCTTCCCTCCCTCCCTCCTCCCTTCCCTCCTTCCCTCCCTCCCTCCCTCCCTCCTTACTTCCTTCCCTCCCTCCCTCCTCCCTTCCTTCCTTCCCTCCCTCCTTTCCTCCCTCCCTCCTTCCTTCCTTCCCTCCCTCCCTCCCTCCCTCCGTCCTTCCTTCCCTCCCTCCCTCCTCCCTCCCTCCTTACTTCCTTCCCTCCCTCCCTCCCTCCTTCCTTCCCTCCCTCCTTCCTTCCTTCCCTCCCTCCTTCCCTCCCTCCTTCCCTCTTTCCATTCCTCCCTCCCTCCCTCCTTCCTTCCCTCCCTCCCTCCCTCCTTACTTCCTTCCCTCCCTCCCTCCCTCCTTCCTTCCCTCCCTCCTTCCTTCCCTCCCTCCTTCCCTCCCTCCCTCCTTCCTTCCCTCCCTCCTTCCCTCCCTCCCCTCCCTCCTTTCCCTCCTTCCCTCCCTCCTTCCTTCCCTCCCTCCCTCCCTCCTTACTTCCTTCCCTCCCTCCCTCCCTCCTTCCTTCCCTCCCTCCTTCCTTCCCTCCCTCCTTCC
Source organism: Suncus etruscus (assembly GCF_024139225.1). Lineage (NCBI taxonomy): Eukaryota > Metazoa > Chordata > Mammalia > Eulipotyphla > Soricidae > Suncus > Suncus etruscus. The sequence continues at coordinate 59,022,446 of NC_064861.1, read as the reverse complement.
CTCCCTCCCTCCTTCCTTCCCTCCCTCCTTCCCTCCCTCCCTCCCTCCTTCCTTCCCTCCCTCCCTCCCTCCTTCCTTCCCTCCCTCCCTCCCTCCTTACTTCCTTCCCTCCCTCCCTCCTTCCTTCCCTCCCTCCCTCCCTCCTTACTTCCCTCCCTCCCTCCTTCCTTCCCTCCCTCCCTCCCTCCCTCCCTCCTTCCTTCCCTCCCTCCTTCTCTCCCTCCCTCCCTCCCTCCTTCCCTCCCTCCCTCCCTCCCTCCTTCCTTCCCTCCCTCCCTCCCTCCCTCCTTCCCTCCCTCCCTCCCTCCCTCCTTCCCTCCCTCCCTCCCTCCCTCCTTCCCTCCCTCCCTCCCTCCCTCCTTCCTTCCCTTCCTCCCTCCATCCTTCCTTCCTTCCCTCCCTCCTTCCCTCCCTCCTTCCCTCCCTCCCTCTCTCCTTCCCTCCCTCCTTCCCTCCTTTCCTCCCTCCCTCCTTCCTTCCTTCCCTACCTCCCTCCCTCCGTCCTTCCTTCCCTCCCTCCCTCCTCCCTTCCTTCCTTCCCTCCCTCCTTCCCTCCCTCCCTCCTTCCTTTCTTCCCTCCTTCCCTCCCTCCCTCCCTTCCCTCCCTCCTTCCCTCCCTCTTTCCTTCCTTCCCTCCCTCCTTCTCTCCCTCCTTTCCTCCCTCCTTCCCTCTCTCCTTCCCTCCCTCCTTCCTTCCTTTTTTTTGGCGGGGGGACACAACAGTGATGATTAGGGATTACTCCTGGCTATGTGCTCAGAAATCACTCCTAATAGGGGTGGCCATATGGGGCACTAGGGAACAAACCCAGGTCCATCCTGTGTCAGTAGCATGCAAGGCACGCCTACCACTGTGCTGTCACTTCGGTCCCAGGATAAAATTTCAATTCTTGTGAATTATTAAAATTAAAAACATTATTCTAGATACCATTTAGGTGTAAAATAGGGAAAATAATATTTCAAAAAAGAAACTTCCCTTTGTAGGTATGAACAGTGAATAAATATATATTGCAGCAAAGCCTAGAATTTAGTAACTTCATAAATGTTAACTGTTGTTTTAGAACTGTATCATTCCCAATAATTAAAAAATTATCTGGGGCCGGAGAGGTGAAGCTAGAGGTAAGGTGTCTGCCTTGCAAGCGCTAGTGTAGGACGGACCGCGGTTCGATCCCCCGGTGTCCCATATGGTCCCCTCAAGCCAGGAGCGATTTCTTAGTGTTTAGCCAGGAGTAACCCCTGAGTGTCAAACGGGTGTGGCCCACAAACCAAAAAAAAAAAAAAAAAAAACCTTCTAAATGTAAGTTTTTCAGTTTTAAAAAATAATATTTATTTAAGGAATCATGTTGAACTCCTGGCTGACAGTCAATTTATTAGTTTGTGTTTATATGTTTGCATGTTGAAATGTCAATGAAAAATAATCTCTTCACTAACATCCAAGGTTATTCAGTTTTGTATATTGGAATTTAATAGGAACTGAATGTGAACCATCTGAAACAACAATATTTAGTCAGGAAAATGAGTGATAAAGGGTACTGAAGGTACATTTCAGGGTCAAGAAAGAATTTTTAGACAAATTGGTCAATACTATTAATTAAAATAAATGAAAATGTCTTAAAAGTTTAGAGAAAAAATATTTTGTAAAATGATAATGACTCCAAATTTTACATTGATTGAATGGGTTTCCTTAAAAAGCTGGGACTGGAGAGATAGCATGGAGGTAAGGCATTTGCCTTTCATGCAGAAGGACGGTGGTTCAAATCCCAGCATCCCATATGGTCCCCCGTGACTGCCAGGGGCGATTTCTGAGCATAGAGCCAGGAGTAACCCCTGAGCACTGCTGGGTGTGACCCAAAAACAAAAACAAAACAAACAAACAAAAAAGAATCAAAAGCTGAGATAGAGTTTTCCAGCAGGAAATGTAGTAAGTATACCCTTAGCATATCCATTTATGGTGGCGGAAGGTCACTATAGCACGATGGAGAGAGAATATGAGCTGTGATTCATTTGCAAGAAAGCTAAGCCATCCCCACAGCTGATATGGTCTTTGAGAGTTGGTTCACTTTAAGGCAAGTAGAAAGGGTCCTTGCTATTATCACATTCAAAGGAAACATCAGAAGGCAACACTCTTGAGGGCATTTGTAAGGGAGACACCATCATAGCAGTTGGCAGAAAAACTCAACTTTAGGAAACCAGTACTGATGATAATAGATGAATTTTATTAACATTTTTCAACATCCATCTAAACTACATATGTTAATAGTACTCTTTAAATTCTGGGAGTATAAAATTAATTATAATTCATTTTACTGCCTCCCCCCAAACCAATTCTGAAGCTTTATTTAATTGCCCTGTATTTTGAAGAAAGCAGGATTCTGTAGCCAAAAGTCAGGGAAAGAGTTGGAGAGATAAATCATCTCCAAAATATCCTCTTAAGGAATCTTTCAGAGTGTAGAGATGGAGAATATAATCTACAAATGGTCAGAGTTCCAAAATTTTCTTTTGGAATATAGACCTGCACAATGATATTGGTATTATGAGTGGAATTTGTCAATGAAGATGTATTAATTAAACCGCTTTGAATTACATTGCTTATGTGCACAGCTGTTTCCAATTACGTGATTACAGCTTACAAAGCCAACAATAGAAATTATGTTGTTGTTGTTGGTTTTTTTTATCATCCATGGGAGAAAGCAACACTGTATTACTATAACAACAACAACAACAAAAAAATAAGCCCTACAAGAGCATGAAATACAGAATGAATACTACAGATTCTAGCCATTGAGGGAATGCATGCCAAAATATGCCCTCTAGCATGGCATGAAGTTTATTCTAAATGATATGATTTGTCTCAGAGGTATTTTCGACAAGAAGATATTTAAATTAACAACAGGCCTGATTTAGAAGCATTCAGTTAGAGGAGATCTAAAACAACAAATGTATTGCTTCACTTTATTAGCCCACAAATTCCAAGTTAGCTATCTCCAAATCACCAAAAAAAAAATCCCACAAAAAGAGATCAGAGATGCAATGTCACCATTGCTTTCAATATTTTTTCTGTCCTATAGAGTTAGAACCAATGAAAATAACTCTTTGGTCAATGTGGTTAGGAGAATTCAGGACTTAGCTGTCAGTCTCTGGGTTTGACTGATATTTTGCCACTCATTCACTTTGATTTTCAACTTTGTTAAGGTGGTTGACAACATACATCAAAGAAACTCATTGTGACAATGAAATATTTTAGACAAATTCATAGCAGTTATGTAGTTTCAGTCAACTAATTAATTAATTACCATTTATTGAACATCTCTACTATGTCAGAATGGTCTAATTACTTATATGTATTTGCTAATTAAATTCACAAGTCAAATTCATGCCGTGAATGCAATTATTATCTCCATATTGTAGCTCAAGAACTAAAGCTTAGATCATAGAAATTTCCCAAGGTGACTTTGCTACTTAGTGGTAAATCAGCATTATCAATTAGTTATAATTATAATTATAGTGACAAATAGTAAATTTCAGTGCATTGATTATGACATCACTAATATTACACCTCCACTATTACTGATAGTACTATTGCATAGTAGGAAGACATATTTACTTAGCCAAATATTATGTCTACTTCTGGTTAAAACCTTGCTTCATATGATGAGGTTTAATTGGAAATCACAGCTTCTAGTTTATGATACTATCAGTTAAATTTATTTTTATATTTAGTAAATTACTTGCATTGTTCAAAGTCACTTTTCTGAAGAATTAGCACAGGGGTAAGAGTGACTGTAAAGCATATAACATATGACTACCTTACTACATGCCTCCTAAGCTTTGCTGGGTATAACCTTGGAGACCCCTAAGGTTTGATGACATGACCCTGGTGGTCTATGATGCTGCAGGGTCAAAACAACAAAAGACCTTTGGTCTTAGTTTTTAATCATTGGTCAGTTAGTCAAGAATTACAGGGAGTCACCCCAGAGTCCCTGAATACTATAGAGGAATCTTTTAGTCTCCAAAATTATGAGTATTTTACACATGGTTAAGTATTACTCTAATTTAGATACAAAAAGTCTAACCTATTTACAAAAGAAAGGACTTGATTGCAAATTTTGAAATAGGTTGATTGGAATGAGACCTTCAGTCTGATCTTTTTTTGTTACGTTAGAAAAAATATAAATTTAAAAATTAGAAAATAACTGTCAAAAATTTAAGCCTCTCTCACTTTGTATGTTTTTCTTTTTCTTTCTGTCTTTCTTTAAGTTTGACAAATAACTTGATAGATTTTTACCTTATTGGGAGAAAGTATTGGGATAGAGGTTTTATTAAGTAAGCCTTTCACTTTGAGAACCCTGAGAGCTACCTTACTGTTGAGTTGTCAGTGCAGTCACATCAAAGAAATCACTGTGAAATTTAAAATACCGAATCAAATTTGAGGCACAAGGACATTCACTTCAAGAAGCATACATGTGCCATGTATAGAATTCTCATAGAACTATTTATGGCAAACAAAATTAATTCTTAAAGCTTTAGTCATTACAACAGGTAAGGTGCTTACTCTGCATATGGCTGACTAGATTCAATCTATGAATCTATGACACGGCATACAGTCCCTCCAGTCTCATCAATATTGACCCCTGAGCACAGAGCTAAGGGTAAGCCATGACAACTATCAGCCGGGGTCTATAAAACAAAGCAAAGCAAAGCAAAACAAAACAAAACAAAAAGAAGAGAAAAGATAATCAACTCACTACAATGGTAAAAGATTTTCTCAATCAAAAGAACCAAGTTGGAGCCAAAGCGATAGAGAGCACAGCGGTAAGGCGTGTTTGCCTTGCACACAGCTAACACAGGGCAGAACCTGGTTCGAATTCCAGCATAGGTTCTCCCAGCCTGCCAGGAACGACTTCTGAAAGCAGAGCCAGGAGTAAATTCTGAGCGCTGCCGGGTGTTACCCCAAAACAAAAACAAAACAAAACAAAACAAAAAACACAAAGGAACAAAGTTGAGAAAGTATCTGTGGGCATTTCATCAGACCATGTTATTCCATTTCAGTTCAGAAGTTGATTTGCAGATACAAATTAACTGAGTTTGACTATGTATGCAAGAATATAGTTTTAACACATAGGTAAGAGGAAAGTGAAAATAGTTTGGAAAATGAATTTAACTCATTAGAAAGGTCATTCAGTTTGGAAATAGGAGTTTCTATTTTGATCTTTTTGTTACTAGAGGTCAGTTTCTGGAAATTAAGTTATCTTCGTGACTTGGACTGACATTGTATTTGCCTCAAAATCCAGATGTTGGGATGTGGTAGTTTTTAGAAGTAGAATATTTTGGAAGATATGCATGTCATGATTGAGGGCTCACATTAATGAGTTTAATTCCTTGCAAGAAGGAAGTGTATTTTTCTCTTGTTCCCCTTTTTAACCATATAAGCCTACAGAAATATGAAAAATAAATGAATGCTTGTTAAATTACCATATCTGTGAGAATTTCTTATGGCAGCCAGAGCTAAAACAATGGGACAAATTACAAATAAATATATATTTTTAATTTAAAGCATTGTGATTTGCAAAGTTATTCATAGTTATTTGAGTATTAGACATAAAATGTTTCAGTACCAATCCTACCACCACTGTTAACCTCTCTCCACCAATTCAGAATCCATTTTTTTCATTATGTAAATTTTATGTAAAGCAGCTATTTCATTTATCTGTCACTACATGAACTTCTCAAAAAGTGAACTTTAACGACACTTTCAGATCCTGCATGTGAGTTATTCTAAATACTTTGTAAAGATTTGATACAGTAATTTGAAGATTTTGCTGAACCTTATAGTCTTCATGTCCTAATTTCAAAATTTTCTACATTCACCTATTTGGTATTCTTTGTTTACTATTCCTTTTATTGTTGAATAATCATGCTTCGTAAAATAAAATTCATTCGGGCCCGGAGAGATAGCACAGTGGTGTTTGCCTTGCAAGCAGCTAATCCAGGACCTAAGGTGGTTGGTTCGAGTCCCATGTGGTCCCCCGTGCCTGCCAGGAGCTATTTCTGAGCAGACAGCCAGGAGTAACCCCTGAGCAATGTCGGGTGTGGCCCCAAAACCAAAAAAAATTAAAATAAAATAAAAATAAAATAAAATTCATTCAAAGTTATAAATAGAACACAATAAAATTTGACAAAAATAGAAATGTAATGACAAAACCACAAACTCAATAAGAACAAAGTCATATTTGGAACCCCAGCCAAATTACTTACTTAGGGATATAAACTCAAAGTTTATTTCTTTTCTTAATAAAGTATTTGCAAATATTGAAGTAGTTAAAGACTAGTTTTCAACATATTAAAAATTTCTCATTGAGAATTGTTGGAAAATTTAAAGATTAAATGACAAATTTTTTCACAGGGAGTTAAAATCCATTTTATGTTCGGTGTGAAAAACCAAAGCCCAGATAATATGCACACCAAGTGTTAGAAATTCTACTTTCCCTTATCCAGCAGATAATTTCCAAGTGTTCTGCCAGGCGAAGGGAATAAACTCACTTAAATCAGAGCTGAGTTGTGCCTTCAAGGACTTTGAGCATTATGAAATAAGAAAGAAGAAACATGTTCTTAAAAAAATATAGAGGAAAAGTAAAAATGCCAGCAAGTCAAATTCATAATAAACCAAATAGTTTTCTTTGTATGTAGTAGGGATGGGGAGCTATTTTTATGCCAATGGCCATTGGGTATTATTTTTATATCATTATTGGCCATACAATAGAGGTAGATGGGCCAAAGGCAGCCAATAAGAAGCTTACAGATCTGCCAGGAGAATCAAGGCAGTGGGCAATGTTCTATATCTACCTATTAAATACTGATTATATTATTGTATTACTATTAATATACTAACAGCTATAACTTTGACACAGAAAGTTGACTTGAAGTAATTTCCTAGATATGATATGTTACTTTTTAGTGCTCTGTAAAGAAAGGAGAATGATAGAGGAAATGTTGAGAAATTATTTGGATGAAATTTTAGATTAGTTAACATATAAGAATGGTAGTTTAGATAAAGTGAAAAATGTAAATTTAAGAGAAATTTGTGGTAAAAATTAATAGTACTCAAAAATGAGCAGAATGCCCAAACTGGAAAGATTGAAGAATGACAAATTACATCAATTATATAGATGTGTGTTTCTAAGAAAAAGTTGATGGAGAAAAAGAATTAAAGGCACTCTTTCACTTGAAAGTCATTAATAAAAACAAGCTAACAAAACTAGAGTATTAACACAGTGTATTAGTCTTTAGCAGACTTCATGTGAGGATGGAAGAAGATTTAAAAACAATATTGTCTCAAAATCTAAATATCATCATAAATTAAAAATTTGGGGACTTTGAAAAAGGTGAGTTCTTTCTTCCTTTTACTCTAATGTGTGTTTGTGCGCTGCTAGAAACATGGAATATATCAAACTTATTTATTTTAATACAATTGTTGGTGATCTCAATGTTTCCAATAGTACTTAAAATGTCTAAATTTTCTACAAATTATAACTATACATAATCAATCTTGCATACTCTTAATTTAATTTAATAAAACTGAATGAATACCAATTTCTAAAATAATTTATAATGCTATGCACTTTAGCCTTACTTTGAAACTGCAAATACTTTTCTTTCTAATATATTTGCAAACACTATAAAAATTTCTCTAAAAAAGTCAAAGTTGGGGTATTTGGAAGTGCTTTGTTCAGGTGTTTTACTACCATTTATATAGTGTGGTTGGATAATATTTATTTTGATTTTAGGTATAAATAAATCTGATCTTGCACTCTCCATGGCCCATAAAACTTCTGAACACAGAATAAAGGAAAAAGTCATTCATCAAGCTACCTAGGGAAAGAGAAAGAGATTGCCAAATTATATCTCCAGTTTATGCCAGTATTGGCTGTCTAAACTATGAACTTCTGATTATGTTGCTGTTTTTTGCACTTAGAGGCTATTTTTATATTAATAACCTGCAAATATTTAAAATATACTTTATATCAAGGACTCTGTAGAGAATAGAAACAAGAAAAATTAATACAAACAGCATTTTTAAAAATAAGTAATGTGTTTTTCTTTTTCTGATAACAGATGTGTTCCTCTCTTCTCTGAATAAAGGCACATTTTTTGCCTTAGCACAATTATTACATAGCAGATTCAATAATTAACTCCATATTGCCCTAATGTGTGTAACAAAGGAAAAGAATACAAGATTAAATTATAGGTTTTCTCTAGATGTTCATTTTTATTAATCTTTTAGGAACGTGACCTCAGTACTTGTGCCATTGAATAATTAGATAATATGTGGTGACAACCAAAGAAACCAGGTGTGAAAATGCCCAGAAAATTTTATCACTTATTAACATTGATATAGGCAACATTAATATAAGACACTCTTAGTAATGGTGATTATTATAATCAAAACAGTTAAAAGAGACCATTTATTTTATGTGTCAACTTGACTGAATCACAGTTATTTCATTACCATTATTTTGGGCCTACCTATGGAGAAGTGTTTAGGTGAGATTAACATTTGAATCAATAAACTGAGAAAAGCAGAATAAAGAGAATTTTTCTCTGAAATACAGTGGGCTTGTTTAATTAGCTAAAGTCTTAGATACAACAGAAAGTCTGATTTTCCCTCATGATAGAGTAGCTCTGCCTCCTTGACTTGCTCTGAGTTGTGACCAAGGATTTTGTCATTTCCCCCCATCCCTTATTTTCAGACTCAGACTGAAACATTGGGTCTTCTAGATCTTGAGTCTGTTAATTATCAGATTAGCATTCATATTTCTGACACTGAGCATGCTCTTAGCTCACTATATTTCCAGTGTGTAATGTAGATATTGTGATTTCTCAGTCTCCATAATCAAATCATGAACTCCTTAAAATAATTTGCTTCAAATATATTATTAATTTTTCCTTTGGAGAATACTGATTAAAGCATATTTTATAAGCACTCAATAAAACACATTATTAATGTTTATTTATTGAACTTAAATAATAAGGTATATAAATATTTTCAAATTCTTAGAGGATAAATTTACAATACAGAGTTAAAGTGGGGGTAAGGGACAAGAGGAACTCAAAGAGAGTGGTAGAAGATTATTGGTATTTTGGAGGTAGTGAGGAACAGAATATGCCTAAAGGGACCGGAGATAGCATGGAGGCAGGGCATTTTCCTTGCATGCAGAAGGACAGTGGTTCAAATCCTGTCATCCCATATGGTCCCCCAAGCCTGCCAGGAGCGATTTCTGAGTGTAGAGCCAGGAGTAACCCCTGAGCACTGCCAGGTGTGACCCAAAAACCAAAAACAACAACAACAACAACAAAAAGACATATGCCTAAAGCATAAATTTAAAGTTAATTTTCCATGTTTATTCAGTGACAAATAATAATGTATTTCAATCCACATAGTTTACATATAGTCTATGGTGTATTAAACATATACAAGGTGCAGGAAAGATAGTGAAAAGGGCATGGTATTTGCCTGGCACATGGCCAAAGTGAGTTAATCCCTAGCACCCATATCATACATACTTTAGGTTGATCCAGGAGTGATCACTAAGTGCAGAGCCAGGAGTTAGTCCTGAACAATACCAGGCATGGTCCAACACAACAACAATACCAAATGACTCAAATAATGCAGTTTTTAATCTTTTAATACTTTTCTATACATATTAGATATATAAACATGATATTTATTTGTAAGTTTTACTATACTGTGACAAACATTCTTTTAAAGAGGTGAAAAGAATAAATATATATATATACAGTAAATATAGTGACTTACTGTTTTCCAGTGTGTAAACAGAAAAACATTTAAAATATAAAACATATAATATATAAAAGATATGTCATATTTCTATATAAACATGTTAGAAACCACAGATTTAAATATACATATTTTAACTACACATATGTAGTTACACATAAGTACATCTACTTAAATATGAAAGATTTAGGCATTGAGTACTAAAGTTTGCTTGTATATTATGCCCTACAATGTAAGCTACATTCTGTTCTAGCTTTCAAACTAGATGCTTGAATTATAAATTCAAACTGTTTCACATTATAAATTCTAAGATTCATTTGAATATTATTTGATCATATTCTGGATATAGACAAGAACTTTGATAAACACACAACGTATACACACATTAACAGAAACATCATGTTTAATACAGACGAGTGATCATCTCAAGTTAGGCACTAACATGCAAGTGGATTAGATGCTAAATAAATGTTATTCCTAAGAAACTCTTAGTATGGACTCTAGTTGAAGTATTGTCCAATGATACAACCCATTCTAACTATGTACAGAGCTCCCTAAACTTTAAGTCCAATACATTCCAAATGTTTTCCTGCATCACTCTTCCTTCTTTGCAGAATACCAGAGCAATTTATCTAATCTGGAAAGTGGTCTGATCTGCTCATTTATCAGGTTAATAATATCTTCCATTTCTATTCTATAGCTTTTTGTTTCAGTATAAATCAATCCGAAACTTCAAAAGCTGTCTTATAAGACATTCCTGAGAAGTAAGATAAGAGTTGATTTGTTCTCTAATCAACTACAGTTCACTATGTTCCACTTTGTTCTCCAGTGAGTCTAAACTTCATTCATTCTTTGAAAGTCACTCCCATACTCTTACCTAACCCACTCACATTGTCTTTCATAACGCACTATCCATATACAATTCATTCCCTGCCAACTAGTCTTGTATTTGGTGCAAAGTTACCAATTCACTTAAGCTGTGTGAGTTTACACTGCATTGTCCGATAGTGCTCATGTTTCTTTTCATCATGTATATTACTGTAATTCATATATCCCTTCCAACATAGTGAACAGCCCATTTTCTTAGCTATCTCCATAATTGATCCTTGAGGGCAAATAGGCAGATTCATCATTGTAAATTTGTGCTTTATCACAGGTTCTGAGCATAGAAGTGGCACAATAAGTATTTGTGGAAGGAAGACAAAATGAGTTTTGCTGTAGGGAACAATTATAAGGAACAGGCTTAGACCAATATTTCTTCTCCCGTTCCCATCCCTGTTCCCTGACATCTCACTGTACTCTGCATATATAACCCTTCCTTTTCTTTGCCATACTAACCTTACTGATTAACTATTGCTAATAGGTTTGGAGGTGGAGGGAGGGGCAAAACAGAGGAGAAAAACAAAAAAGTGAAGGAGAAAAGTTTTGACCTACTCCTCAGGAAGTATCATGTACCAAACATTCTAACTGTTGCCCCATTTGTTGGGTCCCGTTTACTCCTTTGTTGGTTGTTTGTGTATTTGCAAAGAGCTCCCAGAATGAGAAATTGATTCCCATCCTCTTGTTCCCTTTTGGGGGAGATCTTGGTAATATTTATCCGCAGCAAATAATCCACGCAGACAGGTGGGTTAAGGGGTAAAAGGTTGGGCCAAGAGAGTCCTTTTTCAGCCTGCTGCTAGTTCCAAAACACATCTAGAGCCAGCCAGCCAACTCTAGCAAAAGACCCTGAACACCTCGCTCCTAAACTATTTATTTTGCTCTCAACAATGCCCCTTACCCTGGAAGGTCAAGGTGGGACAACAGGCAAAGAATAATCTTATGGAAATATTTTCATATACAACATCTACCAACAACTTTTTCAGCATATATTATTATATTCTTATTATATCCTTATGTAAGCAGTTTGTGAGAATCTCATTTTACAGAAAAGGAAATTGAGGCACAGAAAGAAGCACATAGAGGATATATGAGTGCACCCACCTTCTATCCAAAACATCCATTCCCCAAGTTTCATTGAGAAACAACTGTCATTTTTTGTTGGTGGTTTTTTGTTTGGTTTTCTTTTGGGGCTATACTTGTGATGCTCAGTGTTACTCCTAGCTATGCGCTCAGAAATTTCTCCTGGCTTTGGGGACCATATGGGACACTGGGGATCGAACTGCAGTCCAGCCTGGGTCAGCCGCATGCAAGGCAAATGCCCTACTGCCTGCGCCACAGCTTGGCCCCAAGGTGCACACTTTTTAGTAAGCCTCATAGGCTCCTACTCTATACATTAAAACAATGCTTTTTAATGAGTGTATATAAAACCTCGTTGTTTTGTTTTTGTTGTTTCTGGGTTATACATAGTGCTCATAGCCTCCTACTCTGTACATAAAACAATGCTTTTTTATTGGGTCTATATAAAACCCTCCTACGTTTTTTTGTTTTTGTTTTTTTGTCCATTCATGGTGCTCAGTTGTTAACTCATGGCTTCACTCAGAAATCACTCCTGGCAGGCTCATGGAACCATATGGGATGCTGGTAATTGAACCAGGGTCGGCCACATGCAAGGCAAACATTCTATCTGCTGTGGCCCCAACATATAAAATTCTTAAGTAAAGTTAAGGGCTGGAGAGATAGTCAGCTGCAAGGTGTTTGCGTTACATGTGGCAGAACTGGGATGGGCTCGAGTTTGATTCCCGGCATCCCATATGGTTCCTGAGCTTGCAAGGAGCAATTTCTGAGTGCCTAGTGTGGCCCCCAAACAAAACAAAACAAAACAAAACAAAACAAAACAAAACAAAAAAACAAAGTTGGGTTCCTCGTGGATACTCAAGACCTGGTAGATGACATTTCATGGTGTAGACTCCTTTTACAGTTCTCATTAATAGATTACTTAGGTTTCTTTACTAAAAATTATGATTGTTTTAAGAAGGTACTATATGCAATTTAACCCAGGAAGCCTTTTTTCAGCAAAGTTTACCCTAACCAATGATGTTGTGATTAGGAATTAAAAAACCTTCTCATCTGACCTGCCGACTTTATATTTTTAAGTGCTTTGACCCATTCCACTTGGGTCAGCCAGACTGTGACAACTGTGATTGAGGAGAACTTTTCCTGGGACCATGAAGAAAAACCTTGGAGTTAGCCAACTTAATATACTTGGAACCGACACTTGGTCTTATGGCAGGATGCTTTATGAGTAAGTATACCCTGTTTTTATGCCTAAGGTTATTTTTTTTTCTATTTTCCACAACTTTTTCTGAGCCTATGCAAAATCCTGCCATCCTGTTTTAATCTTTTAGATATGGAATCATGCCTTCTTCATAAAACTGTGGGACATGAATTACTTTGTTTTACCTCTTTTTACTGTATTTTTCTATAAAATTAAGAAAGAAGGAAAAAATAAAGAACGCATGGGAGCTAGGACCAAATGGTCTCATTTATATTGGTGGAAATAAAAAACAGAACAAAATAGCCAATCCAAGATCAACAACAATAGAATCATGAGACCCAAACCATAACAATCTATACTTAAAAAGTGCCTGTTTTACTTGCAGACCAGGGGGCAAATGATGGTAGTGTACGATGCAATCTGGGAACATTGGTGGAAGGAGTTCGACACAGGTGATGGGATTGGCCCTGTTTCACTGTATGCCTGAAATCCAATTATGAAGGACCTTGTAAAAGGGTTTAATGGGTTTCAATAAAATAACATATAAAAAAGGTAAAGTTGAGTTTTTTAGTCTATAAAGTCAGAACTCAATGATCAGTGACATATCACCAGATACAGGTCTAGAATGCTAAACATATCTTGTTTTTCCCTGACACTATCCTCATTTATCATGTTCTAGTATGATTTTCAGTGATTTTTTTTCTATTCTAGTAGAAGTGGGTTGACATGGGAATGAAAGAAAATCAAATTTTTTCAGGATTCCATCACTGTAGGGTAAGTTGGGCAAGACAATTCAAAACAAAGAAAACCTCTGGTTCCATGATAGCCTTTCCAAACATAGGTTCTCCTTTGCTGCAAATCTTCTGACTCTCTTTTATCTAAAGTGTAGTGTTTCCTAAACATCTTTAGGTACTTCTTCCTATCATAGTCCATTACACCTCTAGCTGCTGAGATATGAAAACTGTTGTTAATGCTTTTGGTGCCCTCTCCAAGAGCTGCATTGATTTTAGGTCCTTCACAGAAACTCCTTTATCAGATACTGGGTGGGAATAGAGCTTACCCATTCATTTATTACAAATGCTATTTCTGTGTGCTACAAAATTGATGTTCACTCCCCTGAGTCCTGCAGAGTCTAGTACTATACATATTATAGTTCGTGGTACACATTAAATTTTCATTGAATGAGTATAAGAATCTTTGCAACTTTCTAAGTCTCATTAGGAGTTAACAATTGATTAGCCCTCTTAAGATTCCTTTAATCCACATGCCCTTCTCTTCTGTGAATTCATTTTTTTCTACATGCTTGCGTTGTCTTCTTTTTGAGTTAAACTTGAGTTAAAATAATTTTATACCAATTTTATGCTCTCCCCTTACAAAGAAAATTACTAGATCTTCAAGTCTCCCAATAAAATTCTGTTCTCAACTCAGATAGCTTGTTAGCTATACAAATATTATATTCTCAATGAGCCTCTTTACTTTTCGAATTTTAGTATTACTGGCCCTACATCTTTAATATTTTTAGTAGAAGAGAGAAAAGAGTGTTTCTCAATATTTTTTGAATGAAGAGATATTCTAAATTTTACCAAGCTCAAGATAAGTCAGTGATTAAGCCACCTGAAACCCAGTAGTTAGAAAAAGGTATCTGAGATGTCAAACTTTAAAGTGTTCATTCAGGATCTCAATTTGCTAAAAAAAAAAAAAAAAAAAAAAAAAAAAAAAAAAAATTGCCATCTTCGGAAAAATGGCACAATCACTAGTCTTTCTACAATTAACACTTGGCTAGATAAAGAAGTTTTTTCCTCTTCCTCTTCTGATTTCTCCTTTTTTATTTTCTCTCCTCATTTTTATTCTTCTACAGAGGATATATCATAAATAGATAGAGGTAGAGCAGGAACTTGACATTTGAATCTCAAAGAGTAATTAGTTTCACAATTTCTTAGGGTCTGTCATATAACCTCTTATGGCTTTTATCTCTTTATTCCTAAAGTGGAAATAGTAATATTGCCTTCATGTAATGTCTTAAAAGGTTGTTTAAGAGTTCAAAGTATTTTACTCTGAATTTTTATGTTTTCTTAAATAATTTGTTGCTTTTTTAAATATATTGATATGTATTTATGTAGATGTCCAATATTTTTGCCTATCTATACCTAAGTTCCCAAAGAACTCCCAATTTATATTCATTTATTAGTTATATAATGACAAGCTACTGTACTTTTGTTATAGCCTCTGGGTACATGTTTTTATTTCACCAAATTTATGAACCACTCTAGTGTAATGCATGAATTACTTCTTTAACTCAAAGTAAATTTAATTGACTTACTCATTTAAATACAAATAGAGGGCACTTTTATTAGTATTGGATTACAGAATTGTAAAATTATGGTTTTAAAATACAGCTGTTTCTTAGATGCACTGGTGAATAAACAAAACATTAAGAAAATAGCAATCCTTTCTCTTCTTTGCCATATACCTACTATGAGTCTTTTTTAAATATCTCCTTTGCCATGTTAAATGATGAAGTTTCATATTCCCCACCAAATTATATCAGAGGTTTCATTTCAACTGGATTAGGAAAAATTCCATTCAATAGAACTTTTTTTTTTCATTGTTTTTGGGCCACAGTAGTGATCTCAGGGTTTAATCCTAGTTCACACTCATGAATCACTCCATTGCTTAGGAGATAATATAGGGTTCTGGGGATCAAACCCAGGACAGCTGCATTCAAGGCAAGTGCTTTTTCTACTGTACTATTTATCTGGCCAAATGATGTTACCTAACTTTTGCTAGTATGATTTCATATAAACCCCACAGAGAAAATTTATAATTCACTGAGACTGTGTGCCTTTGCATACAAATATGACAAGAATGCATTACAACATTCCTGTATATTCTATGAACCTAAACTGAGTTTTTGTGATTGAAATGCCCCGTTTTGATGTTCTGGGACTAACCTGCCTTCTCCATCTTCTCCAACAACTTTCAGATGTTATCTGTCTCTGCAGTTTTACTGCAAATTTGGCCTCTGTAGAGAGTCCCTCAAAGATCCCTACTGTCCTCTGGGACACACTTTATTACCTATGCTCTTCACAGTATATGACAGTCAGTTGTTTTCATGAATACACAGGACTGACACAAATAGTTAGAGGTTGTGCTCTGCACAGGATCTTATGACAGTGGGTAGATATTCACATGTAACCTTGCTTATTAGTCAATGCTCCTTGGCATGGAGCTAGATTTAATTAGTTCGATAGGAAGGAACACATTTTATAATCTAATACCTGTCTGCAAATGATACAGGATTTTAGGATTTTTCTGAACCAGAGGGGAATCTTTTTCTAATTGGTGCAATTAGCTGTGATGACCCCATGTCCTCATTTGCACATGGTTTCTTTCTTTTTTTTTCTTTTTTGTTTTTTTGGGCCACACCCATTTAATGCTCAGGGGTTACTCATGGCTAAATGCTCAGAAATTGTTCCTGGCTTGGGGGGACCATAAGGGACACCGGGGGATAGAACCGTGGTCCTTCCTTGGCTAGCGCTTGCAAGGCAGACACCTTACCTCTAGCACCGCCTTGCTGGCCTCTGCACATGGTTTCTTAAGTTTAGGGATCACAATCATCTTTGATTTAAATCATATATTCATCTGCTCATCCAGTTATTTGACAAATATCTATTGAAACTAGCCTTAGGCCAATAACTCTCCTAGATTATCGAGAAAGATGCCATTTTTTACATTTAGTTGGTTCTGATTTTGTTTGAGTAAATGTTTAGTAATGTTTATAGCTAAGGTACTGGATATATGAGCCTTATTGAATTAGTCATCATTTTTTCACCACAGAATGCAATCTTTATCTCTATATCTCCCATAGACAAAATTAAATAATAATAATAATAATAAGGAAGCTAGATTATAGATGCTATAGCTTAGAAAAATAAAGTATATGTAATATAAATGCAACCAACCATTTATTTCTACTCTGTTTTTATAAGCAACTAATATGTATTTAGATAGAAACTAGTATGCAGGATTCATAAGTAATGATTTATCCCCCCAATATGTAAACTACAATGCTTAAAATATTTTTGGGTTTTTTTGGGGGAGGCACACCTAGTAACACTTAAGGGTTACTCCTGGATATGCGCTCAGAAATCACTCCTGGCATGGGGAACCATATGGGATGCCCTACTGCTTGTGCCACTAATGCTTAATATTTAAAGTAAAAAAAAAATTTCTGGTTTTTGGGTCACACCCGGCAGCGCTCAGGGTAACTTCTGACTCTGCACTCAGAATTCGCTCCTGGCAGGCTGGTGGACCATAATGAATTTGAACCACCATCTGTCTTAGATCGGCTGCCTGCATGGCAATGCCCTATCACTCTGCTATCTCTCTGGCTCTGAGTAAAAAACATTTTTTAGAGAAATAAAATTGGACTTAATATTAAACCATCAATAGTAATTTGAAATAAAGAAGAGAAAAACAATTCACACTACTTGAAATTGTATCGTCTTTCAGGAGTTTTTTTTTTGAAAACTTTCAGGAGTATTTTTTTAAATATATACATTTTATACTTAAATTGAATAAAATAAAAAAATATGAAAACACCTATTTAATAAAAAGGAAATTTTTTAAAAGTTTATTCTATATGACTGGTAGCTGGAAAAATTTATATGAAAGTAAAAAGTTTAAAACTAATTTTAGGGAGAAGAAGGTACACATATTTTGACTAGAAGTCAAATCTCTGTATCAGAAATGAACAAAGTAATTTACAAAAGTGGTGTGGAATCCTGTACGAATACCTCAGATATCTAAGATTTCCCAAACTTCAAGGCTAGGAAAACATCAGTGTCACTGAACAATTGTGTTCTCAACCAGGGACTGAATAATGTATTGAAATATTGTTCAATTTGAAGACAATACTCATTAACGTATCTAAACTATGGTTTAATAGGTGGATATTGGGGGCTGGAGCAATAGCACGGTGATAAGGCATTTGCCTTTCATGCAGCCAACACAGGATGGACCCTGGTTCAAATCCCGGCATCCCATATGGTCCCTCAAACCTGCCAGAAGCGACTTCTGAATGCAGAGTCAGGAGAGTAACTCCTGAGCGCCACCAGTTGTGACCCAAAACCAAAAAAAAAAAAAATGTGAATATTTAGATCACTCTGAGCCCCATTTTATAGGGAGAAGGAAATGAAAAAAGTGAAAGAGATGGATTGAAGAGAAAAGAAATCAAGGGGATTTCAGTGTTAATAAATTATAGAGCAAAATATACAAAACACTTTGTCAATAATACTAAAATAATTAGATCCAAATTTTCATAACAAAACTTAAATAGGTGCCTATCAAATGGCAGGCTGGGACTGTGTAAGGGAGTTCAATCAGGAAAACATGTAGAGAGAAGGTTGATATTTATCGTGGCATACATGATGGAATATTATTTCTTTACAACTCAATTATGAGTAATTTTGTAACTTATAAATCATGATGCTTTAATAAAATAAGTCATGAATGTATGAATCATAGAACACCTTTTAAATATAAAAAATGAAGTATTTAAAAAAATTCATGGTATACTTTTCTGTAAAATTTTTATTTTCATATGTCAGCAACAAATTCAAAACAGGTTTATAAATGTGAAGTCCAGGCAAACCATATATTGAACTACAGACTCTTGTCACCTTGGAAATAAAAAATTTGTCTTCTAATTCTTATGGTGGAAGATTCTAGAGGGAATATAGAGGTGGGTAGAAAAATATAGATCAGAAAGGCTATGGTAGTTCTCAGTGTACTTATTTCTATAACTGCACTCACCACTCTTTGTGGTGAGCTTCATGAAGTGACCTGGAAGTTCCAGCCTTCCTCTCATTGTCTCTGAGGATTGTTGCAAAAATGACTTTTATTTTTCTTAAAACCCATAGATGAGTGAGACTATTCTGCCTCTATTTCTCTCCCTCTGACTTATTTCACTCAGCATGATAGATTCCATGTACATCCATGTATAGGAAAATTTCATGACTTCATCTATTCTGATGGCTGCATAGTATTCCATTGTGTATATGTACCACAGTTTCTTTAGCCATTCGTCTGTTGAAGGGCATCTTGGTTGTTTCCAGAGCCTGGCTATTGTGAATAGTGCTGCAATAAATATAGGTGTGAGGAAGGGATTTTTTGTATTGTATTCTTGTGTTTCTAGGGTATATCCCTAAGAGTGCTATAGCTGGGTCGAATGGGAGCTCAATTTCTTGTTTGGGGAGGAATTTCCATATTGCTTTCCAGAAAGGTTGGACTAGACGGCATTCCCACCAGCAGTGGATAAGAGTTCCTTTCTCTCCACATCCCAGCCAGCACTGATTGTTTTCATTGTTTGTGATGTGTGCCAATCTCTGTGGTGTGAGATGGTATCTCATCGTTGTTTTGATTTGCATCTCCCTGATGATTAGTGATGTGAAGCATTTTTTCAAGTGCCTTTTGGACATTTGTATTTCTTTTTTTATCAAAGTGTCTGTCCATTTCTTCTCCCCATATTTTGATGGGATTAGATGTTTTTTTCTTGTAAAGTTCTGTCATTGCCGTGGGGGGTGCGGTAGGATGGAGAGAGATTTGAGACATTGGTGGTGGGAATGTTGCACTGGTGAAGGGGGGTTTTCTTTACATGACTGAAACCTAATCACAATCATATTTGTAATCAAGATGTTTAAATAAAGACATTATATATTAAAAAAAGAAAAATATAGACCAGGTTTATATTTTAAAGATTTATCTGGAACAGTGGAAGTGTTGCTCACAGGTACAACTCTTAGAAACTTACATCCGACTACTCTTATGTGCTTGAGAAATTTTTTTACTAGGTCCTGCTACAGATTTTTGGAATCAGAGTTTCACTTAGTGTTTTATTTTTCTTTTTGGGCCACACCCAGTGATGCTCCAGGGTTACTCCTGGATATGCGCTCAGAAATTGCTCCTGGCTTTGGAGACCATATGGAATGCTGGGGGATTGAACCGCAGTCTGTCCTAGGTTATCGCGTGCAATGCAAATGCCCTACCACTTGTACCTACTCTCTGGCTCAGGAATCAAAGAGTTTTAGTGCAGACAAGAACTATATTGTGCCAATGTGTAGGGAGAAACCCAAAGGTCAAAGACCTCACTGTATGCCTTTCTTTATTGGAACATTTATGAAAGGGAAATAATTTTGCGCTACATTATTAAAAATTATAAGATGATGTGGAATTTTTCTTTTTTTGAGAGCAATAATAGCACATTGAAAACTGGACTGTATGGAGGTTGAACTGCCACATAGGAACGATGTTACTTCTTTGTAAATTAGGAATCTACTTAATTTATTAATTCCTTAGTAACCACTGCCCATATCATTCTGATATCCTAGTACTTCCTGGTTAGTACACTTTTTACTAGGAATATTATGCTTTTATTGTCCAGACAATGTCAGTAAAAATTTTATCCTGCTCATTTCTATAAGCTCCATAACATACACACATTCCTCTCATTAAAATTAATGACTATTATGCTTACTCATGACAGAGAATTTCCATCACTCACTCTGAAGCACCAAAGGGTAACATTAGATAATTTTGATTAAATGTGTTAAGACATAAGCATTTACTTTCCCATAAAAATTAATAAACTTATCAAATTCTAATTTATAATCCTATTACTGTCACTTACAGACATTTCTTTTTTTGACCTATTCCATCTTTTTAATCTACTCATAATACTATTGCTATATAGAATAAAAAGAACATCAAGACAAATTCCAAGGTAGGTGAAATGCATTCATAAATAGGAGGCCCAAAATATTGATACTGAGCAAAATTGAACTAGTGAAACTTCTTATCAAATCAATACTGGTTCTACTTAAGGATAGGCTCTGAGAGAGGTTATATGTTAGATAGTTGGATAGTTCTCCATTTGGAACATATAAATAAAAAATCCAGGTGCATTTTTATATCAACTGAATTACAGCTCAAACCAAATTCTTCCAATTCATATCAATTACCACAAAAAAAGCCTTTGCTTAATGTAATCTGTCATGGATGCATTTTGAGGCCAACAATACTTACTTAAAGAGAAATGCCTGAAACTTCCTGTAAATGGGAGAACATGTCTTTTTACTTTACAGATGGACCTAGTTCACAGACTATTATGGACAAAGATCACATGAAATGGTCTCAAAACTGGGACTATGAAAGGATCAAGGAGTGTAAAAAGCATATCTGTAAGTGAGAGATCAAGAGTTTGGTCACATTTTGACCCTAAATGCTATTTATTTCCTTTCACATAGTTAGTTAAGTGAATGTGCTCAAGAATTGATCTCCAGGTTGAGAGTGGGAAAAATCAATACTGAAAAAGGCAAAGTCAACTGCATTGGTTTATTTCTATTAATTGAAGTTATTTACAAAGCATTTGTTAGAGATCTTAAGAAAAACAGTGCACATTACAATTAGAATACTTTCTTATGACTTTATGAGAAGTCAAACATCTAGAAGACAAGATATTTTTGTATAAGAATCTTTGAAACTGCTGTAGAGAATAAAATTATGCATAACGAGCAAAGAATTTTAATACTTTTATACATCACAAGTTTTATCTTTGGCTCATATAGATGGCTCAAGTTAACTGCATAGACACAAAATAGTTTCACTCATCTATGGGTTTTAAGAAAAACAAAAAACATCATTGTAATAATGCCCAGATATAATAGAGATGAGGGCTGGAAGGACCAGCTCACAATATGAAGCTCATCACAAAGAGTAGTGAGTGAGTTAGATAAATAACTACACTAACAACTATCATGTCAGTAAGTTTAATGAGTGAGAGAAATAGAATGCCTGTCTTGAATATAGGCAGAGGGTGTGGGAAGAAGGAGATGAGGGCTTTGGTGGTCGGAATGTTTTACTGGGAAAGGGGTGTTCTTTTTATGACTGAAACCCAACTACAACTATGTCTGTATTGATGGTGCTTAAATAAAGATATTATTAAACAAAACAAAGAAATGATCTCAATCCAATTGAAAGAAAGTTAACAGGCAGTTCAGAGGAAGAAATAAAATTAGGAGAATACTTCAAAACAAAAACATGGATTATTCATTGGTAATGAATAATGAAATGATAATGAAACTCACATGCTCACCTTCTGCCTGAGGCTTGTATTAAGAAGTAGGACATGGTCTTTAAGAAGTAGATGGCCTACTTAAAATGCTGGGCAGGCCATTCACAGTATATGGACTTTAGGTTACTTCTTTTCAATTTGAAAGGGCTGAATACTTTTTCTCTTGTTCTCTGTTAAAACATAAGTTCTAATGCTCTGAGCACTGCATAGAATCTTTAGTTTACAGGAAAAATGTATGCATGCTCTTGGGCTATGATGAACAAAATTGTCATGAAATTTTTTTTCATGTCACTGTTTCCTATGAAAATTTTTCCTTTTCCAATCTTGCTCTGTATAGGATTTAAATTGTGTTTAATTAGTTTGATACTCATTGTCATTTTCAGAGCTATTTAGAGAGTACTATCTATATACATATATGTTGTAGTACTAGTATATTAGTACATTAAATGTACTATTTTGAATCTGATTCTCACACAAACTATTATTGTTATCTATGGATTGCTCAAGTCCATGCAGGTCTCAAGTGACCAGGCCAGGATTCACATATAGAGTGTTGATCCCTAAGTCATCCTGATTAGCAGTTAACATATAATAAGGTCGTTTTTTCAACAAGCAAATAATAAATTAGCTTCATTTTTATTCATATGTATCATTATTCTGGGAGCCAAGCATTGACTGCATAAGGAGCAGAAACTTCCATATTATTTAATACAGCAGGAATATTAGTATCTTCTGATTCTTTTTTCAACTTGGATGCAAGTAATGCTCCCTCTATATACTTGCATTGGGAAAGTATACCTGGTAGTTTTATAGCTACCTCCCTTCTCTATTTGAGTTTGAACCCCTCAAATAGTTCTCAAGCCTTTTTGACCTTTATATAAATACGTATTTTATGTTAGATCAGAAACATAAAGATATGTGCTAACTAAGCAAATAAATTGCGACATAAAAGCCAATAAATGCAATGATGTTCATTCGACATTTGCCAATATGATAAAAAAAAACATATCATTTTATTGGTTACATATTGTTGGAACACATTGCTTTTACCCAAAACAAAGGCAATTGGAACATCCTGTCTTTTCCCAAACAAAGGCATTCCCCAACTTCCTTTCCTTAATCCCTTTGACTTGTAAAAATCCACCTGGAGAGGTACTTATTTCTCTCACTGGACCCTTCCCTTCCTGTTGAATTTGAACTGGTAAATAAAGAGAGGTTTCAGTTTGGTAGACCCATAGAGAACATAGGTGAGAAGCTACCAGATTCCATGATTTTCTCCACCATATGACTGGTTTGGTTTATTAATTCTTCGTGGCTACTCTGCTTCAGACTCTCTCACCTACGTCTATAAATACGGTGTGTAAATTTATTTAACAATATGTAATTTTTGAAGTTATATATAGAAATGGGCTTTCTAACTACAGAAATAACAGTCTCAAAATCTATTGCTTCCCATGACATTTCCATTTTTTAATAAAAAAAACCACAAATATATTAACTAGTTGTAATTTGTTGTTTTTTATAAAGGTGGTAGAAAAAGTTTTGTGATACATTGTGACCAATGTTTTGCTGACTGGGGTCCTGAACCAACTACAACTACCTCTGTGAAAAGTATTAGAGTCAAAAACAAGAAACATAAAGCTTGGCCATATATAACTTAAATAGGTGTATATAAACATCCCTTAGCTCTTAGGAAGAAATAAGGGACAGAAAAAATAAAGTAGCCACAGAATTTGAGGGGGGGGCACACCCGGAGGCACTCAAGGGTTACTCCCAGCTCTGTGCACAGAAATTGCTCCTGGCAGGCTCAGGTGACCATATGGGATGCTGGGAATTGAACCCAGGTTCATCCTGGGTAGGTTGTGTGCAAGGCAAATGTCCTACTACTATGCTATTTCTCCAAGCCACAGAAATTTTGAAGTGATCTTTTTTTGTCATATGTCTTATTTTATGAACTGAGAGAGAGGGAATAAAAAGATTGTTTCTTTTAGCAAAATCTGAGGGTGTTGATAGGATCTGCATTTTTTGGGGGGAAGGACTGCAAGAGCATTCTGTTGTGCTGGACACTCAGTTGTGAGAGGAACTGCTGGACATAATCATCATGATATACCGTAGGCATCCAATAGACATCACTGATCAACTGAACAGATGACGTGAGTTAACATAAAACTTGTTAGAAGTTTATTTTCTGCTAATGGGTTAAAATAATGCCCTGTCAGAACAGGCGTGCAATATTTGAGAACTTTAATCTAATAATAAACTGTCAGAATGAACCTTTCTTTTCTCACACAACTGTATAATCTTCTCCCATGGCTTTCAGGGAAATTCATTTGCAATTTATCTATTGGTATATTATGGAATGAGAAAAAACTCATGTACCTCTTGTTTTGCTTTATTACTGTGTCATTTTCTCAAATAAACATACAAGAAAATACCCCAAAAGCACAGAAGGCATCATTTGGAAGATGTTCTTTGTAGACAGATTGCATTGCTCTCCTGTTTGTGGCAAGATCTATTATGCACTGCAAGAATGACTTTGGGGAACACAAGCTTTTTTATCTACACAAGTGAATGCTTTTATGTTCTTGTCTTCCTCAAGGAGAGAATGGTAAAATCACGACTTAGCAAGGGAAACAGAAGTCAAGATGACCAGGGGGAGGGGTAACATTGAGGAGGGAGAGAAGAATAGAATAACATTTTTTTTTCTGAAAAGGTTTTTATTTCCCATTTAGCTTCTTTATAAGCCTTAGCCTAAATAACATACCTGGCCAGTAATATGCAAATCAGTCTGCCCTCTATGTAGATCATATGTCAATAATGAGGTGTGGGCTTGGAAACAAGGTGACAGAAATAAAGATGATTTATGGGGAATTTTCTAGTTGCAAGTCCTAGGTGATGAAAACATTATCTCATTAGGGTGAAGACATTCTGTGATGGGTTACCCTTAATTTTATTTTGGAATCTTAATATTGCAAATACACACTTTGGGTTTAAAAAAATTCATGTGTGTTTAATTTATAGGAAAGACACTGCTAGCTATTGATTTTTTTCTCCTTCAAGAAAATGAAATCTTTGTACCAGTATGTCCTTGGGCAATTGAAATAACTTACACATGGTTCTCTTGGCTCATCTGAATAGGAAATAGAAAATACTAAAACAGTACATGTATGGCATAGCTCATTTGTGTTGCAATCACATAGTCAAAGTATAGTATATGTCAAATTAGAAATAAAGAAGGAATAAGAATAGGTAAGAAAGAAGTAGTAGGAATAGAGTGGGATACATTCAGAGTCAAAAGAATAAAATATCTAATAAACATGTACTTGAAATTTAATGTCCACAAGGGCTATGAGAGATAAACATGCCTGGGAGAGAACCAGCACAGAGAAATAACAAATATCTCAACCTGAGGATCTCAGAGAGTCGCAAAAGAAACAAAATTGAGTTATTTTCCAGGAGAGCACAGAAGAGTATAACAAGAAGAGGACGGATGAGAGCTTTGGAAGGCGAGTATGAGAATTTTCAAAATCAAGGGAACAATCAGATTGTTGGACTCTATATAGCATGAAGAAGAGTGAGGGAAAACAAGACTGGGACTAAATTTCAATATTCTCAAAATACAATCAAAAGGATTAGACAGCAACATGTTCAAGTGTTAACAACAATTATCCCTATGATAACAAGGAAGTTTATTTTATTTTGTTGTTTGTCATACTATTTGATATTTTCCAAATGTTCTGTAGTGAGAATGGACTATTTAATAATCCAAATAACATGTAATATTTCCTAACAATTGCACAGGGCATAGTGATATCAAATGTGTCTATGGACTTATTAATCAAAGAAGCGTTGTATGCCTACTATGTGAAGAACACGTTGGCAATGGTGAAGCTTAGGAAAAGAAAAGGAATAGTCTGCTCTATTGAAACATTGTTTTTGACAAGAGAAAAAGAAATGCAACTAACTCAATATGTAATCCAACCGAAATACAAGCACTGAAGATTGCCCCTTATTTCAGGATAGAGTTAACTGGGGCAGTTTGCAATAAGTAAACAAGTCTTAACCCAAACTGATTTTGAAAGAAAGTTAAGAATCTTCAATATGAAAAGAGAGAGCATACACATAGCTAAACACATGTATTAATGTTTAAGAAATCAGAAATATTCTGTGTAATAATGTGGGATGGGAAGAATGAGCTGTTTTCATAGAGAATCAAACAGATTTTAGAATGAAACTAGGCACCAAGTTTGAGACTTAAAAATGTTAGAGAAATATGCTTTGAAATCACTAAAAGAAAGTAATTTTTTTTCTACCAAGAAAGAGATTCTAAGCATCCTGAAACTTTCATAAGAGACAGAAGCATGTTAGTTTTTAAAAGCTGAAAGCCAGAAATGATAAATATGATTAGGTATCAAATAGAGGAGAGACTGAACTATGCCTGGTTATACTTTCATTGTGAATAAACAAAAAGCATTATTTGGTGATCATCTGCTACTTTGTTAGTCTGTCCTGATATATTTTATATTTTTCAATTTTTTTCTCTAGGGGCTGGAGCATTTACCTTGCAAGTGGCTGATTTAGGAAGGACTTTGATTTGATCCCTGGCATCCCATATGGTCCCCCAAACCAGGAGCGATTTCTGAGCACATAGCCAGGAGTAACCCCTGAGCATCACTGGGTGTGTCCCTTAAACAAAACAAAAGAAAACAAATAAACAAACAAAAACCAACATAAATTTCTTCTCTAGGTCAAATGCTAGTTGTGTCATAGTCATTCATGTTACTCAAATGAATTACTCTAGAAGCATTACCAACATAGATTTAGGAGGAAGCTCTGACTTCTTGGGCTTTACTGAAATGTGCCCACATATTATAATGTAGTCAAGATAAACCTCTCATTGATATCTATGGATGGTCAAGAATAAAGGAAGCTGGAAGGATACAGATACCATTGATCAACATTGGAGAAACTTACTTGAAGATGAAGACAACAGGATAGAAGATGGGAAAACAAAAAAGAAGTGAAACCGGGAGATGGCAGAGTTGTTAGTGGGCGCATCTAGCTTACCAGGGTTCAATTCCTGTTACTATGTGATCTTCTGAGCATCTTGAATACAGCCCTGTTTACTCAAATATCTGCCAAATTGTTCCTGGCCACTTCTATTCTAAGTATCACAGGGCCTGTGCAGCACCAAACCCTTGGACTCTTGCATTGTACCATCAGCCCAAGTGGCACCAAACCCCTCACATCATTGCTTAGGAGACTCCAAAATTAAAAATAATATAAAATAAGGCTTTAAAAGTTTATAGAAGGGAAAAATAACAAGTGAGAAAAAGATTTCATAGTGTCAAAGAACTATGAGGGGGTGTCAACATAGTTTAATGAACTGGAATTTAATTTACTCTGACACCGCACCATTGATGGTTCTTCTTCATTAGATAAAACTATAGTTTAGTTTTCCACCTTAAAGTTTATTTACAGTCCATCAAATATTTTGCATATAATATATGTAAAGTCTGGTATGAAGAATGATGATAAAGAGAAGAAAGAAGACAGTAAAGGATGAAGCAAATATTAACTTCCCCAGAAATTGACATTCCGAGAAGGGTATGTTGACCTCTCTTTTTCACCAAAATTCCCAGAGTATATCCCATAAACCACCCTTTGGCTCCCAGTATAACAGGCCCATTTCAGGTTTAAATGGTCAAAGTTTGGATTTTTTGATTCTACTGTTGTTAATATATATATATACATATATATATGTCTATATATCTATATGTATGTACATGTGTATATATATGTATATAGTCTGCATATATGTATGATGAACATTTTTTCATCTGTCTATTGGCCATCTGTTGGTCTTAATCATAGAAGTGTCTGTTCATTTACATTCCTTATTTTTGATGGGGTTTTTAAGTTTTGTGGAGTTTTATGATATCAAATCTTTATCTGGTGCAAACATACCTAACAGGTGCAAACATTTTCTTCCATTCAGTTAGCTGTCTTCTACTTTTAGTGCATGTTTCTTTTGCCATACAGAAACTTTATAGTTAGGTGTAGTTCCATTTATTCAAATTTGATTCTATAGTTCATTCCATTGGCATAATTATTTATTTAATGGCACAGATATTTTGTTATTTCTTTTTTATTTTTTTTCTTTTCCTTTTTTTTTTTTTAGGCAGGAGGGGCAGAGAAAGACATTCCAGCGGGGAGGGGTGGGAGTGAAGGCACAGAGGCGAGATGGCAGGTCTTGGGGGCAGGTGTCTAACTAGTCTGACGGTATTGCTAGTGTTGGTACCAGAGACTTTGGCTCAAGGGAGCTGAGGCGATTATGGTTAATGTGGAGGAATAGGCCAGGGCTCATCGGGGAGGCTCACCAGAAGTGGGCAGCACTTGTGGGATGGTGGGACTCAGGAGGGGGAGAATATTTTGTTCTATCTAAGAGTGGCATAGTAGCCTATTTTGTGTATATACCACACCGCAGAGTCTCAGTAAAATAAAAAAATGTAAATGGTGCAATATTTTTTCAGTCTACTTACAAGAATAAACTGAGAAAAGGTAAAAAAAATTGTTCACATTGTTTGACACCTAGCAAGTACTCAATAAAAATCGTATTTCTGGGCTGAAAATTGTTGAAAATCTAGTATATCTATTTAATGTGCTGCAGGCCAATGGTCAATCTCAGGGACTTCATGGGCACTGCATAATTTCATAAAACTTTCCTCTGCATAATGTGTTCATAGACCCTGAAGACTGCCAGATGCAGGTCCAATTAATAAGTTTTTGTACTAGTGGTTTTTATAATAGTTACCAAAGTCTTATATTAATGAAGAGATGTATATTTGCAGCTAAATCTATGTGTTCTATTACACACATTTCAATTAAACTCTTACTCTTAAATATAATGTCAAAAATAATTCAGAAAGAAATCAAGAGGGGAGAAATAAAAAATGAAGGTGACATTGCAAATAGAATAGGGCCAGGATAGTGTTGTTAACATAAATTCAGAGTAGTGTTAAATATTTATCATATCACCAGAATCTGACAGTTGAAACAGATTGATCAACACCTACTCCTAAATTATCTAAAATACAATAGGTTTAGGGTGTGGTGTGATGTTGGAATTTGCAGTTTAATTGTTTTGGAACTTTGATGCCATTTGAGACCTCATGTTTTGAGAATCACTTATACAGGTTATTCAAGTTATATAGCATTATGCTCCACCTGTTGAACAAATGTGGAATCATTTTATGTGAATTACTAACATG
The DNA here is from genome assembly GCF_024139225.1 of Suncus etruscus. Taxonomy (NCBI): domain Eukaryota; kingdom Metazoa; phylum Chordata; class Mammalia; order Eulipotyphla; family Soricidae; genus Suncus; species Suncus etruscus. The sequence goes on along the minus strand of NC_064861.1, from coordinate 58,993,098 downwards.
TTGAGCAGATGGAGCTTGTGGTAGAATTGCATACAACTGTTTTATATTTAGGCTCCTACGAAGAGCTATTTTTATTTAGGAGAGAATGTTTCAGGATGGATGGCAAAAATTACCTTCCTATTCTGCTGGTGCGGAATCCTGCTCTTGTTTGAAAGTATACAAACTCAGTAAACTCTTATCATAGATGTGCTCTGCTGTTTCTCAATTTCCCCTAAACAAGCAAATAGCCAATAAAAATCATGTGAGTAAATGCTACCTATAGTCAATCTTAACATGCTTATATAGAGAAATTCAATACAAACTGGGTCTAGTTTGCAGAAAAAATTAATTTGTAGTTCTCTCTAGAAAGCAAGCCAGATGTGCTTGATTACGTTTCACTTTTATTCAACACGCTGCTGTGAGAATTCCAAGTTTTTCCTCTGACACCCAACTGTCGCTCCAGATAGTCCTCTGTTATATACTAACACATCATACACAAGAAACATAGGCATGTGCTGAATAACTAAATACTTTATTTTCCACTAACATATACTTATATTTATTTTTATGCAGCAACAGTCTGGCAGTGATTTCTGAAAGCTTTGATCCCTGAATAAAGAAATACTTATTTAACCATAAAAAACTAAAAAAAAAAAAGTTTAAAACACATCATTCCTAGTTTACAAAGACAGTGACGTTTTAGCAAAAAAATGCACATAAAATTCATATATCTTAGCAATCAATTATAAAGCTAGAAGTTTCTTACAAAGGAAATTGTTTTTAGATTCTTGAATGATTATAAAACACACTACTCATGAGTTAATTTTCTGTACTTTTTGATTGAACAAACATAAAATTTGTGACTGATACTAATATATAGTTGGAAAGTAGTGATTAATGTCATCTTTTTCTATTTAGTAAATATATAGTTATTTCTGTTACTAAAAAACTTTAATAAAAGGGGCCAGAGAAATGGCGCTGAGTGTAAGGCATCTGCCTTCCACGCGCTAACCTAAGATGAACCACTGTTTGATCCCCCAACATCCCATATGGTTCGCCCAACCCAGGAGCAATTTCTTAGCACTTAGCTAGGAGTAGCCCCTGAGCATCATCGGGTGTAGCCGAAAAAAAAAAAGTTGATGGAAATTTTAAATAATAATTTTTTTATGGTTTTCTGCACTTTATTTAAAGTTTTTTAATAATAAATTATTAGTATAGAGTATAGTTATGTCTGTTTTCTTTACCATTGTGCATCCAGGGCTCAGCAAACAAATGAAAAATTGTAAAAGGTGAGGCAATGCTTATTGAAAATTAATAAATAGGTACATCATTTAAGAGTTAGAGTGAATAATCCTTGATTATGCTTTTAAATGAGATAATTATATATATATATATATGTTTTTAAAATAGATTTACATCCATTATTTTTTTAGGTAGAGAATTTCTTGTTTACCTACTGTTCATTGGAATTTAGTATGTAGATGTAACAATGAACAAAAAGTACGTAGGTTTGAACTTTCAGGAAGCCATCAGCTTAGTGGGAGAAAAAGGCATGAGTTTACTAGTCATCAGAGATGTTTATGACACTAAGAAAAAACAAACTTGTAAGTGTAGGCTGGTATGATAGATTTAGTCAGTTAGGACTGAGAGAGCCTTTGAAGAGAACCACCTAAAGGATGAGGACTAGTGAACAACTGGAATGGCCACAGTGATCAAGGCAGCTGAAATGGCACCTGCTCACATCTGCTGACAAAGCAAGCATCATTTTTCAAAAACTAAAAATAAAATTCTGTTTCAATTTTCTTTAGGTTTTAAGGCCACACGTAATAGTGCTCAAGGACTTATCCCTGCCTCTGCACTGAGAAGTTACTTTCAATGGGCTCAGGAGATCATATGGTTATTAAACCTGGATTGTTTGTGTGCAAGGGAAGATCCTTACTTGCTATCCTATCTCTCCAGCTTCTACATTTGTTTCTTTCTATTAGTTTGTGGGCTATACATAGTAGTAGTACTCGGTGCTTACTCCTGGCTTTTCACTCAGAGATCAATTCTGATTGGACTCAGGGGCCAAAATAAAAGCAAAAGATTGAATTTAGGTCTGCCATGGGCAAGGCAAACACACTTTATGCTGTACTAAAACTCTGGCCCCACACTTCAGGTTTGATGTAATGTAATAGTAGGCAGTCCTATTATTAGATTCATTGCACCAAAGACTACAGCATTGCATTTTATATTTAGAAACTGCATATATCACATAAAATGATGGTGTTTTGTTTTGTTTTGCTTGTACTGCTCTTTAGGGCTCCAGTTGCCCCTAGATGACAGTCATACCTGGTGTCAGCTAACAAAGTGACTCAAAGCTACTACACCATTTAGCTTGTGATAGTCCAGAGTTTCTGGCTAAAGCTAGAAGTGTGTCTAGAGTACTGGCAAGTTAAACCCTTAATCTAACACTTCTACAGAGGAAAGTCTCTCAAGAAATCTCATGTAAAATCCCTTTCTTAGGCAAGCTTATTGATCTTTGCAGCTAAGGAGTGAGTGTGGATGCTATTGCTAATGATAGCACATTGGTGAGAGTCCACATGGTGCTTATAATGGTCAGCATGCAGACCTCCAGACCACTGTTATTGACCTGATCAAAGCCATGGGTACCACTGGGAGGCTGTGCTCGCACTTCTACTCCATAAATTTAGCAGCCCAAGAAGTTTATTACTACCCTGAGACAAGCTGATGATGGAATGGCTGGTTGAGTTAGTGCCTCAGCTCTTTTGATCTATTTCCAATCTCAGTTTGAGGAACCAAAACTGTGTAATGTGTCCATTTTCATTCAGTTCATGTTACTAAGACCATATGATAATGCTCCTGGAAGTCTGTGTTTTGGACTTTTAACAAATCCTTAAAGGGCTATAAGACTGGCCTGAGGGTGGGGTATGGAGCTATGAGAATACAGCAAAAACATTAGCTGAAGTCTTTCAGAGAAATCAAATCTAATAATTTTTAATCAAACTAACAATTTTTGAGAATGTAATTTCTTTAACAAAATCTTAAAATATTCTGATAAAATAATTACATAGCCACAAATAAATTTTAGATCTTGATATTGTAGGCATTTTAAAGTGATTTCAATATAACACAGTTATCAAGGGCCTATGTATAGCTAGCTAACAAGTTAAAAAAAAACTTTTATGTAAACCTGGAATAGTTCATAAATTTATCTAATTATAATTATCACATAGTTTAGAATTATAAGTTCAATTTAAACATTGATACATATACACACATATATATATATTTAAAAAACCATTAGAGCACTAAAATACATTAAAGTGCTATGAGATAACCCTAAGTGATAACCTGAAAAATATCCTCCCTATTTTTAATTCAAACTCTGCCACTTATGAATGAGGACATTTAACAATAACCTGACTCAGTTTCTATATATAAATTAGGGATAAAAATATGACCTACCTCAGAGCCTGGAGCATGGGGACTAAATGAAGTTTTACACACTAACTACATACTAAGTACAAAATTCAATGCAAATTCAGGTACTAATGACTCATTATTACGATTTGCTCATTTGGTCTCATGATCTGGAACAGCAAATCTTGTCTATAATTCCTTTGTCTAATGGTTCTCTGGTCATAACAGAAGAATTTTAGCCTCTATGGGATTGTGTCTGGATCATCCAGACTAAAGTTTTATCTTTTTTTCATATAATTTTTATTTTGATCATAGTGGCTTACATATTGTTGACAATAATATTTTAGGTACATATTTACATAAAATCAGGGGGGATTCCCATCACCAAATTGTCCTCCCTACACCTCCGTTTTTGTCCTACCTCCCATATCCTCTTCCCTCACCCCCCGGGTTGCTAGAATATGTGGTCTCCTCTATATCTAGCCTACTACTAAGTAGTCTTGCATCTGTTTGGTCCTGGTGCCTCCCTTATTTCCCCCTCTAACTGGATAATTGACACTTCTTTTCGTACTGGTGGAATGTTTCACCTTTTTTCTCTCCTTCATCTCTCAAACCGATGATGAGAGCCTCTAGAAGAATTCAGCTTATTTTCGGAGTATTAGACTTTAAAGTTTATCTTTTATTGTTTGTTTTGAATTTTTTTTCTGGGGGGTAGGGGCATACCTCTCAGTGCTCAAGGAATACTTCTGGCACTGTGGCAGCACCTTCTGGAGGGGCTTGGGTGACCGTATGGGATGCTGGGTATCAAACCTGGGTCAGTTGCAGGCAAAGCAAACATCCTACCTGCCGTTTATCATTCCAGCCCCTAGATTTTTTCTTCTAGAGAATCACACTGGATAACAACAACGACAGCCCATGTACTTATTGCCACATATTTTATAAGCATGCAATCAAAGATGATTGGCAGGAAAGTGGCAGGATCCACTTATTACTACTGATGAAAGATTTGGTCTGATCACCTAAGAAATAGTGATTCTTCTGCTTGGTAGAAGGGTCAAGTTTCTACACAGATATTGGTATTAAAAAAAAGATTCCCTGATTCATAATAATGAAATGAAAAGGGTAATATGATAAAGGCATTAAAATGTATATGTGTCAAGATATCGTTCTTTGGAAGTAATGTCTGGCTAGATTGAGGTGGGTGGAGGAATAATGATTATGACACCTCACTTTCCATTTGTCTCTTGTGTTTTATTCCATTTCCAATTATTCTCTTTTCTTTTAATCTTTATATGAATCATTCTTGTCTGGGCTAGCTGCTTACTAAATTTTTCAAGAGTGAGGAATGCTACAAATGATTTACTAATGACAACTTCATACAATGTTAGAGGAAAAGAGAGTGAGTGAGATGGAATAGGAGGCAGGGAGAAGGCGCAGGAGAGAGAGGGAGATAAAGAACCTTGAATACATGGTTAAAAGGCTGGAACTCAATGTTTTCTGTTTTGATAAATGAAAGCTGGTAGATGGTAAAGATACCCCACATGATCTTGTAATTCTGAAAAAAATGAAACAAGTCATTGTGAGTTATTATAGGAGAGACCAGGGTTCGGAATGGAAAGATTAAATAGTAAATAGTCCAATTGGACTGACGTGCATAGCACTAGTCTGGTTCAGATGTAGTTAGCATTTTTCACAGAACATTGATATACAAGCTATTTAACATGTCTGATGAGATTTTTGTTATTTTTTGTTCCTTGGTTGTACCAGAAGGAAGTCAAGGGAATCTAATTCCATACTGTATTCTCTCCTAGTCCCTGAATATTTACCTACCATGTTCCACATGCCATTATTTTGGAGTGTCCTCTCTAAGACACTCATTCCTCTTTTCTATTGTTTGGAAAGTGTTCCTTCATTAGCCACAATATCAGGTTAGGATAGCATTTTCCCATAGATGTCATTTAGGAAGCTTTTTTGAAGACTGTTGTATTTTATTAAAGTCTTTACAGAAGCTGATTTTAATTTTATCAAGGAATTATCTATGTGATAATTATTATTTAAATTATTTTAATTTTCCTATTTGTATATTTTCTTTCCTGTAAGTAGACAGTAAGCTATGGATTCTGAACTTGGATCTTTCCCTCAAGGAAATCAAACAAAACAAGACATATAGAATATTCTAAAAGCTGATATTGCTGAATAATGGACTGGATGATAAGCTAGCATTGTGACATTTAATTTTATATAATCTTCCCAAAGAAGAAAATATCTTAACTTTTATGGGGACAAAGGCAAAGTTAGAAGAAATTGACAATTATGCCAGGTCAAAAGATACTATTGAGCTTCCTTTCCAAATCTTTGTTTTGGTTTCCATGCAACTTGTACTCCATGCTAAAATCACAGAATTTTTAGCCTACCCTCAATACTTATAATCTCAAACCTTTCCCAGTTTAATTATAAAAGTCACGCAGCTCAACAAATGTTGGAATGGATGGGATGCCCAAGAAGCAAATATATTTTAAAAATAACTTACAAATTCGTAAGTATGTTTGCTAATATTCTGTGAGAAAAATAAATAACCCCTCCCTCCAAATTGTATTCCTCAAACCTTTCAAAGTGGCTCGGTAACATTGGAGCCATTGAGAGCCCTGTAAGTCTCTCCAAAGAGGCTCTCCCTTATCCAACCCCCAGAAGCAGGATAATAGGCAAGGAAAAGGATGATAACAGTTTTAAATGAAACAATGTAAGGGTATAGAATAAGAATAAAAATGTATGAGTGGATGTTTCCATTTCTTGTTCATTTATTTACTCTTCTTTTGAAAACTCACTCACTGTTTAGTCTATTTGTTCAGTTATATATTTGAAATCTTGGCTATGTTCCAAACTTCTGCTGGGACCCTGATTAAACAAGTCTGCATAAGATTTGGCTTCTGACTATATATTCTCACTAACTTAATGAGTTAAGGGGTTAAATAGTAAACTAAGTAGAAAGTTCACATATCATGATATACTACATTTTCAATATTATGAGATTGCAGTGAAAGAATAAAGTTTACTGTTTTTTATTTCTCTGGGGAGTCTATATATTTTCTTATATACACTTAAATATTATCTAAATTAATAGTGTATACTTTACTATTATATATATTGGTTTTGGGGCCACACCCGGTGATGCTCAGGGGTTACTCCTGGCTATGCACTCAGAAATTTCAGAAATTGCTCCTGGCTTGGGGGACCATATGGGACGCCAGAGATCAAACTGCTGTCCGTCCTAGGTTAGCGTTGGCAAGGCTTTTGTCACTGCTTTGGCCACTATTTTATTTTAAATAGGTGTATTTTTTCCTGTATTATTCCTTATGCACTTTTCCCATGACAGTTAGAAACTGTGTTCAGTACCAGTGCACATCTAAAGAGATTGTGATCCTAAACACTGTCTGTGCTCTATTCTTTTAGGAGGCAAATTTTGGAAAGAGCTGAGTTCTCTTGAGAGCTAAAAACAAACACTTGGATGAACCCTCTTTTAATGAAGGAATTTCTACAATCAATTAAAGGATGGAGTCACTGCTTTCAAATTTAAGTAAATTCAATGTGTTTTTATATGCCCATTTTCCTACACTGTGTAGTGTTCAAGGCTTATTCCTGATTCTTTAATCAGGATAACTCTTGGAGGTACTTGAGGAACCATGTGTGGTACAAGACTTGAACTTTTGTTGGTTGTGTGCAAGGAAAGTGCCCTGAGTGCTATACTATCTCTCTGACCCTAACTGAAATCATTGTACATCATGTTTTAGAGCAATGGATATACTTCAGGATGGAAATGACCCTATTAGATATATCTATTAGATAACCTCAGAAATAATGCTCTGTAAATTGCTTGTACTTTTAACTGTAAAGCCTCAAAATCCTCTGACATTATGCTTCCTTCCAATTTTTTGAGAAAGTGGTCATTATTTTTCCATGCACACAAAACAAAAGCATATCAGAAGGGGATTGCTTGAATATACAAGACTTCTGTGATAGAACGGACTTAAATCAATAAAATATTTGCAGACAAAAACTAGTGTAGCAGAGTTAAATGTATCCCTACCAATAGAGAAACGAAGACTAAATTCTGAGGGCACTGGGGAGCCAGCATGGTCATTCAGGAAATGAGAAAATGAAGGTTTTATTTAGTTGGTACATCAGTTTTCAGGCACAGAGGTCAGTGCAGACTGAACAGAATAAAACCCCAGCAGAGGCCTGGGCAAATTTTTTTCACTATTTCATGAGTGACCTCACTTGACGCTCATCCCTGCTGCTGACACATCCTTTCCTTTATAGTGACACGTTGTGCTAAACAAATGGGTCTCTTTGGAGTCACTTAGCTGAACTAATCAGCACTCCAGTCCGGGTGAAAGGAAAGGCTCCTTTCTCCAAAAGAGGGGTGGGGATGACTTCCTTACTTTCTTGAAGGCAGGCATCACCGGAAACTTGGAAGGAATTGGTGCTTTGTTTCTTGATTCAAGGCAAGAATGTACCCCTGTTACCCTATAATCTCATTCTTCTGCATGTGAACTCTTTGGCTTTCTGTGTTTTTTAATGCGCTTTTCCCATGGACAGAAATTGTGTTCAGTACCAGTGCACATATAACGTGATTGTAATCTTAAATGCTATCTGTGCTCTGTTCTTTTTGGAGGCAAATTTTGGAAAGAGCTGAGTTCTCTCGAGAGATAAAACCAAACACTTAGATGAATCTTTCTTTGATAAAGGAATTTCTACAATCAATTGAAAGATGGAGTCACTGCTTTCAAGCACAGTAATTAGGAATCCTAAATTTCTAGTAAGGTTTTCATATGGGATTGAAAAAGGGAAGGCAGTTAAATAAATGCTTTTGACTTTGTTTTTTAAACACAGAATTTTGCCCTGTAGAACATGGTATCTAAACTAAACTAATTAATTTAATGCCCTTTTGACAGGGATTCCACATTTTTGTTGTTTTGGGACCACTCAGAGATTACTCCTGACTCTGCACTCAGAAATTACTCAAAGGAGGTTTGTGGGACCATATCGGATGCCGGGGATGAAACCTGGGTCATCTGTGTGCAAAGCAAACACCGTACATGCTTTGCTATTTATCAGCTCCCAGGGCCTCCACTTTTTAACTCCCTATAAATTAGGCCTACCTCCCAATAAATTCAGTACACCAGGAACCTAATAGACTGGTAGTAGTACTAACTAGATCTTCTTGCACTGATTTCAGAGACCAAGCTCACTCAATAGTGAGACTGTGATCTTATTTTTTATAAACACAGTCATCTTCAGTTCTTAGAGGTATTACTACACTTTACAGAAGAGGCTCAGATGAATTTCTGTCTAAAGTCAATTAATTCATAACTTAACATAAGTCAGGAGTAAGGATTGGAACCAGATTTATTGGCTTCAAACCCAAGAACAGCAGTGATCTAGATGCTGCAATGCTCTGATACTTTGGAATCTTCCACGTTCTTAGAGATATTGGGGGAGAGAGGACTCACAAATGGGATTTGAACATTCAGGGGAGCAGCAAGAAGACTCTGATAACAGCCTCATGTTCCATATCCCATGCCCCTTGAACATAGGGGGTAGAAAAGAGTGGTGACAGGACATTCATCTATTGTCTCCAAATAATTTGAAAATGCTTTAATTCACAAAGAAGTTGGTTTGAGGACTTTTCCATTTGTTTTTTTTTTTATTTTTATTTTTTATTGTGACTGAAGTTTATTACACAGAATTATTTACCATATATAGTGACAATGAATGAAGAGCATCCCCACCACCAATGTTGTCCTCCCTCCACTCCTGTTCCCAGCATGTCTCCCACATCTCCCTCCTTTACCCCCCAGAATCCTAGTGCAACTGGTCTTGTTATAGATTGGGTATCTATTCTGTTTGGTGTTCCAGTCTGGTCATTTTTTATTTACACTACATGTTCATATGACTGGTCCTGGTATCATTCCTCGCTGGAGGACTTTTCCATTTGTAACAAGTGTTACACAATCTGCTTTTTCTCCAAATGACTTACCATAGCAAAATTTTCAACTATATATTTTGTCATGCATGCAGATGAATGTCTTCATTCTATTCATCTGTGAGAATCACATGTCAGTTTCCGATTAGATTTTTATTAGGTATTTTCCAAATCACACTTTATCGGTGCTCCTGACTGAGTACCTAGTTGTGCAAGAATAAGTATGACTTCATAAGGCATAGAGTTTAAGGCTAATTGCTCAGACTCCTTTAAATAGCAAATGAAGAAAAGTATATTCAGCTCTGCAAAGGACAGGGCACTCAATGGACCTTCAAAGCAATAACTAATTACAAAAGAGATGACATTATAAAGCCATGCTTGATAATAATTTCAGTGCTACATATAGTAAGAAAACGTGTCTATTAAAGATTATTTAGCTCTCTTACATTTATATTATCCAGAATTCTTGGACTTAATAAAAAAAAAGAAAGTTTAAAATTATGTTTCAAAGATCCAGTGACAAACATTATTTATTGAAACAGTTACTGAAGAAATGTAGAGAATATAAAAATCCTGCCAAACAAGCAAATTCTCTATGAATATTTTCCTATATATTTCAAAATGTACATCGAAACAAGTTAGGGGTTTATTGTTTGTTTAGTAATTGTCTTTGGGCAACATTCAGCAATGTTTAGGGCTTACTCCCAGCTTTGTGCTCAGGAATGACTCTTGGTAATACTCATAGGACTACTAGGAATGAATGAAATTTAGAATGAATGTGTGCAGGACAGTCATGTTATCCACTCTACTATCTTTCCACCCCAACCACGATTACTTGCTCTGGTACTTGAATGACTACAGATCAATGAAATTAGGTTTATGCATCTTCTTGAATGTGGTAGGCATGTGATTCAAGTAAAATTAATACTTTCAAGTTTTGGTTTTCCCTAGTTCATGGTTGTATAATATTTTTGGATAGACTACAAATTAGTTATAGAATTTTGAGAATATGTTCAACAGATCTTTATGTTTTATCCAGATATGATTACAGTAATATGCAGTTATTTTTCTGAAGGTAAAATGTGTGACTAATGGGAGACAGACTAAGTGTCTCTGAGGAGTTATCCTACAACTCCCTTATATAAAAGGAAAAGATGCTCTCTATTGTTTTTCCTATTTTGTGTAATTTCACTTTTTAAGATCTTCAATGAAACTGTCAGAATGGTTCTCCAATATGATAGATGAAATTTTAGAGGAAAAGAATGGAATTTTCACCAGGGATTTAGTTTCATCATGTATATTTGAAAAGCTATTTTCTGATTCTATAATTATATTACTTAAGTAGAAGCAGAGTTTGATTTTCTGTGCTTTTATAAAATATAACCATAATAGCAATTTGAAAAATACAGAAAAAAAGAATAAAATATTAATAATTTCACTATATGCTATAAACTTAGTACTATTGGAGTGACCCCTTCATAGTCATTGTTACACCTTATTTATAATTTTTGAAGGGGATCACAATCTGTAGTGGTTAGGGAGTGAGATTGGTTAGTGGTATGTATGGGTACTGGAATTCAAACAAGTTGTTTCCATATTCAAAATATTTACTTGGGGACCTGAATGATATAGCAAGGTGATTTGCCTTCTACACTGCTGACTCGCGATGAACCTAGGCTCAATTCCAGGTATCCTATACAGTCCCCAAGCCTACCAGGAGCAATTTCTGATTTGCTGAGCTAGGAGTAATCCCTGAGCAATTCTGAGTGTGACCCAAACACAAACAAAAAGAACAAAACAAAACAACAACGACAGAAACATTTACTTTTGCCCTTTGAAAATTTCTTTTTCTTTTAACAGTCAAAAATGTTTTTTTTTAATTTTTAAACCTAGAAGTTTAATTAATAATCAGAATTCTATCACCCAATAAATGTGCAGTTATGGAAAAGGCAAGTTATATGCTAAAATAAAGACCATTCTATTGATGATTGGTTATGAGAAAACAGTAGGCTATTGAGAACCCAGATCTTCTATTGGAACAAACTCTGAACAGGGCATTCTCTTTAACTATTCCAATAAAACTGGATGAAAACCACCTTATTTTTCATTGCATTTGCTTTTTATTTATCACTCTTCATCATCTTTGAGCATTTTTACATAATACATTAAAGTCCAACTTTATCCTTTTACTAAGTGCTTCTTTATTTTTAAAGTATAAGTCCTCTTTATTTTTTTAGTCTTTTTTTGTTTTGTTTTGTTTCTAAATACAACCTTTTTATTTTCTTTTTCTTTTTTCAACAAACAGGAACACTGAACACAGAAAAGAAAAAGGGGGAGGGCTGGAATGTGGCTCAGGGGGAGAATGTGAGGTCTGGGTTGGATTCCTGGAACCAAAAACCATCCAACAAAAAAGAGGAAAGGAAGCTGTTCAGAAAGCAGGGGCGGAGGGAGGGAGAGAGGGAGAGCTGGTCTTGATGGGCCCAGGGCAGGTGCAGGCTGGAAGGGGGACTCCCCTTCACCAGTTACCTTCCCCCCTGGTCTCTGCCCAGCCCTTCATGAAGAATATTCCCTCTGCCACAGGCTGGAGGATGATGATGTCCTTTGGCCCTCTCTGGGGTTCAGTTTTCCCATCTATAAAAAAGGGCGGTTAGTGAAGCTTCTTTCTTCTTTCATTCTCCTCTGAGGACCACTGGCCAGGAAATTATCTTTGCCTCCTCCCCGTGTGGTTCAGAATAAGAAATTGAGGCAGGAGGAAGCTACAAACAGCAGAGGTCCTGCTGCTGGGGCTCGTGGAGTTTGCATGCTGGAGTTTGCATGCCTGGGTCCTCGAATTTCACCCACTCATTTCGGGGCCCAGCTTCTGGCTGCGGCAGCAGAGTGTCAACAGGGGATGGCTAGTAGAAGCCTGGAACATGGTTGGGGCACTAGGCCCTGATTGGCCCATGACACTGATGCCGTGTGCTCATTCCCTCCCTTGCCTCCATTTACTCCTCTGTAAAATGGAGCACAAACAGGTCCCAACTTCAAGATGGGAGGGAGCAGATGGCCAGGCATCTTCTGAGACTCTGGGCCTGCCCCACAAACTTTTGCCTACCACCTGCCACAGCCCTCCACCTGGTAGCCTGCACAAAGGGAAAAAGGGGGTGCAGAAAGGGAGGGTGGGAGAAATTGTGCAGAATTATGGGTGGCATCATGGGGCCCTGGAGCTGTGGTTTTTCTGGACAGGATGGTGGGTCAGCAGGCAGCTGGTTGGTGCAGAGTAGAAACTGATTCCAAGAGCTTTTCAGTGTGGCTCCTAGTCCAGAGCTCCTCCCACACTTACTGAACCAGGCCAGGGGGAAGCTACAGGCAGCAGCTCAGCTGAGGGCACAGAAGTCTCCAGAACAGCCTCCCTCCCCAAGCAAGGAGAACTGCTGTCAGGGCAGTGGCTGGGTCAGAAGTGGTGAGCACAGAGGCTGGCAGAGCCCAAGGGACCCTGGCACTCGTGTGTGGATGAGAGACAGGAAGGCTTTAGGTCCAGCAGGTTCAAGGCCACCACCTCTCTGAAAGTCCCAGCCCCTGCTACATCTTCCAAGGTGTAGGGAGTCCCCAGGAGTAGGGGGACAGCTGTGGGGATCTGCAGCCCCCTAAGAGGGTGAGAATGAGGTTCGAGAAGCAGCCCCCAGTGTCATCTTACAGGCCAGGGTAGACCACAGGGCACAGACCCCTGGGAACCAGCGAACTTAGGCTCTTTCCTCACCATAACCTTGAAGTGTACCCCAAAATCCACCTCCCCAGCCTCCAGAGGTTCCCACTAGGTGGAAAACAGAAAAGAAAGACCGACCACTGCAGGCCTCACCTCCTCCCTACTCTGCCCAAACCCGCTGGCTTTACACATCCTTCAACCCCTTCATGCCTAGAGGGACCCCGAGTTTCCCCCACCCACTCATACCCATTTCCCCCACCTCCTAAGGCTGCCAGAGATTACGCCCCCCATTTCAGCACAGAGTGTGTGGTCTGTGACTCTCCAGAACCCAGGAGGGTGCCTGGGCCAGGCAGTTAAGCCAGCCCCTCCCGCGGGGACTCCTCTACTTTGGCTCAGCCCTGTTGTCTTGGTGGTCATCAGCTCTGTGGAGCCCAGCTTTGTGACAGGCACATGGACACTGTGGGCAAGGGCCAGGGTGTCCGGATCCTCTGAGGGTGGGGACCAGGCAGGATCTGTGGCCTCAGGATCTTCAGGGGGGCAGGATGATCACACTATCCAAGGGCTCCTCTGGCTCTGTGTCCTGGGCAATGGGAGGCACCTCTCAAATTTTTTAGTCTTACCTTTATTTATTTATAATGATCATAGTGAATAAAAATATTATGTTCAATAAATTAATCCCAAATTATTTACAATGAATATTTAAAGTAATTTCTGATGTATTAGTGTGGAGATAATAAAATTATATTTTATATAAATGTTTCTGTATTTCTTTTTGATACATTGAATAACATACACTCAAATACCTTTTGTGAAAAATTGTCTAATTGTACATATCAAATTAATTTTAAAGTTGAATATGATGTTCTCAGTCACAGGGTATCTTGTTTCTCAATATCTTTTCCCTCTTCCCTTATACTCCTCTTCCTTTTTTTTCAAATTTCTTAACACTTTTTATTATTTCTTTTATTTGAAAAGCCAGGATTATTGTTCTCCTGTGAAGTAATACTGCTATCTTTTGATAGGAGGCATTTAGCCATTCTAGAATATATTTCTATCACTAACTGCTAGATATATAATTGAAACATTGCCATACTACTACAAATCATATTTCTCTCAGTACTTTAAAATTACCTTGAAATTCCATATGAAGAGAATTTCTGGTTTTAGCATGAATTTTATTTAATACTCCTGCTAGCCTCATGTTGCTATTTAATACATAATTCTAATTTTTAGAGGTATAGCTTTACCAAACTGTACTTTCAAACTTAAATTTTGTTGTGTCCTCCACATTTGGTCATGTATTTTGGACTTTCATATGCATTATATTATTTAATATGTAAAACTATGTGCCTTAAATATTACTGTGAAATATTTGTAATTCACTTTGGCTACAATAAAAATAAAATAAAAATAAAGAAAAAGAACTATTTTAAAAGATCTATCTAGGGGCTGTGAGGTGGCGCTTGAGCTAAGGTGTCTGCCTTACAAGCGCTAGCCAAAGAAGGACCATGGTTCAATCCCCCGGCATCCCATATGGTCCCCCCAAGCCAGGGGCAATTTCTGAGCGCTTAGCCAGGAGTAATCCCTGATCATCAAACGGGTGTGGCCTGAAAAACCCCCCAAAAAATCTATTTATATTTTGTTTTCATTTTTTATGTGAGAAAATAAAAAATCAGAAATTCTAATTCATTTCTCTGCTATGATTACATTTTTATGGGTTTGGAATTTACATGGCCCTTTGTTTGCAATGTTTAAGGTTTTGACTTGGGTAACTAATTAAACCAAGATTCAGGATCCATTCAACTAGGACCATGTTTAAGAACTTTGATCTGGCTTTTTGTTAAATGTTTTGGTTCTTACTTCAACATTACTATTAAATTTAATATTCCAAACTTTCTTCCTTAATTTATGGGTGATGTCTCAGATGACTACAAGAACCCAGAGGTTAAGCTTATATCTCAGTGCCTAACATGACCTTATCACTTAGTCAATGTGCCTCCATAAAACACAGCAAACTCAGTCTTTTCAAGAGTTTTTTTTTTTAATTTTACCATGAGGATGATAGGAAGCTTGTCATAAAGAGTACTGAATGCAGTTAGAGCAAAGAAATGTCCACTATGCCAATGATAGTTGTGACTTATCACTCTGGACAAGAATGGACAAGAATCCTAAAAGAGGATCAAGTGACATGTATGGCATCATTTAATTAACAATAGTGCAAGCTACAGTGGAAAGAGGGAGGGGGGTAAAAATGCCTAACCTTGAGACAGGGTGGGTGGTTGGGAGGGGAATCAGGGATAATAGTGGTGGTAGAAAAAGTGCACTGGTGAATGGTGCTATACATTCTATGACTGAAATTCAAGCATGAACTATTTTCTAACTGCAGTGCTTAGATAAATTATTTAAAAATACTTTATATATATACATATATATATATATATTGCAGTTAAATTCTTTTTTTTTATTTTTATTTTGACCAGAGTGGATTACAAATCTTTCACAGTAATTTTTTAGGTACATAATGACATTGAATCAGGGGCCTTCCCACCATGAATTTTGTCCTCCCTCCAGCCCTGTTCCCAGCATGCATCCCATATCCCCCTCCTTTACCCCCTGGGTTGCTGGTATAAGTGGTCCCCTCTGAGTCTAGCATGTTGTAGACTGGGTGTATATTATATTTTAAACAAAAATATTTTGAGATTTTTGAGGGCTTTTCAAAAGTCACACAATCACATTTCTACTTCTTTTTGGTTGTTGTTGACCTAAAAAAAGAGTTAGAAGAGATATGTATCCCAATTCTAAATAAAGAAGATGTCAAATTTGTGGTCATTTCATCCAAGGGTTGAAATGAAACTTTTCAAGTTTCCCTTGGCTAAAGAACTCATACTTTTCAAAGTTATTCCTGGATAAAAAGACATGTTTGACTATTTCTCAATGGAGGGAATTTCCCCCATAATGCCAGCACAAGTTGACAAAACATAGAGTTTGGAGGAAAATTAGGAATCGGGGTTAAGCCTAGTACCCTAAGTACATGTTCCATGTTACCTTTTCTAAGAGTGAAAAGCATTTTAATAATGCTTTCATATATTTTACCCTTCTTATTTCTCCCTTCATCTTTCCTTATAATGATTACCACTCTTCTTTCTCTTCAATCTTCTCACTAAATATGAGACATTAATTAATTAAAAACTCATGAATAAATTTGATCATAAGTTGTTTGGCTCGGGATTTGTCTTCCCATAGAAAAACAATTATATAAAAAATTAGAATTTGATACTCTCCTATGTTCCAACAGATGAAAACTGTTAGAGAAGTAGACAGAAGCCATTGTAGATCTTGTTAATTTGGTTGTTATTGTGAAGGAGTATTAAACTCAAATAGAATTTTTTATACCTTTGCATATAACTCTGTTGCTTATGTTTTGATAGCTATGAGATTTGTGACTCTTTTTTGTCTTAAGGTCTTTTTTCTTTTGAAGAGAAGTGAGCAATTGGCTCCTTTATATTAAATAAGCCTTGATTTTTTTTTTGTGATTTTGAGAATACGAAATTAAATACATTATGACCAGAGCAATAGCACAGCCAGTAGGGTGCTTGTCTTGCATATAGTCAACCCAGGTTTGATCCCCATCACTCAGTATGGTTCCCTGAGCCCACCAGGAGTGATTCCTGAGTGCAGAACCAGGAATAACCCCTGTGTACCACCAGTTACGGCCAAAAACAAAAACAAAATATTGAATCCGTTAGGCTTCTTGTGTTATTTAACTTATAAATGTATTGAAAAATATAATATCTGATAATTCTAAAACTATGCCTTTTAGAATTATTCTTTGGTTTACTTGTTTCTTTCAAGCTATTCAGAAGTTCTAGAGCAATATTAAAAATTATGAGGTTGGAGAGATAGCATGGAGGTAAGGTGTTTGCCTTACTTGCTGAAGGTTGGTGGTTTGAGTTCCAGCATCCCATATGGTCCCCTGAGCCTACCATGACCAATTTCTGAGCATAGAGCCAGGAGGAACTCCTGAGCACTGCCAGGTATGAGCCAAAAATAAAAAAAACGTAATTAGAGTGGTACTGATTAGATATTACTATTAAGTTTTAAAATATCACTTCTGTGTTACTATTAAGTAGGACTTAAAATATTATCTTTAACTTTAAAATAAGAGATTTTATTAGAAATATATTCCTTGACTTTAATGACTTTTTATTTTGTATATTATATTATTATTTAGAGGAAGAGTTAAGAAAATATTTATAAATTCTAAGGCATTCTAAAGTACAGGGAGGAGTTTTCACTTAAAGGTTTTAAAAATATTTTCTTTATATTTATGCTTTTTTTCATAAATAAGATTTAATTAGCTTCATGGTGTTATTTTGTCACTTTTGTAGTATCAGTATTTTGCAGGTTTCCTAAATAAATTTGACATTTTTCTACTGAAAATAACTTTTGATAAGCATATTAAACTGACATGTTCATTTTGGTGACTATTTTGCTGATCACAAATTACCTTTATGAGAGGGTCAATTAGTAAAAAAATAGAACGGAAACTGTGTAAGTATACAACTAATGACCTAGGAATTATATGCTTAGAAACAAATATATAGTATTTCTTGAATAGAAACATTTCACCAAGGAATAAGTTTTTATATATTTACCAGTGCTTTTGTAGCAGGAATATAAAAAGAATCAATACTATTCTATTCTAAAGGGACTTTGGCCACCCAAGCCTCATTTGAAGAGATAGTAAGTTAGTTCTAACACCAACAGAATACAAATATCCTATTTAACATGTATATCAGAAATTAACAGCATTTAGAGTTTTCTTGACTATACTATAACTGGCTTGCACTTAATGAGCTTAAGCAAGGAAGAATTAAACCCAAGCACAAATTTACTCATTCAACAAATCTTTAAAGACTGATGTCTCTGAGGTTAGGTAGCAAGGTATAGCCTGGGTCATAGCCATGAGAAAAAAGAAAGACAATTATAAAATATTTAATAAAGTGATACAAATGATTCTCTCACAAATGCAACTATTCATAATGCTTATTCATCAAGATAATTAGAGTGATGATTGGCCTCATAATAAATATGCAAATGTTTCAAAAGAACTATGATCATCAGATGTGTCTATTTTCCCCTATTTTTTCTTCTCTCCTGTCAGTTAAGAGAGAGAGAGAAAGAGAGAGAGAATAAAAAAAGTCCAATTTAAGGTGTTCCTTTGTGGCTTTCTTTTGCACCTGCAATATAATCTCTTCTATGTAGCAACATCATGTTTAATAAATGAGAGCAGTAATGAAAAATCTTAATATCAAACATGCCTACTCTGCAATCTTTGCTGATGTTATTTTCTATATTTTTAAATCCTATACATGATTCAGTATCCAATTCAAATGTCCATCTCCTGTTCAGGTCTCTTAATATAGCCAAATGAGAAAAAGAAAACCAATGTACTTATTGGATGCCTACTACAAGCCAATAAATTCTCTATAAATGCCTTCTTATTTATGCTCAGAACAATCTTTGATATGAATATATTTATTGTCATATAGTTTAGAAAACAAGTACAAAGAAATATAATCACTTTGCCCAAAGCAATCAAGTAGTTAATAGAACACCCTGTACTTAAACCTAACTTCTTTTTTTTTTGAGTCACACCCGGCAGTGCTCAGGAGTTACTCCTAGCTCTATTGCTCAGAAATCTCTCCTGGCAGGCTTGGGGAACCATATGGGATGCCGGGATTTGAAGCACCATCCTTCTGCGTCTAAGGCAGGGATCTCAAACTCACGGCCTGCGGGTCCTTTGCAGCCCTCCTTACAACATTTTGTGGCCTGTGGCTGGCCTTCAAATATCGCAGTATTCACGATTATTCGCTTGCCGAATAATCGCAATAAAAATCGCATTAGTAAGAAAAAATCGTATTAAACATTTGCATACCCCGAGCAGTTCCGTTCAGGGTATGCAAATGATTAATGTGATTTTTTGCGATTTATTTTCTTACTAATGCAATTCTTTATTGCGAATATTTGGTAAGTGAATAATTGCAAATACTTTGTGCCTAGCACAGATGTCATTTCTGCTGCTCCTGCCCGCTGTCCCTTGCATTACCGGAGGCCTAAGGAAGAGAAGGGAGAGAAATTTATTACAGAATTAGATTTTGTCATACCTTCATCATGACTTCATCAAAGCTGGCAGTGAAGAGAAAGATTGATGACAAACACAGACAATTTCAGGAAAAGTGAGAGACGCAGTATTTCTTTGTTGAGCACAGGGGCATCCCCACATGTCTTATTTGCTCAGAGAAAGTTGCAGTGCACAAGGAATTCAACTTGAAATGCCATTATT
The DNA here is from genome assembly GCF_024139225.1 of Suncus etruscus. Taxonomy (NCBI): domain Eukaryota; kingdom Metazoa; phylum Chordata; class Mammalia; order Eulipotyphla; family Soricidae; genus Suncus; species Suncus etruscus. The sequence continues at coordinate 58,973,682 of NC_064861.1, read as the reverse complement.
CAACTAACATGCTGAGGAATGTGCAAAATATCAAGGAAATGAGAGAGCCAAGCGGGTTGCCAGTCTTAAAGCATGTCTAATGAGGCAACAAGATTTCTTCAAGAAAGCAACCAAAGAGAATGTTGCATTAGTTGAAGCTAATTACATGGTTAGTGAGATGATTGCTAAGGCAAGGAAACCATTCACAGAAGGAGAGTTTGTTAAAAAAAAAAAAGCATGTTATAGGCTGTAAGTATTTTCTGTTCAGAAAAGAAAGGTCAGTTTAGCAAAATCAGCCTTTCTGCCAACACTGTGGCAGAGCGCATTTCTGACATGTCAAGTGACATTTATCATCAACTGTCTGAGAAAGCCAAATGTTTTGATGCATACTCAGTTGCTCTTGACGAGGGCACAGATATAACAGACACTGCACAGCTTACAATCTATGTCCGTGGTGTTGATTGCAATTTTGATTTGGCAGAGGAGCTGCTCACAATAATTCCAATGCATGACCAGACAACTGCTAATGAGCTATTTCGGCATCTGTGTGATGCCATTGAGAATGCAGGTTTGCCATGGAAGAGGTTTGTTGGAATAATAACCAATGGAGCGCCATAGATGACAGGGAGGAAAATGGACTGGTGGCACTTGTTCAAAAAAAACTTGAAGAGGAGGGTGTAGAGAAGGCCATTGCTCTTCACTGCATTATCCATCAGCAGGCCCTTTGCAATAAATGCCTGCCGTGTGACAATGTGATGTCTGTTATTGTGAAATGCATCAACCAAATCAGGTCCAGGGGCTTAAAGCACAGGAGGTTCCATGCTTTTTTAGAGGAAATGGAGTCAGAATATGGAGATGTACTTTGGCTCAGCAGGGCAAATGTCCTGAAAAGATTTTTTGAGTTGAGAGAAGAAGTGAAAGCCTTCATGGAGAAGGATGGAAATACTGTTTCTGAGTTGAGTGGTCACAAATGGCTCATGGACTTAGCTTTTCTTGTTGACATCACACATAAGCTGAATGTACTAAACAAGATGTCACAAGGCCCGGGGCAGCTTATCAGTGCTGCCTATGACAACGTGAGAGCATTCTCCACAAAACTTGTGTTATGGAAATCCCAGCTCTCTCAGACAAACATTTGCCATTTCCCAGCATGCAAGAAACTTGTGGATGCAGGCATATCATTCAGTGGTGAGAAATATGTTGATGCTATTTTTAAGCTAAAGAAGGAATTTTATCACAGATTTGCAGACTTCAAAAAGCACAGAGCCACTTTCCAAATTTTTGTGGACCACTTTTCCTTTGATGTGCAAGATGCCCTTCCTGTGCTTCAAATGGAGCTCATTGACCTGCAATGCAACTCTGATCTCAAAGCTAAGTTTAGGGAGATTAGTGGAAAAGCAGACATGCATGGGCAATTTTTGAGAGAATTGCCCCCAGCTTCCCTGAGCTTTCTGGAATATTCAAGCGCACCATGTGCCTTTTTGGGAGCACATATTTGTGCAAAAAGTTATTCTCCACATTGAACTTCAATAAGTCAAAATACAGGTCTAGATTTAATGATGATCATCTTCAAGCCATACTGAGGGTCTCAACTGCTTCCTCTCTAAAGCCAAATGTGTTTCAGATTTCTGAGAAGCACTGTCAAGTCTTTGGCAGCAAGGAATAGGCAAAAGCTGCCATGTTCAGAAGAGCTATTCATGATCTTCACTCAATGTTCTATTCATGTTCAGAAGAAATAATTAAAACTGTTAATAATGACATTTGAGGACTTTTTTTTGTGAAATCCCTTATGCGGCCCTGCCTCACTCTGACTTTGCCTTCTGTGGTCCCCAGGTAAATTGAGTTTGAGACCCCTGGTCTAAGGCAAACGCCTTACCACAGTGCTATGTCTCCGGCCCCAACCTAACTTCTTTTTTTTATTTTGGTTTTTCAGGCCACACCCACTTGATGCTCAGGGGTTACTCCTGGCGATGCACTCAGAAATTGCCCCTGGCTTGGGGGGACCATGTGGGACGCTGAGGGATCAAACCTTGGTTCTTTCCTTGGCTAGTGCTTGCAAGGCAGACACCTTACCTATAGCGCCACCTCGCCGGCCCCCTAACTTCTTAATTGAAAAATTTTCTCTTTGATTCCAAACTGTAGGTCAATATTGTCTGCAAATTGTCATACTTGTTTATCTTTGATCTGCCTGGAAGTACTTAGCATATGTTACCTTGACTTATGTATCAACACAGAGCTTGGCACTTTGCAAACATAACTACAGTTGACTTAGACTTGTTCATCTACATTAGCTGAAAATCAAGTAAATGGCAAAACCAGTAAATGTACAAAGTGCACATCATTGGACACATTCACAAATGGCCAGAGGACACCTTTGAAGTTAGGCCTGTCAGACAAAATAAAGATTAGAGTAATAAATAAATGTGCTCACTTCAAAATGTCTTATACATAATAAACCAAGTTTTTCTTGCAGTGGTTTCTGATATTTGGCTCTCTTTGGAGAAGTTATTTTCCTTTAAAACCTAATTGGAAAGGAAGAATCGACTGCAAGAAAGACCAAAGTGGAAATTGTCTGTGAACATGCCACTCACCTTACAGTTACTGACTGGGCACTCTATTAATCACTGGCACAGATATTTACTAGAGCATGCGGTTTATATTGGGCAATAGGACCAATTTAGACCTTTCTTAGAGGAAAATAATCCCCATTAGGCACTGAAAGTAACCCCAGGAGATGATAATTATGAGCTAATAGGGTCATTTATTTTTGTGTTTATATTTTTGTCCTGAAAGAAATACATTAACTTCTAAGAAACACCACTAGTGACTATCTAGAAGCTAAAAGGACAGTTTATTCTCTCATCTACAAACTGAGCCATGAGTCAAACAACTGTTATGATCCAGGCATCACTAAACAAGGAATAATGTGAAAAAATAAGAAGAATAAGAAGCTATTTCAAAAGACTCTGGATCTGAGAGCCATTGGAAAAAGCACAAAATAGCTTTCAAGGAAAGGTACTTCCATATTGAATCAGAAATTGATAAATGTTCATTAAGAGCAAGAGTAACACGTTTTGCTGGGAACCTGTAGAACTAATAAAGAAAAGATGATATATAAGCAGGAAGAACAAAGGATATACTATGATTCAATATAAAAGAACTCTAGGCCACAGTAGGGGAACTGGCATGCTCACAGATAAAGTACTATTTCTTGAATCCTCTTATATTCTGTATTTTTTGCAGGGCCATACCAAAAGTACCTGGTGAAAACTTTAAGTAGCAGGAATAAAATTAATGGCCTTACAACTATATGTGTTCTGTAAGTTGAATTATCCTACTGGCCCCACATTTATTGAATCCTGACAGTCTACTCAGGTATATAAATTATGTTAAATCAATATCAAAATTAGTAGAAGAAAATTGTGATAAATGTATAAATTACTGACTTATAAAAACAAATAACATAAGAATATAGAACATTATGTGGGGAGGAGTGGGAGGAAAAAGGAAGATGAATAAGGGATAGAGAAAGGAACAAGAAAAAAGGGAAGCATCTCAGAGTGAAATGGAGAGCTATCTTTTATATGTGTAATATATATGTTATATGTTAATGAAGGATCTTATTTGAAAAAAGTTTCTAAACACTGAAAATGCAGAAATGAAAAAGCATTTCTAGTAATTCTGATGCAAACAGCCTGGATCTTTTAGAAAATAAAAATATGTATGCAGAAGACAACAGAAGACTGTTGTAGTTTGACTGGTTCATAGAATGAATTGAATAGGAAATTCCTATAAATGTAAAAGTAGCTCTATTTCTTTTGCAGAATTAGGAAGATAAAAATAATGAAATAGTTTCACAAATATGGACAACATGTGCCATAACCTTCTTATATATTACATAGAATTAGTCTGCTATTGCTTACATTGTGTATTTTTGGGGGTACACTTGATGGTGCTCAGGGATTATTCCTCAGGTATCACTCTTGACAGTGCCTAGGGGTTCATATGTAGAGGACTTGAGAGAGCTACATACAAGACAAACTTTCTACCAGCTATATTATTACGATAATATTGCCCTGACCCTATCAAAGAATTTTTATGAAGTACCATAGATAATATTTTATAGCACATAGCTGAGTGTTGGAAGATAGTAAGAACTTACTAAATAGCAGAGTGATTATAAATTAAATTTTTATAAATTGATTTAATTTTTTTATAAAGTTTGAAAAACCACAATTTTTAACGTTACTGATACTTGAGTTTTAGGCATAATATTTTAACACCAATCTCACCACCTATGTCAACTCCCAGTGTTACCATACTTCATCATCCCATTTAATCCTCTAACCCTAGCTTCTATCTACCACATTAATAGGTACATTTAAAGGTTCAAGAGCAGATTCCCCAAGCTAGCAGCGATTTCATATGCAGCGAGTGCATATCCAGGAGTAACCCCTGAGTGTCACTGGGTGTGGCCCAAAATAATAAAAAAAATAGTTCATTGTTGTTGTGTTTTGGACACATAGCTATATCACTCTTCCACACAACCAGTACAATTAAAGCCATAGCTATTGTTTCACATTTACTTCTCTTTCTAGTCATCATTTCCACACTGATTTGTTCCCTTTCTGTCTTTCTCTTCCCTAAGCATCAACCTAAAGTTGATGTAGGCATTCCCCTTTCTTACACTACATTTTCTCATCCAGTTATTATACATACAACAGATAACTGAGACAATCCAGATTTGTCTTTCTTCTGGCTCAACATGATATCTTCCAATTCTAACTAGATTGTAGTAAATTGCATGATTTTATTGCTCCTTCCATAGTCTTCCACAGTTTATAGATACCATATCGCATCTACATAATTCATTCACTATCATTGGACACCTAGCTTGATTCTGAATCTTAGCTATTGCACCAAGTGCAACAATTAATAATGGTGTGCATATGTCTTTTTGAAAGAGTGTTTTAAGTCCTAAGGTTAGATACCCAAAAATTAGTATTGCTGCATCATATGGCAGCTCAGTTCAAAGTTTACTTAGGATATTTCATGTTTTCCACAGGGATTGAATCAAATAGCATTCCCACTAGCAGTGAATAAGAATTACTTTTTGTTGTCATGATTTTTTTACTGGTATTTTTATAACAGAATATATAGATATGAGCCTTAAGACAAAATTAAGGCAAAAGAAAATGAAATAATTTAAAAAAATTGGGATAGTAAAATAAAAGAAAAATTATTATTAAAATAACCATTGGTGTATTAAATCTGAAATCTTTTGCAAATAGAATCTTAAATGTCAAATTGAGTAGGGAAAAGCCTAGCAGGAAATCTTTCTTCTTTCCATTTTTATCTAAGTCATTGGAACATGTTTTCTTACAACAATGAAAATCTATCTGATGAGTATTCCTGTGATGGAAATAGGGTCCTGTATGCAGACATTAAAATCCAATTATAAGTAGGGTTGTCCTAAGTTGCTTTTCATCTTCTTTCCTTTACTTGGTAGCCATTTTTTTTGGTACTCAGTATGTTATAAAGCATTCCTCCACTATGCTATTTATGTCATTATTTTCTCATGCAGATACAGAGATAGGACAAGGATGAGGCTTCTAGATTTGGCATTAGTGTGATAAAAACTGATTAGCTTTCTAATTTGTATGCTATTTTCTTTATCCAAAGTGATAGGCAGTATCAAGAATACATTACATATATACTGAATTGAAGAGATATTAGATAAACAAATGAAGATTCTGTACATAGCTCACCTTAATATTAAACATCAATAAATTTTCATTAGAATTATTTTGTATTTATTTCTATATTTGGAACTAAAGGGTGGGTTGTTGTTGTTTTATTTTGCTTTGTTTTGTATTGGACCCACAATCACTGATGCTTAGGGGTTATTTCTGGTTCTACATTTAGGGATTATTTCTAGTGGACTAAATGGGATGTGAGGGATCAAACATGGTGGACCAAGTGCAAAGCAAGTATCCTTCCTGCCTTTAGAATCAATTAGCAGGATCTGAACTTTAGTAGTGGTGACTGGGATTCTCTTTCTGGAAAGTTGCAAGTATCAAAATATTTGAGAACTCCCAGAGAAATATTTCTTTTGAGTGATTGCTTAGTAAAATCCACTCAAATTTGATGAAAACATTATTCTTTATGTTTTCATAAAAAGCTTTCACATATATCATCTTGCTGCCAAAATACTATATTCATGTAAAGATTACTCATCTGTGGGACCCCTTCAGCATATTTCAAAGGGACCAAAAGTAAAAAAAAAATCACACAGATGGATTACAAAATTAGCCTTAGGATTCAAAATGTAGGATGGGAGGTATAGAAGCCAACAAGGTAAGAACGGTGTTATTATCAGAAAAAGATTGGAAAACACAGATAACTTACCAAAAATGAAATTCATTTATATTTTATATAAATATATAAGAGACCATGACTAGAAAAATTCATTGAAACATTGTTATAGTGGGTCTAGAAACAATTTGGGAAGGGAGTGGTACATGCTAGGATACTAGACTATGTGGAACATTACTATGAGGAGCATTATTAGACAGATAAATGCCAGCACTGAGCATGACTCTAGCTGTTAAGTGAGTAGGATCATCATACTGCCTATATTAAGTATGAACATCAGGTACAACATGTCATGAGCTATAAGACTTATAGAGCATAGACAAATATAGCATTAAAAAGTACCTCTTAAAATCTAAAAATTACCAGATGAAATTCTAACGCATAACTTGGGAAGTTGAAATGAATAAGAAGTTTGTTCTACTTCAAGAACAGGGTTGAGTATTGGATGACAATGCTTACCGTATTTGCCTGCGTATAAGACGACCCCCTAATTTTGCAGTTGAAACAGGTTTAGGCCTATATTCGCTGTATCAGACAGAATGTTCCTGTGCTGCAACTGTATGTACCACAGTGAGCCAATCACAACAAGCAAAGGTTCAAAGGTTATACTGTAATAGACTTTCTCTCTGACTCTGGCCAATCTGAGCAGGCTTTTTACAGTATAGATCCGGGTCCAGAACATTATTTAATTTGCATGCATAAAAAGCCTGCTTGGATTGGCTGCGTTAGAGAGGCGGTCCAAGCAGCCTTGCAGTGATTGGTGCAGGATCCAGTTGGAAAATTTGTTTTGTGGGAATATTCAAACAATTTTCGTTTAGCAGCATATTGAAACATTTTTCAAGATATACTCGGCGTATAAGATGACCCCAATTTTCGGTTGACTTTTTTTTTTGTTTGTTTCAAAAGTCGTCTTATATGCTGGAAAATATGGTATATGTAGATGGACTTGGCTAATAAAAGCCTAGATTTTAATTTTATTTTTTCTGTTGTAAAGTGACTGGGGTGATTTTTAGAAATATATATATATATATATATATATATATATATATATATATACACATAAGCATATGGCATGTTTTTGATATAGAATATGCAGCATACTCATATACAAGGTAAACAATAAGCTTTGACAATGACATTAATAAATCCTCAAGTATTTGGCAATTAGGAGTCATTATTCTTCTCGCAATAAGTTGATTTAATCAGTAAGCAACGTTTTATCCTTTAACTTAGAATTTTATCTATATCTAAAATCTATTCCAAAATATTATATATTATTTTCCTTAAAAACTACTACAATGAGAGAACTTTTGAGATGCATTTCTCTTAGGGATGGGCAACCTTTAGAACCTAAAGAGCCACTTACATTCGTTTCCGAAGGGGGGAAAAACAAACTTAGCTGCAAAACCATCTTGACATTTAAAATAAATATAGCACTGCATACATTGTTTCTTATATATATATTTTTTGAGGGGCGGAGGTCACACTAGGCAGTGATCAGGGACTACTTCTTGCTTTGTGCTCAGAAATAGCTTCTGGCAGGCTCGGGGGACCATATGGGATGCTGGGATTCAAACCATTGTCCTTCTGCATGCAAAGCAAATGCCCTACCTCCATGCTATCTCTCCGGCCCCATCGTCTCTTATCTTAATGCTATATACAGGATCCTGCAGTTAGCTGTCGATCTGAAGAAAAAAATAACTTTTTCATTTAACAATGTAACATATATTTGTGCAAATTAATAGCCAATTAAAATATTTTATTGTTACCGCTTCCCGACTCCCTGCTATCAGTCCTGCAGCAAAGCATCAAAAGAGCCACATAGGGCTCTGGAGCTGCGGGTTGCCAACCCCTATTAGGATATGCTTTTAGCTTTTCTTTACCTACATTATTTACTTTTAAGAGTTCTAAGAAGTTTTGGTCAACAGAAAACAAAAGTAATTTAGCATTTAATATACAGCTTAGATATATGTTTATTAGAGAACTACATAAACATCATTTTGTTTTCTTCCTTCTGATTCTTGAAGTGACAATGACTTGGCATATACAATTAAAAAATGTAGTTCAGAGGCCATTTAGATCATGTTGATATAGGTCTTATATACTAGTACTACATTACAGTAGTGAATGATACCACTCAGAAAATCTGAAGACGATACTGTAATTCCAACTCCTATTTTGACATATAAAGAATATGCCAATGAGAGCTTATGATATCCCACTGAGAAAATAGGGGTAAAAAGAGAATTAATACTTGTGTTAATCTAAAAAGATATTATCAGTAACTACATGGAAGAATTTAATCAAAGAGAGGAAAGATTAAGGGAAAATTATAGTGTCTTGCAACATACAAATGATGATACCCGGATATAATAAGTACATAGTACATGTGCTTTTATCATTGAAGTCTGTTTATATTTAATAAAAAAAACACATTAAAGTGAACTTTAGATTGACATGGGCTTGCTAAAAGATATCTTCCCAACCTGTAATCATCTCAATTTTTTCTTCTAAAATACTATAATAAATATATCAAAAGTTTCATCTCAATAATACAGATTTTGTTAAATTGAGATCCCCTTTGTGCTATCTATTTTATAATAATTATATTGGTGTCTATCATACCTAGACCTAAGGTGGTCTGGTAGGGAGAAAATTATAGGAAAGTTCTTGTTCACTTGAGGTAAGATAATATTGATTACTTTTTGTTCTTAGTTCATTTAAAATTTTTCTTTATGCATGTTTTAAAATATATACCACCATTTTGATTAATGACATAAATTTTCCTTTGTTTATTTACTATTTATAATGTAGCTAATATTTTTACTCATTATAAACTAATAGTTTTCTTATATTACATTATATATTTTTTACCATTTAGCATTTAAAATTTATTTCTTTTGGATCTAAGTGCCCCAGATGATTTTAACCAATATTTAACTTTTAATTTTTCAATTATCTTTCTTTTATCAAATTGAACACATCACAATTATTTGCTTCAAGAATTTTGTGTTCCATATTAAATATGTTTGAATTCTCAAGGTTGGAAATGTTTTCTTTTGTTTCTTTTTGAAGGGCACACCTGGCAATGATCAGTACTTGGCTGTACAATACAGGAATCACTGCTAATGGGCTCAGGGGACTATATAGGGGGATCAGGATTCAAATATGGATTATCTGCAGTTCTTTGTTTCTAGAAATTATGTAGTTTTATTAGTTCTTTCATAATTTCATAATTTTAATATTTGTTCATGAATGTTCAATACTTCTTTGAGGTAGAGGTCAATTTACGTGATATTTTAATTAGACATTCAGGTTTTCATCAGTACTTGTTGAAAGTAATATTATTTACTAAGCAGTTACTTTTAATATTGATTCAAAATAAATTATTGGTATATATAGATGTCTATACCTGGATTCTGTTCCATTTCTCATATATATATAATAAATCTACACATAATTTTCCTATATGTTCTATTTCATATACATGCCATCAAATAGTATGCTCTATTAACCATTAAAGCATTCAAGTATTAACATTAGTGTCATATTTGGGGGAGGAGGTTTGAGGGGAGTACACTTGACAATGCTCAGAAAAACACACTTGACAATGCTCAGGGAATACTAATAGCTCTGCTCTCAAAAATCACTCCTGCAGGCTTCGAGACCATACGGAATCCCAGGGTTTGACCTAGGTCTGTCTCCTGCAAGGCAAATGACCTACCCGTTGTGCTATCACTCGGGCCCCTCAAATGTTTTATAATTATTCAAAGTTCTACATATTTCCATATAAATTTGTGCTACTTGAATCATAAATTCCTGATTTTAATCTAAATAATTTGATAGGACTAAGTGAAGAATATGGCATATTGGTTATTTTAAATATAAATAATCTATAATTAGACAAAAATATTATATCTAATGTAGCCTTATTTCTCTAAACAAAAATTTATAATTGGGGCCAGAGAAATGGCATGTAGGTAGGGCATTTTCCTTGCATGCAGAAGGATGGTAATTCGAATCTGGGCATCCCATACGGTCCCCAAGCCTGCCAGGAGCGATTTATGTTTGTAGAGCCAGGAATAAACCATAAGGCTGCCAGGTGCAAACCCCCCCTCCAAAAAAAGAAAAAAAGAAATTGGTTCTAGTAGGCATGAGGGACCACATAAGATGCCGAGATTCGAAATACCATCTGTCCTGGATCGGTTGCCTGCATTGCAAATGCCCTACCACTGTGCTATCTCTCTGTTCCCAAGAGAAACAAATTTTATGTTTAGTTTAGGTTTGTATACGAGCACCATAAAAAAACTAGTTTGCCTGGAGCCTAGAGTTGGTCTTCAGGGGTAGGGTCTCCTTATACTTAGGCCAAGGCTTTTCCTTCCCATATCCCTCATATTTTGGTGGGCCTATGAAAATGATAATTGCCACTCTAACACCATTTTTACTGTGCTCCTTTGACTCTAAACCTTAAAAATAAAACCACTTAAACTTTTGAGGTTAGCATTTAAACTAATATGTATGTGCATGGAAATGTAAAAAACTACTATGCCTTAAAGTTTAAGGAGTTACCTAAATTTTATGGCTTTAAAAAAATCATTTATAAATAAATTCTTTTGAATTTTCTCTTTAGAGAATTGAATCAGCACCATATAAAATGTAAATAGAAACTTTCATCCAATCTTTAAATATTCAATAGTAATAATATTAGAAATATTTAATGTTTTAAATCATGATTATGAAGATTAATATTTCTGTATTACACCCTCAATTTCTGAGAGGTATCAAGTAGAAGTGATGAGAGTAAATATTCTTATCTGATTTGTTATTAAAGGAAACAATTCTGTTTTATAGATTTTTTAGTATATATTTTATTTATTTAAACATCTTGATTACACGTATGACTGTGATTAGGTTTCAGTCATGTAAAAAACACCCCCTTCACCAGTGCAACATTACCACCACCAATGTCCCAAATCTCCCTCCATCCCACCCCATGCCCCCTGTACTCCAGACAGGCTTTCCAGTCCCTCATTCATTCACATGATTATGGTAGTTCTCAGTGTAGTTATTTCTATAACTGCACTCACCACTCTTTGTGGTAAGCTTCATGAAGTGAGCTGGAAGTTCCAGCCCTCCTCTCATTATCTCTGAGGATTGTTGCAAAAATGACTTTTATTTTTCTTAAAACCCATAGATGAGTGAGACTATTCTGTGTCTCTCTCTCTCCCTCTGACTTATTCACTCAGCATAATAGACTCCATGTATATCCATGTATAGGAAAATTTCATGACTTCATCTCTCCTGAGAGCTGCATAATATTCCATTGTGTATATGTACCACAGTTTCTTTAGCCATTCATCTGTTGAAGGGCATCTTGGTTGTTTCAAGAGCCTGGCTATTGCAAATAGTGCTGCAATAAACATAGGTGCAAGGAAGGGGTTTTTGTATTGTATTCTAGTGTTCCTAGGGTATATTCCTAGGAGTGGAATAGCTGGATCATATGGGAGCTCAATTTTTAGTTTTTGGAGGAATCGCCATATCCTTTCCATTGAGGTTGGACTAGACAGCATTCCCACAAGCAGTGGATAAGAGTTCCTTTCTCTCCGTATCCCTGCCAGCACTGATTGTTATCATTCTTTTTGATGTGTGCCAGTCTTTGTGGTGTGAGATTGTATCTCATTGTTGTTTTGATTTGCATCTCCCTGATGATCTGTGATGAGGAGCATTTTTTCATGTGCCTTTTGAACATTTGTATTTCTTTTTTTTTAATCAAAGTGCCTGTTCATTTCTTCTCCTCATTTTTTGATGGGATTATGTTATTTTCTTGTAAAGTTCTGTCAGTGACCTGTATATTTTGGATATTAGCCCTTTATCTGATGGGTTTTGGGTGAATAGTTTCTCCCACATGGTGGGTGGCTCTTGTATCCTGGGCACTATTTCTTTTGACATGCAGAAGCTTCTCAGCTTATATATTCCCATCTGTTGATCTCTGCTTCCACTTGTTTGGAAAGTGCAGTTTCCTCCTTGAAGATGCCTTTAGTCTCAATGTCATGGAGTGTTTTACCGAAGTGTTGTTCTATAAACCTTATGGTATAAAGTCTGATATCAAGGTCTTTAATCCATTTGGATTTTACCTTCATACATGATGTTAACTGGGGGTCTATGTTCGCTTTTTTGCAAGTGGCTAACCAGTTGTGCCAGAACCACTTGTTGAAGAGGCTTTCTTTGCTCCATTTAGGATTTCTTGATCCTTTGTCAAAAATTAGGTGATTGTATGTCTGGGGAACATTGTCTGAGAACTCAAGCCTATTCCACTGATCTGAGGGTCTGTCTTCATTCCAATACCATGCTGCTTTGATAACTATTTCTTTGTAGTACAGTTTAAAGTTGGGGAAAGTAATGCCTCCCATACCCTTTTTCCTAGCAGTGCTTTAGCTATTCGAGGGTTTTTTGTTCCAGATGAATTTCATGAGTGTTTCATCCACTTTTTTGAAGAATGTCATAGATATCTTTAGAGGGATAGAATTATATCTGTACAATGCTTTGGGGAGTATTGCCATTTTAATGATGTTAATCCTGCCAATCCATGAGCACGGTGTATGTTTCTATTTCCTTATGTCCTCTCTTATTTCTTGGAGCAGGGCTTTATAGTTTTCTTTGTATAGGTCCTTCACATCTTTAGTCAAGTAGACTCCAAGATATTTGAGTTTGTATGGCACTAATGTGAATGGGATTGCCTTCTTGATGTTCATCTCTTCCCTATCCTTATTGGTGTATAAAAAGGCCATTGATTTTTGTCTGTTAATTTTGTAGCCTGCCCCCTTGCTATATGAGTCTATTGTTTCTAGAAGCTTTTTGGTGGAGTCTTTAGGGTTTTCTAAGTAGAGTATCAAGTCATCTGCAAACAGTGACAGCTTGACTTCTTCCTTTCTATCTGCATTCCCTTGATATCTTTTTCTTGCCTGATCATTAAAGCAAGCACTTCCAGTACTATGTTGAAGAGGAGTGGTGAGAGCGGACAGCCTTGTCTTCTACCAGAATTTAGAGGAAAGGCTTTTAGTTTTTCTCCATTGAGGATAATATTTGCCATTGGCTTGTGGTAGATGGCTTCAACTAGATTGAGAAAGGTTCCTTCCATTCCCATCTTGCTGAGACTTTTGGTCAAGAATGGGTGTTGGACCTTATCAAATGCTTTCTCTGCGTCTATTGATATGATCATGTGATTTATATTTTTCTTGTTGTTGATGTTGTGTATGATGTTGATAGATTTATAGATGTTAAACCATCCTTGCATTCCTGGGATGAAACCTACTTGGTCGTAGTGTATGATCTTCTTGATGATGCATTGGATCCTATTTACCAGGATTTTGTTGAAGATCCTTGCATCTGCATTCAACAGGGATATTGGTCTGTAATTTTTGTTTTTGGCAGCATCTCTGTCTGGTTTTGGTATCAAGGTGATATTGGCTTCATAAAAGCTGTTTGGGAGTGTTCTCGTTTTTTCAATTTTATGTAAGAGCCTGGCTAGGATTGGTAGTAGCTCCTCTTGAAAGTTTTGAAAGGATTCATTAGTAAATCCATCTGGGCCTGGGCTTTTTTTTAGGCAGATGTTTGATTACAGTTTCAATTTCCTCAGTAGTGATGGGGGTGTTTAGATATGCTATATCCTCCTTACTTAACTGTGGAAGGTTATAAGTGTTCAAGAATTTATCCATTTCTTCTAGGTTCTCATGTTTAGTAGCATAAAGTTTCTCAAAGTAGTCTCTGATTACCCTTTAGATCTCTGCAGTATCTGTCTTGATTTCCCCCTTCTCATTTCTAATACGGGTTATCAGGTTTCTCTATCTTTCTTTGTGAGTTTTGCCAATGGTCTATCAATCTTCTTTATTTTTTCAAAGAACCAACTTCTGTTTTCATTGATCTTTCATATTGTTTTTTGGTTTTCCATTTCATTGATTTCTGCTTTCAGTTTTGATATTTCCTTCTGTCTCCCTATTTTTGGTTTTTTCGTTGGTCATTTTTTAATTTTATGAGCTGTGTCATTAAGTTATTTAGGTATGCCCCTTCTTCCTTCTTGATGTGTGCTAGCAAAGCTATAATTTTTCCTCTCATGACCGCTTTTGCTGTGTCCCATAGATTCTGGCAGTTTGTGTCTTCATTATCATTTGTTTCCAGGAAAGTTTTGATTTCCTCTTTGATTTCATCTCGGACCCACTGGTTGTTCAGTAGCAGGATGTTTAATTTCCAGTTGTTAAAGTTTTTCTTCTGTGTGCCTTTGTAGTTCACATCTAATTTCAGAGCCTTGTGGTCAGCAAAGGTAGCCTGCAAGATTTCTATCTCTTGATTTTATGAAGTTATGTTTTATGTGTCAGCATGTGGTCTATCCTGGAGAATGACCCATGTACATTGGAGAAGAATGTGTACCCAGGTTTTTTGGGGTGGAGTGTCCTATATAATCTACTAGTTCTCTTTCTTCCACTACTCTTTTAGAGTTAGTATGTTTTTGTTGGGTTTCAGTCTGGATGACCTATCAAGTGTTGACATGGCTGTGTTGAGATTTTCCACAATTATTGTGTTATTATTGATTTCTTCTTTCAGATTTGTCAGTAATTGTATTAGATAATTTGCTGGTCTCTCATTGAGCATAAATGTTGAATAGTCTGATTTCTTCCTGTTTCACATATCCCTTGATTAGTACATAGTATCCATCTTTGTCCCTTACAACTTTTCTGAGTATGAAGTTGGTTTCATTAGATATTAACATGGCCACCCCAGCTTTTTTAAGGGTGTTGTTTGCTTGGATGATTTTCCTCCAGCCTTTGATTTTGAGTCTATGTTTGTTCTGACTATTCAGGTGTGTTTCTTGTAGGCAGCAGAAGGTCGGATTCATCTTTTTGACCAACTTTGCCACTCTGTGTCTTTTAATTGGTGAATTTAGTCCATTGACATTGAGGGAGATGATTATCATAGGATTTAATGTCATCTTTGTAGATAAGTTTGCTGTGTTTGTTGGTCTCTCTTGTTTTAGAGTAGACCTGTCAGTTTTTCCTTTAAGGCTGGTTTTTCATCTGTGAAGTTTCTGAGCTGTTGTTTATCCATGAATCTATGTATCTTTCCTTCAAACCTGAACGTGAGTTGGGCTGGGTGCAGTATTCTCGGTGAGGCATTCTTTTCATTCAGTCTTGTCACAATATCCCACCACTGTCTTCTGGCCTTGAGAGTTTCTTGTGACATGTCTGTGGTAAGTCTTAGGGATGTTCCTTTGAATGTAATTTCCCTTTTTGATCTTGCTGCTTTCAGTATTCTATCTCTATCTGTGGGATTTGTCACTGTAATGGGAATGTGTCTTGGAGTGTTTTTCTTTGGGTCTCTTTAGCTGGTACTCTTTGGGCATGCAGGATTTGATTGTATGTAGTCTTTAACTCTGGGAGTATCTCTTTGATGATGTCTTTGACAGTTGATTCTTTCTGGAGGTCTCCTACCTGGGCCTCTGGGACTCTGATGATTCTTATGTTGTTTCTGTTGAGTTTATCAAAGACTTCTATTTTCATTTGTTCGCATTCCTTTAGTACTTTTTTCATTGCCTGATCATTTGTCTAAGGTTCTTTTCCAGTTTCTTCTGCTGTGTTGTTTTTCTGCATCTCAGCTTCTAGTACTCTGTTTCTGTCCTCAGCTGCTGTTACCCTGCTGTTGAGGCCATCCACTGAGGTTTACAGTTGAGCTACCATATTTTTCATATCTGCTATTTCAGTTGGAGTTTTCACATTTCTGTGTATGTGTTCTGTTCAGATCGATCTATGCTTTCTTTGAGTTCTACAAACATCTTCCATATTTCTGTTTTAAGTTTCTTATCCGAGAGGTTAATCAGATGTTTGGAATTTTTTAGGTCATCCAAGTTATCATCTTCATTCTTCTCTGTGCATGATTTTTGCTTGCAAGTTTTCCCAATTATCACGCTAGTAGTGTGGTTTTTCCTGCTTGTTGTGGTAGGGTTTATTGGTTAGAAAGAGTGTGTGGCTGCGAAGGGAAGTGAAGCTCTGAGGAGAGCTTCAAGAATTCAGAAAAGACAGAGAAGCACAGGACAGGCCTCCCTTCAGGTCCTCAGTTTCCTCAGAAGAAGCACAGCAGGGCAGAGAATCCGCAGGTAGTGCAATCAGCACTTCACCTGGGTACCTCCACAGCCAGCCATTTATTACTCACTCACTGGCTCGCTGGGTAGCTTTAGAATACAGTTATTTCGGTGTTTGTTCCCAGAGCTCTGAGGAGAGCTTCAAGAACTTAGGAAAGACAGAGCAGCACAGGACAGGGCTCCCTTCAGGTCCTCAGTTTCCTCAGAAGAAGCCCTGTTTTATAAAATTAAGAATATTTTAGGTATTTAATTTTAATAACTTGAGATCAAATTTTTCTTTTTATTTTTACCATTCTGAGAACTTTTATGGTGTATATGCACTGAATATCACTGAGTGATTTTTTTCTTATTAAAATTATGAGCATTTTTCTCTTTTAATAATGCAATGTAGTTTACTGATTGGTTTTAAAATTTAGACTAAGCTTTTTTATTTTGGATAAGCCCCACTCAGTCACGGTATATATGTGTTTCATGTGTGCATATTCAGTATTTTAATTGTCTAAAATTTTTCCATCTAGACTCTTTAGGGAAATTATTTTGTAATTTTTTTGTTAGTTTCTCATTATGAGACTTGGGTTTAACTATAACATTGGCTTCAGAAAATCACTTACAAAGTGTTCACCCTTCCATTTTTTGAACACATTTGATGTTTGTACAATATTACAAATTTTCATTATTAGATCTAATTTGTATTATCTATTTTTTTCTATCCCACATTTGCTGTGTTGTAAATTTGTTATGTTGTGATTATGTAATAAGTATATACCCTGTGATATATTTATTACAGGTTTATTTTAACTTTTAAGGTAGAAGCATGAGTTATTGCTTTTAGTCATTATTCTAAAATATTTTCTGTTTGTATTTTTCTATAAATAGTTTAAAGGAAGCAAATTTAAAGAAGCTTTTCCTTTCATATAGCTCAAATATTTTCTAATTTCATTATTATTTCTTGCCATTTTTATGAGTCAAATCTTAGAGGTTTGACTTGCTAAGCAATAGATTTTGAAGACATTTTAATATTATTGATTTATAATTTAAAACATAAAAGAATTCATTCCACTATATCAAAGTAAAAATTTGTTGATATTGATTTTATAATCAAGTAGATGTTCTCTTATGAAGAGTATTAAATGAGTCCTTAGAATGCCTGTGCAACCTCTGAAGTTTTTATGTAGCATACATCCATACTAATTAACTCAAGTTTACTGATATTGTTCTTTAGCATATTTATGTGCTTGCTTTTATTTTAATATAATTTTGTTAATTACTGGATGCGGTCTTAATATATTAAAATCCTTGAATATTTATTCAATTTGCACTGTTGTCCTTATACTTTGTTTGGTGAATTTTGAATTATTTATCAGGCAAAAACTTCTTTAAAATTTTTGTCTCTACTAAACTGATTATTATATATATTTATAAAATATATGTCATTATGCATTTTTTCTTTGTCAGGAAGGAGGTCTAGATTGTCTTTTACTCATATATTCATGCTTTTATTCCCAAATGGTTATTGTTTAAATCATAAATTTTCAGTCATTTTATTTGAAATATATCTAGATTTTAAACAATGAAGGCATCACATGTAGTCATCATAATGCTAGTGCTTTCATTTTTTTTCCTGTCCTGGTACTTTTATTTTAAATCTGATTATATGCATCACTTACATTAAGCACTTAGTTCACTTGATTTTAATACAATCAATGATATGCATGACATAGTCAAATGTTTTTAATTTGTTTACTTTGAATTTGTTCTTCTGTTACACCTTTATTTACTTGTTTGTCTGTTAAAATACATATTTTAGAATTTCATTTTATTTTCCAATTGACTTCTTAATTAGGTTTAACAACTAACAGTGCATCTTTAAATTATTAGAAGGAATTTATGTCTTCATGCTACATACTTTACCTTGACATTCTTTTTTATATATTTTATTTAAACACCTTGATTACATACATGATTGTGTTTGGGTATCAGTCATGTAAAGACCACTACCCATCACCAGTGCAACATTCCCCTTACCAATGTCCCAAATCACCCTCCTCCCCACCCAAACCCCGCCTGTACTCTAGACAGGCTTTCTATTTCCCTTATACATTCTCATTATTAGGATAATTCAAAATGTAGTTATTTTTCTTACTAAACGCATCCCTGTTTATGGTGAGCTTTATGAGGTGAGCTGTAACTTTCAGCCCTTCTCTCTTTTGTGTCTGAAAATTATTATTGCAAGAATGTCTTTCATTTTTCTTAAAACCCATAGATGAGTGAGACCATTCTGCATTTTTCTAACTCCTCTGACTTATTTCTCTCAGCATAATACATCCATGTATAGGAAAATTTCATAACTTCATCTCAGCTGCATAATATTCCATTGTGTATATGTACCACAGTTTCATTAGCCATTCCTCTGTTCAATGGTACCTTCGTTGTTTCCAGAGTCTTGCTATGGTAAATAGTGCTGTAATGAATATTGATGTAAGGAAGGGATTTTTGTATTGTATTTTTTCTGTTCCTAGGTTATATTACTAGGAGTGGTTTAGCTGGATTGTATGGGAGCTCAATTTCCAGTTTTTGGAAGAATCTCCATATCGCTTTCCATAAAGGTTGGACTAGATGTCATTCCAACCAGCAGTGGATAAGAGTTCCTTTTTCTCCACATCCACGCAAACACTGCTTGTTCTCATTCTTTCTGATGTGTGCCAATCTCTGTGGTGTGAGTTGGTACCTCATAGTTGTTTTGATTTGCATCTCCCTGACGATGAGTGATGTGGAGCATTTTTTCATGTGTCTTTTGGCCATTTGTATTTCTTCTTTATCAAAATGTCTGTCCATTACTTCTCCCCATTTTTTGATGGGATTAGATTTTTTTTTTTCTTGTAAAGTTCTGTCAGTGACCTGTATATTTTGGATATTAGCCCTTTATCTGATGGGTTTTGGGTGAATAGTTTCTCCCACTCAGTGGGTGGCTCTTGTATCCTGGGTGCTATTTCCTTTGAGGTGCAGAAGCTTCTTAGCTTAATCTATTCCCATCTGTTAATCTCTACTTTTACTTGCTTGGAGAGAGCAGTTTCCTCCTTGAATATGCCTGTAGTCTCAATGTCCTGGAGTGTTTTACTTACGTGTTGTCCTACATATCTTATGGTTTCGAGTGTGATATTGATGTCTTTAATCCATTTGAATTTAACCTTCATACATGATGTTAGCTGGGGGTCTAAGTTCAATTTTTTGCAAGTGGCTACCCAGTTGTGCCAACATCACTTGTTGAAGAGGCTTTCTGTGCTCCATTTAGAATTTCTTGCTCCTTTATCAAAAATTAGGTGATTGTATGTCTGGGGAACATTCTCTGAGTATTTAAGCCTATTCCACTGATCTGAGGGCCTGTCTTTATTCCAATATCATGCTGCTTTTATAATTATTGTTTGTGGTAAAGATTATAGTTGGGGAAAGTAATTCCTCCCATATTCTTTTTCCCAATGATTGCTTTAGCTATTCTAGGGTGTTTATTGTTCGAAATGAATTTCAAAAGTGCCTGATCCACTTCTTTGAAGAATGTCACTGGTATCTTTAGATGAATTACATTAATTCTGTACAATGCTTTGAAGAGTATTGCCATTATGATGATGTTAATCCTGTCAATCCATGAGCAGGGTATGTGTTTCCATTTCCGCATGTCCTCTTTTATTTCTTGGAGCAGAGTTTTATAGTTTTCTTTGTATAGGTCCTTCAAATTTTTAGTCAAATTGATTCCAAGATATTTGAGTTTGTGTGTCACTACTGTGAATGGGGATTTTTACTTAATGTCCATTTCTTCCTTATTACCATAGGTGTATAGAAAGGCCATTAATTTTTGTGAGTTAATTTTGTAGCCTGCCATCTTTCTCTATGAATCTATTGTTTCTAGAAGCTTTTTGCTAGAGTCTTTAGGGTTTACTAAGCAGAGTATCATATCATCTGCAAACAGAAAAAGCTTGACTTCTTCCTTTCCTATCTGGATTCCCTTGATAACTTTTTCTTGCCAATCACTATAGCGAGTACTTCCAGTGCTATGTTGAATAAGAGTGGTGAGAGAGAACAGCCTTGTCTTGTGCCAGAATTTAGAGGGAAGGCTCTTAGTTTTTCTTCATTGGGGATAATATTTGCCACTGGCTTGTAGTAGATGGCCTTAACTATATTGAGAAAGGTTCCTTTTCTTCCCATCTTTCTGAAAGTTTTGATTAATAATGGGTGTTGGACCTTATCAAATGCTTTCTCTGCATCTATTGATATGAACATGTGATTTTTATTTTTCTTGTTGTTGATGTGTGTATGATGTTGATAGATTTATGGATGTTAAACCATCCTTGCATTCCTTGGATGAAACCTACTTGATTGTAGTGGGTGATCTTCTTAATAAGGCATTGATTCCTATTTGCCAGGATTTTGTTGAGGATCTTTGCATCTGCATTCATCAGCGATATTGGTCTGTAATTTTCTTTTTTCATAGCATCTCTGTCTAGTTTAGTTATCAAGGTGATGTTGGCTTCATAAAAGCTATTTGGAAGTGTTCCTGTTTTTTCGATTTCACGAAAGAGTCTTGCCAGGATTGGTAGTAGTTCCTCTTGGAAAGTTTGAAAGAATTTATTAGTGAATCCATCTGGGTCTGGGCTTTTGATTTGGGGCAGACATTTGATTACCGTTTTAGTTTCATCAATAGTGATGGGGGTGTTTAGATATGCTACATCCTCTTCCTTCAACCGTGGAAGATTATAAGAGTCCAAGAATTTATCCATTTCTTGCAGGTTCTCATTTTTAGTGGCGTAGAGTTTCTCAAAGTAGTTTTGGATTACCCTTTGAATCTTTGCAATATCAATAGTGATCTCTCCTTTTTTATTCCTAATATGAGTTATCAAGTTTCTCTCTCTTTCTTTGTTAGTTTTGCCAGTTGTCTATCAATCTTGTTTATTTTTTCGAAGAAATAACTTCTGCTTTCAGATTGTTTTATGGTTTTCCACTTCGTTGATTTCTGCTCTCAGCTTTGTTATTTCCTTCAGTCTCCCTATATTTGGGTCCTTTATTTGAGCACTTCCTAATTCTATGAGCTGAATCATTAAGCTATTAAGGTAGGCCCCTTTTTCATTCCTGATGTGTGCTTGGAAAACTACAAATTTTCCTATTAGTACTGCTTTTGCTGTGTCCCATAAGTTCTGATAGTTTGTGTTTTTATTATCATTTGTTTTCAGGAAAGTTTTGATTTCCTCTTTGATTTCATCTCAGACCCACTGGTTATTCTGTATGAGGCTGTTTAATTTCCATGTATTAAAGTTTTTCTTCTGTGTCCCTTTAGAATTTACATATAATTTCAGAGCCTTGTATTCAGCGAAGGTAGCCTGCAAAATTTCTATCCTCTTGATATAATGGAGATATGTTTTATGTTCCAGCATGTAGTTTATCCAGGAGAATGTCACATTTCCATTGGAGACAAGTGTGTATCCAGGTTTCTGGAGATGGAGTGTCCTATATATATCTAATAGGCCTCTTTCTTCCATTTCTTTTCTCAGGTCTAGTAAATTCTTGTTGGGTTTCTGTCTGGTTGACCTATCCAGTGTTGACAAAGCCCTATTGAGGTCCCCCAAAATTATTGTGTTTTTATTGATATTATTTTTCATATTTTTCCACAATTGTATTAAATATTTTGCTTGGCCCTCATTCGGTGCATATTTGTTTATGAGAGAGATTTCTTACTGCTGTACATACCCCTTAATTAATACAAAATGTCCATCTTTGTCCCTTAAAACTTTCCTGAGTATAAAGTTTGCATCATCTGATATTAGTATGGCCACTCCAGCTTTTTTATGGGTGTTGTTTTCTTGGATAATTTTCCTCCAGCCTTTTATTTTGAATCTATTTTTTTTCTGATTATTCAGGTGTATTTCTTGTAGGCAGCAGAAGATTGGATTGAGTTTTTTGATCCATTTAGCCACTCTGTGTCTCTTGACTGGTGCATTTAGTCCATTGGCATTGAGAGAAAGAATTTTCCTGGGATTTAATGCCATTTTTATATTGAAATTTGGTGTGTCTTTTGGTCATTCTTGTCTTAAATTGGGTCTTTCAGTTTTTCTCTTAAGACTGGTTTTGAGTCTGTAAAGTTTCGGAGCTGTTGTTTGTCTGTGAAACCATGTATTCTTCCATCAAACCTGAAAGTGAGTTTTGCTAGGTACAGTATTTTAGGTGAAGCATTTATTTTATTGAGTTTTGTCACTATGTCTCCCCCCGTGCTTGATTGTTTCTTGTGACAAGTCTGCTGTAAATCTCAAGGATGTTCCCTTGAATGTAATTTCCCTTTTTGATCTTGCTGCTTTCAGAATTCTGTCTCTATCTGTGGGATTCGTCATTGTGACTAGGATGTGTCTTAGGGTATTTTTTCTGGGGTCTCTTTTGGTTGGTACTCTTCGGGCATAAGGATGTGATCACATATATTCTTAAACTCTGGAAGTTTCTCCTTAATGATGTTCTTGACCATTGATTCTTTCTGGAAATTTTCTTCCTGGGTCTCTCATACTCCAATGATTCTTAAGTTGTTTCTGTTGCGATTATCATAGACTTCTATTTTCATCCGTTTACATTCTTTGTCTAATTTTGCATTGTCTGTTCATTAGCTTTAAGTTTTTTTCCAATCTCTCCCAGTTTATGGAGTTGTTATTTATCTCATCTTCCACAGCACCAAGTCTATTCTCAGCTTCTGTTACCCTGTTGGAGAACTTAACCATTTGTCATTCAATTCATTTAATGAGTTTTTCAGGCCTGCTATTTGACCTGCTATTTTAGTTTGGAGTTTTGTGATTTCTGTCTTCATATTTTTTTGGTTCTTATTAGTGTTCTTTTCAACTTGATCCATGGTTTCTTTGAGTTCTTTGAGCATCTTCCGTATTTCTTGTCTAAACTCCTTATCTGAGAGATTGGTTAGTTGGTTGGCTGTTTTCTAATCATCAGGATTGTCATCTTCATTCTCTATGTCTGATGCTGGCCTGCATTGTTTCCCCATTGTCACACTTGTATTGTTGGTTTCCTTTGTGTTGTGGTGGTATTTATTGGCTAAATGGTCTGCGAGGCCATGCTCCTCTGGCTCCGCCCTTTCTTGGTGTGTTGACTTGCCTCCAGGGAAGGGGATTACACTGTGGATGAAGCCTCACACAGGATCAAATTTTAGGCCCAAGCACACAGCAGAGAAAACAGTCTGGAGTGACATGCTGGGCTTCAGTGATCCAGCACAGTTCTTGATGTTCTTTTTTCTTCTTGTTGAAGTGGCGTTCTTTCATTAGAAAGAGCACATGGCTGCATAGCAAAGTGGAGCTAATTGCTCTTCTGGAGCCTCTGGGAGAGCGAGATTTCTGGGCCCTTTTGGCCTACTCCCAAGAGGTTTAGGGGACAGGAAAGGAGACAAACACACAGGCAATACTCATATTTTCTCACAGTCAGGAACCACTGGGCAGGTATAGATTTTCTACTTTGACATTCTTACTTCTTGTTTCACAAATGTAATATTCTAACAACAGAATATTTAGTTTGATTTAATTTTACTTGTTAAATGATTTATAAAAACTAAATAGTTGAATTCCTATAATGATTATAATTAAATAATACCTATAATCAATAGCAGGAACCTACCCCATTTTAAAATCAATACTATTAAATAAAAAGTAGAAGTAAACAAATTTATTGAAGACTCTAATATATCTACATTTCTCTCAGATGAAAAAATGTAGGAATTACACAATTCTAATTTTCTAAATAAATAGATTAAACAAATTCTTATCCATTAACATTGCTAACTAGATTTTTTCCAAATTATATTTTTATATTAATTTTATTTGGAAAATTCTACTCATATATATTATGTTAGGGAATTGGGAAGCAAAATATTTTCTATTTAAAAAGTGAAGTAAAAATGTGATGTAATTTTAATAAAATGTTTACTTTTTATTTTATTTTATTTATTTACTTATTTATTTTTGGTTTTGGGGCCTCACCTGGTGCTCAGGGGTTACTCCTGCCTGTCTGGTCAGAAATAGCTCCTGGCAGGCACAGGGGACCATATGGGACACCGGGATTCGAACCAACCACCTTAGCTCATAGATCGGCTGCTTACAAGGCAAACATCGCTGTGCTATCTCTCCAGGCCCTAAAATGGTTATTTTAAAGCTAAGAAAACATTGAATTAATTGTCTACGTTTACATTAACAATATAAAGAATGTAATTCTGAGTAAATGAAACCATAGTCATAATAACCTTATTTTTTTTCTTTGTTTGGGCCACACCCATTTGATGCTCAGGGTTACTCCTGGCTAATTGCTCAGAAATTGCACCGGGCTTTGGGGGGACCATATGCCATGCTAAGGGATCAAACCGCGGTCCTTCCTTGGCTAGAGCTTGCAAGGCAGACACCTTACCTCTAGCGCCACCTCACCTGTCCCAATAATCTTATTATTGATACAGGACTCATATCCTGTCTATCTTAAAATAGTGAGACTTTAAACATAATATAATATTGAATAATTGAGGATAAAAATGTAATAAAAACTAAAGTGGCTAATAAAACAAGTATTATTTCAATAAAATGATGCATTTACTGTCTTTAATTTTTTTCCTTATATAAAGGAAAGCAAAGGTTATTTGTGTTTTTTATTTAAGGGTAGTAAAATGTAGTTTTAATTTTTACAGATTAATAGAAGTATCTGCTTGTAACATATAGATATTACAGAAAGCTGCAGATTAATTTGATAAGTCAATTTATCCTTTCAAGCTTCATAATTCTAGGATATAAACACTTTAGGTTGATCATTTTTATAAATTCTCATTTTATTTTAGAATATATGTGCTCACATATATATGTTATAATTCACAGAATTTGTATTCAACTTCAACTTTAATTACTACCCAATTTAATGTCATTGTGGATTCTGACAATTTGAACACAAGGTTACACAACAGTTCATATCCTAATAACCTGTGGTAATACTAATTCAAGAAAATTATGTGGTATATATATATAGCTTTCTACCTTCATTAACAAAAGGATTTTGCTGATTATAAATTATACAGAATAAATTTCTTGGTCAAAGAATGAAAATATACAATCTTTTCAATTTCTGGTTATTTAACAGAAACCTACCACCAGCACTAAATATAAAAAATATTGATAGATTTTATGTCTGCACTTGAGATAGGATGCAATTATTACTGCTGATCAGAATTTATCATTTTCTCAATAAATACTGAGATTATTTATTGGGATTTATCATGCATTAAAGAAGTAAAAAATAATAAGAGATCCTGGGGTAGAAGTATATACTTATATATAGAATTCAGTTTTGTTCCCTAGTACTGCATCATCCCAAATTCCACTGCTGGGAGGAAACTCTAAATTTGGTCCCCTAAAGAACTCCATACACAGTTGGTGTAAAATAAAAACAAAAACAAAAAGAAAGCATACCTGATTCGGAGCAATATTACAGCAGGAAGCATTTTTGCCTTGCTTGTGCTTGACCAGGGTTTAATTTCCAACATCCTATATGGTTCTCTAAGCATTGTCTGGAGTAATTTCTGACTGCAGAGATAAGATCAATTTTTGAGCATTGCCAGATGTGGATCACCAAATAAAACAAAAACAAAATAAAAACAAAAACTTCCTAATATTATATTTCATGCTATTAGACATAGCATCTCTTTAAGAGCAAAAAGTGTAAGCGGGGGAAACTTTGTGGAACTGGATATTTTCAAGTAACTTAGCCTGGCATTTGATAGAAGTGTATAAGAACAAGGGAGGTCAGAGAAGCTCCTAGAGAAGGTGTAATAAATATGGAGGTGGTGATGTTGGCCATAATTTAACATGACATGTGACACTAAACTTGGTTTTGAACAGTTATATTAAAAGCTCTTTCCTCCCCACCCTTCTTAGATACTTATTAGATACCAATTTAGATTGACTTTAGATTCTCAAATCCTTTGCAACATTCTGCAATATTCAGTGGCTTTGTTTTTTATTTATTTTTTAGTAAATAAACCAACTCTTTTATAGTATATATAACATATTACCAGATAGACTCAGAAATATATATTTGGACATATGCATTTTACCAATGCAAAACAATTGATCATAGCAAATTAAAATGAAACAAAATGCCCTATATGAAAATTCTTTAATGACTGCATTTTTGTTCATTTCATTCTCACCAATACCTCTTGTTGTCTCTGTAAATATTTATATGGCACGTCATTCAAAAAATATTCAATGAAGATTTACTAATGTAAATTTTTAAACATATATTTTATTTATTTTATGTGCTGCTTACAGAGATATAAAAATCATGTTTTACCATAAGTTGAAAGTTATTAACTATGTAACTCAAGATCAAAAAATATTTGAATAATCCTACCTCTACATGTATAGGAGCTAATGATGTTGATTGTAACATGAACAGATTTAAATTGGTGGTGGTGATGTTCACGGCAATTATCATTTTTACAGTTAGTTTGTGCTGCACTCTTTTAAGAACCTAGAAATACTATTTACTTTTACAGTAATCCTTTAAGATAACTTTCTATTTATTTATTTATTTATTTATTATTATTATTGTTATTATTATTATTATACTGGAGAGACTAGGGGCCATATCAGAGAGGCACAGCGTCTTTTCCTGGGTTGTGCTGAGGAGTGATCCCTCGCAGATTTTGAGGGGCAATATGCCACACTGGCGATTAAACCAGGATAGTCTCAAACAAAGCTAGCACCTTACCTTCTGTACTATTTCTTCATCCCAAAATAGTTTCTAACTTAAGTATGAGGAAACAAAGGAAGAGAATAACAATAGCTTTAATTATTTAGACAAGGTCTGAATTTTAGAGCTTGTATTGACTGTAGTCCCTGTGATTTCAAGACCTATTAGAGCCACCTGCAAGATCATTCTATCAAATATTTCCTTCTTTTGTAAAAAAGAAAAAGAAAAGGCATGAAAATAATAAATAAATAAAATAATTGTTTCAATATACCTTGGCAGCCCTTCCCTGTGTGTTTTTGTTACCTGGAAATAAATAAAGATAATAAAACATTCCTCTACTACAGCTCTGGCCTTCTCTTAAGAGCTAGTTCTAGCTAATGTGCAGATGACCTGTCTGTCTCTCCAGGGTTATCCATCCTTCGATCCTCCTTGGAGGTTTTATCTTCATAATTTTTTCTCTGTCTACCATCATATGACTCAATAGCAAATTCCAGCAAACTGATTTTCAGTTTCATTCTGTACAGTATATTGCAGGATTTCTCAAATTCCTGTAATTCCTTATCAGGAAGATCTTTTTCTTTGTCCTCTAGACAATGCTAGTTGTATATAGGTCTGGTGACTGGATTCAGAG
This sequence comes from Suncus etruscus, assembly GCF_024139225.1. NCBI lineage: Eukaryota > Metazoa > Chordata > Mammalia > Eulipotyphla > Soricidae > Suncus > Suncus etruscus. The sequence continues at coordinate 58,945,810 of NC_064861.1, read as the reverse complement.
AATACAAACATAGCAGCAGTTTCTGGGTTTTTTTTTTCTTTCTGTTTTATTTACTTTAACCATTACTATTTCTGAGACACACTGATTCTGAGTCATTTCCATGCAAGGACCAAATCTAACATGGTGTGAAACTAAATGAAAGGTGTGCCACACATCTTACAATACCTAGAAATTCTGTCACTGCTACAACTACTTTTAGAATTTATGGAGCAAATGACCTCTTTAAGTAAAGCTTCAGATTCCCCAAAGTGAAGCCCTCTCAGGGGAGAGAGTTCATCACCTTCCCTGCAGTGACATCTCTATAGATCTGCCAATGTGTGAGGGCCGACAAGCGATTTAATTACCAGAAAGGTTCTCCTTCCCTGAGGTCTCTGTGTGGAATTGTATGAAACAATTCTCTTCAAATGTATTCCTGAAATGTGTCATCACTGCACATCTTTTCATTATTTTCGCAGAAGCTAAAAAAAAGAAAAAAGACTTTACTAAATAGCTTTTTATGGAGAAGACCCTGAAACTCTGACAGATTATTTTTATTTCTCCTTGGTTCATGTAAGATACTCGCTTCTTTGAAAACACAATATAAATAAAACAAAACAAAAACCAAAAAATAGCAAAATTCCATCATGTTGAGAAACAATCTTAAGTGACTGCAAGTAAAATCCATTACTCTTCATGACTTCATCTTCATTTTCTTGAACTTCTTGAAGCTCTAGGTAAATGTTTCTTTTCTTCTTCCTTGGTCTTCTCCCTCCTGTGAGGTTAAGCATCTACTTCCCTTCTCCCTATTTCTTCCTTCAGGATTTTTTCTATGACTACTTTGCTAACAAAAAAACTGGAGAGGGTATTAAGCACACTAACAATAGTTTGTGTGAAAGACAATGAACTCATATCTAATTTACACAATGACAGAAAGTGAATGATATTATTATTCTTAGTTAAATGCAAGGAAATTAAAATATTAAGATACTGGATAAATGATCATGCATATACACAGATAAAAATAAAGTGAAGATGTACCAATAGATGATTAAATACAAAAACTGTACCCATAGACATATTATATTTAATGGCTAGTAAACTCCAACATCCAGAGAAAGAAAGGAAACTAATATGAAGTGCTTTGAGAATTTACTAAAAACATCTTTCATGACTACCATACAATTGATGAACATGTCATTAAATGATGATTTTTATAGTGCTCAGACAACCTGACGTTATTTCCAAATTGTATTTGATATTGAAATTTCTTTTTCCATTCATTCTTTATGTGTCATATTTATGATAGTTTTTTTTAAATTTTTATTGTGACCAAAGTGCATTACAAATCTTTTACTGCATCATTTACGGTACATAGTGACAATAAATGAGGGGCATTCCCACCACCAGTGCTGTCCTCCTTTTGCCCCTGTTCCCAGTATGCATCCCATATCTCCCTCCTCTAACCCTCAGTATGCTAGTGCAACTGGTCTCCACTTTACAGCTTGTTGTAGATTGAACATCTATTCCACCACCATTGGAGATAAAAAGGATAAGAAAAAGGGGAGAAAAAAATTTGGTGACAACTACCAAAAAAAGAAAGAAGAGAGAGAGAAAAAAAAGAAAAGAAAAATGGAAGAACAAAGAAAAAAAATGGACCTGGCAAATAAAAATAAAAATAAATCTCTAAATAATAACCACAAGAGTGAAAAAGAAAGAAAAGTGGAAGAAAAAAGAGAAGGAAAATAAAGTCAAAAACTAACAAATCAAAACAAAACAAGAAAAAGTATGGGTGCTGGAGTGGTAGGGTTTGACGTTCCCTCCACTTTTTTTTTTTTTTTTTTTTTTTGCATAGGCACAGTAAGCATTGGGGAAGAAAGGGAATTCCCATGGCCAAAGAGATTCAGGGTTTCACCTGAATCTTCAAGATTTCTCCTTGAAGCATACCATCATGGGATCAACCCCTGGCTCCATATATACTCATTACCCTATCCCAAAGGCTTTTTTGTGATGCCAGGAAAAGTTTCCTCTCCTCTCGGTTGTGTGAGAGAAAATCAAGCTAGCGATCTTGGTATTTGCGCAGGTTATAGGTCAGGGTCTAGGATAGAGTCTCTAGGTTCTAGAAGTTCCTATCCATCGTTGTGGTGTTCAGTCTTCTGTAACACTTGCTCCCTGTTTTCCTTCAGTCCTAAGCCAAAGCCTAGGATATTATGGATCCAAAGGTTCTGCTCAGTCTCTGTTGTCCAAATTGGACCTCTGCAATAAGACATCTTATTGTTGTTGTTGTTGCTTTTTATGTGCCCTGGACTACAGCCTAGGGTAGGGTTTTCCTTATTAGTCCCAAGGTAGGCTCTGTTCAGTCACAGTTGTCAAAGTCAGTTTTCTGTTGTTGGTGCTCTTATTTTTCACAGTTCAAAGGATGCTGTCTCTTCTGATTTCCATTTAGTGTTAGGTGATGTGATAGCCTGGTCTTAGTTCAAGCTTTCCTTTCCTCGTTGTCATATCAAAACTGGCACAAGTTGGTGCCAGAGTAGTGTTATAAATCTCCCAATGGAGCTTGGTTCCTGGTGGTGTTGCCCGGAGCTCTATCATTTTTACATCGGGGATCTGAGGTTTTGGATTAGACTAACACTGTCCAATCTCCTGGGGACTGGTTGTATCCACATGACACATGTTCAGAATGGGAGGCACCCTTCTGCTATAAAAAGTGAGTTCTTATCCCTAGAAGATAAGATCTTGTTTCTGTGTCCATGGTTTCCCCCATTTTTACTGTGCCCATACAAAAACATATGGTGTCATACTGTGTTGCTGGTGCTATTCTGGGTAAGGATGACAGGCTGCACACACAGTCTCTGTCATCTGGTTTTGTTCTGAGTTTTTATCCCAGTCAAGGCTTTTTGTACCAAGCAGCACCAAAAATGGTAAGGAGAAAAAAAAATGTATATATTAAAATAGAACAAAATAGTATTGGTTCATACTCTAGAATCTGCTAATGCCTTATAACTGTTGCTAAAAATGTTTACAAACTTAAAGAAGTTTACACTACTGTTGATTTCCTAGCAAAGAGTGCAGAATAACCGCCGTGGTTCAAAATTAACATTTTTTTGAGGGAGGGGGGAATTTGTGTCATCCTTAGAGTAAAATGTTGCTTTTTAAAATAAATTCGGCTTAGCTAGAGATAGCATTCAACACATAGAGGATAATTTAGTAAGTAGACAAAAAGATATAGAGTAGAGTGAGAGCTGGTACAAAAATTGGTTTTCTACCACTCCATGGATAACAATAGTGTTCCCAGCCTTTTTGGGGCCCTTCATTGGCTTTATGTTGCTAGTTTCCTTTGGTCCTTGGGCTTTTCGCAAACTCACCACCTTCGTAAAGAATCAAGTGGATGAAGCAACCAGAAAGGACTCAAAGGTTCTGTACCAACAACTATGCACCTCAGAAGACCAGCTGACACCTGACATCTCCCCTCCTGCCAACTCTCCGCCACTTAAGTTTGAAGTTATCGAGGAGCTGGCACATAGACCTCAATCTGTGCCTTGCCAAGCTTTGGAAATGACTGAATCAGGGGTAGCAGATGAGGTGACTGGAAGCCCCACACCTCTTCACCCAGTGTGGCCAGTCCACCGAGGCACGTCTGTCCCTTCTATATTGTATACTAAACAGGGGGAGATGTGGGAGATTGAGCACCCCACATATCAAAGGAACTCTGAATGAATTTTTCACCGCCTGCCTGATTCAAGCCACAAAAGTTTGCATAGCCCCGAACCAACAGAAAAATCTGCAAATAAATTTAGCTCAGCACAAAGAATCTGGCTTAACCAGATTCCTTAACCTTTCCATGGAACCTGTTTTTGTAACTGCTCTCAAGCATGTATTTATAGATATGTTTTTGTAAAGTTTAAATTATGATCCTTATTGCTTGCACAAAAGATAGATCTAAATGGAAAATAGGCTAAACAAATAATTGTATTTGCGTAAATATCAATTAGCTATTTGTTTAAGAATTTGCTTCCCCTCCCCCCATCCTGCCAGGTTCCTCTTTATCCTTCCCGCCATCAAAATGTGTTTATGCTCCCATTGGTTAAAATTGTTGTACTTGTATAAATAATAAAAAAAAATAAAAAGTCTTCAAAGGATTAATTACACTAGTTATATCTGATTACATTGAGTCAATTATTAAAATATTGGTATATTATCCTATCATGCCAAAATTTTTGTTTACATGTATATTATACATCATGCTTTAAAATGCTTATTATTTAAAAGAATTTTAAAAATAAAAATGGAAATCAACATCTAAAAAAAAAAAGTAAAGGTATTCGAATAAAACAATTGGTGGATGAGGCTACTTGTATATTTAGGAATACACATCTTAAGATGTATTATTATACAGGTATTAAGCTTCCATAGGCAATATAAGACTTCCAATTAAGTCTTTTGATATATTCTTGTGGGAAGTAAAAGCCAAGGTACTTTTCGATTACCAGGCCTTGGAATTGAGTTTGGGAGATGCTTTGCTGCATTACGAGACCCTATAGTGTCTTTGAGCTGGGAATTTTGCTGAGGTTGATTCCTGTATCGTGCAACAGACCACAATTTGGTGAGGGTGAGAGGGGCCATCAAGCATGAGTCAGCAGGCGTGTTGGTTGTAGTTCTTTGCCAATGCATGAGAATGGTGACCCAGAGGGTGTCTTTCACTGAGGAGCTGGAAGGTGGTCTGTTGGGGCAGAAGGTCAATCTTGGTGCCTACTGAGTTAGGATTGAGGGTAAAAAGGGTTAAATTAGGGGAATATAACAGATCAGGATTGAAAAATGAGGGGATAGAGGAGACACAGTGGTAGAGGAGAGGCAATACATGACAGGGGCTATATACAATATATATATATGTATATATATATATATATTCATATATATATATAAATTGTTTGTGATTTTGGCTTGGAGTCAGTAGGGAAAGTCACGTCCATAAAGACTGACTTTAAAGATCTATTTGAGTGTTATCATCTAAATCTTTGGTATTCTGTTTCCTTTCCTAGGTACTGTCTAGAATGAAGAACATTTTTAGATAATGCTTAAAAAGTATATTTATCACAAATGTGACCACACAGTTATAAAAATGAGTATTAGTAAGAAAAGACACCACTAGAGCCGGGCGGTGGCGCTGGAGGTAAGGTGCCTGCCTTGCCTGCGCTAGCCTAGGACGGACAGCGGTTCGATCCCCCGGTGTCCCATATGGTCCCCCAAGAAGCCAGGAGCAACTTCTGAGCGCATAGCCAGGAGTAACCCCTGAGCGGCACAGGGTGTGGCCCAAAAACCAAAAAAAAAAAAAAAAAAAATAGTGATAGAAATTTGGGGCCGGGTAGGTGGCGCTGGAGGTAAGGTGTCTGCCTTGCAAGCGCTAGCCAAGGAAGGACCGCAGTTCGATCCCCCGGCGTCCCATATGGTCCACCCAAGCCAGGGGCGATTTCTGAGCACATAGCCAGGAGTAACCCCTGAGCGTCAAACGGGTGTGGCCCAAAAACCAAAAAAAAAAAAAAAAAAAAAAAAAAAAAAGACACCACTGCAGGGGATCCAGTATGAATACGGGAGGAGTTTCCCTCCTCCCCCCTCCCCCCAGAGCCCAGTTGCCAAACCTGGCCCTGAAGACCAGTTTGGCATGGGGAATCTCAGACTCCTGGACTAAGTGGTCAGCCCAGGAGGCCATTGGCCAGCTGTCTGCCCAGATTCCCAGCCATACCCATAGGAGAGCATATTTATGATAGTTTGAGACAAATATTATATATAATATATACAAATATAATACAAATAATACAAATATTATATATAAATATATATTTATTATCTATACTAAATTCATTCCAAATAACCCTGAGACTCATAAGTCCCATGACCATATTTCAAGTGGTAGAGCAAGATCCTCTGGTTTCAGTTTTCTAGGAAAAATAATGGTTCAGATCACAGACACAGAGCTTCGTTTTATAGATTGAACTGAAGGCATTATACTGCTGTTTGGTTATAGAGGTGATTATCTGCTTTACTAAACATCTATAAAGAGTTCCATTAAAATACTTTAGTAGTTTCTATGTCTGCATATACATTGACATTTATACTCTCTTAATATAAGCATAAATTATTGAATATGTATTTTTATAAACAAGATTTTAATTTCAGTATTAAAATTGATTGTTCAAAATGCTGAAAAAGAAAGAGTAAATACTGTGTACAGATTAGGATGCTTTACCTCAGGAAGAAAACATTTAATTTTAGGTCATCTAAGTCTATTAAAATCCAGCTCAACCGGAGCTATTCTAACTCTGCATCACTCACTTTGTGTATTCTTATGACTTATAAATCTCTAAATTATTTAAGAATCCACTTTTTATTCCTCAAGAAAACACTGGTAGCCTCTTGACAAAAGTCTTTAAGAAACGCATTAGAAAGGATTTTATCTTTGTGAACACACTCCTGAGGAAAGCAATGTCATATTCTCCTTCACTATAGTCTGTCTGGGCTAAAGACTTATATTGAAAAGAATCTTTAAGTTACCATTGTAAGATCTGGTGTTACCTTGTTCATTTAACTCTATTATTCTTTTCACTTCTACTACTATGTATGAATTATTATTGCTCACTTGTAATCTCTTTATGTTTTCCTAAACAAATTATTGTGAGTAAACAATTTTATCAAAAATATGCAAATGACCAAATGTGTTCATTTGTAATTGATTACATATGCATGCTTATTTGTTCATAAAATCAAACATCCCCATTGTGCTCATCAGATCAGATATCATTTGGATCATAGAATTACATAGAACATAAATAATATATAATACAATATAATGATTTAATCATACACACAATATATGTAGTTCTTGGATTCTATTGAAAATGCTTTTGAAAAATTTCTAAAACTCATAATGTGATGAAAGTAGACAGCCTTATTTCTGGTACATATTCTAACATTTTTCTATCAGAAACTCTGTGCAAAGTCAATGTAGACTCTAATTTAGGAAAAAAACAGTCTGAATATTTGAGAGAATATTTTTTTTATCCTCAGGGAGATATCCTGGGCTTAATCAGCCCAACATGCTGCAGACAGGCTTCCAGTCATGACCCCTTGCACCCACAAGTCATGTAGCTGAGGGAGAGGATTTCTTTCCTATTTTCTGGGAGGATTAGTTGGCAGAGGCACAGATTCAGCAAACATTAGACTCAACATCAAAAACAGTCCTTCTTTCTTGGACTCAGAACAGCATTCTGAAGTAAAGCTTTGATTAACAAAGGTCATAATGATACATTCAACTCAAGGAGATTCCTGAAAAATAATAGATTCCAGTAACAGCTATTCTATGGATTACCTAAGAAGAACGTATCACAGTGTAAGCATATATCCCATAAACAAAAAGACATGGAGCTATTGTCCTATTAATTAAAACATCAAAAATCAGATATGCAGGTACCATATTCTATGATATAATTCTATACCTATTTCATGGCTCTAGAACTGTTTCTCAACCAACTTCAGATTGTGACCCCATTCTGACCTTGCTTCCTTCTTGAGCATCCTGTCCCCATCTTATAAATTGGCCTCTAGTTTCACCCCCTCCCACTTACGTAGTTTTTTAACTGTAGCCCATTAGAATATCCTGGGGCCCAGAGGTGGTCCAGCTGAGAAACTCTCTCTAGTGATAAATGAATAAGATAATAATTATACATTTTAATTGTAGAGGAAGTATTCTATGATTGAAACTCAGTCATTAACATTATAACCCATAAATCATGATAATTCAATTGAAAAAAGACAATTCTAAATTTCATTTAAAAATGTTTCACATAGGGGGCTGGAGAGATAGTATGGAGGTAAGGCATTTGCCTAACATGCAGAAGGATGGTGGTTTGAATCCCAGCATCTCACATGGTCCCCCGAGCCTGCCAGGAGCGATTTCTGAGCATAGAGCCAGGAGTAACCCCTGAGTGCTGTCAGGTGTGACCCAAAAAACAAAAACCAAAAAAAAAAAGTTTCATGAAAAAATATATTTCCAGTATGGAAAAATCAGTTTCCTTTAAGCACCCAAATTAGATTTTTGTTGTCAACTCTCAAAATTAAAGTCCTTAAGTAAACAATATCTACTGTTATGATAGACAATTAAGAGGATAAGCATAAAACCCCAACATAAACAGTAATTAGATGAAGAGAAGATGGCAGCTTCCTGACTTCATAATATAAAGATTTCTTACTAAATCCAATAGCACATATCAAGTTTGAGTTATCTAGTGGTTAAAATAATTGACTTCACATGTTCTACAATGCTGAATGTAAATTAATAGACTGATAGCATGTAAATTACCATTTATTTAAAGGAATGATTTACATGACAGTATTTATGGACCAGATACATATTTAAACTTCTAGTCAAATAGCACATTTATGTCAAGATTACTAGATAACATTACTTGCAAACAAAAGCTTTAGTTAAAGGAAGCTGAGATCACCTTTTCAGAGAATATGGAGCTAAAGGGTTTAACTCTCTTTCCACTTCCTCCTAGATGATGGTATAATTAGCCCAGATAATTTAAATTTGTTAAATTTTCTGACCTGCTGGTAATTTTCATGAAAAAGTCTCACTCTCTGGCACTCTAGAAATTTACCTTTTTAAATAAACACATGGGAAACATTGAAAACATTCCCATTGTATTTTGATGACTGTGACTGGCCCACTTGAAATTTTCTATCATGTCCCAGGAAAAGGTATGATCCACTTTGAGAAACACTGGGTTAAGCCATCAGCAGTGTTGTGAATTTCCTGGAATTAATCACCATAAAGAAATCTCCCCAAATTTCCTAGTAGATGAAGCACCTGAATGCTACTTTCTCAGCAATTAAGATAGAAAAATGGGAGCTTGAAGTCCCTAGGCCTTCCCCCACTATCCATGCGGCTCCTTAGGGAGGGTCTGGGTGGGGCTCTGAACTTCTGTTCTCCCAGCTTCTTGAAGGATCTCTCCTTCCTGGGAGCCGGGAGTCAGGCAGGAGGAGGTTTGGCAGGCCCACGCCATGCCGGAGGCCTGCTTGGCCAGGCCTAGGGGGGGTGCGGGATTTGGGTAACCCCAGCACCCCTCTGCCGCCTTGCTCCAGATCTCCAGGGCTTCCCCGGGCCACACCCCTGGGCAAGCCGGTGAGTTGGGTCCCTTGGTGGAGCTTGAAGGACCCTAGGCCTTCCCCCACTATCCATGCGGCTCCTTAGGGAGGGTCTGGGTGGGGCTCTGAACTTCTGTTCTCCCAGCTTCTTGAAGGATCTCTCCTTCCTGGGAGCCGGGAGTCAGGCAGGAGGAGGTTTGGCAGGCCCACGCCATGCCGGAGGCCTGCTTGGCCAGGCCTAGGGGGGGTGCGGGATTTGGGTAACCCCAGCACCCCTCTGCCGCCTTGCTCCAGATCTCCAGGGCTTCCCCGGGCCACACCCCTGGGCAAGCCGGTGAGTTGGGTCCCTTGGTGGAGCTTGAAGGACCCTAGGCCTTCCCCCACTATCCATGCGGCTCCTTAGGGAGGGTCTGGGTGGGGCTCTGAACTTCTGTTCTCCCAGCTTCTTGAAGGATCTCTCCTTCCTGGGAGCCGGGAGTCAGGCAGGAGGAGGTTTGGCAGGCCCACGCCATGCCGGAGGCCTGCTTGGCCAGGCCTAGGGGGGGTGCGGGATGTGGGTAACCCCAGCACCCCTCTGCCGCCTTGCTCCAGATCTCCAGGGCTTCCCCGGGCCACACCCCTGGGCAAGCCGGTGAGTTGGGTCCCTTGGTGGAGCTTGAAGGACCCTAGGCCTTCCCCCACTATCCATGCGGCTCCTTAGGGAGGGTCTGGGTGGGGCTCTGAACTTCTGTTCTCCCAGCTTCTTGAAGGATCTCTCCTTCCTGGGAGCCGGGAGTCAGGCAGGAGGAGGTTTGGCAGGCCCACGCCATGCCGGAGGCCTGCTTGGCCAGGCCTAGGGGGGGTGCGGGATTTGGGTAACCCCAGCACCCCTCTGCCGCCTTGCTCCAGATCTCCAGGGCTTCCCCGGGCCACACCCCTGGGCAAGCCGGTGAGTTGGGTCCCTTGGTGGAGCTTGAAGGACCCTAGGCCTTCCCCCACTATCCATGCGGCTCCTTAGGGAGGGTCTGGGTGGGGCTCTGAACTTCTGTTCTCCCAGCTTCTTGAAGGATCTCTCCTTCCTGGGAGCCGGGAGTCAGGCAGGAGGAGGTTTGGCTGGCACTGGTAATCTCTGTCCAGTCTACATTTTCAAAATCGCGTGGGGGCTATTGCCCCCGCGCGCACAAGAAACATTAATAGTACTCTCACAAGAAACATTACTAGTACTCACTATCATTGAATTATGTTTTTATGTATGCAGAATGTCCATTTTGTACTCTGCCCTTTTGCATACCCCTTCATAAGTTCATATTTCTCTTTAACTTCTTTAACTCCTATCATCATTACTCCTTTTTTACCCTTTCTAACTTAAGTACTCTTGAGTCCTAATTCACAGACCAAAGTGGTGCCCTAGAGTTAACACCCACACAACTATTTTAAAAGGCATAAAAAGGACACATATCTTTTCAACATTTTATGCGTGTTTTCTTTGACGGCTATAACTTTTGCTAAATACTTTCTTATACAGTGATGATCCCCCCCCATTTTTTTTATCTTCTCTTTGTGAACTACTCAATATGGAATTTGGTGTGAAAGAATCCCTCAGTTTAATACTTATGTTTGAACCAAGTCATGGGTCTTGTTGGAAATGTTCTTATGCCCCCATATATCTGATAGCACCACGTGGCTTTATATCTTGTTTGCGTAGGCACACTGACATGGGAAAATACTATACATACCAATAAGTTCTTATCTAATAGAAAGGGGAACACACAAATCTTGTAGTACAATGAGACCTTACACCCTGAACATTGACATAAAGACCTGGCACAGGCCTCAGAAGAATGGACATTCTCCATTTACCCCTTGATCTACAGAAGACATTTACAAAACATCCAAGGTTGTATATAACATCACCCGGAGGCATTCCTGTACCAGGGACGACCCTACAGCTGCTCTGACATCGATCTACTCAAAAGAGACATCCCTTAGCACTGAGAAGACAACAAGAACAATGACCTGTTTACTGGACAGGGCTTGCTGTATTGCCCATTTATGGTGAGGTTTGTCTATAACATCACCTGGAAGCAATCCTCTACCACGGAAGACCCTACCACTGCTCAGACATCGTCCTGCTCAAAAGAGACTTCCTTTAACACTGAGAAGACTTAACAACAACAACAACCTGCTTATAGGACAGGGCTTCCTGCATTCCCCTTTCATGGTGAAGTGAAACGAGAAGGCACTCCTCATCATGACTTCAATGTAGGACATGCAGATTCCAGAATCTTTAATACAGAAACATGAGACCAACAACAGAGACTCTGTGATAAGTGTGTTGGCGCTACGGACAATGTCTTGGAGCGAACGATAACTTTCCTGAGGCCTAGAGCTGGTCTTATGCCAGGAAACTTCAGGGGTAGGATCTCTTTGTATTTAGGCCAAGGCTATTCCTTTCCATGCCTCTCATATTTTGGTGGGCCTATGCAAACAACAATTGCCACTCTAACACCGTTTTTACTGTGCTCCTTTGACTCTAATCCTTAAAACACACCCACTTAAAATTTGAGGTTAACTTAAGCTAATATGCATGTACATGGAAATGTAAAAAACACTATGCCTCTAATGTTTAAGGAGTTACGTAAGCTTGATGGCTTTAGATTGCCTTGTGTGCTGTTAAGAAATATTATAATGTGCTACAATCTGGGGACTTGAGGGAAAAAGTAATTGCACATGGATTCTGTTTTATTTATCTTAACTTTTTTTGGTGAAAATTCAAAGTTAAGATATCAGCAAGGGGACTTCTTCTGATAATTATGTTATGGGTGATTGTCCTTCCACTGTAACTTTACCTTATCCTCTTTCTTTGCATCTTTTGTTCTCATAATTCATAATAAAAAATTATAAAAAAAAAAAAAAAAAAAAAAAAAAGATAGAAAAATGGGACAGAATCAGGAGATGATTGCATATCCCAAAATTTTCTACACTCAATTGGATCTCATTGTCAATACAATATGGTTCCAAAACAATTATGAAGTAAATTAAATTATTACTTAATATCAATGGATTTGTATTCATTTGTAATATTTTCTAAAAATATGACCACAAATATACAATTTAAAAAATTAAATATCAGTTTCTTTTTTTGATATATTTGATTGAACGTAGGACCTACTGAAGATACTGTAGAGAACTGTACAACATCTAGTCCTTTGGAAGAAATTATATTTGTTTTAGAGGCTGTTTCTAATGCTTAAATTTTAATTCTGGTTCTACAAATTTTCTTCTAGGATGTAAAATAGAGAATACAAATTGGCTACATGACCTAATTTGTACCAACTTTACAATCTGTAGAAAGATTTTCATTACATAAAATCATATCATTTCTAATTTTTTAGTTATTTTCTATTTTCTAACATGAAGCATGCTGAATGAAGACAGTTGACATTTTATTATTCACTGTACAGTAATAATAAATAAATAATAAAACAGTAATAATAAAGAACAGCTTTTTAAAACCTGATCTAAGTAAAGTACTGAATGCATAATATTAATACTTTTTTGGGTGTCAAGTAGTGGAGGAGTGCAATTAGGACAGAAAAAGGACCACTATGTCAATGATATTTGGAAATTATCACTCTGGACAAGAACTGAGCGCTGGGCTGGAGTGGTGGTGGTGCAAACAGTAAGGCATCTGCCTTGCACGTGCTAGCCTAGGACATGGTTCGATCCCCAGGTGCCCCATATGGTTGCCCAAGCCAGGAGCAATTTCTGAATGCATAGCCAGGAGGAACACCTGGTGTGTGTCCACACACCGGGTGTGGCTAAAAAACAAAAACAAAAAATAAATCAATAAATAAATAAATAAAGGACTGAGCACTAAAAGGAGATAAAGTGACACTAGTACAATAGTAGGGCATTTACCTTGTCCCTGATCCAGGGCAGACGGTGGTTTGAATCCCAGCATTCCATATCATCCCCGTGCCTGCCAGGAGCGATTTCTGAGTGGAGAGCCAGGAGCAAACCCTGAGCATCGCTGGGTGTAACCCCAAAACCAACCAACCAAACATATAAATAAAAATAAAAATATAGTGATATTCATTGTATCTGTTCATTAACAATAGTGCAAACCACAGTGTTTAAAATAAGAGAAAGAGAGAGAGAGAGAGAGAGTGAGAGAGAGAGAGAGAGAGAGAGAGAGAGAGAGAGAGAAGTAAAAGTAAAATGTCTTACGCAGAGGCAGGCTGACAGGAGGGTGAGAAGGAAGCTAGAGACATTGGTGATAGGAAATGTTCACTGGGGAAGAGTCATATATTGTTTGAATGAAACTCAACCATGAACAACTTTGTAACTGTGAAAAAATAAACTGTATTATGAACAATTTTGTAACTACGGTGTTTAAATAAATTTAAGAAATAAGGAAAGACTTGTGGGTGTCATTGTTCCATATTCTTTTTTCATAATCCCTCACAAATAATTTTCATTAATTTTACAGTACTTAGTCCATGTTAGAAGGTCTGTTCTGCTATAGGGCTTTCAAAAGGCTTTAATAATGGTAAGCGGCCTGACGAAACTCAACTGAATAAGATGCCAAAGAGAATAAAAACAACTGTATGGAGGGATTTAAGATTGTTGGAACAAAGGAAGGCAATGGATTCTTTCTAGTACAATGACTAGATCCATATGATCATTGCCAGGAACTTCTCTGCCTTCGTGGCATCTTTAATTAAGTCCTGTAATTCTCATAAGAATTGTCTCTTCCTATTCTTATGATTTTTGTTTGAGTCCATGCTGTGTTTCTAGATTCTTTAGGCATTTCTTTCAAGATAGATTTAAAAACTTCTTATGGTTCTTGTTATAATACAACATTCTTAACTTATCACCATCTTTGAAACCATTGCCATCTGCCTGAGTAAGATTCCTGTATTCTAAGTTTAACTGGCCTGCACTTTACCTCTCAAATAGTTCTGGTGAACCTAGTAATTGAAACCAGAGAGATGGCTCCATCAACTTGAGCAGATGATTTGCATGCAAGAGGCTGATTTAGCCTTGGCACCATCTCTGATCCACTGAGCACCACTAGAAGCAACTCCAAGTCAAGGCATTTCTCTGAGCCCCACAAGGTTTATCTACAATTATGAAATAAAATAAAAAATTAAAATTAAAAACTAAAGAAAATAAATGCCCTTGGAAACTGATGTTCTAATAAGCAAAAAGTACAAACCAACAGTGGGAAATACTAAATCTAGAGCCTTTCTTCCTTTGACTTTTGCTGGCACCAATCCACAAATCTTATTGCAAGCAGATGTATTTCTCTCAAACTTTTCCACTCCACCCTATTATTTCAACCTTTTATTTTTTCCCCCAACAGCTGCAGTTAGTTTTATGAGTATGTTTCTTTCATTAAAGGCCTATACTTAACAAAACCTGGGTTTCTTTGTAATTAGCATGTTGCATACAATTTAGAGAAATCTTGTGGTTAAGTCATGAGTCTTTTATAAAGAAAAAAATGTAAACTGCTTATATTGCTAATTTATTTTAAGAACTTAAAAAGTTAGTTTCAAAGTATCAGTTTTGCACAAAGTATCATTTTTGAGGGCTCTTATAGAAATGAATTAATGCTAAATATGACAGTATACACACTATCTGCCAATGTGGTTTTTTTTTTCATAAATCTAAAATAATTTTAAGATTAGCTTTGTCTTGGGGCCGGGAAGGTGGCGCTAGAGGTAAGGTGTCTGCCTTGCAAGCACTAGCGTAGGACAGACCATGGTTCGATCCCCCAGCGTCCCATATGATCTCCCCAAGCCAGGGGCGATTTGTGAGCACATAGCCAGAAGTAACCCCTGAGCATCAAACGGGTGTGGCCCAAAAACCAAAAAAAAAAAAAAAAAAAAAAAGATTAGCTTTGTCTTCATTTGTTTTGCTTTCTCATGAGGGTAGGCTTTGTTTGGATTAAACAGATTGGAGATTAATTTTTCTATTTCTTAAACTCATTCTTATAATAATCAGCAGATTCTTCAAACTAGATTGTGGGTATTGCTTTATCTGATAGAGAAGGTATGGGTAATACTACAACACTGCTAAAAATGTTCCCTGGTATATCCAGGGACATCATTAATGAATTGCACGTAAGTAATTACATGTAAGTTCACTGCTAAGTTTAAAAAAAAAAAAAAAAACTAATGGAAGTAAAAAAAAATAGTAATAAAGGCCTTGAAAGGCAACGAATATGCTGCTTTTCAAATCCACCTTCAATTGTGTATTATAAGCACAAGTCTTTGCACATCATTAGGCCTTATTTTCTCCTCTGTAAAAGGTGAATAATCAAAACAGACACATTGAAAGCTGAACACTCATAGTTGTTAAGAGGATCAAATAAGTGGACTGAAGAAAATATTTAGAACAGCACCTGATAGACATAAGATAAGTACCAGGTTAGCAATAACAGAATCAATGAAACGTGTAATTTGCGATCTAGTGTCAGTTTTTATTTATATGAGTACAAAAACTGAAGAATGAGGTAGGTAAAAATGTTGCACAGAGCCATTTCTCCATGAAACATCACTGATAAAATGTGACGCTCACCTACATGAGTTACTCATCACAGGAGAAATTTATGGTATTTTCTGACCCTCTGTTATGAAGTGAGGAAGCAGTGCCAATTAGGCAATGATGCTCCAAACAAAACTATTTTTCAGTCGGATGGTTCATTACATTCCAGTTTGCATTGGGTATTATTAAGGAATTAGAAACACTCTTGCAGAATCAAGCAGTAGTTCTGTAGACCCAGAATCAGCCTTGTGCTTCATCCTCTAGCAGACAGCCATGTTGGCAGAACCTCATTTTGGAACCTGGCCCAGATTATTTCTAAAATTCCTTCCAGTTTCAAAAGTCTCTGAGTATAAAGTTATAATTAGAAATTTAAAACACGTATCCAATTGTTATCAGAAAATGATTCCACAATGTTTCACTATGATTGCCAGGTAGAATTGGCTAATAGCCATCAGACCCAAAAACATCAGGCTTACATATGAGATAAATCTTGGCAATGAAAATTTGCTTCTCCCCTTGCTCTGCCATACATAATCCCCCTCCCAATTACTCACAAGCAATGGATTTTTAGCATCTAAAATAAAACTATTGATAAAAATGTTCTATCTTCTATGGTAACATTTAGAATATATTTGGCAAAAGACTGGTCTTTCTTATGTTAGATAAAATTAACCTCTAATGGTATCAAGGTGATGTTGGCTTCAGAGAAACTGGGAGTGTTTCTGTTTCTTTAATTTCCTGGAAGAGTTTGAAAAAGATTGGCAGTAAATCCTCTTACAGTGTCTGAAAGAATTTACTAGTCTGGGTCCTGGCTTTTGTTTTGGGGAATACTTTTGAGTTTCTTTTCAGTTTCTTGTAGTGATGGTCTGCTCATATATTCTAAATCATTCTGGAATGATTCAACCTTGGGATGTTATAAAAATTCAATAATTAATCTATTTTTTTCTAAGTTCTCTCACTTTATGGCATAAAGCTTTCAATGTAAATTCTAACTTTTTTAAATGTCTTCAGTGTGTTGTGGCATCCTCCCTTTCACTTTTGATTTAGTTTATGAAGTCTCTCTCTCTCTCTCTCACTCTCTCTTTGAATACTGCTAATGGTTTGTTTATATCTTGTTTATTTTTCAAAGGATCTACTATTCCTTTTATTGATCTTTTGGATTTAGTTTTGATTTCCAGTTCATTAATTTTTGCTCTAATTTTGAGTATTTCCTCTCTGCTGCTTGTGTTTGGCTCATTTTGTTGGCCATTTTTCAGTTTTTTATTTATGTAGTCTTTTTTTATTTCTTTTTTTCTTTTCCTTTTTTTTTTTTTTTTTTTTTTTGGTTTTTGGGCCACACCCGGTGGTGCTCAGGGGTTACTCCTGGCTGTCTGCTCAGAAATAGCTCCTGGCAGGCACGGGGGACCATATGGGACACCAGGATTCAAACCAACCACCTTTGGTCCTGGATCGGCTGCTTGCAAGGCAAATGCCGCTATGCTATCTCTCCAGGCCCATATTTCTTTATGAATACTTACAATGCTATGTTTTCCTTATAATATTGCTTTCGCTATGTCCCACAAACTTTGATAGTTTGTGTCCTCATTCTTGCTTGTTTCCAGATACATTTTTAAATGTCTCTTTTCTATGATGCTAATATCACGCTGATATTAAAGGTAGAGATAGTATTAAAAAAGAGAAAATTACAGGACTATATCTTTGATAAACACAGATGCAAAGAATCTCAACAAAATACTAGCAAATAGAATACATCAAAATGAATATATACCATGACCAAGTAGATCTCTAGTGATAAAAAGATTGTTTCACATACTCAACTCAATGAACATAAAACATTTTATCAATACAACCAATACAAAAACCAATAGAAAAAAATCTCTGCATCAATAGATACAGGAAAAGCATTTGACTAATTTCAGCAAGTACCCATTCATGATAAAATCTCCCAACATGATGAGAGCTAAAGAAAATGTCTTCAGTATAGTGAAAGTCACTTACTACCTGCCCTTGTCAAATGTTATACCCAATGGGGAAAAACCTAAAACACTTTTCTCTAAGATTTGGCCCAAGACAAAGTTGCACACTCTCACCACTTCTATTCAATATCATACTGAGTATACTTGCCATAACAACTAGGCAAGAAAAAGGTACTAAGGGCCCCTTATAGAAAAAGAATTTAAGCACTCACTATTTAAGTACTCACTAGTAAAATATTTAGAAAATTCTAAAGACTCTATAAAAGAATGTTTATAAACAATAAATTTGAATACTAGAGTGGAAATATACAAAATTAACATGCAAAATCTATGTCTTTTTGGACGGGGAGGGGGGGAATAAAAAATCTATGTCTTTTCTATATACAAATAGAAAGAAGAAAGGGGTTTAAAAAGAGTATTATTCACCGTTGTGCCTCATAAAATTAAATACCTTGGAATAAACTTAACTAAAGAGGTAAAAGACCTATCCAAAACAACTCTAAACTTCTACTTCAAGAAATAAAAGAGGGCACAAAGAAATAGAAACACAACCACAGTTCATTGATTGGGAGGATTAACATCTTTTTAAAAAAAAAATGGCAATACTGGGGCCGGAGAGAAAGCATGGAGGTAAGGCATTTGCCTTTCATGAAGAAGGACGGTGGTTCGAATCCCTGCATCCCATATGGTTTACCGGCATAGGAGCGATTTCTGAGTGTAGAGCCTGGAGTAACCCCTAAGCAAAGCCGGGTGTGACCTCCCCCCCCAAAAAAAAAACACAAAAAAAATTGGCAATACTCAAGTCACAGTACATATTTAATGTAATCCTTATAAGGATATCTATGTTATATTTCAAAGAAACAAATGAAACACTTCTGAAACTCACATGGAAAAATAAACCTCTGTAAACAGCTAGCAAGATGGAAGCATCACATTTCCAAACTTTAAACAGTGTTATAAAGCAGCATAGAAATAGCATGGTATCGTAAAATAGAAAGGCCCTCAGATCAATGCAATATACTTGAGTATCCAGAGAATGATCTCCAGCTATGTAATTAGTTAATTAATCCTTGATAAAGGAATACAAAACATAAAGTGCAAAAAAAGCCTCTTCAGCAAGTGGTGTTGGTATGGTCATCTACATATAAAAACCAAAAAATAAACTTATCATTATTTTAAACATTAAGAGAAAAAGCCTAATAAAAATGTGTTAAAGATCTTGATTCAGATATGAAATCATAAGGCACATAAGGAAAATTTTAGGCAGGATTTTTCCATGACATTAAAATTAATGTTATCTTCGATAATGAAACACCATTTACCAAGGAAGTGGAAGCAAAGATAAACAAATGGGACTACAGAAAGCTAAGAAGTTCCTAAACCTCAAAGAAAGGCATGGCCAAGACACAAAGACTGGCCACAGAATAGGCAAAATTATTCAATTAATATCCATCTGATAAAGGATTAATATATGAGTTAAATATTGAGATATATTTCTCTTGTAGAACTTAACAAGAAAAATCATCTATCTCAATCAAAAAGACCTGAGTAAAGATTAACAGAAATTTCCTCAAAGAAGAAATATAGACAGCCAAAAGGCACATGAAAAAAATGCTCATGTCATTAATCATTGGAAAGGTGTGAATATAAACAAAAATGAGATATAATTTCAGAACACAAAAATTGACACACACCAGTGTAAGAACAATCAGAGATGGAGCAGATGCAGGGTAAATGTGCTAGTGGGAACATGGAGTGGTCCAATCTTTTTCAAAAATAATATGGACTTTCCTCAAACAAC
This sequence comes from Suncus etruscus, assembly GCF_024139225.1. Lineage (NCBI taxonomy): Eukaryota > Metazoa > Chordata > Mammalia > Eulipotyphla > Soricidae > Suncus > Suncus etruscus. The sequence goes on along the minus strand of NC_064861.1, from coordinate 58,926,385 downwards.
TAGAAATTGAGTTCTTATATGGCCCAGCAATAACACTCCTAGGAATATACCCTAGAGGCCCAAAGCACAATGCTGGAAAAACAGCATTTTTACTCCTATGTTTTTTGAAGAACTATTTACTATAGCTAGAATCTGGAAACAAACCCAAGTGCCCAAGAACAGATTAGTAGATAAAGAAACTGTGATATGCATCAACACAATTGAATACTATGCAGCTGTTAATAAATATAAAGTCATTATTATTTGCTTATACATGGATAGATATGGAGAGTACTATGCTGAATGAAATGAGTCAAGACAGAGAGGGATAGACATAAAGTTATTGCTCTCATATATGAGATGTAAAAATAAACGTCAATATGGTAATAATACATAGAGGCAATAGTGATGAGATTCAGGAGGATTGGTCCATGGTGGGATGCTTGACACAAAGACCGCAGTGCAGTTGTGCAGAGAAGAGACCATCATGACAAAAGTAATTGTAAATATTGTAAAAATAATGTATCAGTTTTCTAGATAAGAACTGGGTGCTGAAAGGTGAAGGGATACATGATGCCTCTACATGTTCTAAAGAATATTTTAGGACATGGTGTCTAAAATAAAAAATAAAGGAAGACAGACTGATAGTGAGAAAGAAAGATAGAAGTATCTGCAACAGCTGCAGGGGGAGAGTACATGGGGGAGGCCAGGAAGTAGAATGGGGACATTGTTGGCAGAAAATGTAAATGATGAAGGAAATGTACAATAATGTTGGACATTGTATTACTGAAACTCAATCATAAACAACTATAAATTTACTTCAATGTGTTTCAATTAAAAAAAAGAAACAAAATCTAAAAAAAATACCCTCAAAACTAACCTCTTTTACTTAATAATTTTTCTGCCAGATTTATGCCAATGTATGGAGTTTACACATATGTGTGACCAGTCTTATCCCCCCAACTTTGATATTTAATCACGAATGTATTTTTAACTTTGAATATGTTTTCAATGGTATGGATTTTTAAATTATTCAGTTTTAATTCCCCTATTCTGGTCTCAGTTAATTTAATATTATGCTCTCAAAAGGTTTTCATCTGTTTCTTTTTCTGTAGTTGGTATCTGCTTTCCTCTTTTTGTTTCAGTATTCGTGTCATTTTGTTGTTGTTGTTGGCACTCAGAAAGGTGCTGGGATCACATACTTAAGAGCTACCAATGCAATAGCCTTGAGAACTCAGGGCCTTAATTCATACTAGGCGTATGCTCATCAGTTGAACTACCTCTACCTCATTCTTGAATCAAAAAATAATTTTCTATCATTCATTTTTGTGTTTTTGATAAAACAAGTCAGGGCTGGTTCAGCTGAAGACTGTATATATATATATATATATGTCTTGGTTCAATCGCTAGCACCATCACCACACACAGACACAGCAGATTGTAATGACCATATTTTATGACTCATATGGTCAGACCCCATGATATAGCATAACACTTTCTCCCTCCCCTCTCCCTCTCCCTCTCTCTCCCCCTCTCCCTCCCCCTCCCCCTCCCTCCTTCCCCCTCCCTAACTTCTCCTCTCCCTACCTACCTCTCTCTCCCCCTCCCCCTTCCTCCCTCCCTCCCCTCCCTTCCTCCCTCCCTCCCTCCCTCCCCACCACAGGATGCCTTCAGCACCATTTGGCCTGATCAGTGACACATCTCCATTGAGAACACTGAACCCTCAGAACTTCACAACTGGGTCAGGTATCACAAAAAATGGCTCTGCCCCAACCCTGGGGCTTCTAAGAACTACTTGAGAGAGTTCCTTCTAATGATAAATTTAAAGACAAAAGTGATTTTTGATAAAATTTACAAAAAGTTTGGTTGAGCATTGCAGGAAACTGTCTATAACAAACATGACACATTCCAATACGTTTCTATTGTTGAGAATATTAGCTTGGAACAAGATGTGCATTGCCACATCTCACTCAGGAAGGACACACACCAAAGTGTAGTGTTCTCCTGAAAAGGAATTATTTGCCAAAAAGGCCCGCTTAGAGCAGTCAAAATCACTTGACCCTTTGCGTGGATGGTTTGGCCATAATTCTAATATGTGGCTTTAACTATCTCTCTCTTTATTTTTAACCATTATTAGAAATCAGGCCTTAGTAAATTCTTTCTAAGGACAGTACTAATCCCACCAAAAATCTCCCACCTAACAGCTCCCTGTAATTTTTCCTACTCTGGCGCCAAGATCAGGCTTTTCCTAAAACTTAGCTCATAGTAAAACAATTTTCAGTTTTCCTCTGTTTTCTCAAAACAAAGTAATTTTCACTTTTCCCCCCCGAAACTCTGAAACATTCCTCACTCTTCCAACTTCCCTGATAATTACCTGGTTTTTTCTGTTTTACCCAAAACAAAGCGAACCCAAAACAAGCTGCCTTTTCACCTTCAGTATCAGCTCTTTAATATGCTAATTTAAGCCAGGGTCTTTTCTTTCTTTCCCCAGTCTCTTTGATGCCTAGAATCTGCCTTCCAAGCCTCTAACCTTTAAAAGTCAGCCAGCTCAAAAAATAAATTTGTCTCCGTCTCCGTCCTTGTAGACGCGAGTCCCCATGCAATCTGCGTGGTTTCATTCATTTCTACAATATATTTCCGCCATTCGCCATTCCGCGTGCCCACCTTCTCCCCGTGGAATTTTTCCCGAACTCCACGAAGAACCTGTTTGCAGGTGCTGAAGACTGCAAACAAAATTTGGCTCACAGCAGTGCATACTAAGAACTTTTTCGATACAAACTTTCCATCGTTAATGCACACTTGTCAAAAATAATATGCTGGTTTTTAATGGAGCTCTAGACCATCTATGCTCAATTGCTGTCTTCTGTTGGAAACTACGAGGGTTACTTTCAAAGGCATGTAAATAATGTTGCTATTTCTTGCCATATTCAGTTACTATTTCCACAACTGGTATCATTTTCCAATAAAGATTATTTACCCAATGTCATATTTCATCTTAAATGTTTTCACTGTTTTATTTTCAGCTAGTCTTTCTTCCAGGTAAGTATCATTGTTTACCTGAGAAAAAATGAGGATAAAAGAAAGAGCAAGAAAGAAAGAAAAAAGAAGAAGAAAGTAGAAAAGACAGAACAAAAGAGAAAGGAAGAGAAAGGATAAAACAGGTCTAATAATTTAATTCATAGCTATTTAGGTATAGAAATAATTTGTGAAATTTTTCAACTAATGAGACACTTTAAAATTCTAACAGCTAGCTGGAGGATGTAATGAAGTTTGGTCTCACTTCAGAGTCTGAATTCTGCTGATCATTTAGCCTTTAGAGGATGGCTCTTTTATAACCATAGAAAACAGGAAAATGCCAAACAGTGAGAAAATATAAAGATAGCTTTATTCTTTTAATGCAGGGTCACTGGGAGGTTGATAATGCAGAACTAAGGGAGTAAACTCCATTAGATTTAGATGTTATTGAACTCTATGGATATATATGGTAAAGTGCCTGAGTCTTTACAGGAATGTGAAGCTGTTTCATTTATTCTTTGTTCCTTTGGAGGATTAACTTGTCCCCATCTTCCCATTCTCACTGTAAGAGATAATTTCCCCTTCTGTGTTGCCACATAAAGATCTGTGCACGTGTTGTTTAGAAATCTTCAAAGTTTGTGCATAATCATAGTCCCGTACATTCATATATGCCTTCTGTGTAATTATACTGACTTTGTGAAAATTCAGACTGATACCAGGAATAGAAGAAATTCTTATGTGCAAAGATAAATTTTCCACGCATTCATATTATAATTTAATGTGTTAAAAAAAAGTTTCAGTACTCAGATTTCCATCATGGTCAAACCTTGGTCACTTCAAGTAATATCAGGAAAAAATACCTCATTTGTTCTGTGTAAGATTAAAGTATCACTTATGTGACATCTATAGCACTTTCCAAATAAGAACTGATCTTTAAAATAACAAATTATAAGTAGGGCTATCCAAAGTGCTGAGTATTTTAATGGTGAATACTAACTCTTCCACTATAACAGGAAAGGCATCTTCCTAATGATAGAAACTTACATGTCATTAAGATTTGAGTGGCAATTGTAAGCCTCATTCTATGGTTATTTAGATTTCTGAAGTAGAATGGCATTTCCACTGATCTTTAGTAGAGTAACCTTGATCATAATAAAGGAATTATCAACAATTACCAACAATGTTGATGATGATGTCAGGATAGCTGAAAGTTACTGAGGAGAGAGGTGGGAAGGAAGACACTAGGGAGACACTACTATATCAGATCAGTAATCTAAGTACCATTATGTGACTGTCAATTTCCCCTGAGAGTTTCTCATTTAGAGAAGAGCCAATACATTGATTTTTTTAAAACTCTGGTTTCTCATTAACTTCACCAATAAAACAAGTCAAGTTTTAACAGTGATTTCATTGACCCAATCCTGTTTTGTCTGCCATTAGCTGGCAAAAACTGAGTTAGACATTCTGAATGATTGACAAGTAAAATAGAATAGAAGTTTGAAAAATAAAATAAAAAAGAAGCAATGATCTCTGACATCCAGAAAAAACAGGGGTGGGAACTTTGAGGTTTCTAATTGTACAAGACAATAGTGAGGTCAGATCCCAGGAGAGTAAAGTTCTTTCAGATTTAAAAAAACATCCACAAGCCACTTAAAGGGAAATAACTTGATTTTAAATGGGTGTGGTATATTTATCAGGTTAGGTGAAAGTAGGGTGTCTGCTCTATTTAGGGGAGGCAGTGTGTGTTCTGTGTGCTTAGTTACACTAATCATTGAAATTCATGTTCAAAGAGCAATTCTGACACTGTTTGTTGCTCCAAAAAATATATCCAGATCTCAGTTTATTAATTTTTTAGGTAAGAAAAATAAAGTAAAATATAAGGAGCACCCAGAAGCATAATCTTTGGAAACAAAATTTCTAATATTACTAGAAATATTCAAAATTTGAATTACATTTACAAACTCAATGTAATTACTGTCTTAAGTATAAGTTTATAATCCTATCCATGAGAAAAGAATAATATATGTGTGTGCTTACGTGTGCTTAAATACTAAAAATCAAAAATGTCATCATCAGTGAGAGGTATGATGATAATTAACTCCTGAGTCAACTCTTAAGTTCATATGTAAGTTGACTTACTATGCTATGCTGTGCTGGACCAAAGAGATTGCTTTATGTTGACACTGGCAGTGACCTTCAAATTTATTTATTTTCTTCTTTCTGTATATTACATTTCAAATATCTGCTTTCTGTGTATCTTGACAAACAGTTATGGGAAATATTAATCTGATGTTCTGCCAAAAAGTTATTATTTTGAGAACATAAATAGACACAATTCTCAAGTTCATGTCTAACAACTCATTGAGAGAAATTAACATTCTTGAAAAATGGTTGCATATGTATACATACTTGTAGTGCGCAAATTAATTTTGGAGTCGTTTGACATATAACCAACCTGGAAATCAGAGCATCAGATTAACAATTTTGGCGAAAACCACACAGCAAAATCACCTACTGGTGATTTTATATGCTGTCCTGCTTTTGCTTTCTGAAACCATTTAAAATATGATACAGAGGCTAGAGAAATAGTACAGGAGTGAAAGCACTTGCATCGCATTTTACCTGTCCAGATTTTGTCCTTTCACCACATATACTCTCTTGGATATGCCAGGAGTAAATCCCTAATTTCAAATCCAGAAGTAAGCATGAGCACCCCTAAAAAGAAGAGCCATAAAATTAATAATACAGTACAGCATTTCCCATTCCATCAATACCTACAGTATGAGAGTCTGCAATATATGCACATGTATTTTTTCATAATCAAATGTCAGTCCAACATAACCAAAGGGCACAGACCTTCAATCCAAAAGTGATTGAATAACTTTCTTCTAACCAGCAAACACAAACCAGGCCTTGTAGTATAAATGTTATGAAATGTTTATTGCCAGGTATGACAACACCCTGTTCTTTGAGTTCCTATTATGTGAATCTTATGTCAGACACTTTACATAAAGTACTTTAAATTATTAGGCAGGGGTGAAGGTAGAGAAAGAAAATGTGGCTAAGTAGTAGAGCACATTCCTTGCCTGTAAAAGGTTCTACATTTGCTGTTCAAGATTGAGTACCCATCCTGAGCCTAATGGCTCTCACCACCACAGGGAGAGAATTCAACAACAATTAAAAAAATTGTAATTTAAAATCAAAGCAAAGACAAAAAATACTGCCAATGAAGGAAAGGCAGTGTCTGTAAATTCCAGTGGAAAATATATTAGTGGAAATATATTAATATATATTATATACAATATAAATATTAGTGGAAAAATATATTAGAGAAGAAATTGCTTTCATATTCAGTTCCTTCAAATACATAACTCATGTAATCTTTCACTGAATTCATCTAGTACAGATTTAGCAAACAAAATGTACACCTTCTATTTTGTAAACGTTCTACTGCTTCAAATACACAATTTCTTTGCTTTAATTCATCATCACATGAGGAGCCTAGACATTTTCTGCTTTTGTTGCCTTTCAGCAGAATCAATTACCTGCAAATGATGTTATGATGCTAAAAAGTATTAACGTTTTTATGATTAACAATCTCTCCCCCCAAATTGAAAAATAAATGCAAATATAAACACATTTCAATTTATGTCACATTTGTGTTATCTGATTTCCTTAAAAGGATAGTCATTTTTTTATTCTTTTTTTTTATAATTATTTTCTATTTAAATCTAATTATTTTTTTTCTTTTTTTTGTTTTATAATTTTTTATTATGAATTATGAGAACAAAAGATGCAAAGAAAGAGGATAAGGTAAAGTTACAGTGGAAGGACAATCACCCATAACATAATTATCAGAAGAAGTCCCCTTGCTGATATCTTAACTTTGAACTTTCACCAAAGATAGTTAAGATAAATAAAACAGAATCCATGTGCAATTACTTTGTCCCTCAAGTCCCCAGATTGTAGCACATTATAATATTTCTTAACAGCACACAAGGCAATCTAAAGCCATCAAACTTACGTAACTCCTTAAACATTAGAGGCATAGTATTTTTTAAATTTCCATGTACATGCATATTAGCTTAAGTTAACCTCAAATTTTAAGTGGGTGTGTTTTAAGGATTAGAGTCAAAGGAGCACAGTAAAAACGGTGTTAGAGTGGCAATTGTTGTTTGCATAGGCCCACCAAAATATGAGAGGCATGGAAAGGAATAGCCTTGGCCTAAATACAAAGAGATCCTACCCCTGAAGTTTCCTGGCATAAGACCAGCTCTAGGCCTCAGGAAAGTTATCGTTCACTCCAAGACATTGTCCCTAGCGCCAACACACTTATCACACAGTCTCTGTTGTCGGTCTCATGTTTCTGTATTAAAGATTCTGGAATCTGCATGTCCTACATTGAAGTCATGATGTGGAGTGCCTTCTCGTTTCACCTCACCATGAAAGGGGAATGGAGCACGCCCTGTCCTGTAAGCAGGTTGTTGTTGTTGTTAAGTCTTCTCAGTGTTAAGGGAAGTCTCTTTTGAGCAGGACGATGTCTGAGCAGTGGTAGGATCTTCCGTGGTAGAGGATTGCTTCCAGGTGATGTTATAGACAAACCTCACCATAAAGGGGCAATACAGCAAGCCCTGTCCAGTAAGCAGGTCATTGTTCTTGTTGTCTTCTCAGTGTTAAGGGATGTCTCTTTTGAGTAGATCGATGTCAGAGCAGCTGTAGGGTCGTCCCTGGTACATGAATGCCTCCGGGTGATGTTATATACAACCTTGGATGTTTTGTAAATGTCTTCTGTAGATCAAGGGGTAAATGGAGAATGCCCATTCTTCTGAGGCCTGTGCCAGGTCTTTATGTCAATGTTCAGGGTGTAAGGTCCCATTGCACTACAAGATTTGTGTGTTCCCATTTTATTAGATAAGAACTTATTGGTATGTATAGTATTTTCCCATGTTAGTGTGCCTACGCAAACAAGTAATAAAGCCACGTGGTGCTATCAGATATATGGGGGCATAAGAACATTTCCAACAAGACCCATGACTTGGTTCAAACATAAGTATTAAACTGAGGGATTCTTTCACACCAAATTCCATACTGAGCAGTTCACAAAGAGAAGATAAAAAACATGGGGGGGGGATTATCACTGTATAAGAAAGTATTTAGCAAAAGTTATAGCCGTCAAAGAAAACACCCATAAAATGTTGAAAAGATATGCGTCATTTTTATGCCTTTTAAAATAGTTGGGTGGGTGTTAACTCTAGGGCACCACTTTGGTCTGTGAATTAGGACTCAACAGTACTTAAGTTAGAAAGGGTAAAAAAGGAGTAATGATGATAGGAGATAAAGAAGTTAAAGAGAAATATGAACTTATGAAGGGGTATGCAAAAGGACAGAGTACAAAATGGACATTCTGCATACATAAAAACATAATTCAATGATAGTGAGTACTATTAATGTTTCTTGTGAGAGTACTATTAATGTTTCTTGTGCGCGCAGGGGCGATAGCCCCCGCGCGATTTTGAGAATGTAGACTGGACAGAGATTACCAGTGCCAGCCAAACCTCCTCCTGCTAGACTCTCCGCTCTCAGGAAGGAGAGATCCTTCAAGAAGCTGGGAGACCAGAGGTTCAGAGCCCCACCCAGACCCTCCCTAAGGAGCCGCATGGATAGTGGGGGAAGGCCTAGGGTACCTTCAAGCTCCACCAAGGGACCCAACTCACCGGCTTGCACAGGCGTGTGGCCCGGGGAAGCCCTGGAGATCTGGAGCAAGGCGGCAGAGGGGTGCTGGGGTTACCCAAGTCCCGAACCCCCCCTAGGCCTGGCCAAGCAGGCCTCCGGCATGGCGTGGGCTTGCCAAACCTCCTCCTGCTAGACTCCTGGCTCCCAGGAAGGAGAGATCCTTCAAGAAGCTGGGAGACCAGAGGTTCAGAGCCCCACCCAGACCCTCCCTAAGGAGCCGCATGGATAGTGGGGGAAGGCCTAGGGTACCTTCAAGCTCCACCAAGGGACCCAACTCACCAGCTTGCCCAGGCGTGTGGCCCGGGGAAGCCCTGGAGATCTGGAGCAAGGCGGCAGAGGGGTGCTGGGGTTACCCAAGTCCCGCACCCCTCCTAGGCCTGGCCAAGCAGGCCTCCGGCATGGCGTGGGCTTGCCAAACCTCCTCCTGCTAGACTCCCGGCTCCCAGGAAGGAGAGATCCTTCAAGAAGCTGGGAGACCAGAGGTTCAGAGCCCCACCCAGACCCTCCCTAAGGAGCCGCATGGATAGTGGGGGAAGGCCTAGGGTACCTTCAAGCTCCACCAAGGGACCCAACTCACCGGCTTGCCCAGGCGTGTCCAGGCGTGTGGCCCGGGGAAGCCCTGGAGATCTGGAGCAAGGCGGCAGAGGGGTGCTGGGGTTACCCAAGTCCCGCACCCCTCCTAGGCCTGGCCAAGCAGGCCTCCGGCATGGCGTGGGCTTGCCAAACCTCCTCCTGCTAGACTCCCGGCTCCCAGGAAGGAGAGATCCTTCAAGAAGCTGGGAGACCAGAGGTTCAGAGCCCCACCCAGACCCTCCCTAAGGAGCCGCATGGATAGTGGGGGAAGGCCTAGGGTACCTTCAAGCTCCACCAAGGGACCCAACTCACCGGCTTGCCCAGGCGTGTGGCCCGGGGAAGCCCTGGAGATCTGGAGCAAGGTGGCAGAGGGGTGCTGGGGTTACCCAAGTCCCGCACCCCCCCTAGGCCTGGCCAAGCAGGCCTCCAGCATGGCGTGGGCCTGCCAAACCTCCTCCTGCTAGACTCCCGGCTCCCAGGCATTTTTTTTTTATTCTTAAAGAAAATCTTAAATCTTGCAAATGTTCACATTTTTAGATAAATCAATATATTTTGGCTTAGGAAATCTTACTTTTGCACATGCATTTCTATTAACTTTATCTTCAGGTGATCAGATTCTACAAGATGAGAATATACTAAGAAAAAAGTAGAAGGAGTTTTTAATATTGCTTTAAACTAAATCTCAGTAAAGGACAATTCTGATTTTTTTGATAGTCAGACTAGCATTTTTGTTGAATATCTATCTAAATAGAAATTTAATAGTGCTTATTTCATGCTCATATGGCCAGGTTTTTTGGTCCAATTTGTTTGTAATGAGGTAGAGTAACTGATATGCTAATCACTGTTAGTTAATTAAAAGTGGAGTTTTCATTTAGTTACAAAACGCATTAGGGTGCTGAGCATATCACATGCTAGATGACCTGATTCATATATTTGAATTCCAAAAATGAGAAGGAGGTATACAAAAATCTATTTGATATGTTGCCAATAGTGTCTCTAAATTCCTTCTAGAAACTGATTTGGGCTAATGATCAGAAAGCCTTCATCTATTTCTCATTCTACTGCTATTTTCCTCTGATGCTTGAGTTTAGATTCTTAAATTTGCAAAAATTCAATTTTCTAAGGGCAAAGGTTTGGATTAGAATTAAATAAAACCTGGGACTAATTTCTTGTGATTTTGTTGTCAACATTTAAAAATAATTCAGAGATAGTTTCTCTGCTCATTTACTTCTGAAATCCCTAATTTTGGAAAGGACATTTCACAGAATTTCATACAGTATAATGTATAGAAAAGTGTGTGACTGGCAGGTACTAATGCCCCACTATTTGTTACTGAACCTGATGAAGATGAAGAAGAAAAAAGATGAAGGCAATGGTCAGAGGATGAAGAAAGAGAATGAGAGTAATGGAGTGGGAAGAAAAATAGGAAAGTTGGTAAGGCACTTACGTTTTGCTGCATCCAGCTAACCCAGGTTCCATTCTAGGAACTATATATGGTGCCATCTGGAGTTATCTCTAATCACAGAGCCAGAAGTCAGCCCAAAGTATAGCCAGATGTGCCCCCCAAACAATGAAAAGACCATAGAATGAGAAAAATGTATGTTTAAAAGTCAGCAAGCAGGGAATTCTAGCGTTTATAGATATTACCAGTATTATAAAAATTATGATTATCTTCTTGACCACATAATAAATTTAAAAATGAAATATGTAAACTGATGCATTCAAGCATAATCTATGCTGATTATTTCTAATATTTTGAGGTTTTTCCCAAAGATTATTTGAGCAGTTGGTTAGCAGATCTTAATCAAACCACATATTTCACAATTGAGTGAGTTTGTTTTGGCAGGGAGCTGGGAGGAAGACCAGTCAAACTAAGCCATATACCAAGACATACAGAAAATATTAGTTTACAAAGTAAAGTCTCAGGGCTATTGTGCTTAAATTATCCACTTCTCTATATTTTTCTTTCATCTTTCTATCTTATTTTAAGTAAGGTATAAAAATGGGGTACATAAAGGTTTGGAAATCATACAGGTAAAACTTTAAAAAAGCAGTAGAAGAATGAAAGTAGGCCCTAAAAAACTGATTGGACTTCTACTCCTGACACAAAATCTTGCCACTAGATCTTGGGTGACTGAGTGGGGAAGATGATTCTTTCTTGGAAAGTTATGAGAATGCATAGCAAATCAATGCAATGATGGCAATTGTATGATAGATAAAATTTTACCTTCCTGTTTTAACTATAAAAAAGAAGAAATTGTGCATCTGCCCGCCTTCTCCACTTGAAATTCATTTGTTGTGAAACAGCAAAGAGATTCCCATATGTGGAACACCAGGAAAGCAATTTATTGTCCTTGACTGCTTCCTTTTTGAAACAGAGTTAGAGGAGAATGGGATGGAAAGCTAAGATATTTTGATACTCCAAAAGAAAAGATTCTAAAATAAGATTGAGGGACTAGGAAGGATAAATATTCTGAGGTTAATGCTAATAGAAGTTAAACCTCCCCCCCAATGGTGGATATGAGTTTGAATAAAGCATTTGCCTACCATTATAAGATATCAAAGAAGTTGAACTCATTGAAACAAACCCACAAAAATAGGTCTTTTCCTGTAGGGGGGCATGATTAAAATGAACCATTTTTACAGATACTCCATTTATAAATCATGATAATAAAATGGCCAACGTGACAGCAATTCGGTGAAATTTTTTCACAGGCTTAGCTGTATCCAGGCAACCAAAATATCTTAACTCAGATAAAAAAGAAAGGCATGCTGGGATTCCAGGAGTCAGGGAGCAAGATCCTACTGTCTAGTTCTCTTTTCCCATGAAAGAAGGTCGTGGGTTGATGGCTAAAGGGGTTTTATGGGAACTGGTTACTGCAATATGCATTATTTGCATGTCAAAGTTAATGGCCATCAGTTATTTAGTTGTTTCTCAACTCTGCTCTCATTCTAGCAAGTGATAAATGTGAAAACCCTATGTCTATTATACCCACATCCAATTTTGATCCACACCTTGCTGTGAGAATCAACTGAATATCAGGAGCTGGAGAGAGAGGAACATATGGCAAAATCCAGGTTTTTCTTCTCACTGCTTATATGCATAATTGCAAATTGACTGTGACTATATTATTGAGAAGTTCTAATAAGTGTCATTAATGCCTTATTGCTAGAAAAGGTACTTCTATTCTCAGAGGAGAGGCAAAAATTTCTTCACTTTTTGGGATTTTTCTAAGTAACTTATTCTTCTGATGACCGAGTTGTAGTGACTTATCACATACTAAAATGGAAAAAGAAAAGCTATTTAAATCTACCCCTTTGTCCCTTGCCTTTAAGCATTAATAATAAGAAAATAAATATAAGTCTCATCAAATGACCTGCTTCATGGAAATAAGAAATGTTATACCTTCCTAAACATACTTCTAAAGAAATGAATATTTGTTTGCATGCATATGCACATATGTTAAATGAACCTAATCTTTACCATCTGTCAAAGATAATAGTAACCTTTACCTAGCTCAATGGCATAGGATGAAAGTGTGGAGAGCGAATTATTACATTTAGGGAGATTTTTCACTATAAAATTAGTAGTAGCTTATAGCTATGAAAGATGCTACAGATATTTCCAAATATCACTCCCCTCCCCCTCCTCGTTAATTATATTGAAAAATAATTGACACATTATTTTATATATTAAAGTATATATTTTATGTGTTAAATTAATAGATTCTGTGCAATGATTAGAATGATCAAGATCATTAATATATTACCTCCAGAGTTGACACAGGGAATCTGAGGAGAACAATTACATTTTCTGCATATCAATTTCAAGCTCTTATTTAAAAGTGACAGAATAAATGTTTCTTGGTAGCAACCTTGTCCTAAATTTGTCAATATCTTCCTTTCTTTATGATATGTAGAGTTTGTCTACAGTTAGCCTTCAAGAAATACATGCATATTGCCAATTTGTTTCCTGTTTGGGAAACATTTCAAATTTTCTAGCAATTCAGTTTATCTGAACTCCTATGTGTCATTTTTGAACCACTTAGAGATGACTTATGAGATAAGGTCAATATTTTGCTCCCTGGAAATTTTCATACCACATCTACATGGGTATTGTTTTCTGCCTTCTTCCCACTCTCTTGCAAAAGTGCTTTATTTTCTAGATTAAGTTACTTCATCACAAATATGTCTCTTTACAGCTTTTTTTTCTGAGGCACACAGCCTCCAAAAATAAATGGAAGTACTTAGGGCCAGAATGGAAACTGGATTCAAGAAGACTCCCAAGGCTTACAATATTTCATATATAAGACCTAAAATTCACTATATAGCAGAAATGAAGTCTAGGTGAAAGTATAAAACAGATGATAGCTAGATAAAGACCATGAATCAAATACAAATAACTATGTTGATTAAATATTAATAATTTACTATAAGATCCAAAATTTATCAAGGCTTTTGATTAAGTTTTCAAGAGATTTAGAGGATGATCCCCTTATTCAGTACATATATATCATCAAGTTAGAAACTACTAAACATTTTGTATTTTACATATTTGGAAGCATAAACTTCACAATGTCTTTAAACTTACATAATGTGATATGGTTATAGACCTAGGATTGTGAATATGTACTGGCTGAAGATTATATCCTCATAGTGTAAGGACTATAATTATTAGAGTATCAGCCTTGCTTACCAGTATAAACTTACGTACTAATATAAACTGTTAAAATAAGGTTAGAACTATAACTGAAATAGACTGAGGTGATAACTTATACTGCAAAATGCCATATTTTAGTGCACACCAAATGTCTATTAAAATACCATGGGTCTCAGATCACAAAAGATCACTGCATTAGAATAAAACCCATTCTTTGCTCTTATTAAATCTGCTCCTTCACACACACACACACACACACACACACACACACACTACCACTACTACTTTCAGTTCCAAACCGCAGAGATCTTAAGTGGCATGCTCAAGGACACAGAGCTAATAAAGGCTAATAAGTCCTATTTGGTTAGGTTGCATTCCAATAATATCATATTCACTTACTGTCTCATGTCCACACCCAAGACAAATTCAGAACTGCTTTAGAATTGGACTGCTATTCAAATATAAATTTCCAGTGGAAATGCCAAAACCAACTTCTTCTAAACCTCAACTTGGTAAAGGAATGTAGAGATTCAGCTTTCCCTATCATCAGCCTGCCAACACACTGTCCTTTGGATTCAGGCTTACTTTGAAATGCCAATTTAGCTGGTCTCAAGTAGATGTCAAGCAAAAAATATTAATAAATACTGACCTAGCTCAAATGTAATCGGACCCATAGGAAATACAAACAAGTTTATTCAACATAGACAAGTACTAATTTAACTAATTTGCCAGAGTTTGGCTTTCTCCATACATTGAAAGATATTGGCTTCCAAGAGGACTGCTAAAACTACTAAGAAAAGATGGTAGTAACCTTGGGTGGGGCTGGAAATTAATTTCTTCTATTCACAAAGAAAGCAGGTTTTCCAGGAATATTGAGTATTTTTGTTTAAAATGGGACAATACATCAAATTTATTTGGGACTCTGCCATAGCTCAAGTCACATCTATTTTTCTATCCATGGGCAGTTAGACATTTCCAATTATTATCGTTTCATAAAACTAAGATGCCAAACGTAACTGTGGACTTGTGGGGAAGCTCTGGTCACAACAGGTTTATCACACTGAGTAACTCCTGCACAAGATGTAAAGCCTAAGCAACTCTTTCCCTCTATTTGTGAGATCTCATTGTAAGACTTCACATTTCTACAATGCACTACATTTTACATGCTTTGTTATTGAACTTACTCATAGGGTCATTTAAAACACAGTCAGTCATAACAGCAATTTTTCAAGATATTACTCTTTGATTACAACCAACCACCCATTCCCAGAAGTTGACCATTCGCCTACTTCTTGACAAATCTGATCAATTGTCTTTGTTCTGTTTGAATACCAACAGTTGGGAGCCAGAGAGATAGCACAATAGCACGGCATTTGCTTTGCATACAGTCAACAGGATTCGAACCTGGGTTCGATTCCAGGCACCACATATGGTCCCCAGAGCCCGCCAGGAGTGACTTCTAAGTGCAGAGCCACAAGTAACTCCTGGGCACTGCCAGGTGTGGTCCCAAAACCAAAAATAAATGAATCAATGAATGAATGAATGAATGAATAAATACCAACAATTATAATAATCTTGCTAACTTTGAGTTTTATTTAAGAATTGGAATGGAAGCCCTGGCTAATAAATTGAGGATCAGGTAACAGAATAAGTCAGACTATATTTTTTTCCCTTTATGCTTTTTTTTTAGGGGAGGAAGTAGAGAAATATATTATTGAAGAAAAAAAATGAAAGGTAAGAAAAACTTATGCTTCTAAGACTAGTAATCATCTAGAGGTAGAAATGTTATCTTCATAGTGGTAGAGATAAAAAAAATGGTATAGACAATTTGATAGTGTTTTTAGTTAAATAAAATAAGACCTTTAAAGTTAAATATCTTTAGTAAGAGTGAATGACTGGAGTTAGATGGACTGGTATGCCTGGAACCCAGAGTCGGTCTTATGCCAATAAACTTTTGTGGTGAGGCCTTATTGTAATCAGGTCAAGGATTTTTTTCCATTTTCCCCATTATTCTGGACCTATGCAAACAACGGCAATTGCCACTATCACACCTTTATTATATTTTTTTACTCTTACTCTTTAAGGAAAAAAAAATACAACTTACTGAACTTAAAAACAAATAACTGTAGTAGAATGCCTGTCTCGAACACAGGCAGGGGATGGGAATGGGGGAGGGGGTAATGTTACACTGGTGAAGGGGGGGGTGTCTGGTTATGACTGTAACCCAACTATGATCATGTTACTTAAATAAAAAATATATTAAAAAAAAGAGTGAGCAAAAAATACTAAGCTAGTTTTTCTTATTCAAAAATCCCATATCTGAGTCACAACATTTGTGTACAGTTTTTGTTTTTAATTGCAGATTTCAAATTATTTTGTTTTTAAAATAAATACTTGATGAATATTTTTTTGCTTATTTTTAGTTCTTCGGGACTATGGAAAAATCAAGTTAGATTTAGAGTATTAGAAATGATTACAGTAAGTTTAACATGGAAAACATTTTAAAGAAGTTGCAATGCTTCTCTCTCATATCCACTCCAGTTATCTTAGAAAACACCATCAAAGATCAAGCATCACTCAAAAATTATATCCTGGTGTGCCCTATTTATACTTTTCTTGAGATGAAATTATTTAAAATAATCTGGAAAAAAAATTTTGAAGTTTTTAAATAACCATCTAAAATTGTTATTTTCATATAAAATCAACTGCTGGGGTTTTGGGATATAGTGCAGGCATGTCATATATGCACATAACCGAGTTCCAATCCCTGTGCAACATGTTCTTTTGAAGAATTATTGAGTGTAGCCCCACGGCCTCCATGAATTGCAAAGATGACTCTTGAGTTTCACAGCATCTCAAGGCTCAAGAAGCATAATACCCCCATGTCCTACTACTAAACTGCAGACATGGTAGTTGGCTGTGTATAACCAATAGTATCCCCAGACTCCTGAGTACCATTTGGTCTGGGGAGGTAGTACAGGGGTTAAGGAACTTGTACTGCACACAGAAGGCACTTGTATTTTATCCCCATACAGTTCTCTGAACACTACCAAGTGTGATCTCTAAGCACAGAAAAGAATACACATTGCTGTTTGGCCCCCAAATCCTCTATCCTGACCGTTATGTTGCCTTTAATTATGGTAATCACAATAATACAAATATTTAACGAAATTAGTAATGGTGTATTTAAAATGTATACACTGTTGTAAAACAATATCATTGTACTATTACAACTAAAAGCTCACATTTTAAGAAAGTAATTGTGAATCTAATATTTGTAAAAAATACAATGAAGAAAGAAATTTGTGAGAATGTTTGAAACTTTACATATCTAGGATTAAATAAAAAATGAGGGCTCTGAAGGAGTTCAATAACAAACCAGGCCATATTCCATATTGCAACCCAAACTCTACTTATTCTTGGAGATTATTTACAAACCAGTAGTTCACCTCTAGCTTCCCTATTCCTTTCTTTGCAGAAATATCCACAATTCGAGGTTTGCCAGATTCTGATCTGCTTCAAATATACAAATAGCAATTGCTTCCTCTGCTGGTGAGTGAAATTTAATCAGACTAGCAAACTAAACCCAAGTCACACAAAGGGTAATATGTGAAATGCCTCACAAACCTTTATGCAACTGTTCCCATCCGTCAGACTTAGGATAATAGGGTCCTATTTTTACTTTATGTGGGTTTTCACAAAAAGTTTAAAAAGCTTAGGATCAGGGCTGTTTGATTATCTATGGTTTCTCACCCTGTGTCTGAGAAATCTGAGAAAATGAGCAACATGTCTGTTCCAAATGCCAAATGACTCTAGATTTATTTTTCTTCTATAAAAATAACACTGAGGGCACTACAGCTTTATTTTGTGTTGCCCTCTCTCTATTCCTGGATATCAAATGAGAGCCTCCAATATTATAAAAAAAAACACGAAGTGTTTTCTTATTAATTCAAGACATATTAAGCATTCCATGAGGATAACAGGAACAAGTGAAAGACATAACTCAGAAATTTGCAAAACAGGAAAGTAGAACAAGTTGAAGGAAAAATCCTAAAACTTACCTTACTACTGATTCTAAGTTTTTATATAGGTTTTGTCTTAGTATCTTATATTTTTTGGATCTGAGATATAACCAATCCTTATGACCACAATATTGTTACTAAACATACTATTTTGTTTATTTATTAAATTTTATATTTAGTAAAATTAAATTACAAAAGATGTGATTATAATACCCAATAGTAATAGTTAAATTAAATAACTAATGATAAAAGCTTGCACATGTAATTATTCTGTTTATATCAATATATGTAACATAATCAGTATCTATAAACAATCTCCCCAAACTACTTTCTTTTTCTTCTGAAAGGATAACCAGTATCCAAAATTTGAACATTACCTATCTACCTACCTACCTACCTACCTACCTACCTACCTACCTACCTACCTACCTACCTATCGATCTATCTATCTATCTATCTATCTATCTATCTATCTATCTATCTATCTATCTATCTGAATTCAAGATTTTTGGGGGATCGCATCTATCTAAAGTTCATGGGTCAATACCAATGGTTCTAGGGATATTTTACACTTAAGAAAAAATAAACAGGTATGTGTAGTTATTATAACATGATTATAAATAACTAGAGTGGTGATAATGAGGAGGAAAACTAAAATAAGGAGCAAGAGGAATTTTATTGCATAGCTTCTGAAGTAGGTCAAGAGATTATTTTCTTCTCTCAGAAATCTCTTAACGTGGGCATTTCACCCTGGCAAGCTGGACCAGTCAGTCTGTATTTCTTAGAATTTGTTATTAAGACTGAGAGTTTAATAAACACTGAAACTTGGTTTTATATTGTCTAATAGAGGCCAATTAGCTTAAATAATCAAAATAAATGTACCATTCACATGAAGAAACAGAGAAAAGTAATTTTCAGAGATTAATGAGGTGCAGATTTAGAAGAAAGCAAATAAGAGAATAACAAATAGTTAGGGTCACCTGGATTCTTTATGGTGTATCCAATTCCAGAACCTTACAGGGTCTTGTTACCCTTAGATTTTTTCACCAATCTTAAATGGGAAGAAGGAAGGAAGGAAGGAAGGAAGGAAGGAAGGAAGGAAGGAAGGAAGGAAGGGAAAGGAAGGAAGAGAAGAAGGAAGGAAGGAAGGAAGGGGGAGGGAGGGTGGGAGAGAGGGAAGGAAGGGAGGGAGGCAGAGGGAGAGGAAGGAATGAAAGGAGGGATGGAGCAAAAAAGGGAGGGATGAGGTAGGTTGAAGGAGAGAGGGAAGAAGAGGAAAAGGGAAGGATTGGAGAAAAAGGGAAAAAAGGAATGGAGTGAGGGAGGAAGGAAGGATACAGAAAAGGAAGGAAGGAGTAATGGAGGAAGGAAGTGAGGGAGGGAGGGAGGGAAGGAAGCCAGGAATAAGGAAGGAGGTAGGAAGAAAGAATGGGATGGGAAGAAGAGGAAGAGAGGGAGATTAGAGGAAGGGAGGGAGGAGGAGGGAAGGAGAGAGGAAGGAAGGGAGATTGGGAGGGTGGGAGGTAGGTTGAAGGGAGAGAGGGAGGAAAAGAAAAAAGGAAGGAATGGAGAAAGAAAGGAAAAAGGAAGGGAGTGAGGTAGGAAGGATGGAGGGAAGGAAGGATGGAAAGAAGGAAGGGAGGAAGGGAGAGAAGGAAGAAATTAAAAACAACTAGTTAAATAAGCTACATCCTTAGAATAAAAATGCATATATTCAAAGTTTGGTTAGAAAATCAGTTTGCCAGATTCTACAAATAATATAACAACTAAAATTTTGTTTTATTGATTCCTAAATACGGTGTGGGTATTAATGCATTTAATATGATTATACTTGTGTCAGCATTGTCTTATGGACCATTGTCTGAGTCCTAAGGGAGAGCTGAAAACCACAGCCAAAACCTTTAGAAGCCAGAGAAAGTCAAATCAAGTTATGCCATTATTTCTAGCTGAGTTAAAACATCTTTATTCCAAAATTAGAGTAAGAACTTTACCTTAATAAGGCTCTGTTTTTTCTTTTTCTTTTTCTCCTCATTCTTAAAAAGATCAAGAGTTAAAGAAACATCAAGCATGTTTCCAATAGACAACTCAAATAAATAAGGTCTTCCTTTTGGAGAACAGTATCTTTTGTTGACTGTCAGAAAAATAATATTAAGAAAGGGTATACAAATGAGCCTTTGGAAACTCAATGTTCTCCCTGAATGTTTAGTCTAACATTTTTGTCAAGTCAATGACTTGAAAGGAGAATCTAGATTTCCTTCCTTTCTGAAAGTAAAGATAAATAGTTGATATTATAACTCTTTCCAAGGTGGCCTTGAAAGTTTTAATAATTTTATGTCTACCAGAATAAACCACAAAAGATCATTTTATAGAATCCACACTACACATATTTCAGAGTCCTGTGCTATTTTAGAGATTTAATATCTAACATGTGAAAACAATCTGCTTCCTGATGTCAAAAATATAATACCCATCTACAGTCATAACTAAGATTTTCTTCATGTCCTCTCATTGCACATTAGAAATGGTCAAAAGGCACACAAAAATATACTTAATTACTAATCATTAGGGACATGTAAATAAAAACAACAATGAGATATTCTCTCATAACAGAGAGACTGGAACACATAAAAAATAAAGAACAACAAATGCTGCACTGTATGTAGGAAAAATTGACTCTCATTTACCACTGTGAAATGCCAACTGATCCAGTATTTCTGAAAAACAATATGGAAATTCCTAATATATATACGGAAATTCCTAATATATATGGAAATATATATATGGAAATTACTAATATATATAATATTCCTAATATATATATATATAATCTAAACATGCATTGACCCAGCAAATCTAGTTCTTGTCATCTATCCCAAGGGCCCCAAAGCAAGATGGAGAAAAGACATTCTTTCAGCCCAATCTACAGAAGCCAAAATCTGTAAAAATACCCACATCCAAGAATAGGTTACTGGATAAAGAAATTATGGCATATAAATACAATGAAAATACTTGGTCTTAAGAAAATATAGTCATGTAATTTACTGCTATTTGGGTAATCTTGGAGAGTATCATGCTGAGTGAAGTTAGACAGAGAAGGGAGTACAACACAAAATTATCTTTCTTATATGTGGATAGAAGAAAATATAGAGTGGAACAACAATTCCCAAATAATAACAAAAACAGAAAAATCAAAGAGCATGAGAAATAGTATGCAGCAAACAAATCATATATATTTTTGTTTGTTTGTTTTTGGGCCACACCTGGTGATGCTCAGGGGTTACTCCTGGCTGTCTGCTCAGAAATAGCTCCTGGCAGGCACGGGGGACCATATGGGACACCGGGATTTGAACCAACCACCTTAGGTCCTGGATTGGCTGCTTGCAAGGCAAACACCACTGTGCTATCTCTCCGGGCCCAAACAAATCATATTTAACATCAGTAAGAAACATGCAACTTGAAAGGTCTGGAGGAGTTGATAGGGAGGATTTGATTGGGAGTAGGTAATGGTGGAAGGAATTAGTCAGCAATGAATAAGAGAAGGTGCTAAAATATGATAAAGTTTTATTATGAAACTATCAGCAACAGAACTGTAAAATAGTGTGCAAAGAAAAGGAAAGTGACTCTCAAAAGAAGACAGAAGAAGAAAGGTCAATGGGAAGCAAATAACTAGTGGCAGTAGGGGATCAGGGGATTGGTGGAAGGAACTATGCACTGATGAAGAAATTGATATTAAAAGATTATATGCCTGAAACCCAATTATAAATAATTGTAATTTCATTGTGACTAACTAAAAAAATTATATTAGGTTCTGGAGAGGTGATTCAGCCTTGCATTCAGCAATCCAAGTTTGAATCTCAGAGCCTCATATGTCCCAAAACCTTACAGAAGTAATACCTGACCACCACTGTGCTTGGCACAAAAACATCATGATAATAATTCTACTGCTAAACAAGTTGACATAAATATTAATATATTATGCATAAGTGTGTTGTTCCTTATTAGGCCTTTATATTGGTGTCCCTTATTCTACTTAGAATCCTAGAACAAATTGATCCTGTATCAATCCTGAATATCTAAACAAATAAAACAAATAAATAATTGTAACATAATTAATTCAATTGTGAACTGTCTAAAAGCATATAGAAACTTTGATTCTAAATCATGATTATGTTGAAAAACAGCAAGGTTCTGGTTCTGTTATTAACTAAACCTAAGATTGTCATCAAGACACTTCTCACTGTAACCATGATGGTCTGATTTCATTTTATGTGTTTATATATCTAACTCTTTAGAAATACTTAAGATAGACACTGATTTGGTGCCAATATTTGTTTTATCTTCTAAATTCTAAATTGAGTATAGAAAAAAACATTCTATTTACCTTTTCTTCTTCATTTTACTTTTTTCTGAATAATTTTTATTTTGATCAAAGTGGATTACAAATCATTCAGTAGTATTTTAGGTACATAGTGACATTGAATCAGGAGCATTCCCACCACCAGTGTTGTCCTCCCTCTACCCCTGTTCTCAGCATGCATTCCATATCACCCCTCCTTTGCCCCCTGGGTGCTAGTATAAGTGATTCCTTCTGTGTCTAGTTTGTTGTAGATTGGGTAATGATTCTGTTCTTGACTTTGGATTTGGTGTTTAAGTCTGATCATTTTTTTTATTTCTACTCAATGTTCATACGACTGTTTGGTTTTGGTGCCCTCCTTTATTTCCCCCTAAGTTTGTGAGGCAGAACAAGATGGTTCAAGTTATGTGGTTCTGTTTGAAGGTAAGAAAAAATAAAGAAAAAAAAGAAAAATAAGAAAGGGGGGGGAGCAAAAATTCAAACTAGCAGGAAATGGGAGGAGTCCTTCTAGAGACTATAAAAATCAGTTTAAGAAAAAAAGGGAGGGGTTGGGGAGGTGGCGCTACTAGAGGTAAGTTGTCTGCCTTGCAAGCACTAGCGTAGGACGGACCACGGTTCCATCCCCCGGCATCCCATATGGTACCCCCAAGCCAGGAGTGATTTCTGAGCGCATAGCCAGGAGTAACCGCAGAGCGTCAAATGGGTGTGGCCCCAAAACAAACAAACAAACAAAAAAAACAAAAAGAAAAAAAGAAGGGATAAAGGAAGGAAAACATGAAAATTATACACACAAAAAAATATATCAATCCCCCCTCAAAAAATAAAAAACAAAAACAAACCAAACAAAAAACACTGAAAATCACCACAGCAATAAAGACAACAAATGACATGAGTGATAGGGATTGATTGCAATATCCATGCAAGGTATGTGTTCTACCACTGAACTAGATCTGCACCCTGGCACTCAGATCTTTAAACATTCTTTTCTGATTTGATTTTGTTTTTTGTTTGTTTTGGGAGTCACATGCAGCTCTACTTAGGAATTATTCCTGGTTTTCTGTTCAGCATGACCCTTTGTGGTGCTTGGGGAACCATAGATAATGCTGTGGACTTAAAATTGGACCAGCTGTCTCTACAAGATAAACTGTCTTACCCACGGTAAACACATACACTCTCTCTCTCTTTCTCTCCCTCATATTTATGTGCAGGCAACTCAAAACACATATTTAAATAATCTAAAGCAAAATATCTAGTTCGGTGTAACAAATTTTATTAGGGACCTACAGCAGTGAGACTATCAATTTAGATACTAAAACCCAACTGCAATCATGGTGCTTACATAAAGATAATATTTTGGGGAGGGGGTTACAGCCAGCATTGCTCAGGAGTCACTCCTGGCTCAATGATCAGAAATAGTTCCTGGCAGGCTCGGGAGATCATATGGGATACCGGTATTTGAACCACTGTCCTTCAGCATGCAAAGCAAATGCCCTACCACCACGCTATCTCTCCAGCCCCCTTAAATAAAGATATAATGAAATAAAATATATAATTATAAAACTACAAAAAGAAAAATAAAAACCACTTTGTCTCAATTGTGGTTTGAATTCTTTTTTTCTTTTAAAAAATTAGATACTGAAGTTATGAACTTATATAAGAAAAACCATAAGATGGGTGGAAGTAGTTCTGCTTTTCAGATGAAGCATTAAATATCTCCCTATTCTAATAGGATTTCTGGTGAGGCATGAACTGAGAGACTAGTTCACACATCTTGTTAGGTTCAGGTTAAAGTGGTAAGCCCTGAACAAATGTTTCTTGGAATAGGTATCCATAGTTTTGGTGATGCATGGGATACGTTAAAGGGAAAAAAAGTTCAAAAAATAGAATATCTCTTTTCAATGTCCTTCAGTATAGGTCCCTGCTGATGACTGTTGATGTCTCTTTAAAATATACTAATCCATCAACTTCTAAGCAATGGATTCCATTCTATTGGGGCAGAAAGATGTAGGAAGAACCGGAGTGTCTCACAACATGCATGATTCTGTCTACTAGAACATTGGTAGCATTTTAATTACTGAAGAATTTCTAATACCTCCTGTCTCTTCTTTTCTGTATTTGGTTTATTTCAGGCAGTTTTTTCACTTGATGAGCAATTCTATGCACTGTTGGAAGTGTCTTAGAGGAAAAAAGATATAAATAAGCAAATACAATTTCTACTTGTTTTAAGTTTTCCAAGAAGATCATATATTCTCTGTATCCATCTTAGGATTGTTGAAAATGTCTAACCAAATCACAAGGTAAAAATATTCTTCCTTAATTTGGATGAAAATAAACTACCACTAAAAAAGATTTTTCTGTTACTCATTTTTTATTCTCCAATGTTTCTGGGTTATAAGCATTCAAACTAATTTGTGATAAAAAATCACTAGACCTAAATTAAAATGTTGTCTTGTTTGGACCCTTATTATTTTCTTTTGTAGAGTGATTATCAGGTTTAAATGTTTTAGTATTTTTAGAACTGTATGCATATATTTTAATAATAAATATTACAAGGGAGGAATCAGAAAAGTGCCTTTAGAATAAGAAATTCCCCTATTTGCTCAAAGTTTGTGGAAAGGTAACATTACCACAGTTAAAATGGCAATAAATTATTTACCAGGAATTCAAAGAATCTCAACAGCCAAATTAAGAAGTTAAATTAAGAAAAATCATTAAAAACTGCTTTTGTGAACAACGTGAATTACAAGTCTTTCTCAGTTATATTTAAGGTACATAGTGACAGTGAATTAGGGCCATTCCCACCACCAGTGTTGTCCTCCCTTCACCCTTGTTCCCAGCATGCATCCCATACCATCCCCTTTGCCCCCAGGACTGCAAGTGTAACAGGTCCCTTTTGTATATAACTTGTTGTAGATTGGGTATCTTGATTCTGTTGTCATTGACTTTGGGTTTGGTATTTAGGTCTGACCATTTATTTTTTCCATTTAATGTTCTGTAAACAAGTCTGTCTGTCTGTCTGTCTGTCTGTCTCTTTCTCTCTCTCTCTTTCCCCTCACTCCCCCGGTGTGTGTTTGTGTGTGTGTGTGTGTGTGTGTGTGTGTGTGTGTGTGTGTGTGTGTCTGTCTGTCTGTCTGTCTGTCTGTCTCTTCTCTTTCAGTCTTCCTCAAACTCCTCTTTCTGGCTTTCCATTATCAATGTCTAATTTTTTTTTATTGTATTCTCAACAAGTATTTACTTACATGGTAAAATCATGTACTTTAACTTCTGATTTACCTTTGATTTCCTACTTTGCCAGAATATTTATATTTATCTCTAAATAACTTTTTTGGGGGGCATACCTAGTGATGCTCTGGGGTTACTCCTGACCATGTGCTCAGAAATTGCTCCTGGCTTGGGGGACCATATGGAACAACAGGAGATAGAACTGCTGTCTGTCATGGGTCAGCAGTGTGCAAGACAAATCATTGTGCAAGGCAAGCACTGCGCCATCACTCTGGACCCTAAATAACATTTTTATAGTTGAATAGTATTATATTTGATAAATTCAACTTACTTATCCAATAATCTTTAGTTATAGACTCTGAATGTTTCTGATTTCTTTAGCTCTTATAAGTAATGCTATGAAAGATATGATAGATATCGTATATATAACACTATTTTTTAACATTTTTATAGTCTTCATATATGTCTGAATGGGGAAACTGATATACTTTATAGTAGCTCTATTTTCATCTTATTAATCTTGCTCTATAACATTTTCTAAAATGGTTGCACCAATTGACATTCCCTACAATAATCATGAAAGTTCATTTTCTCCACATTCATTCCAACATAGCTTTTCTACTTTTGATGTAAACCATTCTGGAGGTGTGAGATGATATGTCACTATAGTCCTACTTTGAATTTCAGTGATAAACAAAATAATAAGTATTTTTCCATGCACCTGCTTTTCTTTCATATATTCACTCTTAGATAGTCTCTATT
Source organism: Suncus etruscus (assembly GCF_024139225.1). NCBI lineage: Eukaryota > Metazoa > Chordata > Mammalia > Eulipotyphla > Soricidae > Suncus > Suncus etruscus. Next base: position 58,900,065 of record NC_064861.1, on the reverse strand, counting down.
TAAATATTATGTCCATTTATTGTTAGAGATTTTGGGGGTTTTGTGTTGCTTAGTATTATGATTTATGAACCATGGATACTAAACACTTAATCAGATTTATGAGGTAAAATATATTCTATATTGAAGGCTTCCTTTGCTATATTTATAGTTTCTATATTTATATTTTTATTTAATTTTATCAACTTTTCATCATTGCTTTCATATAACATGTTATGTGGGGTTGAATTACTAAAATAACTTTTTTAAAATAAAATCTTTATTTAAGCACCATGATTACAATCATGATTGTATAATCATGATTTCAGTCATAACTTTTTTAGTTCTCATTTCTACCCTTCAGGGTAGTGGATCCCAAATTTTTACTCCTAACCCTTTATAGTTATATGTATATACATTGTGCTTCTCACTATGTGCAATAATATCATTTAAGTATGGATAACTGCTGGAGGAAAGGCTGTTCCATGAGTCGTGTAAGGTTTAGTAATATCTCAATCTCTATCCATTAAATTCTAGTAGCATAATTAATCAATGCCAATTAACATTATTTCCAAACACTACTAAATATTTTACTGGTAGATAAAAGAGTTCTTGATTAAAAACCACTGTTACAAAATTATATGGCTTATCTTTCACCATACTGATTTGTTTACATAAATAGAATGGAAATTAGAAGACACTGAACTGACCACTAAAGTCGATGTATAATGGATACTAAAGTTTTTGTGATTTTCTATCTATGACAGAAACAAATAGTTAATATTACTATTTATTAACATTTCAGTCTTTAGTTTAAGGTTCTACATCATAGAAGGTTTTGGTCAGAGAAAAATCTCAGTAACGACCATCAAATGATTACTGAATGGTCTTGTCAAATATAGTACTTATTTAATTTAACTTTGTATTTTTGTATAAGCTAAGTATATATAATACTTATAGGGATTTTAAATAAATTTGGAGTCTGGGGTGGATTAATGACTTATAAGGTTAAATCACGAAAGACAACTTCACATTCATATGGGCAAATTCACATGTGTACCTTCCTAATCTTCCCCTGGAGTTACTATGACTACAAATATCTTAGCTGCCAACTTTCTGCCTGGAACTCTAAACAAGATTCCAGGTGAGGAAGCATCTTTGGCAAGGACCCAGCAGCCTCAGCAGCAGCTCACAGGAGGAAATCTGCACAGACTTAAGTGAAAATCAGATTCAGCCTAGCTGAACAAATCTGTGACTAGAAAAAAAAAAAAATCACCCCAAGACACCATGGTTGATCAGGAACTGGAAAGGCTGAGATCAGACAATTTAATGCCAGAGAATATCCCAGAGGCAGTGTCCAGAAGTTATTAATAGAATCATTGATTCTACAAAGTCATAAAACAAGGCTCCCTGTTGAATTAGGAGTAGAGCATTTTAGGTCTAAGGGATGTCTAGAGCAGCAAGGAATTCATGTGGACCACTAGTTTCATCTCATTATATGTCTTTCAGGGAAATTCAGTACCTCTGACTATATCTGGATTCTGTTGGGAATGATATCATCCCCCAGGAGTTTTGATGACCTTCATTAGAGGAAATAATAACAAAATAAATAGTGCTATCTTTCATAACCCTCTATAAAAAGTGAAGTTCATATATTCAGGGGCAATTGATTTCAGATCCTATGAATTTGTTTGGTGTCTCTATTGAAGAAAGTTTAATATGAGGACTTGCTATGTTATCCTACTCAAGTAATGGCCCAAATTTAAGATCACTCTTAGGCAAATTACTGTGTTTTCAAATTTTATAGCAATTCTGACATCTATTAGAATTTGTTCTTAGTTCAGTTCCTTGTTCCTTGCACGTGGCCAACCCAGCTCCGATTCCTGAGTGCAAAACCAGAAAGAACTCATAAGAAAAACAATAAACTAAAAAAATATTTCCTATAAAATCTGCCCTTATTATGTCATTTCTGTTACATTTAAATTCTAAAACATGTCTAAAATGTAAGTTTGTCAAGAACAATCAGTGCTGGTGAGGATGTGGAGATAAAGGAACTGCTTTCACTGCTGATGGGAATATTGTCTAGTCCAGCCCTTATGAAAAACAATATGGAGATTTCTCAAAAAACTGGAAATTGAGCTCCTATTTGATCAGCTATTCCACTCCTAGAGATACCTTGGTATACAAAAATTCAATACAAAAACCTCTTCCTCACACATATTCATTGCAGCACTTTTTAAAATAGCAGACTCTGGAAACAACCAAGATGCCATTCAACCGATGAATGGCTTAAGAAACTGAGGTACATATACACAATGAAATATAATGCAGCTGTCAGGAGAGATGAAGTCATGTAATTTTCCTATACATGGTTGTACACGGAATCTATTATGCTCAGTGAAATTAGTCAGAGGAAGAGAGAGGGAGACACATCTCTCTGGAAGGACCAGCTCAAGATATAAAGCTCACCACAAAGAGTGGTGAGTGCAGGTAGACAAATAATTATGCTAAGAACTATCATAACAATGTCAGTGAGTGAGGGACGTAGAAAGCCTGTCTTAAATACAGGCGGGGGGGGGGGTGGAGAGGGGAGAGATGGGGGCACTGGTGATGGGAAATTTGCATGGGTGAAGGGGAGGAGGTGTTCTTGTTATGACTAAAACACAACTACAATTAAGTTTCTAATCACGTTGTTTAAATAAAGTATTTAATTAAACAATTTTAAGACATGCAGGAATTCAATAAAGGATAGAAGTCATACTTAAAAAAATAAAATGTAAGTTTGTCATGTGTGGGGTTCAGTTGGCATCTAGAGTGTCCTTTTTATTATATTTTATTATTTTTATTGTATTTAAAATGAACTTGTTCAGAATATAATAAAAAACAACTTAAAATACTTTTATAGAAGGATAAAGATCTTATACATGGATTAGAGCACATGCCTTGAATGTGCCCAACCTGGGTTCAATCTTTCACACTACTTAGCCTCCTGAGCATGACAGGCTGTGATTCTGGAGGCCTAAACTACCACCTGGGTGGCATTGGTGATTTCCAGTATCAAAGGGCCTGAAGATCACCAAATCATTGAGTCCTATAAATGAACTTCAACCCCAGTTGACGTTGTATTAGTCATTACATAATTTCTGAATGCGTTTGGAAGGTCTATAATACCACTATATTTTTTCCAGGAAATAAATTGAGTTTTATTATAATATTATTGATCCTTTTATATCTTAATTGCACTGCAAATAAAAATAAAGTAGTATTGATTTATTAAATCATACTACTAGATTAAACTATAATTTCTTGCAATTGTAATTTTCTCTTTAGTAGACTATTGCTTCCTATGATCATATAAGAAACAGATAAAATAGTAAATTTCAATGTTCATTACTATTACCTATTAACTACCAAATAGTTATTGCACATGCCTATTGCTAACATTGTTCTTTATAATTTATTAGTTTAAAATATTTGACAAGTATTTGTAATATACAAATCAGAGTTATTGATACTAGAAAATATGGTGGCCAAATAAGTTAAACAAAAGCTACTTGCTTTGTGGAGAAGTAGAATGATATCAATAAATTGGTAAACATTAATGATTAGAATAATATGGAATACATCTGCACTGATGTGTAAGCAGTCAAAAATAATATACCTTCTGGCATATGGAAGCAGAACATTCCAGCATGACAGGGGCTGAACAGCATTTCAATCTCAGGTTTTTGTACTAAATCTATGGTCTGCCATTGGGACCCCAAAATTTCTGAGCATGTCTTGAGATTGGCTGCTGCCAAATATAAGATTTTAGCATAATTATTTAAAATAATATGGTGTATAATAATACAAAATAATTTTATATTATATAAGCCATAATATAATATGCTTTTATTATAATGTCATATTACAATATATCATATTTATTGTATGTTATGTTACATGTGTTTATTATAATATAATTTTTATTTATGCTAGTGTATTATAATGAACAAGTGTTTATTATATTATAAATATATACCTTATATATAATATTTATAAAATAATTTCAAATAATTTGTAATTTTGTGTTCTAAAGCAAGAAAATATAATTTTACTTTGAATACTTACCTAGCAAAACAATGACAATATTTGAGAAGGTGAATAGAAGCCTAAAAATTTGTGCTAGTTCCACAAAGTAGGAAGTAACAAGCAGTAATGATTGGGTATTATGTGTCTTTATATGGTGGGTCATAATAATAGTATGAATGATAGGGCACTTAACATACAGATAGATATTCTGGGTTCAATCTCCACTTCATTTTCTTCTCCAGCATCATAAATGGTTCCTTAAGCCCATTAGGAATAAGCCCTGACTGTATAGCCAGGAATAAGCCCTGATCAGAAACAGATGTAACCACCACCAAAAGTAGGCATTGCAATTTTTTAGTATGATGTAAATTTTATAATATGATGTATATTCTTAAGTGTCTTTTTCAAAGGGCAATGACTCTATTCAGTTTACATTACTAGGAAATGGCTCTTCTAAGAAGGGACAAGAGAAGACTCAAGGGGAAACAAGTTGGAGGCATTTGCACAATTTTAGATGTTAGAAAGTAATAAGATAGTAAGGAATTGAAGTTGATATATTAATTACCTTATCAGAACAATTTTCAGTATAATATTATTTAGTGAAATAAAAGGAGACAAGTAAGAAAATTAAGTTTGGAAGATAGAGATAGAGGATAAATATTTTCTCTTAGCTATGTCAATGTTCAGGTGATTACAGCATAGCTCAAACTCGCGGCCCGCGGACCATTTGTGTCCCTCCATACAACGTTTTGTGGCCCGCGGGACCGGCCTGTCAAATATCGCAGTATTCTCACGATTATTCGCGTACCAAATAATCGCAATAAAAATTGCATTAGTAGAGAAAAAAAATTGCATTAAACATTCGCATACCCCAAGCAGTTTCATTCAGGGTATGCAAATGTTTAATGTGACTTTTTTGCGATGTATTTTTTCTTACTAATGCGATTTTTTATTGCGAATATTTGGTAAGCGAAATCCCTTATGCGGCCTTGCCTCACCCCAACTTTGCCTCCTGCGGCCCCAGGTAAATTGAGTTTGAGACCCCTGGCATAGCTAATTGGATATTTCAAAGAGGTATTTTATCTGAATCAATAAATCTGAATTTGGCAAAGTTGTTAAGGCTGAAAACATAAATTTTGAGTTTAGCATTGAACTTGTATGTGAAGACATAAGGATTATTATAGAGTTGAGATGCTAACGATAAGGAAGATGATGTTTCATTCTGTTGATAAAGCAGTATCCTCACTCACTTTACTTAAAGGACATAGAAAATGTTTTGAAGAGACTTTATATAAAAATATTATAAGAGGTAGATCCTAGATTTTTTTTTTTTTGGGTCACACCCGGTAACACTCAGGGGTTACTCCTGGCTATGCGCTCAGAAGTCGCTCCTGGCTTGGGGGACCATATGGGACGCCGGGGGATCGAACCGCGGTCCGTCTCCTAGGCTAGCGCAGGTAAGGCAGTGCACCTTACCTCACAAGACGCCACAGGCCCCCCCCGACCCGCCGCCCCCCCCCCATAGATCCTAGATTTAAATAAAACTTGGTTTCCATAGCCAATGTCCATTCCTTGTTCACCGGTTTAAACAATTTTCATGTTTTGATCTACAGCCTTTCAAGTGGTTGAAGATTGCTGACATTACTATTAAATGCTTGTAATAGCTAAACTTATAATAATGCCAATGGATTTACTCTCAAGATATTTCAACATTCATTTCAAGTCATATATTATGATTTAAAATTATATGAATTCTTAATATTCCAAAGCTTCATGAAATATAAGTTCTAAAACACTATATCATATAATTATAAGTTTACTATATCTGTCAGTGTTATCAAAAATGAATGATCAACATTCATTCAAACCTCAGACATATTGGGCCAGAGATAGATTAAAGCACAGCACCACATAATTTGGAGGTGGAAATTCTAAATTTAATCCCTTGCACAATATTCGTCACAGTATTACTAGAAATAAGTTCTGTAAAATTTTAGCATTTCTTAAGTGCTCCCCAAACAGATATACATGGGGCCGGCACGGTGGCAGTAGAGGTAAGGTGTCTGCCTTACCAGCGCTAGCCTAGGACTGACCTTGGTTCAATCCCCCAGTGTCCCATATGGTCCTCCAAGCCAGAGCGACTTCTGAGCGCATAGCCAGGAGTAATCCCTGAGTGTTACTGGGTATGGCCCAAAAACAAAAAACTACAACAAAAGAAGAATCAAACAGACAGACATGAGAAAGACAAAAGTATATGCATAAAGATAAATTTGAAAAGATTAGCAACTGTAGGATGTTTGTTTTGCATAAAACTACTGGGTTCAATCCCTAATAATCTACTCGGTCTCCTGAGCCTGCCAGGGGTGATACCTGATCACAGTGTCAAGCGAGAAGTAAAGCTTGAGCATCATTAATGTGACTCCCAAGTATAATAACAACAACAACAATAATAACTACATTGGTTCTGACTTAAAACCCAGATAAGCCTCTCAGAAAATTCTTCATGAAATTTAGGAGAACCTATTTCCTTGGGTTTGAGGGAGAATCTTATTAATGAAGGTATCCTTGAATCTTTTTTCCAGAGATAGTCAATCAGTAAATCTGAGAGAAAAATAATTCTAAATATTTCAACATGTGGTAATGCTCCCAAGATCCCACTTGGAAAGGAGTATCTTATTTCATATGAAGTTCACCAGAAAGAAAAGTTCCTTCTAATGTGCTTCCAAATAAGGAGGCATAAAGATCTTTTCCCTTATTCTGAGAATCTTGGACCTTACCTAATGTTGTAGACTATGTGAGACACTATCTAGAGAGCCTTTTAAGACTGAAAATCTACCTAATGCTTAGTTACTTGTACTGTGCCAGTGATTAGCTATAAAATCTCCACTTGCCTCCAATCCTAGGTTAAAGGGTCTGAAGGTCTTGTTAACCATGCTAACTAAGCCCAGGGGAGTCGTTACATTTTGAAAGGGGTGGGAGGGTGCTTAGCTAGAGTTAGAAATCAGATGTTGAACATCTTGGGGAACACACCTCTAATAATGACATTTTTCTTTGTAAATGGTTACCATATTTTCCAGCATATAAGATGACTGGGCGTATAAGACGACCCCCTAATTTTGCAGTTAAAACATAGGTTTAGGCTTATGTTCACTGTGTCAGACAGAACGTTCCTGTGCTGCATGTGCTGCATGTGTTCTTGTGTTCATGTACCAAAGTGAGCAAATCACAACAAGCAAAGGTTCAAAGGTTATGCTGTAATAGACTTCCTCTCTAACTCTGGCCAATCTGAGCAGGCTTTTTACAGTGTCCAGAACATTGTCTAATTTGCATGCATAAAAAGCCTGCTTGGATTGGCTGAGTTAGAGGGGCGGTCCAAGCGACCTTGCAGTGATTAGTGCAGGATCGAGTTGGAAAATTCATTTTGTGGCAATATTCAGACAATTTTGTTTAGCGGCATATTGAAACATTTTTCAGGATATACTCTGCGTATAAGACGACCCCCGATTTTCAGTTGACTTTTATTTTTTGTTTCAAAAGTCGTCTTATACGCCTCAAAATATGGTATGTATGTGTGCGTGTGTTGGGAACAAAGCCCAGGGTCTCACACATACGAAAAAAATGCTCAACTTCTGAGCTACTTCCCTGGTTTGAAGACAGTTGTTTGGTCAAGTTCACATATTATCCATATGGGGTAACCTCATTAAATGACTTTCACAGGTATACTTTGCCAGAATTTAAAAGATTATTGAATTCATTCACACAAATTTTCATCACAGCATCTGTTTATTGCAACCCATTAAAAAAAAAAAAGCTGTCTGATAAACAGTATTTATTCTTATTTGGTAAAAAAAAATAATCTCATTGTCTCAAAAATCCAAAAGCAGAGAAACCCTGACTGTAAGAAATCTTTGATCATAAGAAAGTACAGCAATTAAGACATACAGAATGTAATTTGTGGAACCAGTGACTACATGGCAAGCCCAGTTCTGAGAGTAGGAAATCTAGTTCAGATCTTAGGAACTTCCACTAAACCAGAATCGAATAAAACATGAATCAGATCAGGGGACCTGGAAAGGATTAGGCACTTCCTGGGCTAAGGTTTGTTATGGTCTTTTTTTCTGTCACTTTCCTACTAGATTTCAGGGTTTAGTTTAGGCAGTCAAAAGCAGCTACTGTAAAATTACCCAGAATCCTTTGTGATTACCATCAGAGAGGCATATAGAATTTACTTTCTATGAGAACAAGCTAATATCATGATAGTATTTGCAGTATTAAAAATGTTCAGGCCTTGGGGGCCGGGCAGTGGCGCTGGAGGTAAGGTGTCTGCCTTGCCTGCGCTAGCCTAGGACGGACCGCGGTTCGATCCCCCGGCGTCCCATATGGTCCCCCAAGAAGCCAGGAGCAACTTCTGAGCGCATAGCCAGGAGTAACCCCTGAGCGTCACAGGGTGTGGCCCAAAAACCAAAAAAAAAAAAAAAAAAAAAAAAATGTTCAGGCCCATGCCTACCCTTCCATACTGAGGCTAGAAATTCTACTATTTGAAAATTAAGACATAAAAGGATGATAAAATCTAAAACCATTAGAAATGAACAGAACCTGTTCAGTAAGGGATTCTGCAAAGAAGTCTATATTTTCTGATCAATGCAGAGAGAGCTTCAAACTCCAGGGAGCATCCTAATGCTCATGGTTAGAGAACTTCCAGTAACATTGAGGTGTTCTCCAAACTTCTCATACATCCTTGACTTATAGTGAGGAATGAGGACTATAAATATATATATATGTATAAACCTTATAACAATATATGTATATAATCATCCACATATTTCTATATATCTATATCTATACCTATTTCTATTTTTTTATGGAAAGATATATACCTATATCTTTCAATGGAGTCAAATTACTGCCACAAAGTAAGTCATTGCAAAGGAATAATATAAAGAATCCTATGAGAACTGATTCTTTTACCTAAAGTAGAGCAATAAAATTATCACCAAGGAATATCTTTTGAACTAGGCTTTCATAGAAATGTGATATTTGTGTATCCAAAATTACACTAAGCTTTTAATTTTCTTTCTAATGAATACACAATAATTTTAATTTTTCACAGCTTTTTTGTACATTTAATATACCAGCTTGTATTGTTTAAAGATATGAATGCATTAGAGAAGTATCTTAATAAAATCTTGACCTCATGGTGCTTACATCATCTTGGAAAGTGAATTCAAACTGATAAGTACAGAATATTCAAAGATGTAGTAAGGATATAATTATTTCTTTTACCTCTTGGGCTTGTGATATTAAAATGGGTTATTTGATTTTTCTTTTCTATTTCTGTTCTTGAAACAAAAATGAGGGGATATTTTTTCAATATTCTCAGGAGAAAAAGAGTGAATACCTCTCTCTGTTCCTTTTGAAGGTTGAAGTTTGAAAGTAGGAATGGTACAACATCACCGTGGTTGGGCTATTTCCCACTCACAAAGAAGAATTAAGTGAAAATTATGGGAATATCTGGATTATGAATGACCATTCAAAGTTTGCACACCCACGATGACTACTACAGAACTCAATGTTGACAGGTATCTTGATAAAAAAAAAAGCATGGAATACAACAGTGATTGATTGCATTAGGTTTTAGAAAGTGATATGAATTATGGAGAAGGGACTCCATTTATAGCTACTGGGAGCATATCTAGGAGCTAAAGAGAACTCTGCTTCTGAAGGACAACTCTAGATAGTGTATACCATTCTCCACTATTGTTCCTAATGAAATTGCTTTCATAATACCTTAGACCCTATTTCTAATTCCACATAAAATTTCTCCATAGAGTATGAGTTTGGAAGGAAAATTTTACTATTTCATCTTCCTAGCAGAGAAACTTAAACAGTATTCTGAACAGAAATGTGTTCAGATGTTGAAGTTCTCACTGCCAACGTGGCTACATTTGTAGATGTAATAAGAACATAAGAGTCTGGTACTAGCTGAATAATATAGTACTGTTTTGTGACAAGGAAGACACACCAGAAATGTATGGGGGAAAAAAGGCCACTTGAGACACTGGGAGAAGTAAATATTTCAAGATAATAAGAGAGAGGCCTGAGAAGAATCTAAAGTTACCAACACTTTATCTTCAGTGGTGAAAAACATAAATTTTTATAGTTTAATGCATGCACTCTCTGATTCTGGATTATGAAGCCCTGAGAAGACATGAAAGAAATGTTAAAAAATGAGTTTTCAGGATTCAGAAATGTAAGTATTTCATCAGTGCAGGGCCTATAATTTCAAATTTAGAGTCTGTTTAATAAAAGAAAAAACCAACAAAGTAGAGCTACAAAATTATCTTTAGTAAAATCTCATGTAATGAAGTTTTTAAAAAGTTTGTTTCTAGAAATAAACACACTGCTATACTTTGGTTTAGTTACTAAACCTAAGTGAATATAATACTCCTATTACCAAAATTCACAAGACTGTATTACCTGATACCATCTGAATATATTTTATTTTAAAGCAAATCTTTATGTATCAAGAGCATTTGAACAAATGCACATACATGATACACATAAATTTATTTATATATTATCCCATATTATAATAATTTCTTATATGTATTACGTATTTTTGAAAGTATGCTATATAGATTGAAAATAAAGATTTTAATGAAATGCATAATACATCCAAATAGCTCTAATCTAGATGAGGAAAAAAGACATCTAACAATTTATGAGCAGAGAATCTGAAGTTGTCAATTTAATCTTTCTATAGCTCATCTATTTTTGTTGACCTGATAAGGAGGCTTTTTGTTGACCTGATAAGGGTACCAGAATTGAACTCAGGTTGGGTGCATACAATCTTCCGAGCCCTACTCTATAATCTCCTGAGTGCTATGCTCTGAGATAGTTAATTTTTTCCTAAAACATATCAGTTCATGTGACTTATTTTCTTATCTATATCCCAACTGCTTTGATGCAAGATTCAAGGAAGATCTATAGGCCTTTCTTGAGCTATTGCTAAACCATCTGTTGCCTGTCTTTCAAACTTGCTTTGTGTATCTTGATAATCTCCATACTCCAGCCCAGACACTGCTGCAATTGTTACAGGCTTATGTTGTTTTGACAGTTTGTACCCAGTTAGGGCTGCTCCCTTCTACTTCCCAAAGGGTTCTTTCTTATTCAGAGCCACCATCTTCAGGAATGATCTCACTCAGGCCATTTGTTTCCCCTTGGACATTAGATAATGTTCCTCTTTGTATCTTTCTTTAGGAGTCTCATAGAACCCTAAACATGAAGAGAACTTTATTCCTGCTCAGGACGGTCACAGTCCTTTGTATTTAGGTGGACACAATGATTTGTACTTTTGATTTTTGGGTCACACCAGTGGTGCTTAATCCATTATTACTCCTAACTCTAGGCTGACAAACCAATCATGTCAGGGATCAGCAATCACAGGTGATGCAGGGAAGGAACCCAGGTTGGTCATATACAAAATAAGTGCCCTGCACTCTGTACCATCTTCTGGACCTCCAGATTTGCTTAAATAAAATAAAGGATGAGTTAAAAAGTACATAATTAATTATCTATGGGGAAGAAATGTGGTAATCAAATCAAATTATTATCTAAAGATAACTACTGATTAATTTAATTAATACATTTTTCTGTGTATGATAAAGTATCGTCTCTTTTTATGTATGTGTATAGTTACAATGTCCATATGTAACAGCAACTTTACTGAATTTTACTAAAGAATTTAGCTTTTACATTGTCACTAGGGGTCACTCTTACAATTTTGAATCTCGTGAACCTGCCTTAGCTATTTGGCTTAGGACAATTTAATTTCAACTCTTCCTTCTGTAACACATATAGAGATTTAATCTAATGATGATTCCTGATGGGTGGGTCTACTGAATAAATTACCTAGGCATTATGTTTCCTTTTGCATTATTAAATATCATTGGGATTTTTTTTCTGTATAAGTTGAAAAGAAGCTGCAGGGTAAATGAAAGAAACAAAACCTGACAGTTGAAGCACTTATAATGAAAGAACAAAATAATATTTCATAAATTATGTTCTCACTAGAACATTCCATCCCATTGTTTTATGGCAATTGTTACAGATTTTTAAAAAGGTTATGGAAAGCTTTGTTCTTGTAAAATGCAGATGATCTCCCCATGAATCCACCACTAAATTACCTGAGGAAATGCAGGCACAACACTTGGCTCTTCAAACCACCAAGTGTCATCTCAGCAGGATTCTTAATCACAAACAGGCTGAAAGGCAACCAAGAGACATTTGCAAATGACAGGGAAACAGCAAAAAGAGAAACAAATCTCTTTTTAACTGTTTTGTGATCATCTCTGTTCTTGCACCCACTCCCAACCCTTCAGAGTAATTAGTGCATGGCAATCAATCACCATTCCTCAAGCAGCATCAGTTTAGGTGAATTAGGCTGAATTTTCCATCCCACAGGAATGAGAATGTAAAGAGTAAGGACAAGAATTGGAGGAAGAGAAGGTCAGGCAAAATAGAAAGGAGGTGACAGTTAAGGCAAATTTTTATTTCATCTGGCATCTATAATTAGATAACCAAAGCTTGGAGTATGTTTTCAATAGAAAAAATGCTAAGTAAAGAAAGAATGTTTGCAGTTCTAAAATAGGTGTGAGGATGTGAGTAGGTTGAGAATAATGTCCATAGGGATTAGAGCCAGAATACAAAATTGGAATCTCATTTTAGATTACTCAAAATAAGTAGACTTTATAATAAAGTCGGAGGTATTGATTTTCTCACCAGTACAATAGGGGAAAATAGAACAAACCTTGTTTGATATAAATATTGATAAAGATATACTGATAAGGCTAGAACAATATATGTGTCATATAAAAATGCATATTCATGTATACAAATACATTCATGCTTAGTTATACAGAGATACATGCCTATATACATATGTACATCTCCAAATTCTAAATGCATGTCCAAAATACAATGTTCAAAAAGTTTTTCTTTCTTATTAGGTTCTCTGAATAAAGAATATCTCAATAAAAATAAGGAAAATTAGTGTATTATTGAAAAATAGAATATTTTAAATTGCATATGTAACAGAAAATCCAGGTGTTTAGTCGCTATGATAATATTGGCTTAATCTGATTTCCACTCATTCAATATATTTGAAAAGCCTCATAAACCATTTATTGATTCTCTAAAATGAAAACAAGATTAAAAGGTAAGAGTTTATAGGAGGTTGGCCAATCCTATTTCAGTACAAATGTGGGCAAGAGGACCTCCTAGTCTCAAGGATAAAGTCAGGGACAAGTTAAAAAGCTTTAGTAAGACCATAGGAGAACTACCATAGAAGGTTCATCCTCTCCTGGGCTCAGTGTTACTGAATGTCTCCTGCTAGGCTCAATTTAAAAGTCAAAATCATGGGGCCAGAGCAGTGGTAGGGCATTTGCCTTGCATGCGGCTAACCTAGGACCGACCCCGGTTCGATCTCCCAGCATCCCATGCGGTCCCCCCAAGCCAGGAGTGATTTCTGAGCACATAGCCAGGATTAACCCCTTAGCTTCACTGAGTGTGCCCCCACCAAAACAAACAAACTAAAATTAAAAGCCAACATCAACATCACCTTTCTCATAGGCTCAGTCTTGAGAAAGTAGAAGGCAATGACAATGAAAGAGACATTTTTTTTTTAAAGAATGTGTAGCCAATATGGAAAATAAAAGTCTTGGTGTAGTTTTGAAGAGCCAAGCAGAGCAATTAACTCTACTGCTAGTGTGCTTGAAGACTTGAAGAAAAACAATCATCACTAATAATATTTAATATTCAAACAGATAAACTGTCTGGAAATTCTATCATGTGTTATCTTTCTACACTCTCAAGAAAATTTTCACAAAAGGTTAGGCCATTTGTAACTATCACTATACTTCAGTTGCATGGAGACACTAAGTTTTGTAGTGCTGTCAGGACTTTTTGAGTACAAAGATCTATCACGGATAAATTTACTTAATCTTTCTAAGACAACTTCCCTGCTACCAGCAATGAGATGATAATATCAATTTCTCACAATTTGAAAAAGAAGAAAAGTAAACTTAACTAAGAATTAAATTAAAAAATAGCACAATGCAAAACAAATCCTTAACAAATGAATAGAAATGCCACAATTATTTGCTTAACCAACATATATATTGCAAAAGTAAATATATTTCCTATTGTTTTCAGTTTATTGCATGAGAAAATTTAGAGATTGATATATCTACTCTATTTATAATTCTAATTTCCAACATTGTCTGAAAGATAAAGACAGTATCCAGACTGATCTTATTTTCATTTCAATCATTAAAAAAATGTTTCTATAGAAAAAAATTAAAAAAAATTCTCCCTCTATAGGGATGAAGCTGCCCCTGCATTAAAAAAAAAAGTTGTCTCTGGTAGCAAGACAGATTGTCAAGATGGCCTGAAAATTTTTTAGAAAATGAAGAACTTTACTTCATATTTTGGGGTTTCTCAAATACACCTATAACTGTCCCTTAGTTTAATGGTTGGAGAATGTATGTAGTAGATTTTAACACAAAACTATATTTTCATAACATTGAAGCCAAAACACACATAGACAAATTTCTTTATTTTCCCTCTTCATTTTATATAAAGTTTATCTCAAGAAAAATGTGATCATTCAACACTTGAAGAACATTTGTATTGATCATTGACCATTCTATCCCTAGTTTGTTCTTTCCATGTTTTCTATTCCAATATCTTTAACAATTACTTTAATGTGTTGTCGGACAGATAGCACAGTGGTAGGGTGTTTGCCTTGCATGCAGCCAATCCAGGACAGACAGTGGTTCAAATCCTGTTATTCTATATGATCCCTTGTGCCAGCCAGGAACAATTTCTGAGTGCAAAGCCAGAAGTAACTCCTGAGTGCCACTGAGTGTGACCCCCCAAAAAAAATTATTTTAATGCTAATATGTCTACCCTCATCTTTCTGGTATTTTGTTTATGGGCTAACTGCCCTTAAAATTGTAACTTATGAGTGGACCAACTAACAGAGATAACTAACAGAGATTTCTGAAGAAGAATACAGTTAAATATCCATATCTAAAATCTAAATATTATGGAACAATTATTACTTGGATCATTTCAAACATTCATAGTTTTTTTATGAATTAATAGCATTAATTGTCAGATGCTTTTTCCAGTTGCAAAAACTGGTGATTCCATATTCTATTCATGGTCAAATTTTAAAAATATTTTTAGATTATCCTCTTACAACAAGTATACATTGTAGACAATTATACATCTGAAAATCCCTTCCTTTTTTTTTAATTCTTTACTAATTTTTTCTTGTGCTAAAATAAGTATGAATGCTTTATTTTAATCCATACACTATATTAATTAAACATTTATATCTGGGATTGCAAAGATGAGCATATAAGAATACTAGTTTTATAAAAACTTACAGACTAGAAAGAGACAGACTGGTGAATGGAACCTAATCACAATAGAAATCATAAGCACAGGGGCCAGGGAGATAACATGAAGGTAAGGCATTTGCCTTTCATGCAGAAGGAAGGTGGTTCGAATCCTGGCATCCCATAAGGTCCCCTGTGCCTGCTGGGGGCGATTTCTGAGCTTAGAGTCGGGAGTAACCCCTGAGTGCTGCCGGGTGTGACCCAAAAACCAAAACAAAACAAAACAGAAATCATAAGCACAGTTTGTGGAAAAGAGTAATCAAAGAAAGAAGAGAATAGATGACATTTGATTTGTATTATAACGATGAATTTGCTAGTCAAATAAAAGTCATTCTAGGTAGAGGACAAAGTTGAGAATAGTCAAAATAGAAACTTGTGATAGATTATTTAGAGAATGGTAGACTTTAAGAAGTTGAATTTAGCGGGGGAAGGAGAAAGAAGCAACAGATAAGTCATTGATTTATATCTTCAGAAGGCCCTCTATACTCTATCACAGAGTGGGGGTTTAATTCTGGAGCACTGGAAAATTAAGATTTGTTAAAAGTAAAAAATGACCTATTATGATTTGTGATTAGAAGCTAAAACTCTGTTAGAAAGTCTTAAAGATTTTAAGGGGAGATAAACTGAAAATAAAACAACCTCTTGGTATGAAAGTCCAGCCCACAGTTGCTGAGGGTTCTAGCTGACCAATGTTTGTAGAATATATCACTCACATATAGAAGGCCAAAGCACATTCACAATAATAAAAATGGTGCCAGTGTAACTGTTTGACTTCTAAATCAAACAAATGCTTAAAGCTCATAGAAACTGTAAGTGAATTAATTTCAATTCCCAAATGGTAAGGGGAACAATTCTCAAGCACATTTTCAACTGAATCTTTTACTGGATGAACAAACCAGAAAGCTTGAGTACATATACATGTTAAATGTATAAATATTATGCCGATTTAAAAAAAATCAGTATAATAAATTGAAGTACCTGAAAAGGAGCTTTGAGAATAAACACTAAATGAAAAAAAAGTCAGATAACATCTGAAAAAATATGTAAATAACTGCTTAGTTTCAGAAATCACTTAAGAAGTTGGGAATCAAAGTTTATATACACAATGACCTCACTGAGATTTTTGAGCATATTGATAAAATTTGAAAAAATTTATCATTTTTCAAGTGTGTCTCATTTATTCCATACTTCTAATGGATTGCAGCTGTTATCTACCTTTTAAATGAATGAAATATACCTGAGGTTCTAAGAAGATGAATAACTGATTTGATTCTCTAAGACCGAACCATAGAAGTTGCTTTTTTTTAGGCTAAAACATTTTTTAGAATGACAATTTTATATGGTTCTACCAAACAGATCTCAAATATAATATTCTAAGATTTTTAATCAACAACATATAATTTTATATTGGTTCCAGGGTTGCAAAAGCAAATTAATCCAAAATGTCAAGCGAAATGTCAAGTAAAATGGTTCTGGATCTCAGTTCAGCTGGGCACCTCACCAGCCCATCTTTGTCTCTGAAATCGATATTAATTGAAAGAGAGTTATTTGAATATCGTCCCTGCACTCATTTTTCTTAGAGTCACCATGAATATTCATTTCAATCACAAATTGTCTTCTATGTTATTATAGATCATTAGACAATATATTAAAGCATTTATTTTTATATATCTTGTAAATATTGCTATGCCCACAAACACACACATACAAATATTATTTTTTCTCATTATTAAATTTATTTAATAAATTGTGGCACTGTTGTGGCATCTTGTCTCCCCCCATGGCATATTTTCCAGGTTTCTAAAAGAAAAATAAAGGAAATTTTTTTTGGTAATGCACTTGCAAAGATCATTATCTGCCCTGTGATTCTTGATAGTTGAAGAGAAAAATGATGTAAGTTTCCTTGCCAGGAGTATCTAATCAAAAAAGAATGCTTTATAATATCTTTGGGTTTTTTGGGGGGTTTTTTTGCTTATAAGGTGAAGGTCACAGTTTCAAGAACCTTTGCTTTGTTGTTTCCCTCTAATTGAAAGACCGTGTCTATGATGAATACAAAGATTTCTCATTATCTGAAGTTCTATCTCAGCCCTTGAGGAAGGTTGTTCTACTAGTGACCTTTAGTTGGTTCCTTTCATCATTACACACTCTACTGGCTGCATATGATGACCTAAGTAATACCTGAGCATATAGCAACTTTGCAAAAGACTTAATATGCCTAGTAAATTACCAATTGGATATTTACAATTATAATACCAATTAGTGATCAAGCAGAAGCAACTGTCAAGTCTTCTGAACTTGAGACAACATACATTCAGAGTTTATTATTATTTTTAATGTCAAACTGAAATGTATCCTTAACAAAAACTACACTTTTATACCCTGAAATTACAAATAACATTTCTCCTCCTTTCATTGGCACCAGATGTCCTATATTCTTGCCCTGTACAGCAGAAAATCTGCCTCAATTCTTTAGCATCTTTTTCCTGATGATATAAACTGAAAATTTTTCCATAGCCATGTCTCTCTAAAATCTGCATATTACATTGGAACACAGTTAAAAATGTTCTCCAAAACCAAAATGAAAACCAAATCTCACCACTCCCTTACTTAAAAATGTGTAGTGTTTTATGCAGAAGATAAAGACTGAACTTTTAGATTTGTCACCAAAAAGCCCACAATGTGATCTTCTCAATCTCTCTGACTCACTCATTCTTACTGCAGTGTTCTGAATAGTCCTGTAAGAATCAGTAAGTCTGCTTTTCAGTAAGTAAATTGATAATTTTGCTCTGGCATGTTGCCCCTTTCCCTGGAATCAAGTGGTTTCCCTCCCAAATATGCTCAGCTGAACCATGCATGACCCACGACCGCTTTGGAAACACGTTCTTGTTCTTTATTGCTTGTTATTATTATCTTCCTTTATAATTCCTGATGGAATAAAATAAATACAATCAGAGCTTTTCTATTAACTAACAAATCTTAACATGGTTCTCTTAAATATTTAGCATTAGATAGTTCTGCTCACTCTCATTTGCAAGGAAGGGTTGAAAAATTACTTCCCTTACCAAAAAAATCATTTTATTTATAATTTTTCTTCTTAAATACAGGATATAGCCTGGGTTCATACACCTTTCTTTCTTACTACCCTAAAAAATAATGGAAAATCATGTCTGAGTCAAGAAGGAAAAGTGTTGTACTGAACATGAGCAAGTGAAGTTTTGTTTTCTTTGAGTTTTTTGGTCATATCTGACAATGTCAGGGTGATCTTAACAAAGGTTTTAAATATTCAAAATGAACTTCTTAAATTCCTACTAATCCAAGTGAAAATGATTTCTGGACTAGGGCTAATTGTCACTCATTAAATATGCTTGGGGTGGCTGCCAGTTAGAGATGACAGCTGCAAATGAGCAACCATGTAAGGGGGGGAAGTGTTTATATCAACTTTGTCGCATGAGGAAACTAGAATTTACATTTTCTGAGGACAGTAGAAGTTAGTACAAAAAAGATAACAGACCATTTGCAGAGGTTACTTCCTAGTCTCGCCCCCTTCAGTGAAGAATTTTTCATGTTCCTTTAAAAATGTCTTATGTTCATTTCTAAACCATACCATTGCTAACTCCAAATCAGCTGCTGTTAGAATGCTTTAAAATGTTAAGACTATCTTGACTGCATATTGATTCTATCATAGCATTTATGAGAGTATTTTCTTTTTACTAAACTTCCATCTTGAATATAACTGAGAGGTGTGTCTGCTTGGATGGACTCTTTCCATTCCTGATCTCTGCTTAAAGCCATTGGTATATTAGGAATTGTACTAGTTGCTGTACAAGTCAAACTATTCAGAGAGTATTAGTAAGAGTATTTACTTTTGTTGCTGCTGCTACTATTATTATCAATATTACAGCAGCAGCAGCAGCAGTAGTAATAGCAATAATAGAAATTAGAAACAAAAACTCAGGGAACTAAATGACCAGATTAAAACCCAGCCACCTCAGACATGAGAGTACATAGGGTACAATGAGAAAGAAATGCAACCAACCTGAATTCAATCCCTAGCACTCCATATGGTCTTCTGAACAATATCAAGGGTAATCCCAATCACAGATTTGGAAGTTAGCCTTGAGTGCAACAGAACTAGGAGTAAACCCCATAGCTCCTAAAATCTGTTTTTCGGGGGTGGGGGACACACCAGAAGGTACTTAGGGTTTACACCTGATCAGAAATTGCTCCTGGTTAAGGGGACTATATGGAATGCCAGAAATCAAACTCACATCTAACCTGGATCAGTCACGTGCAAGGCAAAGGCTTACCACTGTGCTACCGTCCCGGCCTCTAAAAAAACTTTTAAAAAATTAATCCTTATATTCCTTGATTTATAAATTTATTGCATTTTAGCATAATACCTCTTTGGATATTTGAATAAATACCTACTAATGTTCTATAGCTATATAAGCTCTGGCCCAATTCAACTACATCAGCTCATTACAGGGTCTCAAGCCCAGGTGCTGAAGATAGCTAATGAGTTAATTGAAACCTCAATAGGAATCCTGCATTGTTAATGCATCTTTTTTTTTTATGAAAACACATGGGGTTTTCAAACAAACTACCTATCTTTATATCCCAGTGTATGAAACTACAGGCTATGAGGTCAGAGCGCCTAGGGTCAGACAGATGTTTACTCTTGCATTGTACCACACTGTTATTACATCAGGGCATCATATTACTACAAGGAAAGACCATATTTTTGTCTCTGTGCCTTCTGATTGACCTACATTCTATGTTGTAAACTGCTAATCTTCATTATGTTCTGGAAAGTAATGAGCCACAGACAAAGTCAGGAGGCTGATAAAAGGGAACGTGTGGTTTATAGGTTGCCCTGTCTAGTGCTCCACTCGTCTGTGGGGCAGCATCTCCTGTGAAACTGCAACATGTGGGCATTCAGTAATTTAATACACAGCAAAAATCCAATTACCTTACTTTATTAAGCAAGAGACATTTCTCTCTGTACTGAATGAGATATTTTGGCATTCATTCTGCTAGTAGAATTTGGGCTTATTGAAAATAAATTGAAGTTCCATTTTGTTATATTATACAAAACCGATTGCTCTTCTTTGAGATAATCTGCTATTGATTTTTCTAACTATGTTTTCTATATATACAAGTCAAGATCTGAAAATTAAAATAATGTTTACTTTACAAGAGATTTTCTTATCTTTTGTTAGCTCTATAATTGGTTCTTTTACTGCACTATAGGCATAGTGGCATATGTTCCTCTAGTAGTCATAGTAAATCAATGAAGCAGCATCAATCATCTCCATTTTCAAATAATTCAACTAAATAAAATATATAGAGTGAGTTTCTAAGGTCCCACAATTACAATTTTAGAATATTTTCTTAACCGGTAGACTTCCTCTGATTTTCATATAATTGCTTTGCTTTAAATATTATTTACTATTGGTGGGAGGATATATCTGGAATCAAATCCAGGGCCTCACTCATACAAAGTCAAACCTGTGATCTCTATATTCTATTGCTTTCACATTTTTATTTTAGAATGATATGGTCAATATAACTGGCAGTATTTTCTGTTATCTGGTATGCTAAATAATCTAGAAATTGATGGAAACGAGCACATTACCTAAGAAGATACAAATTGTTTAGACCATTGACATCTTGGAGTATCATGAGGGGCATAGGGGATGATATGTTCCCTAACTGAGAAATGGTAATCAGGACATTCATGACCATAGAAAATGTGATGAGGCCAGTAATATAGTACCACAGAGTAGACCATCTGCAGTCAGCTTTTGTTTCTCAAATGGGGACAATGTTAAACTCAGATAATATTTGGGGGGGGGGGTTTCATACCCAGTGACACTCAAGGGTTACTCCTGGCTATGTGCTCAGAAATTGCTCCTGGCTTGGGGGACCATATGGGATGCTGGGGATCAAACCCAGATCTTTACTGGGTCAGCTGCAGGCTATTACTGTGCTATCGCTCTGGCCCAAATGTTTTTATATTAAAAATCTCTATATAGTATAATTTATGGGTGTGATAAAGACTTGTAAAAATTTTTTCAGGACCAGAGATATATTACAACTGATAAGGTATTTGTCTTGTAAGTAAATGACTTGGATTTGATCCCCTGCATCCCATAGAGTTTCCTTGGCCTGCAAGGAGTGATTCCTGAGTGCAGAGCTAATAATAACCACTGAATACAACAAATATGACACTCCCTTCTCCCCCAATTTTTTTTTTCTTTTTTTGAGATAACTTTTGTTGAACTTTGGGTTTCAGAAGGGCTTTTTAGTGATAATTTTAGGTGATAATTGCCTATTCTCAGCTTCCCAGATACAACCAGCATAACTTTTTTTCTCTTTTTTTCATTACTTTTCCAGTGATGAAAATCTTAGTAGGTGAGAAATTCGATGATGAATAGATGGCATAAAACAATGAATGGTCAGAACATGGAGGAGCATGTAAAGTAAGAGCATATAATACTTGGTGAGGTTGTATTGTTCCCTACATATTGTTATAGAAATGAACCTTTCATAAAGCAATGGGGAAGTAGTAGAAAAATTACTGGCTTTGAGAATAAAGGGGCTTGTGTAAATTCTTTTCTACTTCAATGTATAAGGGAAAACATAGCTAAGAGTCTATACTAAAATTTAAACATGTATATGTGGGGAAAGAGAGAATAAAGAGAAAAAGGTATTTTATCTTTCCCCTTTAAAATAATTAGATCACATGTTTATAGAGTCTGAGTCATTTCAATATTTAAATACAGCAGAAAAAAAAGCAGGAGATTCAATGTTAATATGTACCTAAAATGTTATTGTGAAAAATATATAAGTCAATATGGTCAAAATAAAAATTATATATAAAAAAAGGAGAGCCAGTAATAAAGTTTCTGCATGTTGTCTCAAGGCCTGAGAACTAGAGAATTCAGTGATGTAATTTCTTAAGCTGAAAATCAACAGTTTTAAGATCCAAGACGATCTGATGATTTATTTTCAGCCAGAGAGCAGGAAACAATAATTTCCAAAAATTAGGCAGGAGGATTCCTCCTTTCATCCAGGAAGGTCAGTTAATTTATTTTATTTAGACCCCAATTCAGAATCACACACACACACACACACACACACACACACACACACACACACACACACACACACATACACACACACACACAAATAGATAAGAAATAAATTAAGAGATGCACTCAGAGTAATGTTTGGCCAAATATCTGGGCATTACATTGCCTACACAATCAGATTAATAAATTAACAATAAATTAGCCATCTAGTGGGAGGTTAAAGAAATAACTCTAACTGGTGGACTGCATACCTGTTAGGTGTGAGGCCCTGAGTAGGGCCCCATAACTTTATGTATCACTCCCCCTCCACCCCAAGAACCAGTGGGCATAGTACTATTAGTTTTGAGCAATATCAGATTCTAATAATAAAACATCAGTTGTTAGAAGTTTCTTAGGAAGTTTTTGTTTGTTTTGTTTTGTTTTACTAGTTTTTACCCAGCCCCATTGGGCTAGGTTTCACCAGAAGTAGCTTCTGTTCACCCACACATTGCTGTCATCACATTTTCCTATTTGGCCAGATATAAAAAGTGCCTAGATATATTACTGAGACATAATGCTCAGTGTTATGAGAGAGGACAGAGAGAGGTCACTGGATCAAACCTATCTTTCAAGTGGGATACCTTCACTTATACCCAGGTACAGCATAGACCCAAGGGGAGTCCAAGGAGTGAACACTGAAGAAAAGTCAGGAATAGACCCTGAACATAAAGCCAGGTAAAGCTCCCCCAAAAGAAAGAAGAGTCTCTAGGGATAAAAGTCTATCTCATATAAGACTTTCTAATATAGATTTTACCATTGACTTTAGTGTCTTTTAATATACAATATGTTTGGGGTTCTTTTTAGCATTATTTTTAAATTTTGGGCCATATCAGGCTGTGATTAGTGGCAACTCTTGCCTCAGAAATTGCATTCAGGCTATATAATGCTGTAATGTAATATGTAATGATGGGAATTGAAGTTGAGTCAGCCACATAAAAGGCAAAAGCCCTCCCACTGTATTATTGCTCTGACCCTTGTTCAGCATTCTTTTATGTAAATGTCTCTCTTCTATAAATATGGAAGCAAAAACTTTGTCACATCTGTATAAAGTGAGATAATGTTAAATAAAAAAGATAATCACCCAGGAAGACATAGCCAACATGGGTCTATTTCTAATGAAAATCTTGCTATTTTTTTTACAAACCACATTCTCATTCTCTTTCTCTAATACACACATACATAAATTCCTGATTTTTTTTGTTTTATTTTTGGGTCACACCTGGCAGTGCTCAGGGATTACTCCTGGCTCTATGCTCAGAAATCGTTCCTGGCAGGCTTAGGGGATCATATGGGATGCTGGGATTTAAACCACCAACCTTCTGCATGTAAGGCAAACACTTTACCTCCATGCTATCTCTCCAGCCCATAAATTCCTATGATAATAGACATTATAGTTCACACTTTATGGAAACAATGTTCTTGTATTCATTCAATATTTTACTCCCAAATAGGTAACATATTTATTAACTATTTTCGCTGTTATTTTGCTATGACTTACATGTGATATCTGTTTCATTTGAACACCCTTGAACTTAAGTTTGGAAATTATAGTAGTTAATATCACTTACAAATTACAATATGTCTAGTAAGTACTAATAATTAATTCAAAGACATTTATTAGTTCATATTTTACTGTGGGTCTAGAATGTGACCATAGTAGGTTCCTATATATTAGAATATACAGGAACAGCAGTCAAGGTATAGTTAAAAGTTGGATTCTCATCCAAAGGTTTGATTAGTCCATGTATCAGCTCACTTATGTTGGTAAAGGAACCAAGTTTTTTTAGACTTTGGCTGGTTGCTTCTTGTTGGTTACTCAAATTCTAGAAGCCTCCAGCAGATTCCTGTCTCAGGATTCTCTTCAAAGACAGATCACAAAATGAAACTAGTGCAGACTAGTTATATCTAGTTTTTTGAGCAATATCTAGCTATGTCTAGTCTCTTGAGTCATATACAATAATAACACCCATATTGTTTTATATAAACTGTATCATAATCAAAAAAGTGACATTCCATTACTTTTTCTATATTCCATGGGTTGGGCAGAGTCATGTGTCCTTCCCATATTCTAGAGCAAGTAATGAATCTAATGTAAATGGCAAATGTCAAAGATTATTGGGGATGATTTTAGGGCATGTCTATGATAGATATGAAGCACAAATATATACCTTCTTTAAAAAAAAACCAGGGTAGTTATTTTTAAATTTCATCATCTGTTAAAACATGTGATATCTTGGTGGAGCTGGAGTGGTGGTGCAAGTGGTAGGGCATTTGCCTTGCATGCGCTAACCTAGGACAAAACAAAGTTCGATCCCCCAGCATCCCATATGGTCCCCCAAGCCAGGAGCGATTTCTGAATGCATTGCCTGAAGTAACCTCTGGGTGTCACCAGGTGTAACCCCAAAACCAAAAACCAAAAAAAAAAAAAAAAGAAAGAAAGAAAAGAAAAGAAAACAACAAAAAAGTGATATCTTGAAAATTAATTAACAGCATTCATAAAGTATGTATGTATTTGTTCAGAAAAGATAGAGAGGTAGAGGAGGCTACATTTTCCTTGGTGACTTATATATCATTTTAATTACATTACAAAACAAATGTGTTTGCACATATATACATTTATATGTATATAACATACTCAATTTGGGCAAGCTTTTAAACATTACGGTAAAACCTTCAAGACACTCACATTTTCTAAATCCTTAGCATCCTTGAGCACATATTCATGATTAAACTCTGCTATGTCAAACATTACATATTTATTTTAAAGAAAATCCAATTTCCTTACAAAAAAAGAAAGTACTTATTACTCATTTCAAAGAACCTTAGTGCTACTTTCTAAAACCTTTGGTGTTTGATTTTTTAACTATCAGATACTTCTATTCTAAAATACAGTTGTTCGAGAAATGATGTTTTCCTAATGATAAAAATGCCAAACAGACTTCATGGAGTGGTAATATGCAAAAATATCTTATATTATATTTATAATTTCTCTAAAATAAAAAGGACAGAATTATATTTTGTCCCCTGCTAGCTGTGAGACTGAAGCCAAGAGTTAGGACTAAGTCCTGAGCACAACCTGGGATGTTCCTCCCACAAAAATTTTAATGATACTTACAAGCAAAAATTTCCACCTCTTTCTTAAAAAAAAAAAAAAAAAAAGTTCTTACCTGACCTATCAAACACTTGCAAATCCTAAACCAGATTCTAATTGTCTTCTGGCTCTATTTCCTGAAGACTAATTGTTTCCCCTTCATTTAACTGTTCTAAGTTTTTACTTTTACCTGTAATGTAAGTGAAACACATTCAAAAAGAAGAAATAATTTGTATATAATAAATACTCTAAAAATTATGGTTAATAATTGAAGTGGATTGCTTAGAAAAAAAAACCAGAAAACCCAACTAGATACAGAATCAAGAACCCCAAGACCTCCCTTGCCGCAAATCGTTTGCCAATCTCAGGAAGGTCAGGGTGTGTGATGAAAAGGCACCCTGGAACCCACACCCCACAAGAAAATCTCAAAAGACAATGGGGAAACCTATACTTCCATCAAAAGTATAAGACCTGTAGAACACTACATCTTTACCAGCTTTTCCCCAAATATAAGGTAGTCTCCTGCATCACTGTTCCTTTAATTACTTTTTTATTTCATTTTTAATCATTTTTCTTTATATATATGTGAGCACATATATTTTTATTTCTATTTTTATCTTTTTTGGGTGTGTGACTTGTTTCTGTTTTCTTCTTTTTCCACCCCCAAATGTACCGGCAATATAATGAAGTACCATTTCTTCCTGCAAAGGCACACTAAAAAAAGGGGAAATCTTACGTATATAAACAAGCTCTTATCTGCTAGGGATAAGAAATCATACTTATTTACAATACAGGGGCATCTCCCACCTTGAAAATATGTCATGTGGACCCAACTTAGACCCCAGGTGACTAGACACCAACCGTCCAGCCTTGAACCCTAGATCTCAGACATAGAAACGACATAGTTCTTCACAACAGCTACAGGAACAAAATCCCATCCAGGACATCCTTAATACTGCTCAAACACTAACATGTGCCAGCTCTAATATGATTTCCTGACAACGAGGAAATTGGGAACAACTCGACCTAACAGCAGGTTATCCTACCTCACCAGCTAACAATAAGACAAAATCAGAAGACTTGTCACCCTTTGGTCTTTGCAAAAGCCAAGATCGCAATACACGGATTACTGGCTGATAGAACCATGATTGGGCAGTATGTATCCTGGGACCAATAAACAAACCCTAGTTTAGGGTTTGTTCTACGACCTGAACAACAACTATGATCTCTAATTCCAGAGATCTGACTGAGGCAATTACAACTGAATGGGTCTGCTGGAAACATAACGAAAGGCGCTATCCCAGGCTCCATCCTAGGTTCAGCACAAGGACCAAGACCACCAATCACAGAAGACAGATTAAAATGACACTGAGGAAACAGAACTTCTAGAATCACAAAGGAAGACTTCATCATAAATTCCACTACTTGACCTGTGCAGAGACTGAGATCTCTAGATACAGAGGTCTGATTTTATCACCCAGAATGAAGCAGAAGTCTTTCATACACCACGAAAGACCAAGGGGAGAGTAAATGAACTTGAAAGGAGTCTATAGTTAATCCCATGACAATATACTCCAACGGTGGAGAAACCCTGTATCTCTTAGGCCAAGGGAATTCCTTTTCAAATGACCCCAATATTTACTGTGCCTATGCAGGAGGTAAAAAAAAAAGAGAGAGACAAAAAGCACAAAATAATATATTTTTATTTATTTATCTAGTTTTTGTCAATTTCTTTGTTTTGATGTGGATATTGAAGTTGTTGTCTGCATTTTTATTTATATATTTACTTTTTCTTTCTTCTTTTCTCTTCTTCCCTTTTGCGCTCTGTCATGTTTTTTATTTCAAGACCATGGCAATTATGTGGTGCTTATCTTTATTGCTGTAGTGCTCACTGGATATTTTATTTGATACTTCTTTTTGTACTATTGTGGTGTTTCACCTTTTTCCCCTTAGTCTCTCAAACTGAGAATGAGAGTCTCTAGAAGGACTCCGCCCATTGTCGGTGTATTTGATTTTTACCCCATTTTATTACTTTTCTCTTCCTCAAACAAAACCACATAACTTGAACTATCTAGTCCCGCCTCCCAATTAGAGGGGGAAATAATGGAGGTACCAAGACCAAACAGTTATAAGATCACTAAGTAGTAAGCTAGACACAGAGAGGACCACTCATTCTAACAGCCCTGGGGGTGAGGGTGGAGGATATGGGAGGCAGGATGGGAACAGAGGTGGAGGGAGGACAATTCGGTGATGGGAATTCCCCTGATTCAATGTTAATATGTATCTAAAATATTACTGTGAACGATATGTAAGCCACTATAATTAAAATAAAAATTATATTAAAAAATGAATCAAGAAATGTGAAAAATCCTAAGCTGTAGATCAGTGGTGTATTTGAGGTCCTGAGGTGTATTTGATCTTTCCACCATAAAAATAAGAAGGAAAAAAAAGAACATCAATTTCTTGTTCTTATCTCTCTCTCATTCTAGATCCTATTATCCATTATTAAAAAAAAAGGTAACAAAGATCAATCCTGACTATTACCAAATGTGATCAAATCACGCTTCATAGAGCAAATATGTTATTGCTAGATTTGCATTATGAAGGTATGTTAAATCATAAGGTCACTTCTGCTCTAAGCAAAGTTATAGTTCACTCATACACACAGAGATACACCTACATACAAACTTGTAATGAGTTTGTGGACTCTTCATTTTAAGCATAGACATGATAGGAATTGTAGTCCAGTAACTAAAGTGTTTGTCTTTCATGTAGCCAACCAGGTTGACACTCATATGATCCCTGAGCACTCTAGTAGTCCCTGAGCACAATTAGGTGAAATTGCAAACCCAGAATGAGTAAATAAGTAAGCATAGACTATTATCTCCTATTTTTCCAACTTTATTAGTCACTGGAAAGCACTAAAGCAACATTTTTTCTTCATTTGAAATAATCGGGATAATAACATATCAATATGTATATATTATAGTAATATATATACTGCATATAGATAGCACACCCAATTTTAAAGACTTTTATTAAAATAAACCATTTTGGGTTTTGAATTATTTACAACCTCTTCTATACTTATAAATTTAAACTTTAAATTAAAATTACATTGAGCCCCGTAAACTTTTTCAATGATACTCTTTATTGTAGAGTAGCAGTTATCTATAAAAATGTCTATTCATGGAAATGGTAAATGACTTTTGATAATATTACTGATTTAGGGATATTTTGTTTTCTCCTTACTATTGGAAATTTTTTCACTTCTTTGCCATTAATGTCATAGTATCTTTTGTAAACCTTCTAATTTAAATTTTCTAAGATACCATTGGAAGGGAAACCAGTCAAGCTACTGTGGGTCTAAAATAAGAGAAAATAAAATAAGAAGTAAAAAGTACTCAAGATATATGCACAATTCATAAGCATATGTACTAAATAAAAGAACTGCTGTATTTGCTACTAATTACTACTTTTTTCTCAAATGACTAGCACAAAGCCTATAAAAAAAAGCCTATATTGGACACTATAAAAATTTGAGCAAATACTTCTTAATTGTAAAATATAGGGGGTTGGTCTGTGCCTATACAATTTTGGCAGTATCTTTGGCCTATTACCCAAAACACCAATAGTACTGCTCCAGATTTGGCTGCCAAAAATGCCTCCTGATATTGCCAATGTCCCTAAGTATAAATCACCTCAAGTATAGAAATGCTGGTCTATAACATAGTAAATGTTAAAATAAGATAAACACATAGAATACATAAATTTTAAATGAGAACATACATAATTAGATTAGTAAGACTATATATTTTTGTTCACTTCTGGGAAAGACCATAATTTTCTACAATTTTAATTAAAAACGACATCTAGAGGCAGAAATATATTTTCATCAACTATATCCAAATATCAAGAGCTTCTAATATTAATTTTACTCAACATACCATTTCTACCTACCTTATGCTGATTTATGTAAGCTGAGAAGAATACTTTCAAGGGCTTTGATGATTTTAGATTGTAGGCATGAATGTTCATTAAATTGCCATCTATATATATGGTTTGCTATAAAATCTTTTATATATTTGTATTTTTCATTTCTTCATATACATAAACTTATGTCATGTATTCAATGACATTGGATTTATTCATATTTGGAAATTGCCATGGTTACTTTTTGCTCCCCACCCCCACATAATTACTTTTTATGTATCTCTGAACTGCATTTGATCCTAATTTTATGCATACAGGGAGAGGTTTGCTATTATATAATTTTATGGTTACCATTTAATATCAACATTCTAATAGAAGATTCTTTGTTTCAGAATTATAAAAAATAAAATTGAAAGAACATTAATTAAGTAAAAACCTCCTGGATTTTGCATGCTTAAGGCTTTCAGTATTATCCCTAGTACCTCATTTTGCCTATATATCATGTACTTACCCTGACACAATTGGGTGTGACCCTGATGGCTCCAGTGGTACTAGATCTGAACATCATCAAGTCACACTCTAGGCCACAATTGATTAGCCAAACTTTGCCCAGAGTAGATGCATGAAGCATTCTGCCACCAACTCCACTTACACACACACACACACACACACACACACACACACACACACACACACACACACGGAGGAAATAAACAAATCAACACCTCTTAAGACGCCCAGAAAGGGGAAGCCGATAAACTCTGGTGGAACTTAGATGCCAGCAACCCTATCTGCCTGTCTTCTGTGCTGTGCTCCATTTTCGGACTGATTTCATCCTCTGTGTGGCTCATCTGCGGGTGGCTCGCCTTCCCTGGAGCCTTCCCTGGAGGTGAGTTTACAAGCCCAGAAAGGGTGGAGCCAGAGGAGCATTGCCGCTCTGCTTAACTTCCCGGCCATGCACATCATTTAGCCAATGAATACAACCATAACATGTAGAAAAACCCACAATACAAGTATGACAATGGGGAAATAATGCAGGCCAGTGCCAGACATAGAGAATGACGATGGCAACTCTGATGAATTGAACATGACCAACAAACTAGTCAGTCTCTCGGATAAGGAGTTTAGAGTCGCAATATGGAAGATATTCAAAGAACTCAAAGAAAGTATAGAAGAGAACACTAATAAGAATCAAGAGAATATGAAGATAGAAATCAGAAAACTCCAAACTGAAATTTCAGGTCAAATAACAGGTCTGAAAAACTCAGTAGATAAATTGAAGAAAAACATGGTTGAGCTTTCCCATGGGTTAAGAGCAGCTGAGGATAGAATTAGTACACTGGAAGATGAGATGAATAACAATTCCATACAGCAGAAGAAATTGGAAAAAAGCCTTAAAGCAAATGAAAGTACTTGTTGTAGCGATTAGGCAAGAAAAATATATCAATGGAATCCAGATTGGAAAGAAAGAAGTCAAGCTCTCTGTTTGCAGATGACATGATACTCTACCTAGAAAACCCCAAAGACTCTACAAAAAGCTTCTAGAAACAATAGACTCATATAGCAAGGTAGCAGGCTACAAAATTAACACACAAAAATCAATGGCCTTTCTATATACCAATAGTAATAAGGAAGAAATGGACTTCAAGAAAACAACCCCATTCACAATAATGCCACACAAACTCAAATATCTTGGAATCAACTTGACTAAAAATGTGAAGGACCTATACAAAGAAAACTATAAAACTCTGCTCCAAGAAATAAGAGAGGACACGAGGAAATGGAAGCACATACCCTGCTGATGAATTGGCAGGATTAATGTCATTAAAATGGCAATACTCCCCAAAGCATTGTACAGATTTAATGCGATCCCTCTAAAGATACCCATGACATTCTTCAAAAAAGTGGATCAGACACTTTTGAAATTCATTTGGAACAATAAACATCCTAGAATAGCTAAAGCAATCATTGGGAAAAAGAATATGTGAGGAATTACTTTTCCCAACTTTAAACTGTACTACAAAGCAATAGTTCTCAAAACAGCATGGTATTGGAATAAGGACAGGCCCTCAGATCAGTGGAATAGGCTTGAATACTCAGAAAATATTCCCCAGACATACAATCACCTAATTTTTGATAAAGGAGCAGGAAATCCTAAATGGAGCAGGGAAAGCCTCTTCAACAAGTGGTGTTGGCACAACTGGCTAGCCACTTGCAAAAAATTGAACTTAGACCCCCAGCTAACATCATGTA
The DNA here is from genome assembly GCF_024139225.1 of Suncus etruscus. NCBI lineage: Eukaryota > Metazoa > Chordata > Mammalia > Eulipotyphla > Soricidae > Suncus > Suncus etruscus. Next base: position 58,868,143 of record NC_064861.1, on the reverse strand, counting down.
TGAAGGTTAAATCCAAATGGATGAAAGACCTCGATATCAGACCCTAAATCGTAAGATATATAGAACAACACGTATCCTTATCACAATCATTTATGTAATCAAGATATTCAAATAAAGAGAAAAAAATTAAAAAAAAAAAGAACAACACGTAGGTAAAACACTCCAGGACATTGAGACTAAAGGCATCTTTAAAGAGGAAACTGCACTCTCCAAGCAAGTCAAAGCAGAGATTAACAGATGTGAATATATTAAACTGAGAATCTTCTGCACCTCAAAAGAAATAGCGCCCAGGATAAAAGAGACCCCCATTGAGTGGGAGAAACTAGTCACCCAATACCCATCAGACAAGGGGCTAATCTCCAAAATATACAAGACACTGACAGAAATTTACAAGAAAAAACATCCAATCCCATTCAAAAAATGGGGAGAAGAAATGGACAGACACTTTGACAAAGAAATACAAATGGCCAAAAGACACATAAAAAATGCTCCACATCACTAATCATCAGGAAAATCAAAACAACTATGAGGTACCACCTCACACCCCAGAGATTGGCACACATCAGAAAGAATGAGAATAAGCAGTGTTGGCGGGGATGTGGAGAGAAAGGAACTCTTGTCCACTGCTGGTGGGAATGCCGTCTAGTTCAACCTTTATGGAAAGCAATATGAAGATTCCTCCAAAAACTGGAAATAGAGCTCCCATACAACCCAGCTATACCACTCCTATGAATATACCCTAGGAACACAAAAATACAATACAAAAACCCCTTCCTTACACCTATATTCATTGCAGTACTATTTACCATAGCAAGACTCTGGAAACAGCCAAGATACCCTTCAACAGATGAATGGCTAAAGAAACTGTGATACATATACACAATGGAATATTTTGCAGTTGTCAGGAGAGATGAAGTCATGAAATTTTCTTATAATGAATGTACATGGAATCTATTATGCTGAGTGAAATAAGTCAGAGAGAGAGAGAGAGAGAGAGAGAGAGAGAGAGAAGATGCAGAATGGTCTCACTCATCCATGGGTTTTAAGGAAAATGAAAGACATTCTTGCAATAATTACTTTCAGATACAAAAGAGAAAAGAGCTGCAAGTTACAGCTCACCTCATGAAGCTCACCACAAACTGGGATGAGTTTAGTTAGAGAAATAACTACGTTTTGAACTATTCTAATAATGAGAATATACGAGGGAAATAGAAAGCCTGTCTAGATTACAGGCGGGGGTTGAGTGGGGAGGAGGGAGATTTGGGACATTGGTGATGGGAATGTTGCACTGGTGATGGGTGGTGTTCTTTACATGACTGAAACCCAAACACAATCATGTATGTAATAAAGTTGTTTAAATAAAAAATTAAAAAAAAACTTAAATTTAAAGTGAAATTTAAAATATTTTTATAATGAACCTTGAACCTATTTGGAGAAAAAGTCATCTTTTGTCTACATCATACTAAATCATTTGATATAACTTTTTAAATTTATTTACATCAGAATTTGGTAGAGGAGAAAGAACACTCGCCTCTGTCCTTAAAAGCTATGACTAACAAATCAGAAACTCCTGAGTTCCAGTCTGAGCTCTGTCACTCCATGGCTACATTGCCGTGGACAAGACATTTTACTTCTCAGATTCCCAGTTTCCACATTCATCCAAAGAGAAATTTAATTAGGGAAGATGTTTCAAGACATCTGAGACAGTGAGTTATACAGGCTACCAGAAGTTTCACTTGAGCTCCTGTGTGTAGGTGGCTCATGAGAACCTAATTGGGGCAGATGCTTGATTTTTTGCTGTGCTGGATTCAATTGCACCAGAAGGAAGAGAGTATGTAAACAAGGGCCTACTGTGCTTATTTTCCTAACAAAATATCCCAAAGAAAGTAACACTCAGAAGCTGAAAGCTCTGCTGGCAATCAATAAAACATAAATGTGTCTTTCTGAATAAGGTTTCATCACCCCCTTCCAGTTCCCTGTAATGAGGAGATAATGAGCTAGAGACTTAGCCAGGGGTGCCTGAGAGCTTCTAACATTCACTTTGTTAGAAGAACTTTTGCAGCTAAAAGGCAGAACGTTTTCAAGGGATATTCTGCCAGCTGTATCACACCCTATGCTTAATGTCATGATATTTTCTCAAGAATGTGAGGGTACCTACAGCAGCGTCTCTAATGGATGCCACTCAGTTATTTCTGGGGAAAGCTTTTGGTTGCTATTTTCCTCGTTGTTTACTTTTCTCTAATAAGCACACCAGAGAATGTTTACTAAATAAACACAAGGCTCAATGTTTTAAGTCCCATGAGGTCACTCTTTTGTCTTCAGGTATATTCCTGACAGGATTATTCCTTTTTCTCTGACTGCTTTTCTGTGATTTTTTTCCTTCCTTCCATTTTTCTTAATATTTTCAAAATCACTGTGTGCTAGGAATTTAATACGCCCACATTGTGGTTAAGAAATGTCTCCAGCTCCTGGCCTATCTTCATTCAAACCTACTTGTCTAGGGTGGTAAAAATTTTAGTTTAGTACTCAACAATAATAAACCACAGCTGTTTGTGGGGAAAAGATTATCCTGAGAATGAAAGGTCAAGAAGCCACAAATCAGAAATATTCTTGCTATTCCTGCTTTGGGGGGGGGGGTCTCTCACTTGTTGACATCACCTTTACAAAATAAAGTTACATCCTGTGGCACTCAGAGGCCATCAGAATAACACCCAGTAGTTACCAAATTAAGATATTTGGACATGTCTAGCCCTACTACTTGAGCTACCAGTATTTTCCGGCGTATAAGACAACCCTTCAGCACCCCCCCCCCCCAAAAAAAAAAAAAACTTCCTAAAAGTCTTAAAAGTAAGTTACTTCTTTAAAGTAAGAGGGGAGCTGATCACTAAAGCTGGAATAAGTTTCAGCATGCCATATACCGGTAAATAAAAAGACTCCCGACTTTTAGGAAGTTTTTCATGGGTTGAAGGGTCGTTTATACACCAAAAAATATGGTATCTCCCTATTCCTAGCCTTCCTCCTTTCCCTTTTCCCTTTTTCCTCCCTTATTATCCTTTCTTCTTTTATTGAAGGCAATAATTTATTTATGAAATATAATAGTGTGTGTTTGAGGTAGATAGATAGAATCCAAAAAGAGAAAAGAAGAGAAATTGAGCATCCTGAGTTTGGATTCAGCTATCTCTAGAAATAAGTAGCCAGCATTTACATAGTACACTTCCATGAAATGGAATTTATATTTATGAAGGGATCTCCATGCTTGTCCTCAAGATTTCAATATTTACATTTGAACAACACATACTACATTTTCTTACAGGACATACATGGCCCAAATTTCATGAGATAATAATAATAGCAGGAACTTGGTTTTCCAATTTTAAAAATAGAAGTTTGCTTGCAAATAAGTTCTTCCTTAAGTATATTAAGTCCTCCTTTTGGTTCAGATTTCTTTCTTTTTATTTCAGATTTATTTCTTATTTATTTAATTTCATTGAAAGTTTTGTAAAACAATTATCCATTTTCCAAACATGTCCCAAAGACCAGAAAATGAGGATTTTGTTGATAACTTAACTTCCCCTTTAAATTCCCTAATGAGTTTCATAGGGGCCTCTCTAAAGACCAGGGTTCCATTAAAACTTGTATTATATATGTCTATATGCATAGTTGGTCACTCAAGTTTAATGATCAATGATCACTATTATTTGGTTATCTTAAATAGGTAGTTTCTAGCTCTTCTCTAATTGGAGATTGTGATTCACTAGGTTGAGACTTGGGAACTAGTGTTTTTTAATGAGCAAAGATATTCATGAAATACAGGCCTGTTTTCCCCGTAGAGTTTTAAATTGCATAGAATTTGTGTCTTCTTCACCACTAGCATAACCATGGTACTTTGTTCATGGAAGAATTTCCAGTGCTGAGCTAGTGCATTCTTATCCTCAGTGGGATTTTCTGGAATAAAATAATACTACCATAATAATATCTGATTCATTTTGTACTTATTATGGGTCCCATTCTTTAGATAAACCACTAAGTCCAATGCTCTGAATCATCATTAAGATCTCCAGATTAGAAATATGGAAACCAAGGCCCTAAGCTAAGGTAATAAGTGCCTTTGTGTGCACAGTTAAATAGTAACTACATCTATCTTTACGTCCAGGTCTGTCTGACAGCCAATCCCTTGTGATGTGTGCAGTGGATTAGACATATTTCTCCAGCCACTGCCGCTTGCCCTAGTTAACATTCTCCTTGAACGACCTACAAGGTCCTTAACTTCTCACTGGCGTAAATGTCTCTGATGCTCCCAGTTTAAAAATTGCAATACACACATAAATAATTCAAGCAAACAACTTGATATAGTGGAGTGCATTAGGGCTAAAATAACCCTCCCCTTTTCCACTAGTTTAGAAAACTATCATCATTTTCTAGAAATACTCTCTGGGCTTCATGTGGTGCATGGTACATTGAATTTGTTAGCATTTTTGCCAGCTCTGCCATTCAAAAGAAAAAAAAATCATTTTAGAATTGCTGCAAAATCAGCGTAAATGCAGATTTAATTGGCTTTGCCTCACAAATAACCTTCTTCATGCCAGTTTTATTGCCATGGTTAGCAAAGAGCCTATCTTTCTCACCAATATATACTGATTATTTGTTATCAATGTTCAGAGTTAAAATCTGAGTGGTATGTACTGAAAGATTAAGATACAGGTTGGTTGTCTTTAAGCATTTTTTGCCATCATCAGAAATACTAGTTTCTCTTGAGATCTATGCATTGACAGACAAATCAAACTATTTTAATCCTTAACATAATCTCATAGCGAATCCTTCTCTCCTATGATCATTCCTCCATCTCAACTGAACAGGAATGAGCCTTTTCAATATCCTATGTCCTTGCTCACACTTTCTTTTTTACTGCCACTATAGGTTATTCCAGGATGTTCTTTTTTCCATTTTCCAGGTGGCTAATTTCTATTATCTTCTATTCTAAATCTCAACCAAAGCTCCACTCTCTAAATCTCAACAATGTTAAGGAGCATGACCCTAGAATCCTATCTGGGATGTTTATTCCACTCCTCTTTAGTTCATCCCTACTACTCATTTTTGTGAAATGAATTGACTTAAGGAAGTTTTTCTGTAAAACAGCAGACTAGGTAGGCTATAATATTTTTGTCCACCCTCATTACAGAAAGAAATTTAAAGTTATCATCATACTGAAATAATAAGATCCAATTTTAATAACCAGAATTTTAAATGTGCCTGACAAGATTGGAGGGGGTAGGGGAGCAGTAAGTAAGTAGAGGAGGAAACCCGGGAACCTGGGGTCAATAGTGGAGGGAAGTTTACACTAGTGGTAGAGGTAGAGGCAGTACTGGAGACAGCTACATGTCTAAAATTCAACTATGAATACATTTGAAAATCCAATGCTTTGGTGAAGGTTGATGGTATATATCCTATGCCTAAAACTCAATAATGATCAATTTATTCCTTAAATAAAGTAACTATAAAAAGGTGGCCATACAAAGGGTGGGGGTATGGGACTCATGCTGGAATAGGGTGGAGAGCGGTCAACACTAGTGGTAGAAATTGCCCTAATTCACTGTCATTATATATCTTAAATATAACTGTGAAGAGCTGGAGTGGCAGTGCAGTGGTAGGGTCTTTGCCTTGCAGGCGGCTGATCTGGAACAGAGCATGGTTTGAGCCCCCAGCATCCCATATGGTCCCCCAAGCCAGGAATGATTTCTGAGCACATAGCCAGGAGTAAACCCTGAGAGTCACTGGGTGTGACCCAAAAACCAAAAACCAAACAAACAAAATATAGTTGTAAAAGACTTATAATTTACATTGGTCACAATAAAAATTATAAGAAAATATGCGATGAAAAGGTGGTCATAGACAAAACACAAAGAAAAAGATTGCATAAAAATAAAACCATACTAAGTGTATATATAATTATATACATACAGAGAAAGACTGCAATATTTGAATGTGCATGCTTTATTACTCTATGTGTGTTTACTCTAAGACTCAACATATTATTTCCTAAAAATGTCTCCCACTTTAATTGAACACTACTCCATTGCTTCCAGTCCTCTCTCATTCTTTGTGTTCTCCAAAACTTTGTTCACATCATTTGCACAGCTCTTATATCACTGGATCGTAGTCACTTTACTAAGGACTTAGTTCCTTCACTAGAAAAATAGTTTGGGTGAGCCAAATTGGAAGAACTTAATTTATTTGCATTGAGATGGCTAAGCACAGAAACTGGTATATATACAGAAAGTACCAAAACAGTTGATGTATGGTTCAGTTCTGAAAACTTTCTCTAAGATTTATCTAGAAGTCTCTGTGGACTCTATTTAGAAGAAATGACTAATGTTCTAAATAACTGCTATGTTAGTCTTATTATAAAATGTTTTCTCCAAAAATATAATAACTGTGTTAAGATATCAATCAACTAATCATCTTTAAATACATCACCAGAATTTACTTTTACTAATTGTCATTATAAATTAGCATATGAGTTCTGACAATGACCAAGGTAAATTTCTTTTTTGTTTTGTTTTGTTTTGTTTTGGGGTCACACCCGGTGATGCTCTGGGGTTACTCCTGGCTATGAGCTCAGAAATTGCTCCTGGCTTGGGGGACCATATGGGACATCAGCAGATTGAATCGCGGTCCATTCTACGCTAGCACACCCCAGGCACAGATGCTTATTATGGCTTGAGCCACCGCTCCAGCCCCGACCAAGATGAAATTCTAATAAATAAAAAAAAAATGATACTTTTCTATGTATAAGTGAATTTGCTCTTGAAATGGACAGGTCTGATTTTATTTTAAATACATTATATTCAATGATTTCTTTATCAGATAAAAGTTTTCACTGATATCTTTAATAAATATACTTGAAGATTTAAGGTCCAAACTTGCAAAATCCTATAAAACATTTATAAGTCAAAATGCTGCCATAAAATTAAAAATTCATAAAAAACTATGTTAACATATAAAGGTTTTAAATTATTTGTGATGAAGAATTATTAGTTCTGTATCAAAGAATCTTAGATTCTTGAAAATTGTTACAGATACAGATTAAGAAATTATTTAGCAAATAAAATAATACAGTCAGAGAGAGGTTAGGTTGGTTTTTCAAATAAAATGGAATGTGGCTGGCTAATAGGTGAACTTTCTGAAAGGAAACTTTTAATGTCTATTTAGTTGAGTTTGTTGAAAAGCATTTCAAAAGGACAGGAGGACTTTAAAACAAGTGGCAGGATTGAAATCTTGCTAACTTTCCTTTATCTATTTTCACTTTTCCCAGAACATATGTTTCACAATAGTTTTATTAGCAAGTGGAAAAGACACCACTGTCCAAAATCTGTGGTGTGATTATTGAATGGCAGGTTTTGTGTTACTCATGTTTATTTTATGCCTTCCCAAACCATCTGCTTCCTTGTGCAATGTCTTATTCAGATAATGAGAATCTATGACAGAAGAGGTGTATGATGCCACTACAATTCTAATGGCTCCTGACATTTGGGGTTTGGGTTGCTTCTTATTCTGAGTGTCATAGGCAGAATTAAATATCATGTGTAGAAAACAAAGTCTTAAAATAATTCAGTCATCCTTTACCTCTAATTTATGAAATAGCCACTTTATTTTGGCTACACGCATCAGGAACCCATGGTTATGGAAGACCGCTAACTTTTGGCACTATAGTCTATGTAGGGAGAGACACTTAAGCAATGTAGTATGAAAAGGATAATAAGCAGTTGGATGAAATGGTAATGGCACCAGTAAGAGAAAGTGATGGTATTCCTTACAAGAACTCCCTGGACTCCTAACTGATATTGGAAACCTACTCCTAACTGATATTGGAAACCTATTCGATTAATTTAAATTAAAATTAAAATTTAAATTAAACCTATTTGACTGAAATTATATGAAGTTTGCTATCATCATGAACTTCAAAGCATCTAGTGCGATCATGGAATCCATAGAAGTGTGAGAGTTTGTTTTAGAGAATTTATTTGAAATTTAATAAAACATATTTTTGGGGTTTGTGGTCAGACTCAGCAGTGTTCAAAGAAATACTTCTGGCTCTGTGCTCCTGGTATCACTCCTGATAAGATTCTGGGAAACATATATGGTGCCAAAGATCAAAACTGTGTCTGCTATATGCAGGGCAAGTTCACTACCAGTTCTATTCTTGCTTCAGCTCTTGTTTTAGGGAAGTTTTAATTACTTTGACTTGGATGGGAAACAGGGTGTTCTGGAAAAGAGACTAGAATATTGAAACAACTGCTACTATATGGCCAGTCTGAGAAAGTAACATTTATATATATATATATATATATATATATATATATATATATATATATATATATATATATTTCTTTTTGCATTCATGCCTCTCATACTACAGGACCAGGACTGAAACAATTGTATTATTTTCCTTAACTTACAGATCAGAAAGTGAAGATCCAATGAGTTCCAAATACCTGTTTGCTGAAAGGCCACTGTGTTTTTAGTGATCCAAACCTTGTGAATTTGCTTTGCATAATTATGGTGACTTATTTCTCTTTTTCGCAAGCTTCTTGGTAACAGCATCTCCCTTCTGTCACCAATTCCTACTAGGTCTGCATAACAGGGCTCTGACTTTTCCTGGTACTCTGCCAGATAACCATGTCTCTATCTTAAAATAATCACTAGAATCAGCCTCAAACAGGATTACCTGCTTTGTTTCTGCTATGTGACTTAGGTATTATTACATTTCTTATCGTGAACCCTGGTTCCTAAGGAGCATCTTCATCCTTAACATTGGCCCTGCGGCACTTTGACTCAGAGTCAGTTTAATTCAGCTGTTTAATTAATCGCTGTTATACTGACCCTTTGCCATATTGGCCTTAGACCTATAGCTCCCTTTGGGATATTTCAGCAGCCGTTTGGTCTCTCAAGTTCCCTATTCATAATTGTCTGAATTATTCAAATGTCAACCCAGTCAAATTCTAGTAGTGAAAAGTCTCACTCTTTGGGTGACTTTTTTTCTCTTAATCAATCATTAGAACTTTTAAAGATGGTTCTGCCTACAGTTATTATTCCCTTGAGCTTGCCTTAAGGAACCTGGCTCTTCTTATGCAGTTCTTTCTTTTTTTTTTCCTCCCAATCAATATCTTCCTCATATTTCCAAGAGAATTTTAGACTCACAGGATTCACCCAATTGCTTCTTGATTGAAAATCTATTACATTTTCTGCAGATTTATGCCTAGCGACTTTTTATATATTTTATATATTCAATATAAAAAATCTTTGTAAAAGTGCTATAAATAGCATCCTTACTTTGAAAATAGTAAAAATTACTAAAAAAGCTTTGTGATGATTACTCAAGGTCACACAATTAGTCAATGGCTAGAAACAATTCTAAATGCTTCTGCATTCAAATATATAATACAGTGTGTCTGCTTAAAATTGTTTTGTATAAATTTAAACAATTTTATTCAGATAATTATTTAGACTTAAAAATAAAATCACAAGTCATCTGGTTCAAGAATAATTCAGTTGGGCCAGTGCGGTGGCGCTAGAGGTAAAGTGCCTGCCTTGCCTGCGCTAGCCTAGGACGGATCTGCAGTTGGATCCCCTGGCGTCCCATGTGGTCCCCAGAGCCAGGAGTGATTTCTGAGTGCATAGCCAGGAGTAACCCCTGAGTGTCACTGAGTGTGGCCCAAAAACCAAAAAAAAAAAAAAAAAAAAAAGAAAAGAAAAAAAGAAAGAAAAAGAATAATTTAGTGTAAAATCTCCTGTGTTAAGGCTCTTAGTTTATTTTTCAGAGTTTAGAATTCAAAAAATATGATTCAAAATGAAAATTACTTTTATTTATTTTAAAGTATTTAAAAATAGACTACACACAAAAACTAGTGAAGAACTAGTGATTTTTTTTTTCAATTTTTAATGAAGTATTTTTTTAAACTTTGTTTTATTTTGGTTCCACAGCCAATAGCCTCAAGACTTACTTGAGGTTTTGTGTTTAGGAATTACTCCTGGCAGGCTCCAGGGAGCATATGGAAAGCTGGTGAAAGTTTGGCTTGGCTGTATGCAAGTTAGTCACCTTATCCACAACACCATTGCTCTCATTTTTTAATTTTTTAAATTTGAAAGCCCACTGCTGCATTTCACTTTTCTATAAAATTCTTTTATTTATTTTAGATAATAAAGATAGTTTATATTGAATGTAACTTACTAAGATGTGAGAAGCAGAAAAAGTAAATATCTGAGGGAGAACACAGACTTCTCCCTAGAAGTCAAAAACCAGAGATAGAGACGAGAAAATGAGATATGTAGATATGTGTTTAAGGTGAATATGATCTTAAAGAGAAACCAGATTCTTTTTTTTTTATTTTTATTGTGGCCAAAGTGAATTACAAATCTTACACAGTGATATTTAAGGTACACAATGACAATAAATGAGGGCCTTTCCACCAGCAGTGTTGTCCTCCCTTCATCCCTATTCCCAAGCATATATCCCTTATCTCCCTCCTTTATCCCCAAGAATGCTAGTGTAACTAAAAGCATATATGTTAACACTAATGTAAATCTTTTTTTTTTTTTTGCAGTTCCAGATATTTTTACTAGTGGTTTCTTAAAGGTTTGGAGTCAAAGGAGCACTGTAAAAACAATGTTAGTGTGGCAATTATCGTTTGCATGGAACCACCAAAGTATGAGGGTCATGGAAAGAAAAAACTTTGGCCTACGTACAAGGAAACCCTACCCCTGAATTTTCCTGACATAAGACCATTTCTAGGCTCCAGGCAAACTAGTTTGTCCAATCCCGGTCATTGTCTGTAGTGCCCATACAGTTATATTTTTCACAGTCTCTGTTGTTGATCTCATGTTTCTGTATCAAAGGTCCTGGAATCTGTATATCCTACATTGAAGTCAGGATGGTGCAGAGCAGCATCTAATTTTAACTCGCAATTAACAGGCAATGCAGAAAGCCCTGTCCAGTACGCAGGTCGTTGTTGTTATTTAAATCTTCTGTGTTAAGGGAAGACTCTTTTGAGTAAATCGATGTCAGAGCAGCAGTAGGGTCTTCCCTGGTAGAGGATTGCTTCCAGGTGATGCCATAAATAATGTTGGATGTTTCATAGATGGCTTCCCTGGTTCAGGGGTGACTGGAAAATGCCCAAATCTCTGAGGCCTGTGCCAGGTCATCATGTCAATGTTCAGGGTTTGTAAGGTTCCATTGCACCACAATAAGAACTTATTTGTATATATAGTATTTTCCATTTTAATGTGCCCATGCAAACAAGGAATAATGCCACCTGACGTTATCAGCGCATACGGGGGCAGAAAGAACAAGTCCAACAATCCCCGTGACCTGGTTCAAACATAAGCATTAAACTGAGGGACTCTTTCACCAAAATTCCTTATTGAACATTTCACAGCAAGATTGTGCCTATGGGGATGCTAGAACAAGTCCAGCAATCCAACTGACTTTGGTTCTTATATAAACGTTAAATGGAGGGACACTTCTACAAACTTCCTTATTTAACAAATAACAAAGGGAAGGAAAGATAGAGAGGGACTCTTTCACCAAAATACCTTATTGAACAGTTCACAAAGAGGAGGAAAGATAAAAAATGGGGAAAATAAACAATCTGACTTAAGACAGTGGACTCAATTGTCACAGTTTATGGGAACTAATCAGAAACCTAGTGTGGTAGCAATAACAGTTACACAATGAAAGAAGGAAGAGGCCAAGAGGCTGCTGAGAGTAAACAAGTAGGTAAAGAGTACTGACCCCTTCCCAGCCTGAGAGTCCATCCTCTCATTTTTATTTTGAAAATATATGGTATCCCCACCTGAACTGGTCTCTTCCCAAACTGAGAGTCAATCCTCCCATTTATATTTTAAATATACAAGGTACTGCGCGGTTTTTTATTTTTTTTTATTTTATTTTTTTTTAATTTATTTAAACACCTTAATTACATACATGATTGTGTTTGGGTTTCAGTCATGTAAAGAACACCACCCATCACCAGTGCAACATTCCCATCACCAATGTCCCAAGTCTCCCTTCTCCCCACCCGACCCCCGCCTGTACTCTAGACAGGCTCTCCATTTTCCTCATACATTCTCATTATTAGGACAGTTCAAAATGTAGTTATTTCCCTAACTAAACTCATCACTCTTTGTGGTGAGCTTCCTGAGGTGAGCTGGAACTTCCAGCTCTTTTCTCTTTTGTGTCTGAAAATTATTATTACAAGGGTGTCTTTCATTTTTCTTAAAACCCATAGATGAGTGAGACCATTCTGCATTTTTCTCTCTCTCTCTGGCTTATTTCACTCAGCATAATAGATTCCGTGTACATCCATGTATAGGAAAATTTCATGACTTCATCTCTCCTGACAGCTGCATAATATTCCATTGTGTATATGTACCACTGTTTCTTTAGCCATTCGTCTGTTGAAGGGCATCTTGGTTGTTTCCAGAGTCTTGCTATGGTAAATAGTGCTGCAATGAATATAGGTGTAAGGAAGGGGTTTTTGTATTGTATTTTTGTGTTCCTAGGGTATATTCCTAGGAGTGGTATAGCTGGATCGTATGGGAGCTCGATTTCCAGTTTTTGGAGGAATCTCCATATCGCTTTCCATAAAGGTTGAACTAGACGGCATTCCCACCAGCAGTGGATAAGAGTTCCTTTCTCTCCACATCCCCGCCAACACTGTTTATTCTCATTCTTTGTGATGTATGCCATTCTCTGGGGTGTGAGGTGGTATCTCATCGTTGTTTTGATTTGCATCTCCCTGATGATTAGTGATGTGGAACATTTTTTCATGTGTCTTTTGGCCATGTGTATTTCTTCTTTGTCAAAGTGTCTGTTCATTTCTTCTCCCCATTTTTTGATGGGGTTAGATGTTTTTTTCTTGTAAAGTTCTGTCAGTGCCTTGTATATTTTGGAGATTAGCCCCTTATCTGATGGGTATTGGGTGAATAGTTTCTCCCACTCAGTGGGTGGCTCTTGTATCCTGGGCACTATTTCCTTTGAGGTGCAGAAGCTTCTCAGCTTAATATATTCCCATCTGTTAATCTCTGCTTTCACTTGCTTGGAGAGTGCAGTTTCCTCCTTGAAGATGCCTGTAATGTCCTGGAGTGTTTTGCCTATGTGTGTTCTATATATCTTATGGTTTTGGGGCTGATATCGAGGTCTTTAATCCATTTGGGTTTTACCTTTGTACATGATGTTAGCTGGGGGTCTAAGTTCAATTTTTTGCAAGTGGCTATCCAATTGTGCCAACACCACTTGTTGAAGAGGCTTTCCCTGCTCCATTTAGGATTTCCTGCTCCTTTATCAAAAATTAGGTGGTTGTATGTCTGGGGAACATTTTCTGAGTATTCAAGCCTATTCCACTGATCTGAGGACCTATCCTTATTCCAATACCATGCTGTTTTGATAACTGTTGCTTTGTAGTAAAACTCTCAGCAAGATGGGAATGGAGGGAACCTTTCTCAATATAGTGAAGGCCATCTACCACAAGCCAGTGGCAAATATTATCCTCAATGGAGAAAAACTGAAAGCCTTCCCTCTAAATTCTGGCACAAGACAAGGCTGTCCTCTCTCACCACTCCTATTCAACATAGCACTGGAAGTACTTGCTATAGCGATTAGGCAAGAAAAGGATATCAAGGGAATCCAGATAGGAAAGAAAGAAGTCAAGCTCTCACTGTTTGCAGATGACATGATACTCTACTTAGAAAACCCTAAAGACTCTATCAAAAAGCTTCTAGAAACAATAGACTCATATATCAAGGTGGCAGGCTACAAAATTAACACACAAAAATCAATGGCCTTTCTATACACCAATAGTAATAAGGATGAAATGGACATTAAGAAAACAACCCCATTCACAATAGTGCCACACAAACTCAAATATCTTTTTTTTTTTTTTTTTTGGTTTTTGGGCCACACCCATTTGACGCTCAGGGGTTACTCCTGGCTATGTGCTCAGAAATCGCCCCTGGCTTGGGGGGACCATATGGGACGCCGGGGGATCGAACCGTGGTCCATTCCTTGGTAGAGCTTACAAGGCAGACACCTTATCTCTAGCGCCACCTTCCCGGCCCCAAACTCAAATATCTTGGAATAAACTTGACTAAATATGTGAAGGACCTATACAAAGAAAACTATAAAACTCTGCTCCAAGAAATAAGAGAGGACACACGGAAATGGAAACACATACCCTGCTCATGGATTGGCAGGATTAATATCATCAAAATGGCAATACTCCCCAAGGCATTATACAGATTTAATGCCATCCCTCTAAAGATACCCATGACATTCTTCAAAGAAGTGGATCAGACACTTTTGAAATTCATTTGGAACAATAAACACCCTCGAATAGCTAAAGCAATCATTGGGAAAAAGGATATGGGAGGAATTACTTTCCCCAACTTTAAACTGCCCGGTTTTTTAAATGGAGACCAATGAGAAGGAAAAAAAAAATACCAGTGAATGTCACGACGTAATGTCCCGACATACACCAGTGCTGCATCGGCCTGCCATCCACCCCGTGTGTCCCCCTCCCTTAGTGTCGGGAGTGAAAGGGGGAAAGCCTGAGGACCACGATAGAGTCCACCTGGGCCGGCAACCATGGAAGGCCTGGAGTAGTGGGGGAAATAGGGGAACGGCTGGAGGCCTGCCAAGCCTCCCAGCACCCCCCAAGTGAGGGAGAATGCCATCTGGCATGGGGTGTCCCCTAACCCCATACCTGGGAAGAGTTGGCCTCCAGGATCAAGGCACCGGAAGCCAGTTATCTGCCTGTCCCCTCCCTTTGCTACTCCTCCCTAGAGTAGGGAAGGAGGGGAAGCCTGGAGACCCCTAATAGAGTCCACCTGGAACCCACAGCAGGCCACCCGAGGTGGCACTCAGGCCAGGCCTAGAGTCCAGGGGGAAACAGGGGAATGGCTGGAGGCCTGCCAAGCCTCTCAGCACCACCCAAGTGAGGGAGAATGTCATCCGGCATGGGGTGTCCCCTAACCCCATACCTGGGAAGAGCTGGCCTCCAGAATCAAGGCACTGGAAGCCAGCTATCTGCCCATTCCCTCCCTCTGCTCCTCCTCCCTAGAGTAGGGAAGGGGGGAAGACTGGAGACCCCTAATAGAGTCTACATGGAACCTACAGCAGGCCACCTAAGGTGGCAGGCCAGGCCTAGAGTCCAGGGGGAAATAGGGGAACAGCTGCCAAGCCTCCCAGCAACTCCCACAAATTCTTACATTAAGAAAAAATATTTAGAAAATGATTCATAGACAAAGAGGAAAGGAATGTGTGGCACTCACTCCATATACAGTAATCCATCTTCTGGAAAATGGGATTGGGACAGGGGTCACCACTGGAAATAATCCAGGTCTTGGCCTTGAGAGGGTGAAATCTGTGTGATCGGGGGAGCTTTCAACCTTGTGGATTGAGAGAGAGAAATAGCTGCTCACCAAAACCACAGTTTTTAGTAAGTACCAAGACTAATCCTTGATGAGAAGAAAAGACAAAAGGCCTATCTAGCACTATTCTAACTTATTGAGTCTTTGATGTGTAATGAAGGCAGGGAAGAGGCAGGAAGAGGCAGGAAGACAGTTTTTGTTTAGGGTGAAAACAAGTTGCAAGCCAATAGAGAGGAGTGGAGGGGAAGGGAAGAGAAGGAAACGGAGGGGAGGGGAGGGAAAGACAAAGAAGGGAGTAGAGGGGGAAAGGACAGGGGAGGGGAGAAGGGAGGGAAGAGGAGGAGAGGAGGGGAGGGGAGTAAATGAGGGGAGAGGCAGGGAGTGAAGAGGAGAGGGTAATAGAGGAGAGGAGGAGAAGGCAGCACAGGGAAAGGAGGAGAAAAGAGGGGAGACGAGGGGAGTGGAAGAGGAGAAGGAGAAAAAGGGAAGCAAATAGAGGAGGGAGGGGAGAAGAGGAGAAGAGAGACAAAGGAGAGGAGAGGAGGGGAAAGGAGAAGAGGAGAGGGGGAGGGAGGGAGAGGAGAGGGATGGGGGAGGAGCAGAGATCACTGGTTGTGATGGTTGCCAGATGCTGAGAATGTACTTTTAAATTTAATTCTTTCTGGTCATTTCTATGCCTTGCCCAAATCAGTTCCCATCAGGAAAATGTCTCCCTCCAACAGTAAACAACTAAATGGTAAATGTCTTTTAGCAGTGGAATGTCACTTCTGTCTATTCTGACTCATTTCATAGTACTGAGATTCTGTTTAACTCCTCCTGGCTTATGCACCAATTCTTCTTTTACAGTAAAAATCTATACAAAAGTCTCCCTAATAAAAATACTTATAACTCTAAGTAGTGTGCCTAACTATCAAAAAACATCGTTATAGGAATGGATGATTTCTGACATGAGTCGATGTCTCATTCTAAAAACTTCATTGCTTAGAACCATAGACTTTGGGGGAATATTTTATCAGAGAAGTTTCACCAATCACACCTTCCAAAAAATTGTGCACCAAATCCAAAGTCACTCCATTCAACCAATCATTTACCTCTCATTTTCTTTAATAACTTGTATGAAAGTTGTCCCCCTTTTCTCATGTATTCTGCCACTTGCCTTTCATTTTTAATTTTTTGAACATATAACCTATAAAGTTAGTTTCTTTTTCTTTTTTTAATGTTAAATATGATAACATAATTTTTTTATTTAAACACCTTGATTACGTACATGATTGTGTTTGGGTTTCAGTCATGTAAAGAACACCACCCATCACTAGTGCAACATTCCCATCACCCAACGTCCCAAGTCTCCTTCCTCCCCACCCGACCCCCGCCTGTACTCTAAACAGGCTCTCCATTTCCCTCATACATTCTCATTTGTAGGACAGTTCAAAATGTAGTTATTTCTCTTACTAAACTCATCACTCTTTGTGGTGAGCTTCCTGAGGTGAGCTGGAACTTCCAGCTCTTTTCTCTTTTGTGTCTGAAAATTATTATTGCAAGAATGTCTTTCATTTTTCTTAAAACCCATAGATGAGTGAGACAATTCTGCATTTTTCTCTCTCTCTCTGACTTATTTCACTCAGCATAATAGATTCCGTGTACATCCATGTATAGGAAACTTTCATGACTTAGATTCAGCTTTACCACTCCTAGGAATATACCCTAGGAACACAAAAATACAATACAAAAACCCCTTCCTTACACCTATATTCATTGCAGCACTATTTACCATAGCAAGCCTCTGGAAACAATAAAGTTAGTTTCTTGTTCTTTAATAGAAAAAAAATCTGCCCCAAAAAATCAGCCTCAACCTTGACTATTAATGTTTTTTTCTCATATTATAGCTTCATTTACTACCACCTTCTTCCAAGTAATGTTGAAATCTGGATATTCCTACTACTCACATGCTTGTCATACATTAAATAGTTTGTATTTTCTTATCATCCTCCCAGAGATCGTTGGGCTCTCTATTCTTCCATGCTGATTCTCCTCAACTAGAACTCTGAATTTTAGAGGTTTTTACCATGCCTGAAAGGGGCGGTGTGTGTGTGGGGAGTTTATATGTCCTTAGCTCAAAGGATCATCACCTGGATTTATCTGAATCTACTTATACAGATTGGAATTTTGTGATGACAATATTTTGATACTTTCCATTAGTGCAGTGCTAACAAAAATTTATGTTAATGGAACTTGGGACCTGGGCCACATGGATTCTACCAGCCCCATTAATCCTTAGGTTTTATATTTTTTATACCATGTATTTCCTGGAGCATATGCTATTTTTCCTAGCATGAGTAATACATTGTATCCTAACTGTAATAAGAACAGCCCCAAATAAAACTAAGACTGTGAAAAGTGACCTCTTCATATACCCTCTTATATCCAAACCACTTGCTTTCATTTCTTATCAAGATTTAATACTTTTATTTTCAAAAATATTTCTTCCTAGATCTTTCTTATTTTCAATTTATTTTACTGTTTTAGAGTAACCTTTTGTGTCTTATGTTTCACCTTAAATCTTTGGGTGATGTGAGGCAGTGCATAATAAATCAGGTTTATTGATAGTTTTGTTCCTCTAAATATGAAAGAGATGGTGACTTATTGCAGCATCCTCCTGGGTAAGGGCGGATGGTCTACTAGAGAGCATTTGTGTAGAGAAATATCCTGAGGTGGATGTAGAGTTTACATCATAACAACTATAAAGACACAGAATAATAGTCACGAGTTTGAGGCAAATGTGGTCATATTTTTAACAGCAACTTCAATGTTAAAACTAAGTATGATATGAAGAAATCAATGACTGCACTTGCAATAGTTATTCCCCATTTATTTTTTCTGTAGACTATAAGAAGATACCTATTTTTAGTTGAAGTCCAGCTGAAGTTCTAAAACAAAGTCACCAAATAAAGGATGTATTTTGAAAATGCTATGTTCCTTGGGTAGAAAAGTAGACCCAATCTAATATCACAAGCTCATAAGAAGGCTGGCTTTATCAGGCACAATGTAGTATCTATCCTGTTTTTCTCTTTAAAAAAAGCATTGAGAATGGCTAAAAAACATCAGCATCTAATTCTAATTCCAAATTTTTTAATTGTGTACAATTACTGATAGAATAATTCACCTGAAATCAGTACATTACTTGGGTTCCTTACATGTATTTGATTAATTAGGAATTTAGATAGAAATGGACCTTTCAAAGACTTATGTATTCTTTTAAAGTCCAATAAATAAGCTTCACTATTTCCTTTTAATAAAGTCACTTACAACTAGAATGTTTCTACAAAGAACTCTCCCATGTTCTAGATAACAAGTCTCATGAGGAACAACTGAAGAAAATTTGTGATTTTGAATAGAAAGGAATATCAACTCTTTTAACACTAGCAGGCTATTAGAGAGAAGGAAGTTGTTTCTTTAAATGTTATTCGTTATGGCAAAATCTGACACAAGTTTTAGAATTACAGATAGGCAGACATCAAATAAGCAAACTTGTACTATGACAAGTCGAAATTATTATTTCTCATGGATTACACAAATAAACAGTTTCAAGAATGATTCTAACCTCCAAATAATAATTTCTGGGATCAATGGAATGGAGCTTTGGATAGGCCTTCCCATTCTGTCTATAATATTCTTTCCTAGATTACCCTGGGGAGTAAAAATTCAATAACACAGAAGTTCAAAATTCATATTACCAAAAGAATGTCCTCAGACTTGTTTGGGCAGGATTCTTTATACGTAGTCTTCAAGGCCCAGAGAAATAGCTCAAATGATTAAGCACATGCTGTGTATATGAGATTCCTCAAATATCCCTAGTACTGTAAAAACCCTGGAGTACTTCTTGAAGTGACATCTGAGCACTGAGAAAAGAGTAGTCCCCAAACACTGCCAAGTGGAGGCCAAAACAAATAAACAAAACACATAGGTGTCTAATTAATTTATAATGTAGAATAAAACTAATATTCTATAAAATGCCATTTGTTCTCAGTGAAGTTAAAGTTATAGTTTGGCAGAAGACTCAGTTTATTCTATGTATAATTAAGTGTAGTATAGAAAGAAAGATCACTGGTTCAGAAATATGTGTCACATTCTCTGTAGTTTTTGTTCTTGTCAAAAAAATTTCCACTCATCTTACCGCCTACTACATGTATACATGGGGCTTGCAGAGATACTTGGGTGCCCTTTCAAAATTTATGTGAGTCAAGAAAGAGGACATTTTTTCCAGTGGTATTCAGTGAACTATGTGATGTTGAGGATGGGACATTAGGCTCTAGAATAAATTTGAATCCTTTGACTTGGTTTGCCAGTTCACAATCAACTATCCTTTTTTACAATATATAACAAATATTATGATGTACTGAGGGCTACTAAATGTGTTTGATATAGGAATAATATATAAGGAAGGAAAAGCTATATGGATAAACAAAATTTCTGAAGCAAATTTTAAGCTCTGAAATAGTAAAAATATTATAACTCATCACTTGCCTTCACTGTACTGTACATTCTCCATCAGCATCCTGATAGGCTGATCCTGGAATGATCTTTTTTGTACAATGCTCAAATATCCGGATATCTCCTTTTGCTTTATCAACAGAAGGTTGGCTTCCCAAGATAGCAACCACAGCCTCCAGGCATATTCTTGAACAATGATTCTTCAGTGGTGTCATAAACTTTGTGCGTGTTCATAACAGTAAACATCTCACCCCAACAGTTGACTTATGTCTGCTTTTTTAAAACAATTTCAACAGATGGTTGACACTTGAACAGAATATATAATTAGCTTTTCAATTGAACATTTCATTCTTATGTCTCCTTTCTCAAAGGAAAAATGCTCTGCCTTATGCTATTGGGTCTAATCTGTTAGTTTAATCAGAAGCAGTGCTAGGAAAGTTCTCAGGAGAGATGAGCTGTGGGAGGATTCCTAATCCCAGCCTTTTGGGGACATTAAAAAAAGCTGGGAGGGGGTGGAGAGAGAAATCTTAATCCTTTTAAAAAATGTATGTCTCATTCTCATTTGTGTTCCAGATGAAGGACATTCTTCAAAGTATTTTTCTTTCATCCCTTTCATTTCATATCTCTTATTCTTTTATTTTTGTTGTTGTTGTTGGTTTTTGGGTCACACCTGGCAGAGCTCAGGGGTCACTACTGGCTCCACGCTCAGAAATCGCTCCTGGCAGGCACGGGGGACCATGTGGGATGCTGGGATTCGAACCACCAACCTTCATCTGGTTTAATAATTTCTCTTTCAGAGGCTACTCTAACTAGAAAAGGCATTAGCTCTAGGAATGCTCACTTTATTTACCACAATTGAATTTAGGGGAAACATTAGGCTCTTCAGCACTTTGGGCATTGTTAAACTGATTCAAGACCTGACACCCATTCTCTCAACTAGTGATTCCCAATTTGTGTTTCAGGGAGAAGTCTGCATCTGTGTTGCAACTTTTGCCTTTCTATTCTCTTAAACAAAGCAATGTTTTTGTTGACATATTTACTCATATGTTCCATGTGAATTTTGGCATCTTATACTTCCATTACCATTCTTTGAGTCAAGAAAACTTAAACCTTAATAAACTATATCCCCCAAAGTTTAAACTTAGAATAGAGTTATTGGCACTCTACTTGTTATTATTGTGATATAGCCCTGGTCCATCTTGAATCTTGTCAGAAAAAATATGCTGTCTGGGAAAACAGAACAAAGTTCTGACAGAGGAAGACAGAGCATTGTGAAGGGAAAAATGGTATTTAGTATCTCAGAAGAATGCAAATTAACTCTACTAAAAGTCCCCTAAACTAGCAAATAACCCTTGTTCAGAGACAATGCTGCCTTTATTCTGGAAAATATTTCATACTGTTTAAGAGCATTTTAAGATTTGGTAATTCAGTGAACTTTATAAAAGTCAGAGAGTAGCAGATTCTTTTGAATGAGTTCTTTTGGGGGATATGGCTCAAAGGATCATCTCCTTGAGCCATGCTCAAAGGAGCACTTGGTTTGCATGTGGAAGCCCTAGATTTGATTTTTAGTTATATATGATCACCCTCTGCATAACCTTGAGAACTGGGCGGTATGCCTTCCACCCTCCAAACAATTTATTTATTAGCAAAAGAGAAAATAAGCACAATCCAATTTCAAAAACTTGAAAATAAATTAGGCAATATAAAGTATATTGAAACCTGATTATAATGATATTATAAATTCTATAATTGCAGTTTTTTATTGAATTCGAGGCTAAGTAATTCACATATTTTATATACAATAAATATGATAACATATGCTGTGTTGTCATAATAAAGATTCACATGTAATGAATGATTATAGAGTAATTAACATTTTTAACTTAATTTTAGAAACATTTCTATTATTTAGATGAAGAAAACTGAACTCTAAATATTTGGACAACAAACTAAACTTCATAAAAATAGGTTTATCAATTAAACTCCCAGGTATTAAATTTCATCCTTTTTTTTCTATTATACTATATGACTTGACTTTGAAGCTCAAAGGTCTTCTTTCAGAGAATGTCCCATTACTCATGTATGTCCAATCTGCTAATTTCAAAATATCATCACATAAAGAGGACACAATACTTACTTCCAAGTAATTATTAAATATATTGTAAAAATTATAAGTAAGTGTTAAACTAAGTTATTCATTAAACAAATTTTTAACATCCTACTATTCATCAGGAACCATTCTTGACATGAAACCTTACTATGGGGAACAAAATTGGCATTTTCCTAAAATAGCTTTAGAGAGTGTGTTAGAACATCTATGAGTGTAGAAGGACTGTGTGTGTGTGTGTGTGTGTGTGTGTGTGTGTGTCTGATTTAGAACACAACTGGCTGTGCTCAAGGCTTAATTATTCTTTTTCTTAGGGATCATCCCCTGAAAACTAAGTCAGGAGAAGACTGAATTGGGAGATTAAAGTAGGAATGGCTACGTGGAAGATAAGAATCCTGTCCGGTATTTCCAGCCTTATTTGGTCAAATTTTGAACTCAGAATAACAGCTCTATTTTTTTCTCAACTAACAGCTTTACTTTTGATCATAGATATTAAACTTATTTTTCTTGAGTATAGACTTTGTCCTGCCTGAACCCATAGGTACAAGAATAGATAAATAAAACTTTATCCATACCTATTAAATACATATAAAATAAAAAGTATTTAAAATAATAGAAATTAAGAAATGTATAAAACACAATAAAAGCCCCAGTCCCAGAATCTCAGGACAAACATATTTAATGTAAGATATCATATTTTCTAAATTAAAAATCCTCACATATACATGCTAACAATTTATAAATTATATTATGTACCATTTGTTCTTAACTTCTAAATATGCGCAGATTATCATTAGCAAAATTTACATATAGATATACCTGTATAGCCTCCAACTAAACCCTAGTATTCCTCTTTATCTGGACCAGTAAACCCTTTCTCCAGAAAAAATTGTACTATCTGTTTATATATTCCAACCATATATTATTCTACCTGGTCTCAAATATCACAAATATCGTATTAACATAAATACTCTTCATTGTTACTTTACAGAGTGGCTTTGCCATACAACAGTTTGTCAGGTCTCACAATAAATTCTAAAGTGCATAATAAATTATTTTCTTAAGCGAACATCATTCACTATATTTATGTCATTTTAATTGGGTAGAACACTAGAGAATACACCTGATCTTCAATGTAACTGTTGTATTTCAAAACTACTTTGAGTTTATGATAAAACGTAAAATTGTAAAAGGAAATAATTAGAGGGTCCAGACTGGCAGCACAGAGGTAGGGCGTCTGCCTTTTATGCTGCTGGCCTGAGGTTCGATGAACTGAGGTTCGATCCCCTGGGGGTTCCTCAAGCCAGGAGCGATTTCTAAGCACAGAGCTCTGTGTAACCCTTGAGCGTCTCTGGGTGTGGCCCAAAAACCAAAAATGAAAAAAGAAGAAATAATTAGAGATCATATCAAGATTACCGCAAGCACAATGTTTAACTTAAACACATTCCCAGGTTCAATCCCTAGACCTTGCATAGTCCCTTGAGTACAACCAAGAGTCAGCCTTGAAAGCAGAGTCAGGAGTAAACAGGAAGGAAGGAAGGAAGGAAGGAAGGAAGGAAGGAAGGAAGGAAGGAAGGAAGGAAGGAAGGAAGGAAGGAAGGAAGGAAGGAAGGAAGGAAGGAAGGAAGGAAGGAAGGAAGGAAGGAAGGAAGGAAGGGTGGGAGGGTGGGAGGGAGGAAGGAAGGGTGGGAGGGTGGGAGGGAGGAAGGAAGGAAGGAAGGAAGAAAGGAAGGAAGGAAGGAAGGAAGGAAGCAAGGAAGGAAGGGTGGGAGGGAGGGAGGGAGGAAGGAAGGAAGGAAGGAAGGAAGGAAGGAAGGAAGGAAGGAAGGAAGGAGGGAAGGAGGGAGGAAGGAAGGAAGGAAGGAAGGAAGGAAGGAGGGAAGGAGGGAGGGAGGGAGGAAGGAAGGAAGGAGGGAGGGAGGAAGGAAGGAAGGAAGCAAGCAAGGAAGGAAGGGTGGGAGGGAGGGAGGGAGGGAGGAAGGAAGGAAGGAAGGAAGGAAGGAAGGAAGGAAGGAAGGAAGGAAGGAAGGAAGGAAGGAAGGAAGGAAGGAAGGAAGGAGGAAGGAGGGAGGGAGGTAGAAAGGGAGGAGGAAGTGAAGGGAAAAGGAGGGGGTAAAGGAGGGGGGAAGGAGGGAGGGAGAAAGGGAGGGGGAAGAGGAAGTGAGGGAGGGAGGGAGGGAGGAGAAGGAGGGAGGAGAGGGAGGGAGGGCAGGAGGGGAGGGCAAGTGAAAAATGAAGAAAAGAATAAAACAGGGAAAGATTATGCTAAACATCAATATCACACCCTATTTGGTAAGTTAGATGGTACCTAATTGAGAAAAGTTTTTCTCTAACAATACACTTCTAGAATTTAAAATATTTTTTTCAATGATTTATTGAGCACTAATAATGTGTTTGCCTCCCTTTGGCACATGGAGATAAATAACCAAACAACAAAAACAAAAATTTATCTTGAAAGTCAAATATTCTAAAGAGGAGAATTAAAATATAACAAACATAAAATTGCATAGTACAATATAAATTGGAAATTTAAGTATGAACAAGAAAAATGGGAAGGGCAATATGGGTGACTCTTTAGAAAGAGAGAACATTGTCCCAAGCTGCATGTCAACATAATATTGGTATGAGGTAAAATACACGCTTCCTGACTTGCATCTAAATATGTATTTAAATTTAATCCACAATAGAGATGCTATTTTAATTCAGTAGGAAGGCTGGACTATTTCTAATTAACTGGAGTTAGAACAATCACTGTGGAAATACATAAAAGTGGATTACTCTAATATTGTGACACAAAAGAAATCCCAATTGTGAATAGAGATATAATTTAAAACCAAAAAAATGACAATAAAAATTACATAAAATATCTTATAGAAAAAAGAGGATGATCACATATTTCATTAAGTATATTAAATATATATTTATTGAATTCTGTTTGTGCTTGAGGCATATAAATGAACAAAACATGCAGCTTCACATTTAATAAAGAATGGAAAGACATAGTAAGCAAACATAATAATCATATGGTCAGTTTTGTCAGAAGTAAAAAGGATGAAGGTGGAGAAAGGAATAAATAAAACAAAGTAATGATAGATTATAAATGCTGGGGGACAGTGATGGTAAGTAGTCAGAAGTCAAAGAAAAATAGGCAGCAGATTTTGAGAAAATGTATTTAAAATGACCCAAACCAATAACATTTGTACATTACAAAGTATAAGATAATAAAAAGTAATTCCACAGAGGAAAAAATTGATATATAAAGTGGTCAAGGCATAAAAAGTATTGAGTGTAGTTAGGGAGATAACTATACTAACTGCCATTACAATGTTAATGAGTGAAGTAGAATGCCTGTCTGAAATATAGGCAGGGGGTGGGGAAGGAGGGAGAAGGGGGGCATTAGTGGTGGGAATATCGCACTGGTGAAGGGAGGTGATCTTTTTATGACTGAAACCCAACCATAATCATCTATGTGATCATAGTGCTTAAATAAAGAAAAGAAATATATATAGACACTGAATTTATTTACCTTTCTGTTGTTAATTAAATAATAAAATAAAATAGAAATAAAATAAACATAGCTTAGTAAGGAAAAAGTTATAATCTTAACCCATGGGAATAATTTATTTTGTTTTCAGTAAAATTACTTATATGTGGCTTTTTAAACAATTGATAAGAATATACTCTAAGCATTAACATTTGTGGAATAATGATATATTTATTAAAACATAATTTTAACTTGTTATATCATTTTTTATGCCAGAACCAATTTAAAATTTAATTTTAAATGTTTTAAATAAATGTCTTGAATGTGTGTATGTGTGTGTATGGAAGACTCATAAAGGTGGGCTAGATAGATAGTAAATGAGTAGGTATTTCTGAGTAGGACTCTTGTATCTGGTCAACTTGAGTTTGATTTCCAGAACTACATATGGTTCCCCAATCCCTGCCAGGAATGATTCCTGAGCACAGAGCTAGGAGTAAGTCGTGATCACTGCTGAATATGACTAAAAAACAAAAATAAAAAGACTCATAATGGTGTTTAAGAATGGTATTGGCTTCAGAAAAGAAGATAGCTAAAATTTTATTTTACTTACCTGTGATTGGATTTTGACATCAATAACTTACTTTAATGTATGAATAGGTATGTACTTAAAACACAAATATTATTTCTGAAGCAGTCTTATTAAACAGCTTAATTTTATTCCAGTGTCTTTTTCCATGCAAATTGAGACCCCCCTAAAATATTCAACTCTATAAGGCTTGTTATAAAATTGTCAGAATTTATCTTATCTTTAATATAAGAGCCTGAGAACTTTCACATAGCATGGAATTTGCTTGTTTTCTGTTTCTACACTAAAGTTATCATTTACTTTTTAGAGTCAGTCTTTTGTTTGTTATTGTTATTGTTGTTTTTTGTTTTGGGACCACACCCAGCTGTGCTCAGGGTTTATTCATAGATCTACTCTCAGGGTTCACTTCTCAAGGAACAAGGGACTTAAGTGCTATCCTATTGCTTTGTCCAGCGGAGTAAAGCATTTAAAAGTTTTTCAAAAATAAACTAGCATGCAAACATTTTCTTCGTGATTATTTTGTTACAGTTTCCATCATTAGGATATCAGAAACATATGCTTTAAATTGTTATGGAGTCAAAATGGGAAATGCATGCAATTCTATAAATAAGTGACAAAAGATTCTGAAGCAAGTGATACCAAATCATTCACATAAGAAAAGAGAAAACAAAGAGCATTTTGTCCCCAATATTAAACAGGAAAAAAAAAAGATGCAGATGACAATAAAGCTCCATAGATGCAGTGGGTTGGATGTGAGTGGAAAAAAGAAGTTTCCCAACTTTGTAGAATTCTTCCCTTAGGCAATAAATATGCAAGCAGGGGGAAAAAATCCCAACTTAGTTGAATTCTTCCCCTAGGCAATAAATATTTATAACCACATTTTGGTCATTCTGATCTTGATTGCAGAGATTTATATAGATAAAATAGTCAAAGTCATGAGAAGAAACCACACAGTGAGTTTACAGCATGGACAAACTAGACATATGTTTGACCTGTCCCCTTCCATTACAGAACAATCTGTGTTGAGCTATTGAAGAAAAGCAGAAAACAGATAATCTATAATTTGAGGAATCTAAAAATAAAATATTTCTCTATAATATATATTTAGAACTGCATAGAAATTATCTTTCTAATATGGATAGTAGTTTCTTTTGGAACATAAATGAAAGATAAAGATATATGCTGCAGACCAACAGTGGGCAAGCACAGTTAAATTTATTCCTATATAACCTAAGTTTGAAATGCATGAGTCCTTACAGAGAGGATTTCTATAATATAAATTTATAGTATTGATAAAGTTAGTACAGAACAATGTATTTTCTTTCCCATGATTTTCTTAACATATAATCTACTATACAAAGTATAAGCGTTACTTTATAAGGCACCAGCATATAGTACATATAACATACAAAATATTTGCTTAGCTACTAATTATATTACCGACAAGGCTTCTGGTCAACAGACAAATAAGTACGTTGGGGATATACAATAGTTATTTGTGTATTTTCAACTCTTCCTGGCCCTATGTGGTTCAAGGTCAAAAATAATTTCTTTAAAGTGAAGGGTGGATAATTTATTTCTTAAGCATCCTTTATTTTGTGTGCTTTTTGATTCAACAACATAATTTCTCTTTCACTTAGCTTTAGGCACCTTGAAAAGGTGGAGTGCATCTTTGATTTTTTGGCCCTAAGCATGTTTAATATAGTCACAAAACAAGTGTGAATCAATGTTGAATGAATTAGTGGGTGCATGCTGAGCTTGTAAGTGAAACATATTGCTATTTGTGGACATGACCCCTCAGGAGGATGTTAAAGATTCCCAAACCTCTACTCCTAAATTCTTTATCATATCTGTGTGAATATGTATGTGTATGGCTATATTTTAGTTTTCATTTCTCCCAGTACAGTCACCTTTTATTATTTATGAAAATGATTATTTTAGTATGAGCAAATTTTATTATTTAGGCAACTCATCTTTTGTGTGTGTTTATATTTAAAGCATTGTGATTTTCAAAAAATTATTCATATTTGAGTTTTATTAGAAATATAGATTTGGGGGGCCGGAGCAGTGGCACGGAATAATAAGGCTTCTGCCTTGCCAGCGCTAGCCTAAGACGGACCGCAGTTTATTCCTGGCATTCCATATGGTCTCCCAAGCTAGGAGCAATTTCTGAGTGCATAGCCAAGAATAACCCTTGAGCATAATGGGTGTGGCCGCAAAACCAAAAACAAAATATGTATATGTGTATATATATAAAAAGTTGGGAGCCAACAAAAGAGGATTGTTTTTCCAGGTACAAGATATGAATTAGACACGAGCCATACTCTACTTATGCTGAAACTAAGATTAAGAAAAAGATACACAGGAAAAAGAAAGTGCTAAGAAGTACTTCTGACTCATGTTAGAAGATGAAGTCTCAAGGATGAATATAAACTGTGCAGACATATGAGGATATTAGATTAATAGTGAAATATGGTTATGAGGAGGGTGATTTTCTGATGGATGGATCTGCATGTGTGAAGGACATATGACACATAAGATTTTACCAAAGAATAACTACTTTTATGCATATGGAGTGCCATACAGTTATTTGGAATGACAGGAAGATGGAGATAGACAGGAAAATGGAGAAGATAAACACTAGAGAGGACCAAAAGTTGATAAAATCTGAAAATAAGTAGCACCACATCATATTGAGTTTGTAATTGTTGCTTGTTCCTTTCAAGAGCTTTGAAGGTTATGAATGTTTCAAGTAAAATAAATGATATATTCATGTTGTGTCTAAGTAAAATCATTCTGCTGTGTGAATAAATGTCTAGATAAGAAAATTTGAAAGGAGGAAACAAAATGCAGAGTTAATACAGGAGTTAAATGCCTTCCTTGAGCCCAAACAAAATTTGATTATGGCACAGAATACAGTCCCCTTTGTATGGCAAAGAGTGATCTCTGAGCACAGAGCTAGGAGTAGTTGATATAGTATAGTCACAAAATCTAAAAAGTAATGAGGCAAGAAATAAATCCTTTTATCTAAGATTCTAGCACAATAAAAAAAATCATGTATTGTTTGAAATATGTCTTGTATCATTTAGTGCAAGAAACCAGATGCCTAGCTCATAAAACATATCTTAATCTCCCCAACTCACACACTCTCTTTTTCTCATTATATAAATTTTTTAAAAAACATTAATGTTATTCATGACATATTATTTTTGTGTATGGGTGTGGAGATTGGAATAAGATTTGAACAACTTTAAAACTTAGTCCTATGCTAAATTTCTCTTCACATGAGAATTCTTTTTCCTCTACTTTTCCAATAAACTTTTCTACCTTCAAAAGAAAATTAACAACTTCAAAAAATACCAAGTTTGATGAATCTCTTTCTAATAGTTTCATTGTCCTTTAGATTTCTCTTCAGTTAGTCTTTGTGTGGCCTGCTGTTTCCTGTGCTTTAGTGTGTTTTGATGAAATCATGGGAGACTTCTTTGGGGGGGGTAATTCTATATACATGGAGTGTAATCTTAACAATCAGCAATAAAAAGCAGGGTGTTGAAGTAGCAAAATGAAGAAGATTCCAAGAATCTGATATTATTTCACATGCATTGTTAACTCCTTTGGTTTTAGGAAAAGAAAGAATATCTACTTTATTTAGTTGTATGGCATGTGGTTTATTTTACGTATCAACTAGCCAAATTACAAAATTACCAGCTGATTAAGGAAATATTGTTGCTGAGTATGTTTTCTAGATACTTCCTAAGAGATTAGCATTTGAATTGATGTCCTAAGTAAAGCAGATGGCATTTCCAATCTTGTAGATGTCATTCAATCAATTGAATGCATGAACAGAAAAAGAAGTTGAAGGAAAGTTGAATTGCTCTGTACTTGAGTGCTGAAGATGGAACTTAAGATCTCTTCTGGATGCTGATTGGGATATTAATAATGTTTCTGATTATAAAGCCCTTAGACACAGCATCAACTCTCCCTAATCCCAAGAATTTGAACCAAGTCCCTGGGTTTTGGGGGGCCACTTTCTTGTAGAAAATGGACTTTCATAAACTAACACTTTGATATGTAAAGCTTTTTAAATTTATATTTTTATATGAGTGCTGGAGAGATAGCATTGCGGTAAGGCATTTGCCTTGTAAGCAGCCAATCAAGGACAGATGGTGGTTTGAATCCTGGCATACATATGGTCCCCCGTACCTGCCAGGAGTAATTCCTGTGTGCAAAGCCAGAAGTAACCCCTGAGTACTGCTGGATGTGACCCCCCAATAAACCCAAATATATATATATATATGTATATATATATATTTCTATATGAATATACATTCATTTTGTTTATTGGAGAATGGAAACTGATATAAATATAACACTAGAAATTCTATGAAATCAATGTCATTATTAGGCTATAAAATGTGTTTTAATGAAACATTGTTTATTTATGTAGTATGAAATATTTAGGGATATTTGCTTTCAAAATTGCTACTTGGTCCAGAGTAGGGAGTTTGCATTGCACACTTCTGACATGGACAGATCCGGGTTTGATCCTCGGCATCCCATATGGTCCCCGGAGCCTACAGGAATGATTTCTGAGCTCAGAGCAGGAGTAACCCCTGAGTACCACCAGGTGTGACCCAAAACCCAAACAAAACAAAACAAAACAAAAAGCCAAAAAAAAATCCCCCAAATCAAAATGATTACTTTACAGCTAATGTGGAATTCCTAAAAAAGGCACATACACAGCCATCTTTTCGTTGAGATGAAAAGTACAGCTTCTCCAGCGATGGACACTAAAATACCACTTACTTGATTAGCATTTCATTCTTAATTACCAAACAAAATTAATGGATGGCCTTTAAACTTCTCTTATTTAATATTAATTAACAGAGTTGATACTTATATCTGTAACTAACTAGCAGGCATCATCTAGATTTCATTTGCTTTTGCATACTTTACATTATCATTTTATGTTTTGCATGTTTGTATGCAGTTCTGTGTAACAGCAATGTAGAACTGCAAAAGAATTTCTTCATGCTACCCAATATAGACACAAGCACTCCTCTCACCTAGGCCGATATCCAGTAATCTGTTCTCCTTCCCATTCCTTTTGTTGTTTCAGAAATACTATATTAATGTAATATTACCCATGGAAATATTTAATATTAATATTTTTACTTACAATGATCTCTTGAAATACACCAGCCTTTATCTTTGTTGTTGTTGTTCCTGTTTATTGTTAAGTAATATCTCTTGAATCAATCTACCACAGGATACTTAACCTAATATAGTTAATTGTCCTTCATCAAAGTACTTCTATGTGCCTACAATAATTTTCTGACCAATTCATGTTCTTTAGTGGTATTCCATCACTGCCTATTTGCAGATGTAGGAAGGTTTTAAACCACTGTTCTGTTTACTTGGTTACTATTGCCAGTATAAAAACCAATATGGAGACTATCCCGAGCTATACAAGTGGAAAAGTTGAAGAATGCTATTTTAATTCAAAGTCCTCACTATTCCTAGGAAAATGTTTAGATATTTAATTTGACCCATTGTCATTTTCTAACCCAAAATTCTTGTGTACTGTAAAGTTACGTGATTTATGGAAACTTGACAAGAGTTTGGCAATGAACGATTCACAATAATTTTGGTGTCTTTCTAATTCAATCTACTCCTCCTACATTTGAATTTTTTTAACATTAATCTTTTAATCCAATTTTGTACAATGCATTTTAAAATGTGATCAGGAACAATTTATTCTTTCTAAACCATGAATAACTTAGAGTTATGGTAGTTTGCTCTTTGGAGCAACATTTCTTTTTTTCTTTTTTTTTTTTTTTAAAGCAAAACCGGTGGTATCTGATCCAGCTATTGTAAGAACTGAACTAAAGCAAAATCAATAACACTTACATTTTCACCAACAACTTTGGGGTTAGGAGAGGAGATGGTTGTGGTGTAAGTGAGAAAGGCATTGGCAGCATTCTTTTCCGATAAGTGGTGGGGTTGGCATTTTTTCAGTACAATAATTATTTAAACGCTTAAAAGGAATCCCCATGCTACTAAATAAGGAACATTGTGTGTTTTGCTTCTTTAACCCCCTCCCTATATCACTCTGAGATTAGAGCAAATAATGGAGAAAGAAGCAATAGAAGTCTAACTTGCGGAAAGCAAAGTGATTCTCTGCTAGGAGTACAAAGAGAGGTCCCCAGGACTTTTTTGTATATTCTGGAAGGGTTACCTGCTCTAGAAATGACAATTTTAACCTTCTCAACGTCTCATTTTCCTTACTTATCAAGGCTCAATCTTGTTCCTTGTTACTTAATACATCTCCCATAGAATTCAAATGCCTTTTGCACTGGGCTTGGAGCAGAGGAAGTAGGTGAGGGGGAAACCAAAGTATTTCATGTTTCTTATCATCAGTTTCTTTCAGGTGCTCCTTTAGAGACTGCTGATACTTTCAAAATGCTTCTGCTACTGATCAAGGAAAAGAAATGTGATCTCACATTCTCCTTGTAGTTCTCCTTCCTGGAAATTATTCTCTTGTGCTAAAAGCAAAACCAGTTTCGGGGTCATGGCAGAAAAGTAGTGTTCTTGGTATATTTTTTATTTCCCTGGTACTCAACCCTTACTGGAAATGGTTATGAAAACTTTCTTACATAAAATTTACATTACAATTTCCTTTATATTAATTATTTTAATAAGGAGGGGATGTAGCCTAGAGATGGAGAAAATCATAGTCTGTTTAGTCTTCTGACTCAGATCCTTAGTTGAGGCTCTTCAGGGCTGAATTTCAGGCTTGAAAGTGATCTTAAGAAATAAGGGCTGGGGCCGGAGAGATAGCATGGAGGTAAGGCGTTTGCCTTTCATGCAGAAGGTCATCGGTTCGAATCCCGGCGTCCCATATGGTCCCCTGTGCCTGCCAGGAGCAATTTCTGAGCATGGAGCCAGGAATAACCCCTGAGCACTGCCGGGTGTGACCCAAAAATCACAAAAAAAAAAAAAAAAAAAAAGAAATAAGGGAATGTTAAAACATAGCACTCATTTTCCAGTCATATTAAAACAGAAATGAAAATATACATATCCCTAGAAACAGTTAGGAAAGATTCGAGAGGGGCTAAGCAGTACTCTAAGAAATTTAACACTTTGCAGAAATTTCCAAGTGATGCTCCCAGGCGGTTAGAAGATTCATCTGTAATTCTTGTAATTCGGTTTGTAATTAAACAAACTGGGCTGTTTGTTTAATGCAAGTGTTGAAGGACACCAGTCTTGTTCCTTGATCCCTGCTGTGCCAGATACTAAGACCACCTGGAGGTGCCTGAGAGCCTCCAGATCTGCACTTTACATGCTTGGAGGACCATGCATTAGTAGGACTGTACCCCAGGTCTTACAATAGCCATGCATGCTAATCTCTGTGTTATCTCCTGGTCCATCAAATATTTTTATTTTGAGTTCAAGATTCATAAATATCTTAGTGTCTCTCTCTCTCTCTCTTTTTTTTTTTTTTTTGGTTTATGGGTCATACTCAGCAGCACTCAGGGATTACTACTGACTCTATGCTCAGAAATCACTCCTGGAGGGCTCAGGGGACCATATGGGATGCTGGGATTTGTACCACTTATCTTCTGCATGAAAGGGAAACACCTTACCTCCATGCTATCTCTCTGGCCCCGTGTCTAACTCTTGTTGAAATGGTGATAGGTAGTTATGTGGGCTTTGATTATAGGTGTGACTGACTATATTTTTTTTATTCCATGATTTATCAGCTTTTGATTTTTTAAACAATCCAATAATATTCTGACATGGAATAGTATTATAATACATAGTATGTTGCCTTTAATACAAGGTTACTGTGTTATATAAAATGTGTATGGAATAGCCACACTCAAGAACGTGTGATTTCTTGTTGAAAATCTTCAAATATAGGACTGGTCTTAAAACAGTCTATTCAAGTTTCCTCCCATTTATAAATAAGAAATCAAAATTTGGATACATAAATTCAATAACTCGGGATTATAGTATTAGAGACAACTGGCTCCCTGCTTGCCATATGTAGACTTGGCTTACATTTATAACTTCTGTGACTCTATTTTAAATAATTATGGTATAGGATTCAGCATTTTAATAGTTTTTAAATAAATTTTACATATACTTAGTTAAAGAAAACCATAAACACAGGGAAGGATGGTGAATACTCAAATATAGTTAAAAATAATAGCCTGCTCAATCCAGAACAAATACTGAATTTAATATGAGGACAGAACAGAAGTTCAATTATTTTTATCATACTTAGTTAACAACTGACTTTGTTACCCAATAAATGTTAACCTGGAACTGTTATGCAACATACCCCCAATTCAGCTGTTTTTCCAGCAGGTGACATTAAAACTCCTTCCATCACCCTGAACATAACAAATTAGTTTCACTTCCTTAGCATTTCTGGCAATGATTGAGAACTTATTTAACATATGTCTAGAAAGACAAGCTGCATAAGAGGACAGAAAAATGATTATTCAAGTTATTAAGTGCATTGCCAAACTTATCTGAGAACTAGACTGACAGTCCCATTGAAGACTAAATTCTTATAGTCCTCTGTCTGTCATCTCTCTGATAAGTAATTGGAGGGCAAAGGTGAGTAAAAATATATTCACTAGTACTTAAATGAATATACTCTTCATTAATATATACTATTAAATATAATATTTATCATTTAAAAATACATCAATAGAATTGTACATAAATTACTATATATCCCATAAATTATAGTATAAAAATAAATGTGAGATTTTATTTTATAGAAAACTTTTCAAACAACTTTTCAGAAGATTTTTTTTTTATTTTTGGTTTTGGGGTCAAATTTGGCTATGTTTGGGGTTTTACTCCTTCTGATCCCAGGGATCACACTTGTTTTGCTTAGGAGACCATATGGGGTGTCTGGAATTAATTGATCACATGCAAAACATGCTATCACTTCAGTACCCAAGATTATTTTTCAAACTTGTTAAATTTTTAAGCATACATTACAGCACTGCTAGTTATTGTCACATTGGTGTACATCATATCTTTAGAACACTTTAGTCTTCTATGACTGTCTCGTTTCAATCATTGAACGGCAATTCTCCATTATTTTTTCCCAGACTCTGGTAATAAACTGATCTACTTTTTGCTTTTTAGGAATCTGACCATTGTAAATCTCCTATTCACTATTCTAAAGAAGCAGAAGCAGAATAACAGAGAGATATTTGTACTCCTGTGCTCTTCATAGCAGTCTTATATACAAGAAATGAAAATATCACTTTGTTTGTGAATATTGAATGCATGGGATATACATACAATGGTAAGGTAGTCAATCTTCACTAAGAAGTATATCATGGCCTATGTTAAAGCTTGGATGATGCTAAGTGAAAGAAGTCAGTCTTAGAAGGACTCCACTGCAAGAGAGAATTTATATGCTGTGTTTGAGTCATCATCAACTTTTTCTTTACAAAAGAGCACTTTTCTTTTGGCTAAGCATGGTAGATTTTATTGAACAGAACAGCTTTAGAAAGATGTGAGCAGAGAGAAATAGTGGAAATGTGTTCAAGAGAAAGCTCAGGCTTCTCCAGAGTTAAAATAAACAGGCAAAAAAGCAGAACAGCAAACGAGAAACGTGTTCAAGAGAACATAGGGCTAAAGAGCAAGAACAAGCTGAAAGAACACGATTTTTTTAAATACTAGAATTGACTTTTATTTGAACACGCCAAAACCAAAGGTTGAATATCATTAATCAAAATAGAAAATCATTCATAGAGTATGAAGATTTTTTATAAATGTTTGAAATAAATGCCTGATAGAAAATATAAAAATTACCAAAATGAAACATGCTCTATTATTTTTTTTCTTGTTATATAATATAAATAAGTAATTTTAGCTTTGAAGGTCTCCATTTTTTTATTTAAGATAAGCTGATATTCTGAATCTTTAAAGATAGTTGGATGTTTTTAACAGTGTAGAGGCACTATTATTCTGGTACAGAGTTAAAATAATTTCCAAAGATATGAAATCAGATTTTTTTTCTTTTTTCAGTTTGGTTTTTGGGTCACACTTGGCAGTGTTTAGGGGTTACTCGAGGCTCTGTGCTCATAAATCGCTCCTGGCAGGCACTGAGGACCATATGGGATGTCAGGATTCAAACTACTTTTCATTCTGGATCGGATGCTTGCACAAGGCAAACACTCTACCGCTATCTCTCTGGCTCCTGAAACCAGATTTTTTTTGTCTTAATCATATTATTACATAAGGTAAACATTTTAACTATTAGAAAATGATCTGTAGTTTATTTTCATAGACTTTATTTCTTCATCTATATTAACCTCCTTCGTGAGTGTGTAAATCAAATGGCATTGATGCATATGTAAAATTATTTCACTTTCTAACAATATGAATATTATCCAATGGTTACACTGTTATATTAGTATGATTATAAGAGTTATAAACATATTTTAGCATCACCTTTATAAAAGTTAGAGGATATTGCATTAATTTGACCAGGTACAATAAATTACTATGAATTGTATATTTTTACACATATATATATTTGTATGGTTTTATATATTTGTATTATACATTTTAATACTTCTAAATGATCTGGCTATGTGCTCAGAAGTTGCTCCTGGCTTGGGGGGGACCATATGGGACACCGGGGGATCGAACCGTGGTCCTTTCCTTGGCTAGCGCTTGCAAGGCAGACACCTTATCTCTAGCACCACCTCACCAGCCCCATATATTTTTATGTATCAATTTTATTTTCAGAAGGAGGAGCTATACATAGAATATGTATGGTATGCAGACTAAATTATCTACCGTCCCTCCTAACAATGTATATGTGAATGTATTGCCTATAAATTTTTATATCCATTTTTAATATCATCATATATAAAAATCTTATTTTAATGTTGGCGAATCTTTGGAAAATAATAGAAAGGTCTTCTGTAAGTTAAAGCCAGTCTCAAAATCATAAATTTTAACAAGGAACTGGAAAAGAAGAAAACAAAATAATTGTGCATTATTTCAGAAATAATAATGATAATAATTGTATACTTCTTGGAAGTTTGCATAACTCCATGGAAAAAATTGAGAGTAGTGGGAGAGTATAACTAAAAGAAAATCAGAACTAATTCATACTTTATTGGTATAAGTTAGTAATCAGGAATTAATAATTAATAAAAAGAATATATTTAGGGGCTGGAGTGGTGGCGCAAGCGGTAGGACATTTGCCTTGCACATACTAACCTATTCAGGGGCTGGAGTGGTGGCACAAGTGGTAGAGCATTTTTGTACACACTAAGCTAGGCTGGACTGCAGTTCAAACCCCCAGCGTCCCATATGGTCCCCCAAGCCAGGAGCAATTTCTGAGGGCATAGCCAGAAGCAACCCCTGAGTATCACCAGGTGTGGCCCAAAAAGCTACAACAATAAAAAAAAAGAAGATATTTAAGGAAAACTTTATATACTCCAAATTACATTCATTTGTATTAGTTACTTAACAAATTTTTGGAAAAACATAGAACCTGAACATAGAGACAAACATATTAAATATTGTTTAGGAAACAATTTGTGTAGGGAAATATGCCTGGCCAAGTTTTCAAGTATGTATATAAAAATTTCTCTAAGAAATATTCAAAAAATATGAATGATTTAGTGTGATGACATATTTGTTTTCAATAACATTTTTTTCTTCATGAATCCTATTACCTATATCCTTTTTCTTTCTATGAACATTGTCCTTGGGACTCACAGTTTGAGTCAGATTCCCACAGTATCTGAGTAACCATTGTCTTTCATGACCAAAGACTTCAACAAATGCCAGTTAATCAGTCTTCTGCTCATTTTTTTTAATCTAGTAAACAAGGTTTCTCCCATTATCCTACTTTTTACTGCCAACTACTATTCAAACTCTTCTATCTATATGAATTATAAAAAACATTATGCAAGATTTTATCTAATTATTCTTATATCCTCTGATATATGCTCTTTTATATATAATAGCTGATCAACTATATCAGAAGTAATATAAGAGCACTGTCTTTTTATATTTGGGGGTGTAGCTCTGTGATAGAAATCTTGGCTAGCAAAGTCCTCAGCATTCTGCTTTTGAGCTCTACACTTCTTAAAAGGGGGTTCATGATATCTATTATCAATTCCATAACATAAGTATTAATTAAAAGCTTGAGGTATTACTCCAATCACATACCAATCACTTAGTGGGTATAAAGACCAGACTCCATGTTCATCACATCAATATACTTTGTTTTAAAATTCACTGCTTTTATGATATGAGAAGGTCATGTCAGTATGCTTATTTATATCATGAGGTGGAAACTCACACATACAGACAAACACACACAAACTGTAGAAGGGTCAGAGAAATAGTAGATTGGAAAGGTAATTGTCTTGGATTCAGCTGAGCTGACTTTGATACCTCTACATTGTATGATTCCCTGAGCCTGCCAGGAATGAACCCAGAATGCAGAGCCAGGAGAAAGCCCTGAGCACTGCAGGGTATGGCCCTCAAACAAACAAAACTAAAACTTCTTTTAATCTGTACTTACATGACATTTGCATTGCATGCTTCTTCCCTCTCAACTGAGTGAATACTTAATTCACCAATTTCTATAATGTATGGGCCACCATTTAAGAAGAGATTGGAATTTGGCCTAAGAGAGTATATAATTTTTATAGTCTAAGAATATATATATTTTCTCAGATTTATTTGGCCTTTCACCAGTGTAGAGAATTAAATAAATGTTTCTTTTTATACAAGAATTAATTTTTTCTGATGTTTCTTAGCCTTCCCATATTCTCTTTTTATGCTAAATCTATTGCAAAGATCATGGAATTTAAAGCAAATTAAATCTTGCCTCATCTCCTACATACTCCCACCCAAACATTTTCCTGTAAATTAAATTATATAAAGTTTAAGGAATGTGAATGTTTTATTTTTCACAATGAATATGGACTGTGTTGCAAGATCCATATTAGTGTCTTGAAAGAATAAAGATATGTTCTTTTAACTAATATAACAGTTCAGAAAGAGAAGAGTCATAAAAATAACTATAATTTTAAAAACAAAAATAAAAAAATCCTTGCCACACTAGCCCTCCTTCCTTTTTTCTTTTCTTTTCTTTTCTTTTCTTCATTCTTGTGGTTATTGTTTGGTTGTTTTAGTCATTGCTGTGGTACTTTTTGTAGTTGCTGGTTTGGGTCTTTTGTTTGATTTTTGTTTCTTTTCTTGTTTTGATTATTTTTAGTGTGTTTTGTTTTTTGTTATGTTTATTTCCCTTCATTTTTTTAAATCTCCCTCCCCTTCATATTTTTTAACTTTTTTTTTGTTTTTGTTTTTGTTTTTTGGGCCACACCCAGTGATACTCAGAGGTTACTCCTGGTTATGTGCTCAGAAATCGCTCCTGGCTTGGGGGACCATATGGGATGCTGAGGGATCAAACCGTGGTCCGTCTGGGTGAGAGCGTGCAAGGCTATTGCTTGTGCCACCTCTCCAATCCTTCCCTTTCTTCTTTTTAAATTGATATTTATACAGACTCCTCCTGGTTCTCCTGGTTGGTTTGTTTGTTTTTTGTTTTTCTTCTTTTCTTTTTTTTTCAAACAGAAACAGAACTTGAATCATCTTGTACTGCCTCATAAGTTGAGGGGGGAAAATGGATGGTATTAGAACCAAACAGTCTTATGAACACTGAGTAAAAATAAAAGAAGATCAGACTTAAACACAAAACTTAAAGTCAACGACAACAGAATCGATACCCAATCTTCAACAAGCTATACACAGAGAGGACCAATTATACTAGCAGTCTGGGGTGGGGGCAAAGGAGGAGAATGCTGGGAACAGGGGAAGAGGGAGGACAATGTTGGGGTGGGAATACACCCGATTCAGTGTCACTATATTACTGTCAAATATTTGTAATTCAAGTTGGTCATAATACAAATTATTTAAAAATAAACTATAGTTTTAATATTTTCTGTCACACAAGCCTAGTATTAGTATTTGCATTCCACAACAAAAATCACTGAGAACTAAAGTGAAAAAATATAAGAAAATTTAAGAGTAGACCATTGTTAAGTCTGATCTGCAGAAAATCTACATTGTTTTTTCATCAAAAATTTTACATGACTTCAACTAGACTAAACATCATTAAAATTCAGAAAAGGGGCCTAAGCAATAGTATAGCTTTAGGGAATGTACCTTTCACACATTCCAGCATCTTATATGCCTATGTAAGCACTGCCAGGAATAATCCCTAACTACCACTGGGTGTGGTCCAAAAACAAATAAAAAACAGAAAAAAGAATTAAAACTGAATAATGCAATAAATCATAGTAGAATAGTCTAGAAAAATAAAACTTTACTAAATTAAAATATCACTAACTACATAGTTTTGTTTAAACTACCAAACATTTTTTGGGGGGAGGGTCACACCCAGTGGCACTCAGGGGTTATTCCTGGCTCTGGTCTCAGAAATCACTCCTCGCAAGCATGGCAGACCACATAGGATGCTAGGATTCAAACTACTGCCCTTCCTGGATCAGCTGCCATCCTGAATTTGCTGCTTGCTAGGCAAATGCCCTACCGCTGTGCTATCTCTCTGGCCCCATACCAGACATTTCTTTTCTCCATCCCTTGTATGTATAATTGGGATTTTTTAACATTAGGAAACACTATCTTTTTGGCAATTATGAGGTTTAAATAAACAATAGTCAATTCGTATGGTAGGTAGTAAATAAATGTATTTATTAGTGTAAAGCCAAATGAATAATGTTCACTTTTCTTTGTTTTTTTTTTTGTTTGTTTTTTTTTTATGAGCTACACCTGGTGATGTTCAGGGATTTCTCTTGGCTATGTGCTCAGAAATTGCTCCTGGCTTGGGGGACAATATGGGACACCAAGGGATCAACCTGGAACCGTGGTCCATCCTAGGTTAGTGCGTGTAAGGCAAACGTCCTACTGCTTGCGCCACCGCTCTGGCCCCTAGTATTTACATTTTAAGAGAGTTCTGGCCCTCAGATTGAGACAATTCTTAATTTTAATTAAGTAGACATGTTCTCAGTTGATGATATAAATTATTTCATTGAGAACATGTAAATGAAAACTACCTGTAAATATTGAAGGGTCTGCAATTAAATGAAACTAGGCTTTAAAATCAGATCAATATAAATTTATAACCCATTCTTAAAAAGCAATATCAGAGAAAACATTTATTGAACATCTTTTATTTTCAGGATTCTAATAATGATCCTTAATTTGTGTGGATGTTTATATGTCTATATGCATGCAAAAACTGTTCATTAAGAATGAAAGTTATTACATGCAAGTATGCTATGAGAATTCAAAAGTTTGATGTCTGCTATTCCTCATCTACGTATATGTATAAATTTTTTCTAAACCTACAGAAGGTTTAGTTTTATTTTTTTTGGAGGGGCCACACCCTGTGACGCTCAGGGGTTACTCCTGGCTATGCACTCAGAAATCACTCCTGGCATGGGGGACCATATGGGACAAGGGGGAATTGAACCAAGGTTCGTCCTAGGTCAGACGCGTGCAAGGCAAAAGCCTTACTGCTGCACCACTGCTCCAGCCCCAAGAAGGTTTATTATTTTAAGTATTATGTGAAAAACTAAGAAATGGAAAAATTTCCAATACTAGACATTAGATAAAATTATTTTCTTACACAAAGAAAAATTGTCTTCTGATAAATGTAAATTTAATGGTTTTATATTATAAATATGCATATTTTTATTTAATTGGCAGAAAAATTATGGAAAATAAAATCTCTGAAATTGAAAAATATAAAAACGACCAAATTTGGGCATTCTTGTACCATGCACAAAAGAGAAACACCACACTATTTGGAAATGTTTGCATAGAAATACAATTGAATCTTATATTTACTTAAAAAGGGCCATTAGATGATATTGTTAATCATATTCATGAATTTGAGACAATAACAAATTCTGTGAAATAATTCAGATATTTGGCATTGTCTGTGATCTCATGAATACTATTTGTAGCATTAATATGGATGGAAAAATTGAACAAGAGATCGAGCTGGTACTTTTGGTGCTTCCAGATGGGGGATGGTAGGTATCTTTGATGTTGATAAGCACTGAGGGAGGACTCAGCTGTGTTTCAAGTGCTTGAGTCTAGGATACTCAATGAAATAATTCTCTTAAAATTTGTGCTGATTCAGAATTGGGCTTATCTCTGTCAAAAATTTATTCAGAAGGCCAGAGCCAGAGTATTAGCACAGCATGTAGGGCACATGGCCTACCTGGCTTTGCTCCCTGACATCCCATATAGTTCAATGAGCCTACCAGGAATAATTTCTGAGTGTAGAACCAGGGGTAATCCCTGAGTGTAAACAAACAATAAGCCTCCAAATGTAAACAAACACAAATAAAAAATAAACAATTCAGATGCTGTACCTTAAGACATGAAGCAACAGTAGCATATGCAAGGCCCTGAATTTCATCCTAGCCACATCTCTCCCTTCCTCCTCAGCACTTAGAAGTCAGCACTCCTCAGCACAGCCCTAGTGACACCTGAGCTCCACCCACCAGCTAAGCACCTTCCTACAGTAATGTAGGCTTGGGAGCTCTAGGGATAGACCCTTCTCTACTCCCCTAATACTGGAAGGTGTGGCCTCTTTTTATATATTTGCAATGAGTTGAGATAAGAATAAGAGGATAGGAGTGCTTGAAACAAAACAATCAAACAAAAAAACCAGTTATTCAAACAAAATATTAGGACATTTATTTCCCCTTTTCTAATGGAAACTTATTTTTTTGAGTCAATGGTATGAGATCATCAGAGTCTGGTAATTCTAAATCAGTTCCAGAAATATTTCAAGAGGCAGCCAGTTCTACCTGGTGATGTGAGTTATTCTGTGTAATAAATGCTGAAGCCTCACACTTCCAACACAGCTTTCTGGCTTTGTTTTTTTCCTTCAATTTTATTAAAATAATGATTGAAATTCTCCTTGATTCCCTGTTACTTAGTACCCATTAACCTGTCAGAAGTTTTTCTTTTTTAAAAAATACTGTATTTTAATTCAATTCTGGAGGCAATGTTTTAAAAGAGAAATTTTTGCAAGGACATGATAATTTGACCCAAAGATTTTGCTCTCAACTGCTATTATTTATATAGTTTTCAGGTAGGATGCCGTAGTCTTGTAGAAAAATATTTTAATGTATTCATTTATTTGGAATGTGTTTAATATTGGTAATTTCAGACACTTATCTCATACAAACTCCTTTTGTCCAATAGAACATGTAGTGGTGACATTTGAGTTATGATATGTTCTAGTGCTCCTAAATGATGACATTTATTTGAATATGATTTATTGTCAATCTCTATTTAGACACTTATATTTTGTATTTTCTAAATTTTATTTATTATTTTAATAGTAAATATTATTTTAATAGTATTTATAGTAATTTACAGTGGAAGAAAAAAATGTTAGTAGATGAAAACTAAGAGTAATGAAAACAAAACATCACACCCATCCTGAAAACTGCCAATGAACTTGCAAGGTATATGTTTTGTTTTAATCATGGAGTTGCAAATTCCATGGTTAATACTAATTTAACCCTCACAAATAGCATATTAGATATAAATAATAATTTTACTTCAATTACTAATTATTCATGAAAATTGAGAACACAGATGTTGTGTTTACATACATGTAGAAAATGAGACAGTATATGAATCTGGACTTCTTATTTTTTGACTTCCCTTGTCTTTGCTTTACTCAATAAAATTAAATTTGTGAACAGATATTTCTGCTAGTCAGACACTTTAAAAACCTATGACCTCTAATACATGCGGAGTTTAGGTAACCAAAAATGGTTTAGCAAATGCTTAATTGAGTTAAAATTATATTCATGGGAGAAATGTTTATTTCTTTGTTTTATTTTGGACCACTAGATGTGCATATTCCTAATTCTGTGTCCAAGGATAACTCATAGAAGCACGAGTTAACTTTATACAGTGCCAAAGTTAAGGTATGGGTTACCTGCATACAAGGTAAACACATATGTTGTTCTTTATCCTATCACTCTAGTCCAAATTTAGAGATTTGCTTTCATGTTGTAGTTCAGTATTGAAGGATTAAAGTTTGATTCAGTTAAAAATAATAATTAAATTTTATCCAAAAGTTTAAAATTTTAAAGGATGATTAATACTCAGTTGATGAGTTTAACATCCATTATATAGTTAATAACTTGAAAAATACTGACTACCTAGAAAAATTGTTGTCAAATATTTAATTATAACTATTGTTGATGTTGATAATTTGTTTAAAAATAAAATTATAATTCATTTCTCTAATATCAAATCACTAATATCTGCTTTCAAATGAACAAGTGTTTGGATAATTTGCACAAATGAGTATTTATTTATATTATATAGTGTGGTTTTCTGTGTGTGTGAATGATCCTGAAAATAGTCACATTCCATATATATTTTTTATAAAATAGTCATCATATTATTTGAAAACTTTTAGGGCCAAAAAAATAAAATGGGAGAATAAATTGCTAGTCTTGCATGTGACTAACCTATTTTGATCCCTGACAGCGTATATATTCTACTTCAACCACTATCAAAAGGGACCTCTGAGCACAGAGGTCAGGAATAAGCCCTGAGCACAGCTATATATAGTTCAAAAACCATGGGGGTAAAAAGGGTGGAGAGCTGGGAGTAACCGCTAAGCATTTCTGGGTATGCCCTCCAAACAGAAAAATTATAAAATAATGTGTTAGAAATATCTCCTTGTAAGTTATTTTGGGTATGTGTTTA
Organism: Suncus etruscus; assembly: GCF_024139225.1. Lineage (NCBI taxonomy): Eukaryota > Metazoa > Chordata > Mammalia > Eulipotyphla > Soricidae > Suncus > Suncus etruscus. Next base: position 58,823,215 of record NC_064861.1, on the reverse strand, counting down.
ACATTCAAAACCAATGGATCAAAATAACATTTTAGAGTCAATAACAAGGACTCTATAATATGTTGGTACCACCAATGCTCTGACTATTTAATGTATCCTACTGGAGAGAAGAATTTGACAAAATCATACTGTCGTTTTGCCTTATCATTTTGGAACTAAAATATTTTATATCAAGTATCTGTTTATGAGCATCAAAATACTATCAGCTTACTCAAGGAAAAAGCAAGTTTAATGGAAGGATGTAGCCCAGTTCATAGAGCCACAAATGGACTGACCTATGGCTTCGGCAGATTTCACCTTTGCATCTCAAGTAATATATGCTCCTTTATTTTACTTTGGAATAAATTCTGAACTGTGTATAAATTATCACTAAGTCAAGATTTCAAGACTTGAGGAAAACTTAGACTTGCTTTAGAACTGCCAGATCTTTGACTGGATTCTTTCAATCAAAATACTGTAGAAGAGAGATACCAAAAGACATTATTTGGCTTTTGAGGTTATATATATATATATATATATATATATATATATATATATATATATATATATATATATATAGACACACACAAACAAACTACATGAAAAAATAATAAATAAAACAAATAGAAAATAAGAGGTTACAAGTGAATCTTAAATAACTAAATAGTATTGATCATCTTTATAGATTTTACTTAAGTTTTTTCACCACTGAAATGGGATTATTTGTAAAAAGTAGAAACTAGAAAAAATATAAGACCATAAAGCATCTCATAAAATTACTTTTTTTTTTAAATTAACTTTGGGATAAAAGTCATAACAACTCTGCAGTAAAAATACAAGTAGTTAAACTATAGATTACTTTTCAAGTAGAAGACTTATCTGTCAAATTCTAATTAAGAATCGAAATGGATAGGTCAGATTTATCACAATAGCTTTTAGGCCTTTTTCTCAGTTGTAATTCTGGGCATGCCCACACACATAAAAAGGCAAAATAACATTTTATGTTAATTTTGAGCCTTCTTTTTTTGCTTGATACGTGAGTTCTTAAGAATAAATTTTAGAGCAAACTAGAATCATAACAAGATCGTAAAGTATAACTTTTTCAGCCAATTTTTTCATAAAAGATATTAAATATAATAGACTCTTTTAGCTTTGCCAAGAAAATACATTTAAAAAGATACAACAAGTTCTTATATAATGGGTCAATTGAATGTCTTCCATGACAAAATCTATATTAAACATGCCAGAGATTAGCATGAATAAAATCAGTCACATATATTCAAATTATTTATTATAATTATATCTTTGTTTAAGAATCTCAAGAATTTCAGAAAAGCTTTTCTTTTAATAAACAATAAAATGGCCACTATTAATTCAATTTTGTTGAATTAACCTCATAATCAGTTATTTAATCTCTTCCATATTAATATGATGCATAATTACTATATTCCACTAATATCTACACCTCAGAGTTACCTAGAATTTGTGTGTCCTTAGCGCCTATTGGTGAAAATTGGTAGGAATTTGATTTTGCCATTCTTGAAACACAATCAAAATTAACAAATTCAAATTCATACTTGTTTTGTTTTTCATATCTATTCCACTTAACACTGGCTACTGTTCCCACTTATTATTCACACACTACTGTGTATGCTGTCCCTATTTCTTTTATTCTATATATTTTTATTTAAACACTGTAATTAGAAGGTTGGTCATAATATGTCTCCACACACACAGATAAAGTTGTTTATGATTTAGCTTCAATCACACAATGTACAACAATCTTTGCTAGTGTAGATTTCCCACCACAAATGAACCCACATTCTCTTTCACTTTCCCTAATGCCATCTTCCCTCCCACCATAAAGCATACAACCTCCCTCACTGCCTCAGCAGTAGACATTTACTTTATTTTTATTATTTTGGTTTTTGGGTCACACCCGGCAGCACTCAGGGGCCGCTCCTGGCTCTATGCTCAGAAATCACTCCTGGCAGTCTCGGGGAGATCATATGGGATGCCTGGATTTGAACCACCACCCTTCTGCTTGCAAGGCAAACGCCCTACCGCTTTGCTATGTCTGCGGCCCTGACATCTCCTTTTTTATATTTAAGACAAATAATGAATATTATTGTTGAGCTAAAGCTTATTGCCTCAAATCAGACCATAGCCATAGTTCAGTGTGTGGACCAGATCTAAGTTAAGAATTTTTAATTACAAATCTCAAAGTAACAGGCATTCATCAAACATCTCATGATATATGCTACCTTCACATTTATTTCTACATTTGCTGATGAGACAGTATAAAAACAAGAAGTAAAACCTGTGGGATTTATCTTACAATATGATATACAATTTAGAATGTTGTACTATGTTATTGCACCTTAGAGTGTTATACTGCATTTTCAATCAAAGTAGAACAGGATTTTTCAATGTATGAAAAATATTAACATCACATTGCAATTAAATAGCAGAGTTGTATGTGTTCTAATGTAGAAAAATTAAATAGGGGAAAATTGAATATTGATTTAATATTTCAGAAATATACATCTTCCACTAAATATAGCCTTAAATAGAGTAGCCATATAAAACACTTTGAAAATTAAAAATTAGTAAGAAGGTTGAGGAAGAAGATAAAATTTTAATATAAAACGTGAGATGATCTTCTACTCTTCCTATAATTCATTCAGCCTGAACTTAGGACAAACCCAAATTCTGAAGTAGATCTTTGTTCTGGAGGAATAAATGTAAATAAACCCCCCTCATTCCAGAAGGGTCAGGAAAGTTGTTTTGTTATGTTCAGAGAGAGTGGAAATAATCTATTTTAGCCTCTTTTTTTCTTTCATCTTGTGTCCAGGACAAGCCACATACAGGTATATAAAGTCTGCATCAAGAGAAAACTTATACTGTGTCTCAGGTATTTTCATTTTAAGATGATGTGATGACAGGGGGCTTTGGTGGAGGGAATGTTGCACTGGTGAAAGGGGGTGTTCTTTTTATGACTGAAATCCAACTACAATTTTTTTAATCACGGTGTTTAAATAAAGATATTATTAAAAAAAGATGATGCGATGATAAACCACCTGGGATGTGGGTGCATTTGAAGAAAGTATGTGACCGAATAAATGAAAGGAACACTAGCACTTCAGCTGAAGAATACAAAGGAAAGTCCCAAAAAATAATAAAATTTGAAAATTTTTATACAAAGGGAATAAATTAAATAAAGGGACACTCTATAGTAGTTTATGTTGAACCCTTGGCAGTCTCCAAGGTTCTGACCCAGAGTATTCATAAGACATTAAGAACTAGCATTTACATTAGTGAACCTTCTAGTTTCGACTGAAATTAGACTGACCCCTGGGCAGTGTGTATAAGAAATATTTCCAAATAACTCTACAAAAGTTTTAAAAACAAAAGTGACATTTGAATTATTAATTGAATGTCTTTAATAATTGGAAGATTGGTTAGATAATCTTTCATGCTTACTGATTTACAGTTTTCAGTTTCATAGAAATTGTGGACATATATCTTGAAAATTCTATCATGGTAATAGGGTTTATGTTGACATCTGTTTTTATACTTCTAATATTTTTAAATCACTAGTGTGTTACAATTTATATATGAAAACTTCACTGATGTAGTTGTGCATTTGCATATATATCAGACATAGGATTATAATACCATCACCATAATAAAACACAATCATATCACAGAAATAAAAATATTAATTAAACTTTGAAAATCTTTTTGCTTTATGTACTTTTTTTTTTTTTTTTTGGCCCACACCTGGTGACGCTCAGGGAAATCAAACCATGGTCCATCCTAGGCTAGCAGGGACTAACGCCTTATGGCCTACACCACTGCTTCAGCCCCCGTTTGTTCATGTTTGCATTGAGGAGACTCAGTGTGCAATCAAGTCTGTTAAAGTGTTTTTAAGTACACAATATTATATGTTAATCTACAGAAATAATGATATAAAGCAAATCTCTAGAATATACTCACCTTATTTCTTCATTCCTTCATCCCCATAACTAAATTTGATATTTAAAAAATTGCATAATTTTAGATAATTAATGTATATTAAATTATAATCAATATTTGATATTTTTGCCTTATTTATGTTTCTGAATTTGTAACTTACCAGGGCATACCTAAGCTTTTAGGGGGGCTCAGCCTACCAGATGTATCCTCAGATTTTCCTTGTGGATAGAACTAATTTAACACCCATGAGGTTCCTCAAAAGGCCCACTGTGGACTCCTTTTTTCTCCTGCATGGATGATTGAGAATTTTTCAAAGACACGCCTGGCATTATATTTTCAGCCAGTATTTGACTATCTCTCCTTTGTATATATTAGGCAAAATAATAGACTCTATCAAATAATTTGGCTCAGAAATTCCAGCACCAAAGTTTATTTGAGAACCCCTTTTTCTGGATATAGCCAGCCCTAAAAGCAAAGACAATTTTTCTCTTTACTACTGCAGTTTCTGGTAATCAAGGGCATAACCAGAATGCAGATCTTGACCCTCCTTTAGAAATAGGGAAGCTCATTCTTGGGGATTTGGTTCCTCCCTTTACTTAACCTCTATAACTATAGAGTCCAGCCTAGAAAGATCAAGTTTCTAGATATTTCCTACTTCCTCCTAATCCTGATTTTGCATTTAAAGTAAGCTTGCAAGGAGTTACCTTGAGTTGTGACCTTCTCTCTTGTAACTTAAAATTTTTAGTCACACCATAGCTTAGGTATTGCTATTGTTATACTAGGCTTTGTGATTACAATTATTCCTCACCTGTGGCTAATTTTACCCCTATAAATTCCCCTGCTCAAAAAATTAAACTTGTCGCACTCCTGCCAGAAACGTGTTGACCCCACATTCTCTGTGTGGTTTCATTTATTTTATATTTCATATTTCGCCGTCCATGCAACTCACTCTCCCTAAAGTGGCTTCACCGAAATCTCACTGATGGCTGTAGGACAGAATCCGCCTACAGCAGTAACTTTTAGGATCATTTGTATAGCCACACACATTAGGGTTTGATTCTTTAGATTGAACAATATTGGATTGTAAATACAGGAGAAATATTTGTACATTAGCCTTTCAGTAAATATTTGCTTATTTTCCATTTATTACTATTAAAATTTATGTCACAATATATATGACAGTGCAAGTAATATATAAAATTATATTTTATGAGGATATTACTTAAAAAGCAAGAAATTGAACTCCTGTATGATCTAGTAATACCACTCCTAGGGATATATACTAGGAACACAAAAATGCCTTCTATACTCCTATGTTCATCACAACCCAGGTTATAATATCCAGAATCTGGAAACAACCCAGGTACGAACAATAAATATGTGGTGCATCTATACAATGGAATACTATGCAGCTGATAGTAAAAATGAAGGCATAAAATTTGCTTATACATGAATGGATATGGAGATTATTACGAGTTAAATGAGTCTGAAAGAGAAGCATAGACCGAGCAATCTCACTCATTTGTGGGATATAAGAAAAATGAAAAATAGGATGGTAATAATACACAGAGACAATAGAGATGAGGATCAAGAGGACCAGTTCTTGGTAGAAAGCTTGCTATGAAGAGTGTTGACTGTAGATAAAGGGAATAACTCTGAGCAAGAACAGGGTGCTGAAAGATAATAAAGTGATATGCATGATATCCCTTTATTAGCATAAGAGAAAAAGGTATCAAAAAAGAACAGCGCAAGAGAGAAAGAAAAAGAGAGAGAAGGAAGTAAAATGCCTACACCAGAGATAGGAAGGGGTAGGGTGGAAGAGGGTGGGAAGGAAACAGGGGGCATTAATGGTGGAAAATATGTACTGGGGAAGGTAGGCATACATTGTATGGCTGAAACTCAATCTTGAAGAATTTTGTGTTTTAATAAAGTAATTATATAAAAATAAAGTTATGTGGAAATATTTTAGAATTTTATGCAATATTTTATTAATTCATATACACTAAATAATAAAGTATTCCCATACCTACAAAATATATTTTCTATATATAAAGGTAATCAATTCTAAAATTCACAAAAAGGTTAACCTTATGTAAAATATCTTAATAAAAACAATAGAGTTGGAGGAATTATATATCCTGATTTCAAGATAAATTATAGAACTATACCAGTTGAATGACATAAAGAAAAACATATAAATTGATCTATGAGACAGATTGTAGAATAGAAAATGAGTTCATGAAAATAGGATTAACTGATTATTGACAAGGGTGTCAAGAATATAAAATGCATAAAAATAATCTGTTCATAACTCATTTGAGAAAACGAGATCAACATAGACAAAAGATGAGACTGAATGTTATTTTTTTTAACAGTTAACAAAAATAGATTTAAGATGGATTAAAGATTTAAGCAACAGGCACAAAACAAGGAAGCTCCAGAAGAGGGCATTAGGAAAATGCTTCAGATCATCAGCAATGCCACGTTTAATGGTTATGATCTGATAAAGGCAGGCAACAAAGCAACGAAGACAAAAGTGAAATCACATCCTTTTAAAAGACATTAACCAATAGAGAAGGCAATCTAAAGAAACCTAGAAAATAGTTGTAAAACATATATCTTGATAATGTGCTAGTTTTCCATTATTATGTATATTCATGTACTTTTATTATATTGCATCCTAATAAAGGAATCGTAGGGGCTGGAGTGATAGCACAGTGGTAGGGTGTTTGCCTTGCATGTGGCTGACAGCAGATGGACCTTAGTTTTATCCCCAGTGTCCCATATCGTCCCCCAAGCCAGGAGCAATTTCTGAGTGCATAGCCAGGAGTAACCCCTGATCATCACCAGCTGTGGCCCCAAATCAAACAGGAATCCTAAAAGTTGCTAATGCAAAAAAAAAAAAGTACAAAAAATAACTCCAGATATTATGCAATGAACTTAGATGTTTCAATAAAGGTGGTCAACAAGAATATGAAAATTAGAACAAAACCAAAAACATCCAGAAAAATAAACATCACAATCACAATGAGAAGTTAGAAGTGGATGATTAGAGATGATTCAATGGCCTGGGCAATTTTTTTGAATATAGAATATCCCAGAACTGATCTGCATGAATTAATTACTGCATGGACCTCAAATACCACCAGAAAAAATTTCAAAGAAACACATTAGATGTATCTCCAGGTCCCCATGAGGTGTGGACCACCATAAAACAATAAAGCATAAACAAAACCATAAAGCATCAACAAGAATCACTGGGGCCGGAGAGATAGCATGGAGGTAAGGCGTTTGTCTTTCATGCAGAAGGATGGTGGTTCGAATCCCTGCATCCCATATGGTCCCCCGTGCCTGCCAGGGTGGATTTCTGGGCATAGAGCCAGAAGTAACCTCTGAGCGCTGCCAGGTGTGATCCCCCCCAAAAAATAAAATAAAACAAAGCAAAGCAAAGCAAAACAAAACAAAACAAAAACAAGAATCACAATGAAAGGACCCCAATACATTATGATGGGATAGTAAATATTTATATGGATGCATAGAAGTTGAAAAGCTTTTACATTGTGGATGGCAATTTATAGTGATGTAACCACTACAGAAAAATTATGGAGATATTTTAGAACATTTAGTATTAGAAACACCAAATAATCCAGCAATCTCACTCCTGAATGTGAATCTAATGGTATTTAAACTAAGATCTAAGAAGAAACCCGGGCTTATTTCTCCAATATTGATCATATTTTCTATTTTTATGTCAAGTTAATTGCTTATTAATATTTTCAAAAAAGAAGTTTTGCTTTTAGTAATTTTCTACAGTTTTTTAATTTGATTTCTGGTTTTAGCTTTATTGCTTTTTACACTTGCTTTATTACACTTTTCTCTTTATTTTTTATGTTGGCAATCTTTATTATTGTTTAGGTCTTTTATTTTAATAATTAAATGCTGTAATTTTTCTCTAAACTATATTTCATCAAATCACTCAAATTGTAATATGTTATATTTTATTTTTTGTTTATATCAAATATATTTGGACAGATTTAGATTTTTTTATGTTGACTGACAAACTTTATTTCTCCTCAATGTTTTACAAGACACATGCCCCTTCTACTTGTCATGTGTATTTCTCCCTAGAATAACTCACAAAATGGCATCTGGAGTACACTAGAATGAGCAAGTGAGAAAGCTAGGAAATCTGTACAAGAAAGAACACATATGCTATATGACATAAGATGACAAGTCATTTGACTGCATTTGCTATTTTTTTGTAGCATAAAACCAAATTTCAGATATGGCCTAAAGTAAAGTGGAAGAGATTATAGATGGATGTAAATAGCACAAAGCTATGATTATTAGAAGACACAAACTATTACTGGAAACATAAACATAAAAATAAAAATAATCAGTAAATAAGCAAATACTCAAGATCAGTACAGGATTGCAAAGAACGTTATTGAAAACTGAGATACATTAAATTAGTGGTCCTAAACACTAGAGGTAACCAAAACAGGTAAAACATGTAAATACACAAAAATTTACATCAGTATGTGTCATTCTTTTAAAATAGTTCTTATGGATATGTAATATTCTAGACATTCATTGTGTTATAAGATGGGCATCCAAACTGAATTAAGACCTGCACTACATTTTGAAATGCTATTCTTTGCATTCTTTGAATAGTGGTTGATCTGAAAAAGTATATGGGAATAAACTGTATTCATAACTTACAAAATATGAGCAAAACATTATAGGCTTGCTAAAAGTAGAATGCAACTTTAAATTTTAAGCTAATTTTATTTACTAGAATACAGACCCCTAAAACTTCAACCTTTGACTTGTGTATGTATATATATAATTACTTAAAAATTAGTCAGTTATATTTTATATATTTTTTTATAAATCTTATAACTGGCTATTATTTAAGACTGGATAACTAGCAATTATTTAAGTGTGGATAACTTTTATTATGATAATTAGATGACAATAGCTTTGCAAAAAATAATACAAACACCCCTAATGGTAATTAAAGTTGAATTTTCTATGATTACATATTATTTGTAGTTTTCAAATATGTTAATTACTGCAGTCAAGATTAAAAAGGCTCAATAACCTGTCTTTACTTGCTGATTATATTCTTATAACACAGGCCAGTTTCGGTATAGTTACTGTTTATTGCTGAATATATTTAATGGTTTGTTTCTGGAACAGTTAACTGATAGAATGGTCACCTAGAGAATAGAGTTTTCAAAGCAGTAAAATAAAATGTAATTGAGCAAAGGGGTTTTAAATTTACTATCAATAGCACACTCGTTAGAGAGAACTGATAGTAAACACATCTTAAAGCCCCAAGGTAAAGCTTTTCTACAATCATCATCTTTCCAGGTCACCCAACTGGAATGAGCCATTTACATTTGTAAACTTTCATAGCAGATTTCTTAGAATTCAGACAAAGACTTGCCAGATGTTATCTTTATGATCTCCCTTGTCCTCTGTCAGAAACCTAAGCTAGTTTTTTTTTTTGGTTGTTAAAAACATATTTAGATTATATGTTTAGATGTGAATTAATTTAACAGAAATTATTTTTCCAACTTTTCAAAGTTGGCTAAAAATGAAGTCTTAGTCACAAGTACATTATCAATCACCCTGAACTTAAAAATATTGAATTTCTGAATAGACTTGAAAACCACATTAACTGTTTTCAACACAGTTATAAGATATGTATTATATATAAACCTTTCTTTTCTATTACCAGTATTTTTGATCTGTTCAATCTGATTTTTCAACAAACCTTATCTCCTTGAATTGTTTAACCTTTAAAAAAATCACTGTGGTTAAGAGTTTGAACTGAAGTCATATAGAGAAAATTGTGTTTATATTTTTTTTGGGGGGGTGTCACACCTGGCAGTGTTCAGGGGTCACTTCTGGCTCTGTGCTCAGAAGTCGATTCTGGTAGATTAAGAGAACCATACGGGATGCTGGGAACTGGGGTTTGTTTGGGGATTGCTGTGTGCAAGGCAAATGCCTTGCCACTGTGCTTTTGCTCCAGCCCCTTAAGTTTTATACACACACACACACACACACACACACACACACACACACACACACACACTCACACACACATACACACACAAATACATACACACTATCTAGAATTAGTCACATTAAGACAGTATCTTTTATTGAACTCAGATATCCTCAGGAACATGACCCCAAGTGCAAGGAAAAGCAAAGCAAAGATAAACAAATGTGGTGGCCTAATAAATTAAAAAAAAAATGTTTTGATTTTGATTTTGTTGTTGTTTGAGTTAAGTTTTTGGTTCACACCCCTGGTAGTTCTCCAAAATTACTCCTACTGTTTGATCAGACTTCAGCCCTAGATTTCTTAGGGAATCATGTGTGGTGATGGTCACAAGCAAGGCAAGCACCTTATGTACTATACTATCATTCTGACATTAAAAAAGCTTTCCCATATGAGGCAGGAGTTTTAAGACAGTGGTAAAGTGTTTGTCTTGTACGTGGCTGACTCAGGACGGAGTTCTGAGTTCTGAGTTCTATCCCTTACATCCCATATGGTCCCCTGAATCAGGAGTGATTTCTGAGCTCAAAGCTAGGAGTAACCCCTGAGCGCAGCCGGGTGCGCCACCTCCTCCCTCCCCCCAAAAAAAGCTTTCAAATAGTGAAATAAATTTTTACTATAATTAAGGAGTAATCAACTAAATTAGAGCAGAATTTATTTTTAGTTTTTATTTTTTTGATTTTTAGGTCACACCCGGCAGCGCTCAGGGGTTACTCCTGGCTCTATGTTCAGAAATCGCTCCTGGCAGGCTCTGGGGACCATATGGAATACAGGCAAACGCCCTACCTCCATGCTATCTCTCCTGCCCATAGAGAAGAATTTTTGCTCAAATTATTTCCAACAAGAGGTAAATGTTCACAATACTTAGGGATCCATTCAACTCAATACACAAAAAAACATTCTAATAAAAATTGATAGATATTGAAATAGATATTTCTCAAAAAATAGATATAGTTAACAAGTATATAAATATTCTTGCTTATTGTGAGAAAAATGTAAGGAAAAAGCACAATCTGATATGATTTCCTACCAGTGAGGAGGCTGATATAAAAACTTTTTTAAAAAGCATTTCTAGGGACTAGACTGTTTAGAAAGGGAACTCTGATACACAGCTGATGGGAATTCAAATTGGTGAGTTTCTCTGAAAAAAGGTATTGAAATCCCTTCAAATGATAATAAACGTGTCATATATTCTTCTGAAAAGATATATGCACCCCTACATTCACTATAGCATTATTCAGAACCAAGACATGGAAAAATGAAAATGTCTACTTGATCACTGAAAGTTGCCTTTTGTAATATAAATGGAACTTGAAGTAATTATGCAGAGTGCAATAAGTCAGAAAATTATAAACAAATACCACATGGCTGGAACCATATTAAATTGAATCTATTCAATAAGTGAACTAACAAGACAAGACAAAGATGATTCCAATCAAAATTTGGTAGTTACCAGAAGACAAATGGCAAAAGTGTAGGATGAATGGTTATAAATGGGTATAAAATTATACTTTATAATAATTAATGGTACTAGAGAGATGTGATAGCAGAAGTTGTGGGCTACACACACATATCAAGGCATAAAGCATTACCAAAATATAGATTAAAGATAAGTCAATATAAATTTTATTTTTTAATAAAGAAACCATATTTATTCATTAATGAAGTAGAAAAAATGCTTCTCTTGATTTGTAAAGCCTCAAGAATTAAAATGATATATATAAAATTTGTCATAGTCAAAGTTTATAATAGTTGAGATTAATAGGTAATAAACCTTTGCTACATTTCATAAACTATATTAATTGTTTTCCTATGTTAAGGAAAAAATATTACTATAACATTCTCAAATAAAGATAAGGAAATTTAGTCATATCAACTTTAATTGGTTTCCTAATGTTATGTCAATAAATAGGATTGAACTCATACCAGATTATTTTTAGCTTTACGTAACCTATGATCTCTATCAATTAATCACCTAATGATATTACTAATACACAAAAATTATATTTTTCCTTTAAACTTAATATTAACAATACCATTCTTCCTGTTAGTATTATATATTTCATGTATGCATACATTTCCCTATTTTTCTGATTAATGCAGAACACCTGATGTCCAGGGTTACTCCTGACAGTACTCAGGGACCATAGAAGATGCCAGGGATTCAACCCATGTTGGCCACATGCAAGGTAAGTGCCTATCTGCTGTACTATTTCTCCAGCCCCATCATTGTATGGAATTCAACAAACCAACAGAACAACTGGCGATTTCATTGCTTCTAATGTCCTCCTCTTATTTACATCTTCTATAGTCTTTCTTGGTTAAATAAGTTGACCTACTTTTTCAATATAGGCACTGATATAGTCAGCATGTAGCACCATAATAATTCTTTAACTCTTTCTTAAGTTCTTAAAATTGCTTAGAAAACTGCATTGGAGTTAATTCACATTTTCCCTCTTTTATACTTGAATTTTCTTTACAAAGGAGTTAATACACATCTACTACTTAGGAAGTAGACCTATAATTCTTCCCTACCCCTAACTCCATCTGCAAGTAATGGCCTTTTTATCCCTGGATAAAAGCACTTCAAATACTATTTTGCAAAATCTTTCTTCATATGCTCCAAATAACTGACTGTCTTAAAAGCTTTTTTTTTTTTTTAGAATAAAATAAATAAACTTAAAGGCACCTTTTATAAAATATGCCTTAAAGTAAAATTTAGATCTGGAGAGCTAGGTTAAAGTTTTTGGAAGAAAGAGGGGCTATGTTCAAATCCCAGTAGAACAAGGTTCCTTGAGCAGAGCCCAAAGAGACCCCGGAGCAAAGAGTTAGCCTCAGAGCATTGATCTCTATTTATTATCCAGTAATAGAAACACAACAAGCAATAAAATATTTTTTGAAAGAGCTACTATTTATGCAATGTGAAAGGGTTTTTTTTTTAACGTGCTATTTCAATTTAAATAAAAAAGAGATGACACTTTGTAGGACTGGACAGAGCACTTTACCTTGGTTAGATTCAGTCCCAGAACTGAAAACCAAAATCTAAAACAAAACTGTGAAATATTGACTATTGAACCCATAAAATGGCCTAAAATTAAAAAACATAAAAAATCGGTCTTTTTGTTATTTTAATTGATCATAATATCACAATTTACCAAGTTTTTCATAAAAAATTGTTTCAGGCATTACATGTTCCAACACCAATCCCATCCACTACCACTGTGATTTACCCTTTATCTGTCCTGTTTCCTTTCTACTCAACATACTAGCTTTCCTTTTTATTGAAATATTTTTTTCCTACATAGAGAATCAGATTAATTCATTATTTGAGTTACAATTAAAGTAATTCTTTTTGTTTTGGCCACATCTGGTGGTGCTCAGGGATTACTCCTGGGCTCTGAGATCAGAAATTGCTTCTGTAAGGCTCAGGGGAACATATGGGATGCCAGTGATCAAACCTGGATTGTCTGTGTGCAAGGCAAATGTCCTACCTCCTGTGCTATTTATCCAGCCCAAACAATTAAAATAATTTTCAATTGTAATAGTAATATATAGTAATTTACATTGTATTGAGAAAATGGGAAATAGTTTATGTTTTGTAAGAACAACATCTCTAGTGGACACTGTATGGACATCACACACATGCACATCACATTCATGGTTCCAGTTTATACTGAAAGGTTCTACGCCAACTGCTTTGTTTTGTTCTGTTTTGCTTTTTACTCATGTTCATTGAGTAACCCTGAAGTTCAAAGAAGATAATGGTCTCATGAATATAATTCAGATAATGATTAATGTACATTGATATAAAATACCTAGGTCATTTTTTATTCTTATAAAACAATGATGAAATATGTTCTAATCTCTTAGCTTCCCAAACTATTCAGCCTCAGTTTCACACAACTGTTAGTTTGCAAATGATGTATGTGTTGTTGACTTCTTACCCTATCCAAGAGTCTTGTATGTCTACTGATATTTCACAGGATTTTTTTTTCGAATTGTTACAGTATTTGCTTCCAGTAGACCCCAACCATGAAAGCTACTGAAAGGTAGAACTCAGGTGGAAAATCTAGGTTAGCTTGTCTGCCACACCCACACTCAGTACTCTACACCTTTCTGGTTTAAATGCAGTTCCAACAAGACTTCTCATCACAGAGTTGGTAATGACAGTAACCACTGCCAGGTTGGCTGCATGTAAGGCAAGTGCCCTACCAGCTGTACTATTGCCCTAATCTCACAGATGCAATTTTAAAAGATTTTAAAAGATTCCATGTGAAGATGAGAGCAAGAAGGGAGGGAATAGAAGAGTGAAGTAAAAGGAGAGAGAAGAATAAAGGAGCGGGGAAGGAAAGGAGAGGATTTGGAAGGAGATTCAATGGAGAACAGGGTCAAGAGGGAAGAATGGGAGAGATGAGAAGAAGAAGCAGAATACAGACATCAGATATGTGAGAATATTCTTTCTTTAATAAGACATTGAAAGTTTTGACTTAAGAAATTGAAATCTGATATGTATTGGCTCTCAATTTTAATTTTCTTAGGTGACCTCAGTAGAGATATTCAGATATATTGCCAGTCAAGTTTTGATTCTTCTCTGCTGTGCTCTAGAGTCCATAGCAAAGAAAAAATGTTCCTGTTGGCCTGTTTAAATAAGGAAAGACCCAGCAGCAATGAAACTTTGCAATATTGTAACACCCAAAAGTTGTTTTAGAACTCTGTGAGTTTGATGATAAAATACCGACATGTAGTTTTCAAATACAGAAATAGAGAAATTTTATACAGACATGTCTACATATATCTTTATGCTAGTCATTCAGAATTAAAATTCACTCAGAATTTTAGGTTATTTTAAAAACTATCATAAGGAATTATTCAAAATAAGTAACCTGAGAAACATCAGCCATTGAAAACGTCTCTGAAAAGTACTGTGAGCAAATGCAAGTTTCTCATCGCTTCGTGTGGGCCATTATGATATATCTGGATAAAAAAATAAATGACTTATAAATTAAGTTCAGGGAGAAAAAAAAGCTTTAGATGAATTTCAATCTCCAGATGGAGTATGAGGAAACTGGTTTGGATGGGAGCCAAAAGAGGAAGAAAGAAGAAATTCAGTGTGTGGGTTTCAATGGGATATACATAAAAATAATGCAAGAGAGACTCTTGGGACTAGGGAGATAGTACAGAAAATAGGGTGCATATAAGTGACCAAGATTTGATCTCTAGCACTATATGGCCTTCTAGCATAGTCAGGCTCCCAAGTACCCCAGGGTGACCCTGCTGATTCTGGTACCAGGTCAAGCTGATCCCAAAAGTGATCTACTGGCCTGTTACTGGCAGTGCCTCCTGACCTCCCTGAGTATGAGAGGGAAATGCATAAAAATAAAAGCAAATAAGATTTTTGATCTAATTTTGAAAGGCATTAAGGAGGGAAAAGTACACAGCAATAATTGAAAGTACTACTTTGAAGACAATGACAAAATTCAAATTGGGACATTGTCTCAAGAAATGTTTTAACTACTTTGTGTTCAATTTATTATTAAAAGTAGGAGAGCAGGTAAGGCCTGGTCCCCCGCGGCTGCCAGGCCGAGCCCCTTCCCCTGCGAACCCGGGAGGCGCGGAATCGGCCAGGTAAGGCCCGGTCCCCTGCGGCTGCCAGGCCGAGCCCCTTCCCCTGCGAACCCGGGAGGCGCGGAATCGGCCACGTAAGGCCCGGTCCCCCGCGGCTGCCAGGCCGAGCCCCTTCCCTGCGAAACCGGGAGGCGCGGAAACGGCCTTGTAAGGCCCGTTCCCCCGCGGCTGCCAGGCCGAGCCCCTTCCCCTGCGAACCCGGGCGGCGCGGGATCGGCCAGGTAAGGCCCGGTCCCCCGCGGCTGCCAGGCCGAGCCCCTTCCCCTGCGAACCCGGGAGGCGCGGGATCGGCCAGGTAAGGCCCGGTCCCCTGCGGCTGCCAGGCCGAGCCCCTTCCCCTGCGAACCCGGGAGGCGCGGAATCGGCCACGTAAGGCCCGGTCCCCCGCGGCTGCCAGGCCGAGCCCCTTCCCTGCGAAACCGGGAGGCGCGGAAACGGCCTTGTAAGGCCCGTTCCCCCGCGGCTGCCAGGCCGAGCCCCTTCCCCTGCGAACCCGGGAGGCGCGGAATCAGCCAGGTAAGGCCCGGTCCCCCGCGGCTGCCAGGCCGAGCCCCTTCCCCTGCGAACCCGGGAGGCGCGGGATCGGCCAGGTAAGGCCCGGTCCCCCGCGGCTGCCAGGCCAAGCCCCTTCCCTGCGAGCCCGGGAGGCGCGGAAACGGCCTTGTAAGGCCCGTTCCCCCAGGGCTGCCAGGCCGAATCCCTTCCCTGCGACCCCGGGAGGCACGGAAACGGCCTTGTAAGGCCTGTTCCCCCGCTGCTGCCAGGCCGAGCCCCTTCCCCAGGAACCACAAGCGCTGAGGAGAGTGGCTTGAGGGAAGCCCTTCCTCTGGGTGGGCACCTGGAAGGGCAACTTGAACAACCCGAATAGACAAGGGAGATAGGGCCAGTCGTCTGGCCCCTCAGGTGACCTAGAACAGTCCATCCCCTAGGGCCCTGGAGTGGACCAGGGACTCCCCAAGGACGAGAGCTCTGGGTTGGGCGGAAGGAACTCCTTCAACAGAGGCTTGGAGGGGACGGAGCTCCATTGACTCTCGGAGAGAGGAGGGGGGACAGAGAACTAGGCTCAACAGCGCCAGCAAACATTGTGGCCAGGAGCGGAACTGCACCGCTGACAGAACTAAGGAGCAGAAAAGGGACAGGACCCACAGGGAAGGCTGACCCCTAGGCAGCAAAGGGGAGGAGAAAGAGCTAGGTTCAACAAGCTCACCCAACAGGCCCCTCTAGAACCACCTTCAGGAAGGGGAACAAGCAGGCCAAAAAAAGAAGCCACAACACTCCAAAACACACCATTAAATACAAAGAACCATGCGCAAATCAAGGAGATCCCTAATAACTGGAGACACCATGACAAATCCTAGCAAGTTCCCAAGTCCACCAAATCGCACAGATCCAGGGGAAGAAGACTTAAAAACGGTAATGAGGAAGGAAATGCAGGAATTACTAACAGTAATGAAAGAAACCCTAGCTACCGAATATAAGAAAACCATGGAAGAACGAATCAGCCAAATTAAAGAAGAAATATCAAAGAACATGAGAGAGACCATACAGAAAGAAGTGAAGGACTTAAGAGACAAAGTAACAAGCCTTACGAGCAGAAACACAGAGTTGGAGAAGCACATCGAAGAACTCGAAGGAAAACTACAATCAAAAAAAGATCAAGAAACCAACAAAGAAATAAAAGGCAAAGCACTGGAAGGAAAAATCCAATATCTAATGAATAAAGACAAAAGGAACAATCTAAGAATTGTGGGTGTACCAGAAGGGGAGGAAATAGGGAAGGGGGAAGAACAGGTAGTCAGGGAGATAATAACAGAGAACTTCCCCACACTCTGGAAAGACACTTCAGGACAAATCCAGGAAATCAAGAGGGTTCCTAATAAAATAGACCCTAATAAGCCAACACCAAGACACATAATAATCCAAATGGCAAAAAACAAAGAGAAAGAGGAACTCCTGAAAGCAATAAGGGAGAAAAAAAACCTCAAGTACAAAGGAAAGGACATAAGAATCAAACCGGATCTCCCATTTGAAATAATTCAAGCAAGAAGACAGTGGAATGACATATTTACACGACTGAATGAAAGAAATTTCCAACCCAGGGTACAATACCCAGCAAAACTATCATTCATATGGGAGGGCAGAATAAAAACATTCTCAAACATGAACGAACTTGAACTATTTGTGCAAACCAAGCCGATCCTAAACGACTTACTCAGAGATGAATTACATAATCCAAACCCCCGATTGTAACAACAACCACTCCACACAATACAACGGCACAACAGTCCTCTCTATCAATAATTTCCCTAAATGTGAATGGACTGAACTCTCCAATTAAAAGACACATAGTAGAGAACTGGGTTAGGAAAAATAAACCGGACTTCTGCTGTCTGCAAGAAACACACCTACAGTTACAGGATAAGCACAGGCTTAGAATAAAAGGATGGAAAGTAATTATTCAGGCCAATGGAAAACAAAAAAGAGCAGGGACAGCCATTCTTATATCAGACCAAATTGTATTCAACCTCAAGAAAGTGATCAGAGACAAAGAGGGTCACTACTTACTGATCAGGGGAACATTAGATCAAGAAACACTAACCCTGGTCAATATCTATGCACCTAATGTAGAGTCAGCAAAATATGTGAGGCAACTACTGGCAAACCTGGAGAAACACATGAAGGGAAATGTGATAATAGTAGGGGACCTCAATACTCCACTATCACCATTGGACAGAACCACCAAACAGAAAAATAGCAAAGAAATAAGAGCTCTAAATGAAAAATTAGAAGATTTAGGGCTAATAGATTTATATAGAGCCCTCCATCCCCAGAAAGCAGAATACACATTCTTCTCAAACCCACATGGAACCTTCTCCAGAATAGATCATGTCTTAGGATACAAAGCCAACCTATATAAGACCACAAAGGTAAGGATCATAAGAAGTACCCTTTCAGATCACTATGCAACAGAGGTTAAAATTGATGTCAAGAAGAAGCAATGGAGAAAAACTAATACCTGGAGATTAAACAACATGCTGCTCAACAACAGCTGGATCAAAGAACAACTCAAGGAAGAAATAAAAAGATTCCTTGAGACAAATGACAATGAAGAGACAACATGTCAAAACTTATGGGACACAGCAAAAGCAGTAATTAGGGGGAAACTCATAGCAATACAGGCCTATGTCAAGAAACAGGAAAACAACAAAACCAACAGTTTAAAAGATCACCTCAAAGAACTGGAACAACAGCAACAGAGGAATCCAACCACAACCAGAAGGCAAGAAATAATAAAAACCAGAGCAGAAATAAACAACATCGAAACCAAGAAAACAATACAAAAAATCAACGAGACCAGGAGTTGGTTTTTCGAAAAAATAAACAAGATAGACAAACCATTGGCAAAACTCACCAAAAAAAAGAGGGAAAACACCCAAATCAGTAGGATCACAAATGAAAGGGGAGAGATTACAACAGAACCCCAAGAAATACAACACATCATGAGATCATATTATGAACAACTATACTCAACTAGGTTAGAGAACCCAGTAGAAATAGACAGATTCTTGGACAAACACCCTATTCCAAGACTGGAAAAGGAGGATCTAGAAAGACTAAACAGACCAATCACCTCAGAGGAAATTGAAGATGTAATTAAAAAACTCCCTAAGAACAAAAGCCCAGGCCCAGATGGATTTACAGGTGAATTCTATCAAACATTTCAAGAAGACTTACTACCACTTTTCCATAGGCTTTTCCAAACCATAGAAAAAACAGGAATCCTCCCCAACTCCTTTTATGAGGCTAATATCACACTCATTCCCAAAGAAGGCAAAGACACCACCAAAAAAGAAAACTACAGACCAATCTCACTAATGAACATAGATGCAAAGATACTTAACAAAATCTTAGCAAACCGAATCCAACACTTCATCAAAAAGATCATACATCATGACCAAGTGGGATTCATACCAGGAATGCAAGGTTGGTTCAACATACGCAAATCAATCAACATTATACACCACATCAACAACATGAAAGACAAAAACCACATGATCATATCAATCGATGCAGAGAAGGCGTTTGACAAAATCCAGCATCCTTTCATGTTAAAGACACTCAGCAAAATAGGGTTAGAAGGAACTTTCCTCAAGATAGTTACAGCTATATATGAAAAGCCTACAGCCAACATTATACTTAATGGCGAGAAACTAGAAGCATTCCCACTAAGTTCAGGAACTAGACAAGGCTGTCCACTCTCTCCACTCTTATTCAATATAACTTTAGAAGTCCTAGCAATAGCAATCCGACAAGAGAAGGGAATCAAAGGAATTCAAATAGGGAAAGAGGAACACAAGCTATCTCTATTTGCCGACGATATGATGATATACATCGAAAACCCTAAAGAGTCCACAGTAAAACTCCTAGAAACAATCAACCAATACAGCAAAGTGGCTGGTTACAAAGTCAATACACAAAAGACAGTTGCGTTTCTATATACAAACAATGAAGCTGAGGAGAGAGAGATTAAAAATACAATCCCATTTAAGATAGTATCAAAAAATATCAAGTATCTAGGAATCAACCTTACAAGAGAAGTGAAAGACCTATACCAGGGAAACTTCAAAACGCTTCAGAAAGAAATTGAAGACGATCTAAAGAAATGGAAGAACATCCCATGCTCATGGATAGGTAGAATTAACATAGTCAAAATGACTATCCTACCCAAACTTCTATATAGATTTAATGCAATCCCTATCCAAATCCAGACACAATTCTTTAAAGAAATAGAACAATCAATCACAAAATTCATCTGGAACCACAAAAGAGCCAGGATAGCCAAACACATACTCAAAAACAAGAAGCTGGGTGGAATCTCCTTACCTAACTTGAAACTATACTATAAAGCCATAGTAATCAAAACAGCATGGTACTGGAACAGAGACAGGACCTCAGACCAGTGGGTTCGAACAGATTTCCCAGACATAAACCCCCAGATATACAGCCAACTAATATTTGATAAAAGAGGCAAGAATCTGAAATGGAACAAAGAAAGCCTATTCAACAAATGGTGTTGGCACAACTGGAAAACCACATGTACGAAAGTGAAAATCAACCCATACCTCACTCCTTATACAAAAGTCAACTCAAAATGGATCAAAGACCTTGAAATCAGACCCGAATCTATAAAATTTATTGAGAATAAAATAGGGAGAACACTTGAAGACCTATATATCAAAAAGGTCTTCGAGAATGGAACACCAATGGCAAGAACCTTAGCAGCAAACATAAACAAATGGGACTACATCAAACTAAAAAGCTTCTGCATGGCGAAAGAAACCTTACTTTATGCAAGAAGACAGTTAACAGAATGGGAAAAAATCTTTTCACTAGACATATCAGATAAAGGGCTGATATCTAGAACTTACAAAGCACTCAGAAAACTGAGCCCCTCAAAACCAAACAAAGCCATTAAAAAGTGGGGAGAAGAAATGAATAGACACTTCTCTGAGGAAGACAGAAGGATGGCTAACAAACACATGAAAGCATGCTCACCTTCACTCATCATCAGAGAGATCCAAATCAAGACAACAATGAGATACCACCTTACACCAGTAAGGATGGCTCACATCAAAAATACTGAGAACAATCTTTGTTGGCGGGGATGTGGTATGAAGGGAACCCTCATCCACTGCTGGTGGGAATGCCCCCTAGTCCAACATCTATGGAGAACAGTCTGGAGAGTGCTCAAAGAACTCAGAATTGAGCTCCCTTTTGACCCAGCAATTGCACTTCTAGGTATATACCCCCAAGGTGAAGAACATTCATCCCAAAATACGTGTGCACCCCACTATTTATCGCAGCACTCAGTATAATAGCCAAATCTTGGAACCAACCACGATGTCCAACAACAGATGAATGGATCATTAAGATGTGGTATCTATACACAATGGAATATTACATGGCAGTCAGAAACGATACAATCACAGATTTTGCAGCAACGTGGATGGACCTAGATCATGTTATGTTAAACGAAGTAAGTCAGAAGACAAAAGATAAACACAGAATGGTAGCACTTTTCTGAAGCACACAGAACATACATCTTAATCACAACTAATACTTAACAATCAAATAACAGGGTCTAACAGGATAGAAACTCCAAACACTGTAATAGTCAACATATACCTGGGAACAGTGCCCAAAACACATGAAAAACTAACAACACAAACTTTCGACTACACATTATACCACGAAGAAAACAGCAACACCAGAACAGCAGCATAGAGAGAACAGGTACGTAATCAACCTTCTACAACAAGGACTCATAATAGTCCTGTAGAGATCGTATACAGGAACACAGGTAAAGAATACCAAGGCAAACCACTGACTCCAATGGAAACATCCCATAACACTACGTATTAATGCCTCTATCTTACTATATGTAAAATAACCTCTCAGCTTCTCTGTCCACAGGCGTTCTTGGATACAAAGGGCGGACAAGCTAAGATGGCAGCTTGGGATACCACACGAGATACCATACCTAGTTTGCACTACGAGATGACCCCGAGAAAACTCTTTATTTTTTTTATTTATTTATTTATTTTTTTTGAGAAATCTCTTTAACATACACTTTATCTCTAGGTTTACCTTCTTTTAGGGTTTCAAGCACGTGACCAGTCAAACCACCAAAGCAGTAACAGCAACGAACAGACTCAAACTACATACTCTATTCACTGAACACATTCAAGCAAACTAGCATTCCCTTGTTATTCTCTCCTCTCTTCTCACCACTTGCTTTTTGATTTTTTTCTCTTCTATTCTTTTCTTTACTTTCTATCTTTTCTTTTCTCCCTTTCTTTCTAATGTATTTTTCTCTTTTCTCCCTCCCTACCCCTTCCATACACCTTACCCTTTCCCCCCTCTGGAAACCCAACTATCCCTCCACCCCTCAATCCCATCCAGACCTCCCTCTATATTAAAACACTTCACCCTCAGTTCCTAATCTATTAGGCAACAAGATCGACCTCCTACCCCAACGAACCAGTACCCAGCACCCAAGAGAAGGGACACCCAGTCAAACCCACACCTCGTCCCGGACAAGAAAAGACAGCCAACTCCCCTGCGGACTCATGCTGCGAGGCCCTCCCTACCTATTCCCCCTAATGTGGACTGTTACTTGAAACCGGACCTAGGTCCAAAAGTATCCCCAATGCAAGAACTCTTCCAAGACCTCCCTGCCGCAAATTTTTACCAACCTGAAGAAGGTCAGGGGGTGGGATAGGAAGATGCCTGAGAACCCACACATTACAACAAAAACCCAAAAGACAATGGGAAAAACTGTACTTCCAACATAGGCATAGGACCTGTAATACACCACCTCGTTACCTGCTCTCCCCCAAATGTAAGGTAGTCTTTTGCACCACTTTGGCCCTTTAAAACCTTCGTGAACTCATTTTTCTTCTTTTCTTAAATTTATTTATTTTTTTTTTAAATGTTGGTCCTACATATACATTTGCGAGCACATACATTTTTATTTATTTCTTCTTTCTTTTTTTTTTTTAATTTTAATTTTTATTTTTATTTTTATCATTTTTGGGTATGTGACCTGTGTCTGTTATACCCTCTCTCCACCCCCAGCTACACCGACAATATAATGTAGCACCACTTCCCCCTGCAAAGACACACTAAATAAAGGGGAAATCTTACATATATATATATAAAAAACAAAAAGAGCTCTTATCTACTAGAGATAGGAACTCATAGTTGTTTACAATACAGGGATATCTCCTACCTTGAAAATATGTCATGTGGAATCAGCTTAGACCTAAGGTGATTAGATACCATTCATCCAGCCTTGAAATCTTGATCCCAGACAAAGGATTGGCACAGCTCTTCACAACAGCTACAGGAAACAAACTCCATCTGAGCCAGCCTTAATACTGCGGGGTCAACAACAAGGGCCAGCTCTAACATGATATCCTGACAATGAGGAAAATGCGAACAACTTGTCCTGAGAGCAGATTAGCATACCTTACCAGATAACGACAAGACAAAACCAGAAGACGCGGCACCATTTGGTAGGCCCAAAAGCCAAGATCGTGACTTACAGATGACTGGCTACTAGAACCACGACCAGACAGTATACACCTTGGGCCCAATATAAAAGCCCTAGTTCAGGGTTTGCACTATGACTTGCACAATAATCATGATCCCTAGTCCCAAAGGTCTGACAGAGACAACTGCAACAGAATGGGGCTTCTGGAAGCACAAAGAAAGATGCTATCCTAGGAGCCATCCTAGGTTCAGTGCAAAGACCAAGATCACCAACCACAGAAGATGGATTAAAACGACACTGAGGCAACAGAACCTCTAGAACCACAAAGACTGACTTCATCATAAGTCCCACCTCAGGACTGTGCAGATACGGAGACCTCTACACACAGAGCTCTGATTGTATCACCCTGGACAGAGCAGAAGTCTTCCACACACACACAAAAAAAAAAAAAAAACACCACCGGGAGAATAAATGATCCTGAGCAAAGTCTAGAGCTGATCCCATGACAGTATACTCCAAGGACGGAGAAACCCCATATTTCTTAGGCCAAGTGAATTCCTTTTAGAATGACCCCAATATTTACTGTGCCAGGGCAGGAGGGAAAAAAAAAACAAAAATACAAAAACCACAAAACCTTGGTTATTTCATATATACATATATTTTTCCCTTCATTTATTATTGTTATTATTATTTTTATATACCTATCTATTTTGGTCGATTTCTCTGTTTGGGTGTGACTACTGAAATCGTGGTCCCCAATTATACTTATTTTTTTTTCTCTCTTCTTTTCTCTTCTTTCGTTATGTGCTATGCCATGTTTCTTATTTCAAGACCATGGCGTGTTTTTGGTTTGTTTGTTTGGTTTTTGGTTGTTTGTTTTGCTTTGTTTTTCATCTGTTTTTTTGTTTTGTTTTGTTTTTTTGTTTTTTTTTTTTTTTTTTTTTTGGTGCTTACCGATATAGATGGAGTCCCCACTGGATAATTGACTCTTTTTTTTTTTGGTACTGGTGGAGTGTTTCAACTTCTTTTTCTCCTTCATCTCCCAAATCGATGATGAGAGCCTCTAAAAGGATTCCATCCATTTTTGGAGTATTAGACTCTTACCCCAGTTTATTTATCTTCTCTTTTTCAGGCAAAATCATGCAACTTGAATTAGCTAGTCCTGCCTACAATTAGAGGGGGAGATAAGGGAGGCATTAAGACCAAACATGGGCAAGACTACTAAGTAGTGGGTTGGATACAGAGGGGACCACATATTCTAGCCGCCCTGGGGGTGAGGGAAGAGGAAATGGGAGGTAGGACAAAAACGGAGGTGTAGGGAGGACAAATTGGTGATGGGAATCCCCCCTGATTTTATGTAAATATGTACCTAAAATGTTATTGTCAACAATATGTAAGACACTATGATCAAAATAAAAATTATATATATTAAAAAAAATTAAAAAAAAAAAAAGTAGGAGATAATACTAGTAATCTCCATAATAAATGTCCTATAAATGAAGTAATTGGTAAAAAAAACATACTATTTAAATAATTTTCCATGTGGAAAATTAGACTTATTATTTGAGCTATACCTAAAATTGTTATCAATCTTAGTATTAATATTTATTAATTTATATTTTATTAACTTTAGTGACACTATGTGAAATGATTTTTCTTTGGCTAAAATAATATAGATTTAACCAGAAAGGCTATATTACTTTCATTTTCTAGACCACAAGCTCAAAGATCTCAAAACTGTTCCAATGTTCTCAAGTAATATGGATCAATTCATAACTTGGAGAATAAGATTATTTTTATAAGAGCTAGTGTATAAACTTGTCAGTTAAAAGTGACCAAAACTGAAAGGTACAAATCTAAATAAGAAAGTATCAACATGGATCATTAAAAGAATAAGTAAATTTGATGTGACAATAATAAAAATGTACTATTTTTTAAATGGTAACAGAACTTAACAATCATGAAAATAAGGATATTCTAGAAGAAGAATAGCAGTCAATATGTTTGCTTATTTTCTGTTAGATTTCCCCCCTGTGTTAGCATACATGCAAACACACACAAACACACTTATTGGTTGTACACGTTATAAGAAACAGTATTTCTCAAATTAGAGTAATACAGAATGTATTTCAAGAGTATAAAAATAATTTCAAATCACTAAAATATTTCCTTTGTGTCCTAAGAAACTACTCTTTCAGAAATAATGCCTTGAGAAAGTGCAATCTTATTTCATAAAGTTATTTTTAACTGCAAATTATCACAATGCAAAAATATTCTTGTATCTATAGTAATTTACTACTTTAGATAGTCATAAAATGAACACACAGAATTCAAAGAGAATACTAAAGAAACCCTATATTTGATAGTTTGCTCTTTTCATTATTTAAAAATTACAAAAAATTAAGTCATTTTATCAAAGATGTCTAATTTTTTATTAATACTCTTTTTGTAAATATGATCCTAAAAGGAGAAACATATAAAGACACATAATTTTATAAAATACTACATGTTACAGTATTTATTTATAGACACAGGCTACAAGTAATTAAGACATCAAGATTTTATTACTGGCTACTTCTTGGATACATAAGGTCAAGCTTTTGTAATTACAAAATTTCAACCATGATATCTTATAATAGTCACGTGCGCCTTACTTATAAAGTCATTTTGATTTTTCTTGAACATAATCGATAAAAATATCTGATTATCTTTGAGTTTTAAGACCCAAGTCTTCCAGAGATAAAAGTCTAACCTCAGTCATAACCTTTTTCTAATCACTTCAAGATTTCTGTAGATATGATATTAACCCCTTTCCCAAGAGCTCTTCTAGAGGTTGTTGTCTTGCAATAGATTTGATTTCCTTAGCATATTCCTATGTATCAGCTTGGTCTTTTACAGAGAATTATTTCAAAAGTTGAGACCACTCTGGAGCTGCTTCAGTTTTAGTCATTGATTATATCAACTAGAAATATGTGCATTTATATGCATGCCCTACAGAAAAAAACTTTTTCTAGTTTGTTTTGGGGCCACACATAGTAGTGCCAGGGCATAGTCCTAACTCCCTATTTAGATATTTACTCCTGGTTTATTTGAATGAACTATGGAGAGTGCAGAATATGAAACCTAAAGCAGCCATGAGCATGGCAAATGCTCATGTACTCTTTTTTTTTTAACTCTACAGGATAATTGTTTGAAATCATTCTTGGAAGAGGGGCTGGAGCAATAATATAGAAATTAGAATTTCTTTATTCTAATTGCATATGTTAGACATAGTTTTTATCTCTCACATCACATGTGGTCTCCAAGACCTCCAGGAGTGACTCCTGAGAGAAGAGCCAGGAGTAAGCCCTGAGCACTACCTGGAGTGGCTGAAAAATGGGAAAAAAAATTCTAGTAGAAATATTGAGTTCAAATTGTGGCTGCCATCAGGTTAAATATGTGTCATTGTTCAAATATCTCAGTATCACTGGTGCTCATTTGTCACATTTGGGACATAGGAATAATTGAAAGTTAAGCTATTCTATTCAATTTTGCTAAGATCCATTGACAGCTAGAATCTTAAGAACATATTTATCTGTTTATTATTAAAGGCAACTCATGTTTAACATGAA
This sequence comes from Suncus etruscus, assembly GCF_024139225.1. Classification (NCBI taxonomy): domain Eukaryota; kingdom Metazoa; phylum Chordata; class Mammalia; order Eulipotyphla; family Soricidae; genus Suncus; species Suncus etruscus. The sequence goes on along the minus strand of NC_064861.1, from coordinate 58,795,896 downwards.
GCTGTTATTAATGATAATGTTTTAATGATAACTTGAATTAAAATGTTGATCCCTTACTATTTGAATAAGTATTATTTAAAATATTCAGAATTACCAACGAATGAATAAAAACATCATAGCCTTATAAATTTACATTTATTAAGAAAATTTGTGTATATGCTTATATAAAAAGAGTATAGAAGTATACTCCACTAAATTAAAATAGTTCTATATGGAGCAGGAGTGATAGCACAGTGGTAGAGCATTTGCCTTGCATACGGCAGACCTGGGATTGACTTGGATTCAATCCGGGACATCTCATATGGTTCCTTGAGCCTGCCAGGAATCCTTCTGAGCACAGAGCCGGAGTAACCCCTGAACACTACTGGAGCTGGCCCAGAAAACAAACAAAAATAAGTAGTTTTATATGTACATGAAGTTATAATAGAATTGAAGTAAAATAATTTACCTATTTATAGAGAAATATTTTTATTTGAATAGGTAATTTTAATGAATAATATTTGACTGCAAAAACTTTGTTAAATAAAATTTATTAAAATATTTTACAATAAAGACAGTTTGTCAATTTGAACTTTGATCTATCAAACATTTATTAGCAATTACCTATATAACCATGAAATATATTATCTCAGCAGTTAACTGTACCTTAAGGTATATTTTCCCTTATTTACTTTTCTTTACTAAAATGGAAATTCCACTGGAGATATTATAAGATGTTATACTTTTTTTCTGATATTGTATAGGCAATGAGGGTTAGCCTAGTTTTTATCCCTCACACCACATGTGGTCCCCAAGACCTCCAGGAGTGATTCCTAAGAGAAGAGCCAGGGAGAAAGTTTAAAGTGGTAAAGGGACTTTATATCTTGGGGTACTTCATGACTCCACCTATCTGTGGAGGTGAAAGTTTAATTTGAGAACTTCAATGTCCCAGGATCTTTGCTACAAGAGTCCCTGTTCAATTAATAAAAATAAACAACCAACTCTAAAGCATTACATGTAAACGACAAGTGCTGGAAAATTCAGAAAATATGTACCCTGATGATTTTTTTTCCAACACAAGATAGAGGGGAAAGAATATAAATGGCAAGGGAAAGATCTCTGCATTTTGAGTACCACATTTTATGCATTTATATATAGTTGGTGCAGACATACCACAAAAATCAGAAATGTGAATTTCATTGACAAGGTATTTTTTCTTTTTTATAAAAAATCTTTTTTTTTTTTTTTTTTTTTTGCCACAGCCAATGTTGTTCAGGATCATCTCTGGCTCTTTGCTTAGGAATCACCACTGGTGGACTTGGTGGACCATCTATAATACCAAGAATTAAATCTGGGTTGGCCACCTGTGAGGTGAATACCCTACCTGTTGTTCTGTTGCTCAAGTCCACACTGAGAAGATTTAAAGCATTGAATAGTCACTCTCTAGATTAAACTTCTATAAACATACCTTTTTATAAAGTCACTTCAGAATAGCATGACTGTATAACTGGCAATGACTTCCTCAGTTCAAAACTTGTAGTTCCTTGAAATGGATCACTTAAGTCAAAGGCTGGTATAGAGTACCAGAAAACAAAATTTATCTGCACAGACAATATATTGATGAGCCCATAGTGTATATGACACTGACTGCAGCAATAAATAGGCCTCTCCTTTCCCTGTATTAACAAGAGTCAACTGTTATTTCATATCAGTAGTCTAGAAATTGTCTTGAAAACACATTAATGATTAATATATTTTAATAAGGTAATATACACTACATTATATGAAAGAAAATGTTTTAGATAGAACACTTAAGTTTAATATCTCTGATATCAGAAAAACATTCAATAACAGTATTGGAGAACAAATAGAACTGTCTCCTTTTTTTATTCAGATGGGAAAGCAAAATTTCAATAGTTAATATGGCTTACCTGAGATTTATGTGGAAGGAGAAAGTGATTTAAAGTTAGGACTTAATAAGTATCTATCAAAATAGTGGATTGACTTCATACTCTATTTCAACTTAAATGTTATCCAGATATACTACTGGACAAAGCTATTTGTCTAGATAGCCATTGCATCTATAAAGTTATGAAATACTAATTATAGATCAAGCATGCTACCAAGTATTTTGCATACACTGGGTCATTTAATTTTCTTTACCATCCAATAAATTACTGTCATTTTACTCTTTAATGAAACAATTAAAATAATCCAAAAAATCTTATGATACTGCACTGAAGTTTAAATCAAGGAAGTTGGAATCCAGAATCTTTAGACATATCATTTTTACAGAGCTATTTTATATTCTAGTATGCATTTGTAGCAAGTGGTCCATGACTCAGAAAGAAAGTAATATTTAAGGCTTTCTTTGTTCTTAAAGATGGTTCATATTGTTAGAGGCAAGTAATAGGGAAGGGAAAAATAAAAAAAAACAAAACAACTAAAACAAGTTGCTAAGGAGACTTCATGGAAAACAAGTGTCATAAAGTCAAGGAACATCAAATTCTCTGTCATCAAATATTTTTAAAGTTCTACATAGCAAAAAATGAGGGAGAATATACCCCAGAATCTGAGAAATCCTGGATAAGGTATAGTAAAGGTATTTTAAACATTCAGAAATGTTTCAGAAACTGAAAGCAACTTACTGAAAGCAACTTACTAGCCCTAGAGAAACTAGAAATCATTAATTAGAAACTTATTCTAAAATTCCAGAAAAAGCTGCCTGAGGACTTTAGTGGATATCAAAATATCAGGAAGTTCCTAGGCAGCCTTCAACTCAAAGTCAAAAAGCTTGAATAAAGCTTGAACACTGAGGTTCAGGTAGGTATGAAAGATTCTCTTGAAAATTAGGAAAAGTAGAGAACAGATAGAAAGTTACAGTTATAAATCTCTAGATATCGTTCACCTAGATGAAGTCATTGTATTGAGTGCAAAATATTTAACATAATCAGAGGAAATTTATATAGCTTTAGTTAGCTATATTTTGTTTTTGGGTCACACCCAGTGGCACTGAGGGATTACTCCTGGCTCTGAGCTCAGAAGTCGCTCCTGGCAGGCTTGGAGAACCATATGGGAAGCTGGGAATCAAACTGGGGTCCATCCTGTGTTGGACACGTGAAAGGCAAATGTCTTACTGCTGTGCTATCACTCTGGCCCAAGTTAGCTATTTTCTATAGGCAGCACTTCCTCATCTAGAAATAATGTGTACTAATATATTATATAGAAATTTTTTCCCTCTAGTGCATTTTGTTCATTGTAAATTTTCTTTCAAGAGCTAAGTCAGGACATTTCTTTCATGAACCATGTTAACACTAGAACTCAGTATGAAATTCCTATGAGGGCACATTCAGAAATATTTCAAACTCAAACTCATAATTATGAGAACCGCTTCTATTCTCACTTTATGCAGAGTTTAATTAAGGGGCATGGAGTTATGACTCAGCACATAGCTTTAGAGCTCATTGTAGATGGAAGAGCCCACACACTTATATCCCTTATACCACATACACTCTGTTCTGCTCCAACTCCAGGTATAGCCATGGTGACCTCCAGCACTGCAAGCACACCTGAATGCTGACATCACATGAGTGACCCATTGGAAAAGACCAACTAAGAAAGTAAGATATATCAATGAAGAATGAATTTGTATATATCTGTTTTTTAGAAAAATATAAAGAAACAGTAACTTCTACAATATGATTTAAAACAGTGTCATGCCATTTGAAATGTTTGTGACTACACCACACCCTATATTCTCAGTCTCCCCTTAGGCAATATGTATTAAGTTCACATTTTAATCAGGGTGCTTAGAGCTATTCCAAGAACGTGGGCTCAGCTGAAGTTAATAACCACTGTAAATACACACAACGTTCTGGTATGTGAATTTTGTTTTTCTTTATTTTTCTCTGTGCTGTACCAATCTAATTTCAGTAGCCACCCCCTACCCACCAAATCACCTTTTTCCCCTCACTCTGAGTTCTAGTTCTTTAGTCAAGTTCTGTTTCTCTGAGCAGTAGTATAGTCCTTGGGGTCTTAAAAGACATAGCAAATAACAGAAGGTCCAGGAAGAAAAGCCCACCCTTCCCCTTGTTAGTGTTTCATTCTTAAAATATTATTTTTGCTTCCTTTTCTCCACCTTTTTCAGGAATAGCTTTGAATTTCTAGTTTAACTGTTTCATATTTATCACAGTAAGGTGCTAAAAAAAGACAAAGGAAAAGGAAAAACACAACTTCCTGGACAGTATAATTTAAAAATGGTCGGCCGATCTCACCCAGTTTTGATTCCTTCAGAGAATGGGTTTTATGATGTTCATTGCACAATTGTGCAGACCAAATCTCAAAGCCCAGAGAACATATATCAGCAATAATTTTATGGAAGCAGGCTCTGCCTAATATGTGCAGAGTTTTACATTACTTTATCAAACTGTCTTTGTGTAATTAGTCTGTCTGCAATGCCTGGTGTATAAATTAAACATCTAATTTATTTTGACTGGCCTCCAGATCACTTGATCAGTCCATTCTGCCACTGTGGCTCTTTAGAAAATGCCAAGCGTAGAGAAGGACCCTCTGGCAGTCGAAGTGAAGAGAAGCAGAAACTCCCTCAGAGGTCAGAGGCAATTTCAAATTGACTCATCACTGACACCCGGGCGGGGTGCTTGCCATTCTTTTCGGAGGCAGTGCTCTTCATGAGGAGCATAATTGATGTCCCTGGTGGCAGGTTACTTTGTATCATGGCTGGTAAATAATAAATAACTGCAACTCAAGCTGTAAAGTCAGGTTTACTAAATGAAATCAAATTAAAAGTAAATTATACTTTCCTCTCAATTCAACACCATTTCTCATAAGCCACTTATCAATACCAGAGCAATCTGTACAATTGTAAGAGACAAGTTACACAGCTATTCAATCCTGATAAAAACAAAATAACTCCTGTAACCATAATCATTCCTCAAGAGCATTTAATTTGTTGGCTCTTGCATTATTGCTATCAAAACAAAATCTTGCGGCTTTATTGGAATACATAAATCTCTTTGATTTAAAGGGACTTTCTCTTTTGCCTCAGATGAATTTGAAAGGGTGCAGAGTTAAATTTTTATGAAGTGATTTTTGAGGAGAAAAGCTGACATAATTTTCATCATGGGGCACTGATAACTCCAAAAGTTTGAAGAAAATGTTTAGTTTACTACATAGTTTTGTCAGAGTGGAATCTGCAGTTTATGCCTCTGTAGCTGGGGATACATTACCCAATATAGGCGCATGTTCCCTTCTTTATATCAGGTGATATACTCAGCATGGGTCTGTATGACCTCTTTTATATATATATATATATAGGCAATCCACAGGCCCTTTCATTCTTTCTCCTGTCTTCCTTTTCTCCTTCCCATCTTCCATCCTCCTTCCTCCTTCCTTTCCTCCTCCCTCTACACCCAGCCATGCTCTTGTTCTGCACTCAGGAATCACACCTGACACATCTCTGGGGATATGTGATATAGGATGTCTAACTCTGGATGAGTGCATCTTTTCAGCCCTTGTTTTGTCTTTTTCTTTCTAGAATGGAAGAATCTCATTTTAATATAGTTCATGAATGCCATTCTTTGTACTGAAATTTTCAAAATGCTTCTGTGCTTTCCTAACCTTCATTGAGGACACAGGACATTCTGGGGTTTCATGTAGATGACAGTTGATAAGAACTTAATTAAGATATTACATATGAATATAGGCATTATCTGATTTACACCAACTTAGCAATCCTACAAAAGTTGTACTTATTTCATTTTGAAAGGTAGTTTTATTTTTAAATAAAGAAGAACTATATGCTGACTTTAAACATTCTGAAAAAAAAATTAAAATGAGCTGGAGAGATAGCACAGCATTAGAGCATTTGCCTTGCACACAGCCGATCCAGAACTGACTGTGGTTCAAATCCCAGCATCCCATATGTTCCCCCGGGGCCTGCCATGGGCGATTTCTGAGCACAAAGCCAGGAGTAACCCCTGAGTGCTGCCGGGTGTGACCCAAAAACCAAAACCAAACAAACAAAAACCCCAAACCATTCAGATTACATGTCTACTTGATGTATCAAAGAACTGAGATTTCATAAAAAGATGCTATTTGAACTCTAAATAATAAGTTTCAATTGTCTATAAGAAGATTGTATTGAAATGCAGTATATATGTAGGGTAAAAGAAGAAAGGGATCATAACTTTACAGAGGTGAATTAAGGTCACAGCAAAATCCTTTAAACAAGATGGTGAGTTTTTTTCAAAGGCAAATGAAATGGCTTAACAAAAATGGCTATCATCAACTGGCTGAGGTTTAAAAGGCAATAGTTGCTTATACGGTAATTAGAATCAGTGAAAATTAAGATGGAATATCCCTTTTATTTAAATTTACATTTGGTCTTTATTCTTTGGTTTTTGGCCTCACCTGACTGTGCAGTTTATGCCTAAAATTTAGAGCAGGGCCAGATGTGTTAGTACACTGAGTTCACAGATTGTGCTGGAAATCAAACTAGGTAGAAAAAGTCAAGTACATTAATCCCTTGTTATTTCCCTGGCCCTAGGGGATTCCTTTTATATCATTAATTTGAAATGGCCAATAGTTAAAACTGAAAACCATGATGTATAAATTACCACCTCGTGACAACATTGTTGGTTTATAATGAAGGGGATTCCTTCATACATTAGATTCTGGAATCTTCAATTTCATCTTCTGTTCACTAAATATGGGGGATTTTTGTTTTGTTTTGTCTTGATTTTTTTGTTTGTTTCATTTTGTTTTTGGGCCACACTCCGCAGAGCTCCTGGCTCTGCGATCAGAAATTGCTCCTGGCAGGCTCTGGGGACCATATGGATATCTAATGGGGTCATCCCAGGTCTGCTGCATGCACGGCAAAGGCGGTACTTTGTGGGTGCAGAACAATGACCAATTAATTTCTTAAACAAACAAATTTATTCTTACATAATAAAAAATGCGATGCATATAAACCAAAGGCCAGTCAGATCTTTTGTTATAGTGAAGCATGCAAGCAATAGCTATGGAAAAGAATTTGTGATAATGAAACTATTTCTTTTTTCTTTACTTTCTCCCTGCGGGTGCAGGTTTTCTCAGGTGTAAGTTTTTCTCAGATGTAACAACTAGCCTCCAGGATTCTTCCAGTAGTGTTTAAGGACAGTATTGTTCTATTTGCACACTACTTCCATTATCAGTTTGAATGGAAATGATCTGTCTTTTCCATTAAAGTGCAATCTCATTAGTGGCAAATTATTTGAATCCCACTATTTGAATTCTATTACATAAAAGGAAAAAAATAAAGGGAAAGGTCATTTGCAGCATACGATTCTTAGGCTCACACAAACTATTGGTCGAGGCTGATATTACAGTTGGTGTAACACCTGCTATACGCATGGTTGAACAATTTCAATCTCCAGCACCACATATGGTTTCTCAAGCCCCAACAATAGTGTTCTCTGAGCAAAGAGCTAGCAGTAAACCCTGAGTACTATCAGTTGCCACTCTAAAACTAAATTAACCTAAACAAATAATTATCAAAAAAATCTTGGTCTACTACTTTTGTAAACTTTCTGGTGACAACAGGCCTAATATGGCATATAGTAGGGAGGACAAATTGTGGAACAATTTGTGGATGAGCAGCCCTCAACCAATAAGCTATAAAATTTATTAAATAAATTCATCATATGCTGATTGTCCAAAAATCTGAAAACAATCACTTGTGAATAATCTATGTGGCTTAATAAAAGGTCAGCAAAAGATTGAGAACTTATTTTCACAAAGAAAACCTGCTTAGAAACATTTCACTTTCCAACATTTTTGTCCATTTATCAGTGTCTCTGTCCCTTATATTTCCAGAGATGGTAATTTTTGTTTGGTTGCTTTTTTTTTTTGAGGGCCACACCCAGTAATGATCAGAGGTTACTCCTGGCTATGAGTTCAGATATTGCTCCTGGATAAGGGGACCATATAGGATACCTGGGATTGAACCATGTCTGTCCTGGATCTGCCACATGCAAGGCAAACTCCCTACTGCTGTGCTATCACTCCAGCCCCCAAGAGATGGTATTTTTTTTTTTTTTTGGTTTTTGGGTCACACCAGGCTGCGCTCAGGGGTTACTCCTGGCTCCACACTCAGAAATCCCTCCTGGCAGGCTTGGGGGATGTTATGGGATGCCGGGATTCGAACCACTGACCTTCTGCATGCAAGGCAAATGCCTTACCTCTATGCTATCTCTCCGGCCCCAAAGAGATGGTATTTTTAAAGGACTGCTTAAACTGCTTAGTCATATACATTGGGAAATGTGAAATAAAAGAAGATAAAGTTTTAAGTGAAAGGAGGCAGAAATTACTGTTTGATTATAAGGGGGTAGAGTATATTATTAAAACAATTAGTATTAATGAAGAGCTTGTAAGAGTCATGAAGGCAGGCAAAATTGATCATAAGGAATTATATTCTGAAATATAAGAATGCATATAGGTATCTATCTACCTAGAGTCTACTATTGATTCTACTTATGACTAATGCATAATACATATTGGTATTCCAAACTTCCAAATGAGAATTTTCTAAGGTGGATATTTGACGTAATGCCTTAAAAAATAAATAAAATTTTCTGTAAGACATTTTAATGAGTATCAAGAACAAAAAGCATTAGCCAATGACCTATTGAGTCAAAGACATTTTTTAATCTAATTTAGTATTTTTTAAGCACTTGCTTATTGATAAATATTTGAATTAGTAAGGAAAAAGATTTTAATGTTTTCTAGGAGAAAAGTATGAGATGCCCCTAAAAGCAACATAGATCAATCTTTAAACCAAAATAGTCAGCAAGAATTTTTATTGTTTCATCTGAGGTTCAAAATAAATTATATAAATTAGAAATGCATGTACATTGGATAAGATGCTTGTTTTTTATCCTGCCAAAATCAGTCTAACCACCATCCACAGAGTGATCCCTGGGTGTCAATCCAGGAGCATTTCCATGGATGGCCCTAAACAAAGAATTAAAAATAGGTACAAAAACAAGTTTATTCACCAAAATTTATGTATAATAAAGAAGGCTAGGTATGGTGGTTCAAATCCCAGCATCCCATATGGTCTCCCGAGTGTACCAGGACCAATTTCTGAGTGTAGACCAGGAGTAAGCCCTGAGAGCTGCCGGGTGTGATTCAAAACCCAAAAAAATTTAAAAAAGAAGGCTATGTACTTCAATTTTAGAATTATTGTCAAAAGGAAATAAAGAGGATTAGTGAGGTAAGGTACAGTAGGAAAGTAAATTATCAAACCAAATAATAGAAAGTACAAATAAAAATTACAATTATGTAACAAACATTTATAATTTTTTCTATCAATGCTTTCTTTCAAGGAATATTAAAATATTCCAAATAACACAGTTCCCATAAATTATGTTACAAATATAAAGTATATATGCTATGTTAACAAATATATCAGAGGGGAGAAAATGAAAATGCATAGCTCAATGGCTAGCATATCTAAGTGACCATTGCAAATCACCAATATTAAAACTGCTTAATTCCCTGGCTATGTAAAGCTTATATTGGTGAGAGTTGTAGTCATCTGTAAAAAAAATTAGTGCTATACAAAGTTAATACAATAACAAGACTAAACAGATAAAAATGAATGGTAAGAAAAAACCCTAAAGTTTGATATTTGATTATTATAGTGGCATATTGGGCAATATTAGAGACCATATTAATAGCATAGAAAAGATATATCATTTTTGTACAGGGGTTTCCAAAAGAAGACAGCATTGTCCATCATATGAAATACAAGAAGTTTTTCCCATTCCCAAAGACCCAGAAATTAGAGATATTTTATAACATTTGAATGGGAAGATTTTTCTCATATCTGGCAAGTTAGTTGACATTCAACCTACTCTGCACAGAATTCTATTAATACCATAAAATTTGTCCTGATGAAAAAATGGAATATAATTACTAAATATAAAATTTGTACAACTATCGGGGCCTGAGAGATAGTAGGGCGCTTGCCTTGTATGCAGAAGGACGGTGGTTCAAATCCTGGCATCCCATATGGTCCCCCGAGCCTGCCAGGAGCGATTTCTGAGTATAGGCAGGAGTGATCCCTGAGTGCTGCTGGGTGTGACCCAAAAACAAAACAAAAAAATTTACAACTATCAAATAATCATAGAATTATCATAGTGATAAAGGCAGCTATCTACTTCCAACTAGAGCATATTCTTAAATTTATCACCTCCAATTTGGTACTACCCAGGGATACAATACCCGGAAGCCGCTCCAGAAATACTTTATCAAGCAGGCTGTGTAATTCAATGTTAGGATCCAGTGTTGTGGTGCTGCTCAAAATCAACAGTGCTTTGAACTTCTGGACTATTTCTGATAATAGTAGCAGTGCTAGATATTTATCCTGAGTCTTGCACATACAATCTCATCTATCTGTTAGTCTGTGTTATCTTCTCTACCATCAGACCACAATTTTTAAATAGTTTAGACATTAAAAAATAATTGCAGAAGACTAGCAGTCATTGTCTTTACTTAAAATGGATTATGATCTAATATGTTTAATTGCCCAGATTCTTAATTAGGCTTACAAATGATGCTTGAATGCTTTTCCCCCAATATCACAATAGTCCTGCATGCTAATGTGAAATCATCTGGCAACAATTTTTGCATATAAAAATGAAATAATTTATATAAATGTGGTTACTTTCTATCGAACATATATCTAAGAGATATTAATATGACAAAATTTGACTATAGAATCATACATTGATTGTTGCTAATTTATTTTAAGAATATCCATGCTGTAATGAAGCTTCTGCACCTCAAAAGAAATAGTGCATAGGATACAAGAGTCACTCACTGAATGGGAGAAACTAGTCACCCAACACCATCAGATAAGGGGCCAATATCCAAAATATACAGGGCACTGACAGAACTTTACAAGAATAAAACATCTAATCCCATCAAAAAATGGGGAGAAGAAATGAACAGATGCTTAGATAAAAAAGAAATACAAATGGCCAAAAGGCACATGAAAACTGCTCCTCGTCACTAATCATCAGGGAGATGCAAATCAAAACAACGATGATGAGATACCACCTCAAACCACAGAGAATGGCATACATCACAAACAATGAGAACAATCAGTGCTGGTGGGGATGTGGAGAGAAAGGACCTCTTATCCACTGCTGGTGAGAATGCCGTCTAGTCCAACCTCTATGGAAAGCGATATGGAGATTCCTCCAAAATCTGGAAATTGAGCTCCTATTCGACCCAGCTATTCCACTCCTAAGGACATACCCTAAGAACACAAGAACACAATACAAAAACCCCTTCCTCACACCTATATTTATTGCAGCACTATTCACAATAGCCAGGCTCTGGAAACAACCAAGATGCCCTTCAACAGAGGAATGGCTAAAGAAACTGTGGTACATATACACAATGGAATATTATGCAGCTGTCAGGAGAGATGAAGTCATGAAATTTTTCTATACATAATGAGTGAAATAAGTCAGAGGGAGAGAGACACACATAATAGTCTCACTCATTTATGGGTTTTAAGAAAAATAAAAGTCATTTTTGCAACAATCCTCAGAGACAATGAGAGGAGGGCTGGAATTTCCAGCTCACTCCATGAAGCTCACCACAAAGATTGGTGAGTGCAGTTATAGAAATAACTACACAGAGAACTACCATAATCATGTGAATGAATGAGGGAACTGGAAAGCCTGTCTAGAGTACAGGTGGGGGTGGGGTGGGATGGAGGGAGATTTGGGACATTGGTGGTGGGAATGTTGCACTGGTGAAGGGGGGTGTTCTTTACATGACTGAAACCTAATCACAATCATATATGTAATCAAGATGTTTAAATAAAGAAAAAAGTTTCAAATAAAAATGAAATCACATACATATAAAATATACAATATAGTTCAATAAAGGAAGAATTATTTAAGTATATTTTGCTTTGAATTTCATTTTGTAAGAACAGCAAATGTAATAGACTACTTGTTTAAGTATCAAGTCAAAGATCAGACATACACTCAATTTCATGGAAACTTTATACAATCTAAGTATAATACAGTAATAAAAACTGTGCATTACAGTTCACAGAAAGTCACTTTTTCCTGCAGCATCAATAACACTAAAGGGGAAAAAAGTGCCATTTCAGTTGCAATTAAACTAGGTTTCCATGCGTAACTTAACATTAAGCAGAGCCATGTGTGGGATTCTGCAGATGAAGCAAAAAAGAAGTGACTGTGAAATATGCTGATTTGGCTGCAAAATAGTTGGGTCAGTTTTGTCAGAGACAACAGTTTTCCTTGGTTAAGAACTCAGATTGATAACTCATCCATAACGTGTTATCTCATGGTTTGTCTAGAAAAGAAGGGATTTTCCGACTGAAATGTCACCGGCTTATGGAGGTTGTTTAAACTTCCTATGATTTTTTTTTTTATATTTCCCCTCTGAAAGAATGCATCATGTAACGATTGCAGGAATTTTATTGGGCCAAAATTCAGAAAGACTTAGAAGAGTGTCCTATACTAAGTGATGGAGTTTTCAATCCATGGTATAACTGAAAACATTTACAAATGAATGGACAAATGTATAGAGTAAGAAGGATCTAATGATATTTGGTTTACACCTGGAACTGAGTTTGCAAACTTTCTTATTATCCAGAATTACATATATAAACACATCTGTATAGATAAGTATATTTACAGTTGGCTACACTTTATTAAGTGTATAAACATGTCTTTGTTGCTTAATAAACTTCCAATTATTTAGGCTTAATACATTGTATTCAATTTGTAAGGCATGGAAAATAAGAATGTTTAATTTTAGATATAATTCAGTATTCTTTTAAATAATTATCTTTATTTTTGTTTCCTCTGATATACATATGCTGTTTAAATATTTCAAGTATTTTCTTAATGTGTTTGCTTTCGTTTTTAAAATGTTAGAGTTAAATATAAATATCTTATTTTATTGGTTATTTATAACTCCATAAATAGAATAAAATATACGAGGTGATTGGTAGTTGTTTGAAAAACGAAAGACAGGGGCTGCAACAATAGTACTATAAGTATGGTAATTGTCTGTTAAGCAGACAATGCAGATTAGATTCCTGGTTCTCCATTTGATCTTCAAAGCCTTGTGAGGAGTGATTTTGAACACAGAACCAAGAGTAAGCCCTGAATACAATAATACGTGACCCAAGCAGCACTGCTAACACTGATCAAAGGTAATAAAAAATAATATATGATAATAATAAACATAAGCCAGACTTTATGATGGTCCACAGCAATTATTGAAGTACATTAAACTTAGAAATCATGGGATCACTGGAAAAACAAATATATATATATGTTTATAATTATATATACTATATATATAATTATATATACTATATAATTATATATATAAATTTTATAATCATATATATATATGCCAGAGAGCTAAGATGTTTTCAATAGGAAATGTCATACATTCATTTATTAAAATGCAACACATGCCACAAAACTGTTAATATTAACATATTAAAATATGTTACTCTCAGTAAAATATATGAACTATTAGAATAACTTAGAATTCTAGTGAGTTATATATATCTATAATCTCTTTTTAAATAATAATATTTTTATTTAAACACTGTGATTACAGTCATGATAGTAGTTTGGTGTCAGTCATAAAAAGAACACCCCCCTCCATCAGTGCAACCTTCCCATCAAAATTGCCCCATCACCTCCCTCCCCAACCACCCCACCTGTATTTGAGATAGGCTTTCTACATCACTCACTCACTGACATTGTTATAATAATTCTTAGAATAGCTATTTTTCTAACTGCACTCACCATTCTTTCTGGTTTCATATCTTGATACTGTTCTTCTGGCCCTCATTTCTGGGAATTATTTAAATATCTTTCAGTATTTTTAAAACCCATAGTTGAGTGAGACTATTCTGTGTGTGTCTCTCTCCCTCTGACTTATTTCACTCAGTATAATAGATTCCATGTACATCTAAGTATAAGAAAATTTCATGACTTCATCTCTCCTGATGGCTGCATAATATTCCATTGTGTATATGTACCATAGTTTCTTTAGCCATTCATCTGTTAAAGGACATCTTGGTTGTTTTTAGAGTCTGGCTATTGTAAATAGTGCTGCAATGAATATAGGTATGAGGAAGAGATTTTTGTATTGTTTTTTTTTTTTTTTGAGTTGATAGAATCCTCATCAGCCACACCCAATTCCAACAGCCACCACCATATAAGCAACATCCCAGCTTCAAAGCTTCATCACTAATAGTGAAAGAAATACCATGACACTGAAAATCATCAGTCCAGTTCCAGAAATCTTAGAGTTCCTGGAGTGCACAGCTGCATATACAAGGCTGTGAAGCACCATCAAACTCCACATTACTGACAGCTCAATAGAAGCTCATCGAATTAGATGGAAAAAGAGCATAGAAGTAAATTAAACTTAATAAACAAAACAATAGCACAAAAGACTTAAATAACTACATATAACTTAGTAAACACTCAATGACTTTAATAACCCCATTGTGAGATAAAATAAATTTCACAAATTTTCTTTTACTTAATTTTTAAAAATAATTCCATTAGCTTTTTTTGTTTGTTTTAACAACAATAGAAAGTAAATTATTTTGTACCTGCTCGAGAATCATGCTTGCAGGGAGAGGGGATTGAGGAAAATGGTGAAAGGAAGGTGGGATTGGTTTTGGGACTGAAACAACTGTATTAAGAACAACTCTGCACATCACAGTATTTAAATATATTTTTAAATTATGACACTTTATTTTAAAATTATAAATATATACTTGTATCTATATTATATAAACATACACACAACATTTTTGAGTTATTTTAATCACACAAGAAACCGTGTCTTTTTTCATTTTATTGGCAGACAGTACAAACCTATGCAAACTCAAGTTAGAAAAACACACAGATAACAAGAACATAATGAAATTGCTATTATATAATCATGATCTTGGTTTATTTCAAAGTCCAATCTCCAGAAATTTGCTAAGGATTTTGATTGTTTACATTACAATTAAATTTTTTTTTCTTTTGTGATTTTTGGGTCACACCCAGCAGTGCTCAGGGGTTACTCCTGGCTCCATGCTCAGAAATTGCTCCTGGCAGGCACGGGGGACCATATGGGACTCCGGGATTCAAACCGATGACCTGCATGAAAGGCAAACGCCTTACCTCCATGCTATCTCTCCGGCCCCTACAATTAAATTTTTTATAAGATTTGAGAAAATTTATTCTAAAAATATGGTGGTTTGCAATGGTTTGTATCACAAAGACTAGTTTATTTTCATGTCTATTCACTATGATTAGTGGTTTTACTTGCTTTTTCAAGTGTCACCATTCATATAAGATCATTCACCCAGTATGTGACCCAATAGTTCTAATGAATTTATACAAATAAAATTTACAGTAGCTTTGCATGTGCAAGAATTAAAGACTGGTATCTACATTTGAGGGGAGGGTCACACCCAGCAGCACCCAGGGATTACTCCTGTCTCTGTGCTCAGAAGTTTCTCCTGCTAGGCTCTGGGGACTGTATGGGATGCTGAGTATGGAACCAGGTTCTGTCTGGGGTTGGATGCATGCAAGGCAGACAATCTACAGCTGTGCTGTGCTATCTCTCTGGCCCCTGGTATCTACATTTTTATTTTCTCCATTTTCCATGCATATCTCTAGGTTCTATTTGATTTCTATATTTCTTGTAAATAATTATCATTTATGGATGGTTTCTTTTTTTAGTTAAACTATTGCTAATGTCAAAACAGTCCCTGCTAAACTCACTTATTCACTATTGATCTAAATTGATGTGTCAATTCAAGTCACTGTGACTTTTATTAAGTTTGTAAAACAAATGTCAACTTTATTTAGATTTGTAGAAAAAAATGAAATTCAACATGAAATTGACACAATTGACACCACCAGAATTTGCATACATGTGTTGAATGCTCTTTTTTGTGCCCTATCTCCTAAATAATTTTCTGCTCTATTTCCCGACCTTCTGTATATCAAACATTTTAGAGGATTGACAAACCTATTATATGATAGAAGATAATATTTATTATTTCATTGCAAAACACAGCCCTAAGATGTTGTATTTGTTGCTCTTCCAATAACAAAATGAGCTGTAAGGTGAACTAGGTAATTAGCAAAATTTGGACCCATGAAGTTTTGAGTCTAATGGGGTATTATAACCAACAAATAAAGCAGTTCTACAAGAATCCCCTGGTTTTGGTATTTGGATAAAAAGCTAACTAGTAACATTCTTCCTATTGAAACTCTATCATTTAAAAATGGCAATCAGTATATATTAATTGAGAAAAATATTAATATTATATATCACTTAGAGGACTAGTTATAGCCAATAGTATAGGTATATATCAAAATCCAAAATATTTTAATGTCAATAACACTAATTCTTTGGCTGACATTAAACATGACATTAATTTGGTTGGTTTGCTGGTTTGTTTTTACTAAAATTTAGTGAAGAAGGAAATAGTCCTGGACAACCAAGGACTTTTTAACACACCATAGTCTAATAAACTGAAAATAAACAGCACTGAGATATGATTAGAATAAATTTTTTTGGTTCTTTGGGCCACACCCGTTTGATGCCCAGGGGTTACTCCTGCTAAGTGCTCAGAAATTGCCCCTGGCTTGGGGGGACCATATGGGACACCGGGGGATCGAACCACGGTCCTTCCCTGGCTAGCGCTTGCAAGGCATGCACCTTACCTCTAGTGCCACCTCGCGGCTCCAAGATTAGAATAATTTTACTAGGCTTCGGCTTAGGGACTGAACGAAAACAGGGAGAAAGTGTTACAGAAGATTGAACACAACATCAATGATGAATAGGAACCTCTAGAAAAAACCTAGAGACTCTATCCTAGACCCTGACCTATAACCTGCGCAAATACCAAAATTGCTAGCTACAGTGGCTTGATATTCTCACACACAACCGAGAGGAAACTTTCCTGGCATCACAAAAAAGCCTTTGGGATGGGATAATGAGTATATATAGAGCCAGGGATTGATCCCATGATGGTATGCTTCAAGGATGGAGAAACCCTGAATCTCTTAGGCCACAGAAATTCCCTTTCTTCCCCCCCCCAAAAAAAAAGTGGGGGAACGCCAAACCCTACCACTCCAGCACCCATACTTTTTTTTGTTTGTTTTGATTTGTTAGTTTTTGACTTTATTTTCCTTCTCTTTTTTCTTCCACTTTTCTCTTTCTTTTTCACTGTTGTGGTTATTATTTAGAGATTTATTTTTATTTTTATTTGCCGGGTCCATTTTTTTCTTTTTTCTTCCATTTTTCTTTTCTTTTTTTTTTCTCTCCTTTCTTTTTTTGGTAGTTGTGACCAATTTTTTTCTCTCCTTTTTCTTATCCTTTTTATCTCCAATGGAATAGATGCTCAATCTACAACAAGCTGTAAAGTGGAGACCAGTTGCACTAGTATTCTGGGGGGTAGAGGAAGGCGATATGGGATGCATACTGGGAACAGGGGCGGAGGGAGGACAGCACTGGTGGTGGGAATGCCCCTCATTCATTGTTACTATGTACCATAAATGATGCAGTGAAAAATTTGTAATGTACTTTGATCACAATAAAAAAAGAATAATTTTACTAAGTAAATGAAAGCATCTGTCACTCCCCCACCTCATCTTTTGAGTTATCTTTGATACTTGGACTACAGAATTTATATTATATCCAAAGCATCAAAGCAGCATTAATTTTCTTGTGCATCTTCATTAGAACTCTCATGTGACCAGGTACAACATTAATTAATAATATTGTTTTAAAAGGAATCTCTTTTTTTGAGAAGTTGGTCTAAATAGTAGACTTAAAGTAATAAGCAAATTATGTAATAAACAAATATGCTAACTCCTAACTTTTCCTTGTTTTTGTTTGGAGGGACCACATCAGAGAGTGTTCAGATCTCACCTCTCTGGCAGTGATTGAGAGACTTTATACAGTGCCAGAGATGATCAGTTATATTCAAGGCAAGTACTTACCTACTGTACCATCTTTCCAGCCCAGTTTTCCTTTTATATTGTACAGGCAAAGTTGAGAATAATTCTAAGGGTCCTAGGATGTTTTAGAATTGTAAATAAGAAATAACTAACTAAATATCTATGTTTATTAAGTAAGAGTCATACTGTTCTCTGAGGTCTACTGTCTGTTATAAAGATCCCTCTACATAAAGCTTTTTCACCTACACTGAAAATATGGCTCTAACTATGTCCCCCTTCATCAATAATGTTAGTTCGGTTCCAAAATAACTGGCCACAGTTTTTATCTTAGTATTAATGCTTAGCCTTGTACTTTCATGGGGTGGGGAAAAAATATTTCCTTAAATGTCACAAAGCAGTCTCTGATAGCTTCCATTTTTTTTATTCCACAGACTCTTTACCTCTCAAACTCCAAAATTTAAAGACAGGTATTGTTTTATATTGGTTTTATTCTACAAGTTGTAGCTAATTTTCTATTCTATTCATCACTAAAACTTTCACCATATCAGTAATAAGTTGCTTCACTTTATTATTTTACTGTTCACTGGACTTGCACTTTTAAGTTCTTTCAATAGCTTTTTCTTTACATGTTTAAGTTGGCTCTTTAGCACAAGCAAACTTATCTTTGGCCTACCTTGGTTTTCTATCTACCTCTCTTACTAAACTTACCATTTCTAGGTTTTTATTGTTTCATTAAGAGATACAATTCTGGGGCTAATGAGGTGGCGCTAGAGGTAAGGTGTCTGCCTTGCAAGCTCTAGCCAAGGATCCCCCGGCGTCCCATTTGGTCCCCCCAAGTCAGGGGCAGCTTCTGAGCACTTAGCCAGGAGTAACCCCTGAGCATTAAACGGGTGTGGTCTGAAAAGCCAAAAAAAAAAAAAAAGAGAGAGAGAGATACAATTCTTTCTTTACTTTAACATGTAGATCTCATTTCAAAACTTACCTAATTTTAACATTTGTTTCTCTGGGAATAGAGAGGTCCCATATAGAAAGAAAAGTGAGGGAAAAAAAACAATGATTACATACTAGATATTTATTTAATACATTCACCATCTTGAATAGTAATAGTTTATGCAACTCCAGTTAAAACTGTAATATCAAAAACCAGTGATTGAAGGCCTTTATAACACATATAATAATAAAATATTGAAATATTGTGATAATTACTAATGCAATAAAGAGACATGAAATAAAACATGCTTTTGGAAAAATACCACTGAAGACTTTCTGGTAAAAGGTAATCAACAAACTTCTATTTGTAAAAACATAAGTTAACACATTCTTTGGTACTCAAGAAGCAAAACCTATGTGTATCCTAAACTGCTCCAGCCATTATCTAACCATGAAACATT
Source organism: Suncus etruscus (assembly GCF_024139225.1). Classification (NCBI taxonomy): domain Eukaryota; kingdom Metazoa; phylum Chordata; class Mammalia; order Eulipotyphla; family Soricidae; genus Suncus; species Suncus etruscus. The sequence continues at coordinate 58,776,473 of NC_064861.1, read as the reverse complement.
CATTTAGCAAGGCCCAATCTCATCACTGATGAAATGCTTATAAACTGGGAAAACCTCCCAATGCCGACACACTGACCCAATCTCTTATTTGATTTATTAATTTTTTGTTTACTTTATTTTTACTATATTTACCTATTTTTCTGTAATCCTCTCTCTTATCTTTTGCTCTCTCTTCCTCTTTTTCTTAAGCAATACATAAGCTAATTATTTATCTTAATTTAATCAGTCCTTAAGAGCTCAGACCCATCCTATTAGGGTCAGACTTCTAACAACATCTTAAGAATAGATCACTAATGTATGTCTTTATGTGGGCATGAGTACATAGGGAGAGGACTCCTCTATGAGAGCCAAACCTAAATTGTAAACAATCCATGCCTATAGAATATATAGCCCCTCCTATATACTATCCTTCCTCCCCTCCCTTCAGAAATCCTACTATCCCTTCATCACCATTCCCAATACTATATCCTGCCTTATAAATGCTCTTTACCCTCAGTTCTTAACTTTGACCTGTCCCAATAAACCATCACCCAGCTCCCAAGTGAAGGGACACCCACTCAGCTTCACATCTCATTCCCCCCTGGCAAAAAACTACAACCAACACCCCTGCTGACTCATGCTCTGTGACCCGCCTTCTCATGCCCCTCCCCAATGAGGACTGTTGCTTGATACCGAACTCAGTTCCAGAAGGATCCCAGTTCAAAAACTCTACCTGAGCCCTTTCTGCTGCAAATTATTTCTCAAACTCAAAGGACCACGGTGTGTGATGAAAATGTGCCCTGGATTCCACCCCCAACAAAAATATCTCAAAAGACAATGGATAAGCCTATATTTCCTTTATAAGTTTAAGACTTATATGATATTACCTCTTTATCCCCAAGTGTAAGGTAGTCTCCTGCATAACTTTATCCCCTTAATTACTTCCTTTTATAAACTCATTTTTATTTATTTTTCCTTTATGTATGTGAGTATATATAAATATTTTTGTCTTGTTTTTGTTTTCTTCCCTTCCTTAACTTCACCTGTATTGGTTCTAAGGTCAAATCCCAGATGCAGAGATGATGGAGACTGACACTTCAACCCCAAATGCACCAGCAATATAGTATAGCAGCATTTCTTCTTGCAAAGGCATACTAAAAAGGGGGAAATTTTATGTATAGAAACAAGCTCTTATCTACTAGGGATAAGAACTCATACATTTTACAATACAAGGGCACCTCCAACCTTGAACATATGTCATGTGGACTCAACTTAGACTCCATGTTATTTAGACAGAGACCATCCAACCCCAAACCCTAGATCTCAGACACAGAACCAACACAGTTCTCCGCAACAGCTCCAGGAACCAAACCCGCTCTGGGACATTATTAATACTGCTCTGACAACAACAAGTGCCAGTTTTAATATGACATTCTAACAATGAGAAAATAGCAACAACTTGGTCTAAGAGCTGGTTGTCTTACCTCACCACTTAATGATAAGATGAAGTCAGAAGACACATCATCCTTTGATCTGTGCAAAAGCCAAGTTCACTAACTACAGAAGACTGACTGTGACAACCATGACTGGGCAGAACCTATCCAGGGACCAATATAAAAAACCCTAGTCTAGGCTTTGGCCTATGACCTGTACAACAACCAAGATCTTTTAATTCCAGAGGTCTGACTGAGACAACTGCAACTGAGAAGAATTTCTGGAAACATAATGAGAGACTCTAACCTAGGCTTCGTCCTAAAATCAGTGCCAAAACCATAACCATCAACTACAGAAAACTGATTAAAACAACAGTGATAGAACAGAACTTCTAGAATATGTAAAGAAAGACACCATCCTAGGCTCCAACCTATGACCTGTGCAAATACCAAGATCTCTAGTTACAAAGGACTGATTTTATCATCCACAACTGAGCAGAAAGTGTCCAGTCATCACAAAAGGACCTAGGGGATTGATTAAAAGCATGCATGGAGCCTGTAGATATTCCCATGATAGTATACTTAAATGGTGGAAAAACCCTGTATCTCTTAGGCCAATAGAATCCCCTTTCTAATCTCCCCAATATTTACTGTGCCTATGCAAAAAGAAAAGAAAGAAAGAAAAAAAAAAGAGAAGAAGAAGCACCAATTATTTTTTTTGTTATTGTTGTTGCTTTGTGTGTGTGTGTGTGTGTGTGTGTGTGTGCTTTGTTTTGTTTTTATCTCAGGACTGTGGTTATTATTTAGTTATTGTCTTTATTGCTGTGTTGCTTTTCTGTTTTTTTTTTTAACATTTTTTGTACTGTTGTTATTTGTTTGTTTCTGTTTTTGTTTGTACTGTTGTTCTTCCTTTTTCCCTTTCTTCTCTTAAATTGATATTTATAACCTCTAGACCGACTCCTCTCTTTTTTTGCTTTTTTGATTTTTTCATCCTCCCCTTTTTTTCCCTTCTAACAAAACCACATAACTTGAACCATCTTGTTCTGACTCACAAATTTAAGGAGAAATAATGGAGGGTACCAAGACCAAACAGTTGTATGAACATTGAGTAGAAATAAAAAATGATCAGACTTAGACACCAAATCCAAATGACAATATAATCAATACCCAATCTACAACAAGCTAGAAACAGAGGGGACCACTTATACTAGCAGCCCAAGGGGGCATATTAGGGGGAGATGGGACACATACTGGGATCAGTGGTGGAGGGAGGACAACATTTGTGGTGGGAATGCCCTTGATTCAATGTCACTATGTGCATAAAATATTACTGTGAAAGATTTGTAATCTACTGTCATCAAAATAAAAATTATTTTAAAAAATAAAATAAAATAAAGTACTTCTCATTCAATCAACATTTGATCTACATTTCAACATTTTTTCATCTCTCTTTTCAGAATCCACACTTTTTTTTATTTTCTAAATAACCAGTAGAACTTGATAGGAAGTAGAACTTATTACACAAAAAGCATTCTTTTAAAGTTTCTTATAGGTAATTGCTCATAAGATCATTGATCCAATACAAAAAATTCATTAGATTAACAAGAAAAGTGATATGTGTTATTAGTCATAAAGTTAGGACTGATTTTTGGTGATATTCTTAACTTGTCTCCTTTTATCTGACTTTGATATGTTAAATGATATTTTTTAATAATCATTTGTCTTTAGAAAACATGAATAACATTTAATCACTGAAAAGTAAAAAGAAACTCCAAAAATAAAAGATATTTCTTTTATATAGAGGTTTATTATATAAAAATTTGAATATATTTTCAAATATATTTCTTCTTTAAGCAAAGCAATTGTAAACTGAAAAAAATGGCTTACATATAGCTGGAGACATAAAGAAAGTTAGTTTGAATGATAACTGGGATCTCCATGAAAATCTGTTAATAGTTCCTGATACATTATGAGTCAAAAGAAAATGTTAAACATTTTCAGAAGAAATAAAGTCCAAGATAGATATTAGAGAAATGAAAGAGACAATCACTGTTTATATTTCTCTCTATTCAATATTAAGATACAGCCTTAAAAGACACTTTCACTTTGAGTTCCCAACAAAGTTTGATATAATGAGGCTCAGTTAAAAATTTTATGCTCATATTTCATACATCAATTTACTTTTCAGCAGGTTTGCTGTCAACTGACTGTAATTTAAGGTATAAGAAGCCTTCTTTTATGAGTGAAAAATTTCATAATTCTAAACTGTTATTATCACAGCAAATCACTCTAAATGAAACCTGGAAATATTTATTGGTACATAATAGATATGATCATAAAGATTTTGTGAAGTTATATTGAATAGATGCCTACTTGAGAATATTTACCTACTCTGATTTATCTGTCCCAGCCTTCTCTGTTTGTCACTGCCTTAACTCAAATATTTATTATTTCCCACTTACTTAATAGCAACTAACCCAGATTTTTTTTGCCATCTTTCTTTTTCACTGTGCATTTTATTACTTTCCTTTAACTCAGTGCCAATCACCTCATTTTTGTGTTAAAATACCATTTGTTTATTGGTTTCAAATATCTTACTTTTCATTCAGAATTTCCTAATTGTAGAAACCACCATTGATATTATGACTTTTCATCAAACTTCTACACTGTTCAATATCTAGTTACAAAACATTAAAATGATTTTAGTCAAAAAATAAGATTTTAGTCCAACTGGATAAAAAGCTGTGAGGTAAAATATAAACCAGATTCTGAAAATTAGTATAAGAAAATGTAAATTGTCTCATCAGAAAATATACTCATTACTCATAAAATTATATCATCTTTTTTTTTTGTTTTTGGGCCACACCCAGCATTGCTCAGGGGTTACTCCTGGCTGTCTGCTCAGAAATAGCACCTGGCAGGCACAGGGAACCATATGGGACACTGGGATTTGAACCAACCACCTTTGGTCCTGGATCGGCTGCTAGCAAGGCAAACACCGCTGTGCTATCTTTACGGGCCCAAATTATATCATCTTTAAACATTTATTGATAGGTATATCAAGAATATAAAATATAATGAATGGGGGCCGGAGAGATAGCATGGAGGTAAGGTGTTTGCCTTTCATGCAGGAGGTCATTGGTTTGAATCCCGGTGTCCCATATGGTCCCCTGTGCCTGCCAGGAGCAATTTCTGAGCGTGGAGCCAGGAATAACCCCTGAGCACTGCCGGGTGTGACCCAAAAACCACCAAAAAAAAAAAATATAATGAATGATTAACATTGCTTATTTTTAGACAAAACATTATTTAGATAATAAAACTAATGCATAAATTAATAATGAACAATTTTAATTATTCTTGGGCCTCATATTTTATGACAAAATTTTTCTATGCAATGTACAGATATTAACAATCTATTGAATAACAGGTATCTTTCTCAGTTTTGTGGAGACTGTGGTGATTAAATGAGAAGGTTCTGCAATTTTTGGAATATCATTTTCAAAGATAATAAGTAAATAATACAAGAAAGCAAATTTAATTGTCACATTTAAAATTATAACAATTATAAAACAAATTGATAAACATATTAGCTAATAACTGATGAGTGAGATCATTTTAGTTTCACCAAAAAAATGGTTTATAAATAGATGATGTTCTATATGAATATTCAAATAGACATTTTTATTAATAGACACACATACAGTAAAATGATAAAATTTTAATATGAGTTAATATGTTTTATTGCTTGGGCTTTCCAAAATGCTGTGATTAACCAACCATGTATTCTAGGGGCCAAAAGAGATGGAGGGAACACATGTTATATTTACCAAGATATATCTAAAATTACATTTGTCATAAAAATAAATTAAAATATAATATTTTAATAATTAATTATTAAATGAGGTTCTGCCTTAAAACTTACGTTTTACGTCTTCACTCAGAGAGAATTAGATGATGTGGAAATTTAGTCTACATAACAAAAATTCTCCCTGAATAATTATAATTAGTCCATAATTAAGTCTGAAGACCATTAGTAGACTATTTCCTAATTATCATCTATATGGAGAGAACTATTTTAATTTTATGTAATTTTTAATCTATCTCAAATTTAGCTAATTCTCTTTATATCAGTTTACATCTAGTCATCTGGTTGAGTTTGAAACATCTGTCAAGGCAGGTGTTCAGCTTTTATTTTTCAAAAATATGTGCAAATCAACACAGAATCCAGACCAACAGATGGTGTCAGTTCAAAGAAAAACTACAAGTAGTATGTGTAGGTGAAGCTAGCATACTTAGTTCTGTAACTTGTGGTAGCAGATTTGCCCCTGACAATTCTCAGATTTCTCTCAAGGGCAGATTGAAATGACACTGTTTTTTATTATATGGAGAATTACTGCTGTCATCCAAAAAATAAGTTCCACTAGTAAAAATTATTGAACAGAACACTTGGGGCAATTAGTTCTACTTTTCACATAGAATTACAAAAGACTTGTTTTAACTTTCTAATATGAATTCACAATCTTTTAAATAAATATGACTAATAATTACTATGATTATGTACTCTAATGATATCATTAGATATTAATAATGTCTAATAATATTATACTTTATTAATAATACGATCTAATAATACAATAAATGATAATAATGTGATTACATAATTGCAAATATTTTCTTTAGTGACAATATTTCATCTTATATCATGAATACACAGCCAACGATGTTAATAAAAATAATACTTAACCAATCTAATAAACATTTACCGATCATATGTGTCAAACTCTATACTGAATGATAGAGATTCAGTTATGTGAAACATACCATGAGGAGACTGGAGGAGGGGAGTATATAGCACCAAAAATATATTAAATACATTATATTTAATGAATTTAATTCATTTAGATTTTTATAAAATTATAATAACCTATTATAGCTATATAAAGAATGACATCTATTTATTTTTTCTAGATCATTCAGGTAAGACTTTACAAAACATGAATCGACTATTAATATAATATCAGGTAGATTTTACCAAAAAATGTATAAAGAACCCAAAGATAGAATTAATAAAGATTAACTGTTTGTGAGACTCTTAGGCAAGTTGCTTGAAAAATAGTTATGGGTAATCAAAAAACTACATGAGGCCAAGGTTCTAGGATGATTCATTACTTATATGAGGACTATTCCCTACTTTAATTAGCTATCATATTTCAGTTATTATAGGTTATGTAATGTTAGGTAAACATCAGGTGAAAGTATTAGGTAAATGTTAGGTAAATATAGTATGATTATTTAACTTTGTAAAAGTTTAGATGTTGTTAGATTGTCAATGTTAACAATAGCAAGAGAATCATTCAGAATATAATTCAGAAAAAAATTTTATCTTCAAAATTCAATAAGTGATACTATGTCAGTCCCAGCCTTCTCCAAATTCTGCCCCTTTATACTTTTTTCTCCTCTAAAATATACTTCTTATTGAGGAAGTTTGTTTCTGTCTGTAATATTATGAATTATTTATGAATATGTTAAAATGAACCAAAGATAACCACTATGCATTAGTCCTAAGTTAACGTTCATTATAGATTGACTTAAAAAAGTTTCAAACTCAATTTTATGGATACACACTATCTTTAAACCCAATCAAATTATCAATCATTGACAATATTATTGCTTAGCAAACTCACTCTGATTTGAAAAGCAATTCAGAATTGTTGGTTGTTATAGCATATAGACTTATAGTGAAAGATTCTAAACATTCTCTATTTCATGAAGAATATTATTTGCATTTTGATAGGTATGGCACTAAGCTTAGACATTACCATATGACAGTCATTTTTCATAATTGTAATGCTTTCCATCTATGTAGCATGCAATATTTGAAAAATATATTCACACCTTTTATCACTGGAGTGGTATTTATAATAGTCAAGATAATACAATAATCAGGAAACAAGCTAAGGGCCAAATGAAAGACAAGTGGAAGAGAATAAATTATTGTATGTCTCCTCCATGGAATAATATTAAGCATATGAAAAAATTAAAATATTCCCTTTTATAACAAAATGGATAAAACTGAATGTCATGATAAGTTAAATAAAATCAGAAGAGAAATGCAAATATAAAATCTCCCTCAAGTGGGACATGGAGAAGCAAAGCAGTGGAACAAAGAAAAACAATAGCATTGAACCCATGAACTCAGGTCATAGAGTTGTAGTGACTAGAAGAGGAAGATAGAGGAGAAATGGGAGATAAAGATGAAAGAAGAGGAACAAGCAAAAAGTGTAAAGAAGGTGAGGAGTCATTTAAGTTTACATGGTTTAAGCCCCTGCTATTCTAAATAATAAATGCTACCCTTAATAGTAGCATCAATTAAAACTTCTGTCAATAGTTTTCTTGTAACAAGAAAAATAGAGTTTTATCACTCAATAAATTCACTCAAAATTTTACAATTTTATAACTTAATGAGAAAAGAAGAAGCCTTGACATTAATAATTACAATTTTATCACATATCTGGTCTTCTCCTGATTAATGCTCTATTAGAGGTGCTTTCTCCTATTAATTATTATGTATTTTCAATCATGTTTTTACAATACCTAACCTAAATGGAATATAAGCACCTTTTATGAGCCAGATAAAAAACACACTAGAAGAAAAATTGCATGTACACTCATATATACATGTTCCATAAGAGACTAAGGAAGCAAAGTGGAAATGGTAGAAGGTAGGTTGGAAGAAAAGCAGAACAAGTTCAGATGGTCACATAATGGAAAATTAAGAAAAAGACACCAGCTAGTGCCTTAGGATTAATTTCTCTTTTATTTTTAAAATGCTGTCTAAAACATAAATTAATCTTTTATATATAAATTAAAAATAATAGTTTATGTTGTGGGGGTGGGTTCAGAGACCGTGACTTGCTTCAATTGTGATTGATTTAATGAACAATATTGCCTCATTTATTCTACTCTCCCATTTGCATTATTTCCCTTATATTGGACCATCTAGGATTTTTTTTTAGACTGAACAGAGAATTAGCTAACATGTAGCATGGGGGAAAAGCTCATTTTTATTTGTTTATTTTTTGTTCTGCAGGAAATTGAACTCACACACACCAGGCAAGGACCCTAGCACTGAGCTAAGTCCTCAGCAGGCATTTTGAAAATGGGGCTTTGTGGCCTCATCCCCCCATTCTTCACAGGTAACTTGATCTTACCTACAAGACCCTGCCCATTCCTGGGAGGAGTCTTGGAAAGGTTAGATAAGGCTTTGACCAGAGAGGATTAGGCCTTTTGGTCTTTGGCCTAGATTGTTCATGTTTTTCATTGTCTATCAGGTGTATAATTTTATCTGCCATTAAGTTTTCAGTAAGCAAATCCTGATGTAGTCCCTCTATCAGAAACATTAATAATTCTTGAGGATCCTGTTGGTTGTGTCCAGCAAATTGGTCATTAAGTAAACCAATCGTCTCTTTGAAGTTCTCCGGATTGACATTCCTATGACATCCATTTCCCATGATTTTGATTGTTCTGCCAATTTACCTTTATGTCCGCTTGGATTTTCTTTCTTTTTTTTTTTTTGAAGATGCAAAATGTATTTATTTTAAATTATAATACATTTATAAATGTACACGTTATATACACATACATTAACACATCATAAGTTTATAATATTATAAATATTTATAATATTTCATGATTGTTATAGTGCCTGCTGCTAAGATTTCTCTCCTTTCAGTACACAAAAACAGTAGGCTTTCCCCTCCCAAATTTGCATGAGAATTTTTTTTTTTTCCAGTTAATCCTAAATTGTAGTGCATCTTTTATACTTTTTCTTTTTTTTTTTTTAACACCACCCATCACCAGTGCAACATTCCCATCACCAATGTCCCAAGTCTCCCTCCTCCCCACCCGACACCCGCCTGTACTCTAAACAGGTTCTCAATTTCCCTCATACATTCTCATTATTAGGACAGTTCAAAATGTAGTTATTTATCCAACTAAACTCATCACTCTTTGTGATGAGCTTCCTGAGGTGAGCTGGAACTTCCAGCTCTTTTCTCTTTTGTGTCTGAAAGTTATTATTGCAAGAATGTCTTTCATTTTTCTTAAAACCCATAAATGTGTGAGACCATTCTGCGTTTTTCTCTCTCTCTCTGACTTATTTCACTCAGCATAATAGATTCCGTGTACATCCATGTATAGGAAAATTTCATGACTTCATCTCTCCTGACAGCTGCATAACATTCCATTGTGTATATGTACCACAGTTTCTTTAGCCATTCGACTGTTGAAGGGCATCTTGGTTGTTTCCAAAGTCTTGCTATGGTAAATAGTGCTGCAATGAATATAGGTGTAAGGAAGGGGTTTTTGTATTGTATTTTTGTGTTCCTAGGGTATATTCCTAGGAGTGGTATAGCTGGATCGTATGGGAGCTCGATTTCCAGTTTTTGGAGGAATCTCCATATCGCTTTCCATAAAGGTTGAACTAGAAGGCATTCCCACCAGCAGTGGATAAGAGTTCCTTTCTCCCCACATCCCCGCCAACACTGTTTATTCTCATTCTTTGTGATGTGTGCCATTCTCTGTGGTGTGAGGTGGTATCTCATCGTTGTTTTGATTTGCATCTCCCTGATGATTAGTGATGTGGAGCACTTTTTCATGTGTCTTTTGGCCATGTGTATTTCTTCTTTGTCAAAGTGTCTGTTCATTTCTTCTCCCCATTTTTTGATGGGATTAGATGTTTTTTTCTTGTAAAGTTCTGTCAGTGCCTTGTATATTTTGGAGATTAGCCCCTTATCTGATGGGTATTGGGTGAATAGTTTCTCCCACTCAGTGGGTGGCTCTTGTATCTTGGGCACTATTTCCTTTGAGGTGCAGAAGCTTCTCAGCTTAATATATTCCCATCTGTTAATTTCTGCTTTCACTTGCTTGGAGAGTGCAGTTTCTTCCTTGAAGATGCCTTTAGCCTCAATGTCCTGGAGTGTTTTACCTACGTATTGTTCTATATATCTTATGGTTTTGGGGCTGATATCGAGGTCTTTAATCCATTTGGATTTTACCTTCGTACATGATGTTAGCTGGGGGTCTAAGTTCAATTTTTTGCAAGTGGCTACCCAGTTTTGCCAACACCACTTGTTGAAGAGGCTTTCTTTGTTCCATTTAGGATTTTTTGCTCCTTTATCAAAAATTAGATGATTGTATGTCTGGGGAACATTCTCTGAGTATTCAAGCTTATTCCACTGATCTGAGGGCCTGTCTTTATTCCAATACCATGCTGTTTTGATAACTATTGCTTTGTAGTAAAGTTTAAAGTTGGGGAAAGTAATTCCTCCCATATTCTTTTTCCCAATGATTGCTTTAGCTATTCGAGGGTGTTTATTGTTCCAAATAAATTTCAAAAGTGCCTGGTCCACTTCTTTGAAGAATGTCATGGGTATCTTTAGGAATCCAAGGCTGGTTTAACATCCGTAAATCTATCAACATAATACACAACATCAACAGCAAGAAAAATAAAAATCACATGATCATATCAATCGACGCAGAGAAAGCATTTGACAAGGTCCAACACCCATTCTTGATCAAAACTCTCAGCAAGATGGGAATGGAGGGAACCTTTCTCAATATAGTTAAGGCCATCTACCACAAGCCAGAGGCAAATATTGTCCTCAATGGAGAAAAACTGAAAGCCTTTCCTCTAAATTCTGGCACAAGACAAGGCTGTCCTCTCTCACCACTCCTATTCAACATAGTACTGGAAGTACTCGCTATAGCGATTAGGCAAGAAAAGGATATCAAGGGAATCCAGATAGGAAAGGAAGAAGTCAAGCTCTCACTGTTTGCAGATGACATGATACTCTACTTAGAAAACCCCAAAGACTCTATCAAAAAGCTTCTAGAAACAATAGACTCATATAGCAAGGTGGCAGGCTACAAAATTAACACACAAAAATCAATGGCCTTCCTATACACCAATACTAATAAGGAAGAAATGGACATTAAGAAAACAACTCCATTCACTATAGTGTCACACAAACTCAAATATCTTGGAATCAACTTGACTAAAAATGTGAAGGACCTATACAAGGAAAACTATAAAACTCTGCTCCAAGAAATAAGAGAGGACACGCGGAAATGGAAGCATATACCCTGCTCATGGATTGGCAGGATTAACATCATTAAAATGGCAATACTCCCCAAAGCACTGTACAGATTTAATGCGATCCCCCTAAAGATACCGCTTGGATTTTCTTTGTTAATGCCTTTTTTATAATGATCTTGATAAAATACTGAGTTAAATCTGAAATATTATACAAGCATTGTAATATTGAGTTCATATAGCATGAGTTACCTAAATTTTGTAATCCAGTAAAGGCAGGTTTCTGTTTCTCTATTTGCATTCTGGAATGTAAGGGTTTTTTACACTTGTCCATCTCATTCAAGGTATTGAGTGTGAAAGTTAATCCCCTGTTTACTTTCCCAGAGGCCTCAGCAGTGTTACAATTGTCAGTGTTTTGAGCATTTTGTATTTGATGTGGGGGCAAGCTTGTAGTTCCAGCAACCTGATCCTGGTCGTTCTAACTAATTCCATTTCTGATGAGGTGTAAAGAGACCCAAAATTTCTTGGGGGGTTGTCATTTGTACCCACATATGCATACCCTCTTCCTCTCAAAAGAAGATATCCAGTGATCCATTTGTCATCCTCTTTGATCCAAACCTGTCTATGTGATGCTTCTTGTCTCTGAATATCTTCTTTAAAATGTCTTTCCCCTGCAGTGTAACTTTCCCCTTGGGGTAAGTTTAGGTAATTTAGTGTGAGAAGAGTCAAAGATAACAGCTCAGTAGGTGCTAAACCTCTTTTTCTATTCTTTTGTAATTGAGTTTTTAGCATCCCGTGGGCCCTTTCCACAATGGCCTGTCCTTGGCAATTGTGGGGGATTCCTTTCAAATGTTTTATCTGCCATTCTTTACAAAAAAAAAAGGGGGGGGTAGATGATGAACTATCGCTTCCCGTGTGTAGAACATTCTGCTGATACACTGGTGCATTCTCCTGGGACTGCTGACCCTCCTCTCCACTGCCCAGGCTGACAACCCCCAAGTATGGCGGTCTGGCCCCTGGGTTGGAATTGAGGTTGGCACCCGTGTCCTCACTCAACATGTCCTCTGCCTTATCCATGACATCCTTCATCTGCTCGATGAAGGCCTCCCTCTCAGCCGGCAGGATAAAGTCATGCCCCACCATGTAGGTGGCAATCTCATAGGGGGCATCGCCATTAAGGTCAAACTTGAAGGTCACCATCTTGTGGTTATACGTCTCCAGCTGGCACTCGACCATCTTGTCCCCTGTGTTGCACACGTTGAGGATAGTGAGCCGGCCGGTTGGCCTTTTCCATGCAGGACTGTCCTCGTGTGGACCTGCGGTGATGTCTCCAGGATCTTCCCAAAAGTCTAAGGCGGGTTTGCAGTTTTCTTTTACAACGTTTCTCAGTTATGGGTGTTCCGTATTCCATTAAAATTGATAACGGGGAGTGAGTGAGAAATGGCTGCAGGTGGGGGTTTCCAGGCAGAGTGCTGACTGCTCTACCTGCAGAATCTCCACCGGGCTGTGCTCCTTCTGAGGAACTGAGCACCGGAAGGGAGCCCTGTCCTACCCTTCTCTGTCTTTCCTGAACTCTGGAAGCTCTCCTCAGAGCCCTGGGAAGCTAACTCCAAAGAAACTACATTTGGGAGCTACCCAGCGAGCCAGTGAGTGAGTGAGAAATGGCTGCAGGTGGGGGTTTCCAGACAGAGTGCTGACTGCTCTACCTGCAGAATCTCCACCGGGCTGTGCTTCTTCTGAGGAACTGAGCACCGGAAGGGAGCCCTGTCCTACTCTTCTCTGTCTTTCCTGCAATCTGGAAGCTCTCCTCAGAGCCCTGGGAAGCTAACTCCAAAGAAACTACATTCAGGAGCTACCCAGCGAGCCAGTGAGTGAGTGAGAAATGGCTGCAGGTGGGGGTTTCCAGGCAGAGTGCTGACTGCTCTACCTGCAGAATCTCCACCGGGCTGTGCTTCTTCTGAGGAACTGAGCACCAGAAGGGAGCCCTGTCCTACCCTTCTCTGTCTTTCCTGAACTCTGGAAGCTCTCCTCAGAGCCCTGGGAAGCGAACCCCAAAGAAACTACATTTGGAAGCTACCCAGCAAACCAGAAACTGAGCACCTGAAGGGAGCCCTGTCCTACTCTTCTCTGTCTTTCCTGAACTCTGGAAGCTCTCCTCAGAGCCCTGGGAAGCGAACCCCGAAGAAACTACATTTGGGAGCTACACAGCGAGCCAGTGAGTGAGTAAGAAATGGCTGGATGTGGGGGTCTCCAGGCAGAGTGCTGATTGCTCTACCTGCAGAGTCTCCACCCGGCTGTGCTTCTTCTGAGGAAACTGAGCACCGGAAGCGAGCCCTGTCCTACCCTTCTCTGTCTTTCCTGAACTCTGGAAGCTCTCCTCAGAGCCCTGGGAAGCGAACCCCAAAGAAACTACATTCGGAAGCTACCCAGTGAGCCAGTGACTCTCCTCAGAGTCCTGGGAAGTGAACCCCAAAAATACAGCATTCTGAAGCTGCCCAGCGAGCGAGTGAAAACTACGCCTGACCAGTGGGGCCTGACTGTGAAAAACTGTGAGTGCTGCCTGTGTGTGTCTCTCTGCTATCCTGTTGCGTAAACCTCCTTAGAGTGGGCTGAAAAGAGGCTCCAGAAGGCACTTAGCTCCACTTCGCTACACGGCCGTGCACTCTTTCTAAGGAAAGAACTCCATTGCAACAAGAAGGAAAAATCACACTAAGAACAGCGCTATATCACAGAAGCAAACATTTCTCTCTGGACTGTCTTCTCTGTTGCATGCTCAGGCCTAAGATTTGACCCAGTGTGAGGCTTCATCCACGGAGGACTCCCCTCCCTTAAAGGCAAGTCAGCCCATCCAGAAAGGGAGGAGCCAGAGGAGTGTGCTGCCTACATCATATAGACAATGAATACCACCACAACACGTAGAAAAAACCCACAATACAAGTGTGACAATGGGGAAACAACGCAGGCCAGCATCAGACATAGAGAATGAAGATGACAATTCTGAGGACCAGATAATGACTGAACAACTAATCAACCTCTCAGATAAGGACTTTAGACTAGCAATATGGAAGGTGCTCAACAGACTCCAAGAAACCATGGATCGAGTTGAACAGAACACTAATAAGAACCAAGAAAATATGAAGGCAGAAATGACAAAACTCCAAACTGAAATAACATGTCAACTAAAAGGACTGAAAACGTCAGTAAATGAAGTGAATGACAAAATGGATAAGCTCTGGGACAGGGTATTAGAAGCTGAGAATAGACTTGGTGCTGTGGAAGATGAGATACATAACAATTCCATACAGCAGGAGAGATTGGACAAAAAACTTAAAGCAAATGAGCAGACAATGGAAAAATTAGTCAAAGAATGGGAACAGACGAAAATAGAAGTCTATGATAAGATCAACAGAAACAACTTAAGAATCATTGGAGTCCCAGAGACCCAGGAAGAAAATTTCCAGGAAGAATCAACGGTCAAGAACATCATTAAAGAGAAACTTCCAGAGCTAAAGAATATATGTGATCAAATCCTGCATGCCCGAAGAGTACCAACCAAAAGAGACCCCAGAAAAACCACCCCAAGACACATCCTAGTCACAATGACAAATCCCACAGATAGAGACAGAATTCTGAAAACAGCAAGATCAAAAGGGGAAATCATGTTCAAGCAAGCTTCCCTGAGATTTACAGCAGACCTGTCACCAGAAACACTCAATGCCAGAAAGCAGTGGTGGGATATTGTGACAAGACTGAATGAAATGAATGCTTCACCCAGAATACTATACCCAGCAAAACTCACTTTCCGGTTTGACAGAAGAATACATGACTTCACAGACAAAAAACAGCTCAGAAACTTCACAGATACAAAACCAGTCTTAAGAGAAAAACTGAAAGACCTAATCTAAGACAAGACTACCCAAAAGACACACCAAATTTTGAAATAAAGATGGCGTTAAATCCCAGGACAATTCTTTCTCTCAACGTCAATGGACTAAATGCACCAGTTAAGAGACACAGAGTGGCTAAATGGATCAAAAAACTCAATCCAACCTTCTGCTGCCTACAAGAAACGCACCTGAATAGTCAGAACAAACATAGACTCAAAATAAAAGGCTGGAGAAAAATCATCCAAGCAAACAACACCCATAAAAAAGCTGGAGTGGCCATACTAATATCAGATAATGCAAACTTTATACTCAGGAATGTTGTAAGGGACAAAGACGGACATTTTATATTAATCAAGGGGTACGTAGAGCAGGAAGAATTCACTCTCCTAAACATATATGCACCGAATGAGGGGCCAGCAAAATATTTAATACAACTGTTGACAAATCTGAAAAATAATATCAACAACAACACAATAATTGTGGGGGACCTTAACACGGCTTTGTCAACACTGGACAGGTCAACCAGACTGAAACCCAACAAGAATATACTAGACCTGAGGAGAGAAATGAAAGAAAGAGGCCTAGTGGATATATATAGGACACTCCATCCCCAGAAACCTGGATACACATTCTTCTCCAATGTACATGGGACATTCTCCAGGATAGACTACATGCTGGCACATAAAACATACCTCCATAAGATCAAGAGGATAGAAATTTTGCAGACTACCTTCGCTGACCACAAGGCTCTGAAATTATTTGTGAACTCCAAAGGGACTCAGAAGAAACACTTTAACACCTGGAAGTTAAACAGCCTCATGCTCAATAACCAATGGGTCCGAGATGAAATCAAGGAGGAAATAAAAAGGTTCCTGGAAACAAATGACAATAAAGACACAAACTCTCAGAACATATGGGACACAGCAAAAGCAGTACTGAGAGGAAAATTTATAGCTTTGCAAGCACACATCAGGAAGGAAGAAGGAGCTTACCTGAGTAGCTTAATGACACAGCTAATAGAACTAGAAAATGCTCAACAAAAGGACCCAAGAATAGGAAGACAGAAGGAAATAACAAAGCTGAGAGCAGAAATCAACGAAGTGGAAACTCAAAAAACAATCCGAAAGATCAACGAAAGCAGAAGTTGGTTCTTTGAAAAAATAAACAAGATTGATAGACCACTGGCAAACCTAACAAAGAAAGAGAGAGAGAGAAACTTGATAACTCGTATCAGGAATGAAAAAGGAGAGATCACTACTGATATGACAGAGATTCAAAGGGTAATCAGAAACTACTTTGAAAAACTCTACGCCACTAAAAACGAGAACCTGGAAGAAATGGATAAATTCTTGGACTCTTATAATCTTCCACGGTTGAAGGAAGAGGATGTAGCATATCTAAACACCCCCATCACCATTGATGAAATTAAAACAGTAATCAAATGTCTGCCAAAAAACAAAAGCCCAGGTCCAGATGGATTCACTAATGAATTCTATCAAACTTTCCAAGAGGAACTACTGCCAATCTTGGCAAGACTCTTTCATGAAATTGAACAAACAGAAACACTTCCAAATAGCTTTTATGAAGCCAACATCACCTTGATACCTAAACCAGACAGAGACGCTACCAAAAAAGAAAATTACAGACCAATATCACTGATGAATGCAGATGCAAAGATCCTCAACAAAATCCTGGCAAATAGGATTCAATGCCTCGTTAAGAAGATCATCCACTACGATCAAGTAGGTTTCATCCCAGGAATGCAAGGCTGGTTTAACATCCGTAAATCTATCAACATAATACACAACATCAATAACAAGAAAAATAAAAACCACATGATCATATCAATAGATGCAGAGAAAGCATTTGATAAGGTCCAACACCCATTCTTGATCAAAACTCTCAGCAAGATGGGAATGGAGGGAACCTTTCTCAATATAGTGAAGGCCATCTACCACAAGCCAGTGGCAAATATTATCCTCAATGGAGAAAAACTGAAAGCCTTCCCTCTAAATTCTGGCACAAGACAAGGCTGTCCTCTCTCACCACTCCTATTCAACATAGCACTGGAAGTACTTGCTATAGCGATTAGGCAAGAAAAGGATATCAAGGGAATCCAGATAGGAAAGGAAGATGTCATGCTCTCACTGTTTGCAGAGGACATGATACTCTACTTAGAAAACCCTAAAGACTCTTTCAAAAAGCTTCTAGAAACAATAGACTCATATAGCAAGGTGGCAGGCTACAAAATTAACACACAAAAATCAATGGCCTTTCTATATACCAATAGTAATAAGGATGAAATGGACATTAAGAAAACAACCCCATTCACAATAGTGCCACACAAACTCAAATATCTTGGAATCAACTTGACTAAATATGTGAAGGACCTATACAAAGAAAACTATAAAACTCTGCTCCAAGAAATAAGAGAGGACACACGGAAATGGAAACGCATACCCTGCTCATGGATTGGCAGGATTAACATCATCAAAATGTCAATACTCCCCAAGGCATTATACAGATTTAATGCCATCCCTCTAAAGATACCCATGACATTCTTCAAAGAAGTGGATCAGACACTTTTGAAATTCATTTGGAACAATAAACACCCTCGAATAGCTAAAGCAATCATTGGGAAAAAGAATATGGGAGGAATTACTTTTCCCAACTTTAAACTGTACTACAAAGCAACAGTTATCAAAACAGCATGGTATTTGAATAAGGATAGGTCCTCAGATCAGTGGAATAGGCTTGAATACTCAGAAAATGTTTCCCAGAGATACAACCATCTAATTTTTGATAAAGGAGCAGGAAATCCTAAATGGAGCAGGGAAAGCCTCTTCAACAAGTGGTGTTGGCACAATTGGATAGCCACTTGCAAAAAATTAAACTTAGACCCCCAGCTAACATCATGTACAAAGGTAAAATCCAAATGGATTAAAGACCTCGATATCAGCCCCAAAACCATAAGATATATAGAACAGCACATAGGCAAAACACTCCAGGACATTACAGGCATCTTCAAGGAGGAAACTGCACTCTCCAAGCAAGTGAAAGCAGAGATTAACAGATGGGAATATATTAAGCTGAGAAGCTTCTGCACCTCAAAGGAAATAGTGCCCAGGATACAAGAGCCCCCCACTGAGTGGGAGAAACTATTCACCCAATACCCATCAGATAAGGGGCTAATCTCCAAAATATACAAGGCACTGACAGAACTTTACAAGAAAAAAACATCTAACCCCATCAAAAAATGGGGAGAAGAAATGAACAGACACTTTGACAAAGAAGAAATACACATGGCCAAAAGACACATGAAAAAATGTTCCACATCACTAATCATCAGGGAGATGCAAATCAAAACAACGATGAGATACCACCTCACACCCCAGAGAATGGCACACATCAGAAAGAATGAGAATAAACAGTGTTGGCGGGGATGTGGGGAGAAAGGAACTCTTATCCACTGCTGGTGGGAATGCCTTCTAGTTCAACCTTTATGGAAAGCGATATGGAGATTCCTCCAAAAACTGGAAATCGAGCTCCCATACGATCCAGCTATACCACTCCTAGGAATATACCCTAGGAACACAAAAATACAATACAAAAACCCCTTCCTTACACCTATATTCATTGCAGCTCTATTTACCATAGCAAGACTTTGAAAACAACCAAGATGCCCTTCAACAGACGAATGGCTAAAGAAACTGTGGTACATATACACAATGGAATATTATGCAGCTGTCAGGAGAGATGAAGTCATGAAATTTTCCTATACATGGATGTACATGGAATCTACTATGCTGAGTGAAATAAGTCAGAGAGAGAGAGAAAAACGCAGAATGGTCTCACTCATCTATGGGTTTTAAGAAAAATGAAAGACACCCTTGTAATAATAATTTTCAGACACAAAAGAGAAAAGAGCTGGAAGTTCCAGCTCACATCAGGAAGCTCACCACAAAGAGTGATGAGTTTAGTTAGAGAAATAACTACATTTTGAACTGTCCTAATATTGAGAATGTATGAGGGAAATGTAGAGCCTGTTTAGGGTACAGGCGGGGGTTGGGTGGGGAGGAGGGAGATTTGGGACTTGGGTGATGGGAATGTTGCACTGGTGATGGGTGGTGTTCCTTTTATGACTGAAACCCAAACACAATCATGTATGTAATCAAGGTGTTTAAATAAAAAAAATTATGCATAAAAAAAATTGATAACGGGCCCGCCTATATCAGCATAACTTTTGAATTCTTTTGTAAAGAAAGGGCAGGGTCTTGCAGGTAAGATCAAGTTATCTGGTTAGGTTAGAATGGGTGGTGGGGCCACAGGACTTAACTGCTCTTGCTCTTTTTTCAAAACACACCTATTTCTTTCATATATGTGTACAAACAGTGTATGTTGTCTTAGATATCCCTCATTAGCAAGTCTAATATGTCTTGACTTGTCATTAGTACAGGAGATTAAAAAAATAACAAAGATCGAGTTGTTTTCTGTAACTTTTAAAAAGGGCAGACAGAGGAGATGGGTGGAGTGAGAACATCTCAGAGGACCCCTCACCATATTTTAAACAGAACGAGGAGGCTCTAAAGTGAACAAGTATCTAGTTAATAAATGGGAGGTGGGCATTGGAGCTTGAAATTATGGGTCACTTTTGATTAAGCATTGCTCACAGAAAATAAGCCCTGGCTTTTGGTAGCACAGTCCCTGCTATCATATGCAAGAATTTAAATGCCAGCACTTATTAAAACTATCCTAGGCAATAGCTGCGAATCACCTCAGGGATAATTCATTAAAGAAAAAAGACCTACAATTCCCTTTAAAAATAATTAAAACTCCACCAATTACATGGTAGTTGACTAAATTTATTTAATATTTCACTGAGTTTGTGAGGGTCACTCCTACGCTGTGGGAAAATCCCAAACACAGAGTTCAAAAGTGATTTAAACTCTGATACATTCAGTGTAATTTGGCATGTGTAAATCAACATCTCTGAGCTTCTCCTGCCTCATTTTAAAATACAAGCACTGAAACATAGAGTTCTATGAATTTCCATGTGTATTAAATATGGTAATTTATGTAAAAGAATGAAGTTTCCTGTTTTCAATGCATTTGATACTAAGTATAACTTGTTCTTAGCAATAATTTGCACTTCTAACCCAGCCTCTGGCACTCAATGGGTTCGCAGTAAATGGTCGTAGCCATTATGATTATTTTATGAGTTATTTATGATTATACTTATTTTGTTTATCTTCCCATTGCTACTATTCTATGGTCTATTCAAGATCCGGAAATGGGTACAATTAGGAATAACCCTGAATTCAGCCAGGTATGGCCTCCAAATTAAACAAAACAAAACAAATCATTAGAATAGCAGTGATTGTTGCAACATCTTTGCAAGTAACTATCTATGGGCTGCCTTCCTTTTCTTCTTGCTTACATTCTTTATTCTACCAGGTCATCATCATAGGTTGTCTATCCAAGAAAGCCTTAAGGTGCTATAAAATATCATTTTTAATCAAGATACAATTTTGTCTCATATATATTAAGTGAATATAGTGACTAACAAATTAAAAAAAACAGACTCCTGAGTGCATGCAAAGAGAAAAATATTGTTTAAGGTTACTTGTGGATAAGAGAAATTTGGGAAATCTGTAAAGATGGCAAGAAGGCATTCAGAGTATTTTCATTTTGTGGGAGCAGTAAGCAAAGACAATAGCAATTATTATGCAGTAAAGATATCAATAATTCAAGTAGAAATATTAGATATAATTGTTTATTTCATATATGTGCTCACATTTATGAATTCGTTATTTTTACACAACACTGTATGAAAGCATCTTGTCGAAGTCAAAGTAATTTCTACAAAGCCACACAGTATAAACTGGGATTACTACTTACATTTCCAAGAAAGATCATTAAGCATTTACTTGAATAGTACTTTTCAAAAGAAATAAACCCACTAGACAGACCAAAGTATCAGTAACAATAAAAGTGTCAAAATAGGCATAAAGCAAAATGATCTAAAAGCTAACATCATTGCCTGATGAAGGAGACTCAGCACTTCCTTGCACTTCCTGTGTCAAGTGTCTACTCTTTTCTTTTACACCTCACTTACTTAAAAAATGTTTTTCCCTAATAATATATTTCCATTTTTCTTTCTAAAACACCTTGTTATCAGGTGCATTTCTTTAAGTGCCCATACAATTTTCTTACTTTTAATTAATATTACAAGAACATGTGACAACTTCTTGGCTTTCTTTTCTGTGTCTTGGTATGAAAGGGTATGTGTGACAGTTACTTTTTTCTTCCTTTTTTATGTGATAGGAAAGGGGACTGCTATAAAGTCTATGGTAAAATATTTATTCTCATCTATTGGCAAATAAAAAATTAAAAAGTGAGCAGAGGTATTATAAACAGTGCTCTCCATTTTATCTTTCTTTCTCATTATACCCAGAGGTATCTGGATCTCAGGCTAATACATTCTGATCATTTGGGTCAAGGCATATAAGACAATATCTTCATCAGAATATCTTCTGATTTTCACAACTTTTTCCTCAAGGACACATTTTCTCCAAGACTACATTCAATGGGAGATATGTATTATAAAAGAAACACAGGGGAGAGGAGGCCACATAGATAGCATGGAGAAGGATGGTGGTTCAAATCCTGGCATTTCATATGATCCCCCGAGCCTGCCAGGAGCAATTTCTGAGCCAGGAGTGAGCCCTGAGTGCTGTCAGGTGTGACCCAAAAACAAACTAAAAGAAAAAAAATAAGAAGGAAACACAGGTGGAATTGTTCATTTGTCAGCTCTGGATTCCATAATCCTAATTCAGATATAATATACAACATGAGACAATTAAAAACAAAAAGCAAATGTTTCTGTTACATTTTCAGTTGTCCATTTGCAGGAATGTCAGAAGACTATATCTTTCTGTAATTTGTATCTGTCCTCAGTAAGTTTTCGATGTGCTGTGAATAGATATGATTCGGGCTTTCTTCAGGTAGATGAGTCTAAATTTTCCAAATTAAATAGTAAAATTCGTGGAAAGTTGGGAATTTCCCAATCTCTATTCAGACGTGATAATATAATTAATAAATTGACATTTCTCATTTTAATATTTTAGTATCTAGTACCACATCATGGTTTACTTTAGATTAAGTATGAAGGAATTTGAAGATCTTAACATTTGCAGAATTTTTTGAATGTGTTTGTCCAAGATGGAAACTTTTGAAGGACCCCTATTGTAAGTAAAATAATATTCAGAAATAGTACTTAAGAAAAATAAATCCCAGGCAGTGTACCAGGTAACCACACCCTTCTATTTATGGTATTTTAACTTTTCTTTCTTTTACTGTATAGTACATTCCTTTCGAAGATTGTTCACATTTTAACATTAGATATATAATCCCACTCTCTTACTTTGTGAGGTTCTTTTCTCTTTCTTTCCTCTTTCATTTTTTTTAATGTGGAAAAAATCCACAAAAATTCAGGGTATGAGACATATTATAGAGATAGGGAGTGCCACTTGTAAGAGGCCAGCGCAGATTCCATACCTAGAATCCTGTATGGTTTCTTTAACCCTGTCAGGAGTAATTTCTGAGCACAAAACCAGGAGTAAGCATTCTGCACTTCAACCTATAAAAATATGAAATAAAAAAATTGTGAGTGCTGCCTGTGTGTCTGTCTCTTGTCCTGTCACGTGAAACTCTTGGGAGTGGGTCAAAAAGAGGCTCCAGAAAAATCGCTCTCCCAGAAGCTCATTCTAGGGCGGGAACGACAAGGAACTGCTTCATAACGTGAAAACCAGCTATAAGCAGTACTTTGCAGAAGCCAGGTCCCCTGTTTGTGACATCAGGCTCAGAAAATCTATGAAACTACACCTGCCCAGTGGGGTCTGACTGTGAAAAATTGTGAGTGCTGCCTGTGTGTGTCTGTTTCCTGTACTGTCGCATGAAAATCTTGGGAGTGGGCCAAAAGGAGGCTCCAGAAGAGCACAGCCGCTCTACTTCACTATGCGGCCATGTGCTCTTTCTAAGGAAAGAACACCATTGCAACAAGAAGAAAAAAATCACACTAAGAACTGTGCTGGATCACTGAAGCTCAGCATTTCTCTCCGGACTGTCTTCTCTGCTGTGTGCTCACACCTAAGATTTAATCCTGTGAAAGGCTTCAACAGAGGACTCCCCTCCCTTGGAGGCAAGTCAACCCACCCAGAAAGAGTGGAGCCAAAGGAGTGTGGCTGCATACATCATTTAGCCAAAGAATATCACCACAACACATAGAAAAACCCACAATACAAGTGTGACAATGGGGAAACAACGCAGGCCAGCATCAGACGTAGAGAATGAAGATAACAATTCTGATGACCAGATAATTACCAACCAACTAATCAACCTCTCAGATAAGGACTCTAGACAAGCAATATGGAAGATGCTCAAAGAACTCAAAGAAATCAAGGATTGAGTTGAACAGAACACCAGCAAGAACCAAGAAAATATGAAGACAGAAATCACAAAACTCCAAACTGAAATAACATGTCAACTAACAGGCCTAAAAATCTCAGTAAATGAAGTGAATGACAAAATGGATAAGCTCTGGGACAGAGTAACAGAAGCTGAGAATAGAATTTGTGCTGTGGAAGATGAGATAAAAAACAATTCCGTACAGTGAGAGAGATTGGGAAAAAAAAAACTTAAAGCAAATAAACATACAATGGAAAAACTAGTCAAAGAATGGGAAGAGATGAAAATAGAAGTCTAGGATAAGCTCAACAGAAACAACTTAAGAATCATTGGAGTCTCAGAGACCCAGGAAGAAAATTTCCAGGAAGAATCAATGGTCAAGAACATCATTAAAGAGAAACTTCCAGAGCCAAAGAATATATGTGATCAAATCCTGCATGCTCAAAGAGTACCAACCAAAGGAGACCCCAGAAAAAATACTCCAAGACACATCCTAGTCACAATGACGAATCCCACAGATAGAGATAGAATTCTGAAAACAGCAAGATCAAAAAGGGAAATTACATTCAAGGGAGCATCCTTGAGATTTACAGCAGACCTGTCACCAGAAACACTCAAGGCTAGAAAGCAGTGGTGAGGTATTGTGACAAGACTGAATGAAATGAATGCTTCACCTAGAATACTGTACCCAGAAACAGTCACTTTCCGGTTTGACGGAAGAATATATAGTTTCACAGACAAAAAACAGCTCAGAAACTTTACAAACTCAAAACCAGTCTTAAGATAAAAACTGAAAGACCTAATTTAAGACAAGACTAACCAAAAGACAAACCAAATTTTGATATAAAGATGGCATTAAATCCCAGGACAATTCTTTCTCTCAATGTCAATGGAATAAATGCAACAGTTAAGAGACACAGAGTCGCTAAATGGATCAAACAACTCAATCCAACCTTCTGCTGCCTACAAGAAACACACCTGAATAGTCAGAACAAACATAGACTCAAAATAAAAGGCTGGAGAAAAATTATCCAAGCAAACAACACAAATAAAAAGCTGGAGTGGCCATACTAATATCAGATAATGCAAACTTTATAATCAGGAAAGTTGTAAGGGACAAAGATGGACATTTTATATTAATCAAGGGGTATGTAGAGCAGGAAGAAATAACTTTCCTAAATATATATGCACCGAATGAGGGTCCAGCAAAATTTTTAATACAATTGATGACAAATCTGAAAAATAATACCAATAACAACACAATAATTGTGGGGGATCTCAACATGGCTTTGTCAACACTGGATAGGTCAACCAGACTGAAACTCAACAAGAATATACTAGACCTGAGGAGAGAAATGGAAGAAAGAGGCCTAGTGGATATATATAGGACACTCCATCCCCAGAAACCTGGATAC
Organism: Suncus etruscus; assembly: GCF_024139225.1. Lineage (NCBI taxonomy): Eukaryota > Metazoa > Chordata > Mammalia > Eulipotyphla > Soricidae > Suncus > Suncus etruscus. Next base: position 58,751,200 of record NC_064861.1, on the reverse strand, counting down.
ACATTCTTCTCCAATGTACATGGGACATTCTCCAGGATAGACTACATGCTGGCACATAAAACATACCTCCATAATATTAAGAGGATAGAAATTTTGCAGGCTACCTTCACTGACCACAAGGCTCTGAAATTATTTGTGAATTCCAAAGGGACACAGAAGAAAAACTTTAACACCTGGAAGTTAAACAGCCTCATACTGAATAACCAGTGGGCGAGATGAAATCAAGGAGGAAATCAAAAGGTTCCTGGAAACAAATGATAATAAAGACACAAACTATCAGAACTTATGCGACACAGCAAAAGCAGTACTGAGAGGAAAATTTATAGCTTTGCAAGCACACATCAGGAAGGAAGAAGGGGCTTACCTGAGTAGCTTAATGATGCAGCTCATAGAACTAGAAATTGCTCAACAAAAGGACCCAAAGATAGGGAGACAGAAGGAAATCACAAAGCTGAGAGCAGAAACCCAAAAAACAATCCGAAAGATCAATGAAAGCAGAAGTTGGTTCTTCGAAAAAATAAACAAGATTAATAGACCACTGGCAAAACTAACAAAGAAAGAGAGAGAGAGAAACTTGATAACTCATATTAGAAATGAAAAAGGAGAGCTCACTACTGATATGACAGAGATTCAAAGGATAATCAGAAACAACTTTGAGAAACTCTACGCTACTAAAAATGAGAACCTGGAAGAAATAGATAAATTCTTGGACTCTTGTAATCTTCCACAGTTGAAGGAAGAGGAAGTAGCATATCTAAACACCCCCATCACTATTGATGAAATTAAAACGGTATTCAAATGTCTGCTGAAAAACAATAGTCCAGGCCCAGATAGATTCACTAATAAATTATTTCAAACTTTCCAAGAGGAACTACTACCAATCCTGGCAAGATTCTTTCATGAAATTGAACAAACGGAAACACTTCCAAATAGCTTTTATGAATCCAGCATCACCTTGATACCTAAACCAGACAGAGATGCTACAAAAAAAAAATTACAGACCAATATCGCTGATGAATGCAGATGCGAATATCCTCAACAAAATTCTGGCAAATAGGATTCAGTGCCTCATTAAGAAGATTATCCACTATAATCAAATAGGTTTCATCCTAGGAATGCAAGGATGGTTTAACATCTGAAAAATCTATCAACATAATACACAACATCAACAACAAGAAAAATAAAAATCACATGATCATATCAATAATTGCAGAGAAAGCATGTGATAAGGCCCAACAATTCTAGATCGAAACTCTCAGCAACATCTTCAAAGAGGAAAATGCACTCTCCAAGAAAGTGAAAGCAGAGATTACCAGATGGGAACATATTAAACTAAGAATCTTCTGCACCTCAAAAGAAATATCGCCCAGGAAACAAGAGCGCCCCACTGAGTGGGAGAATCTATTCACCAATCCCCATCAGACAAGGGGCTAATTTCCAAAATATATAAGGCACTGACAGAAATTTACAAGAAAGAAACATCTAATCCCATCAAAAATGGGGAGAAGAAATGGACTGACACTTTGACAAAGAAGAAATACAAATGGCCAACAGACACATGAAAAAATGCTCCACATCACTAATTATCAGAGAGATGCAAATCAAAACAACTATGAGGTACCACCTCACATCCCAGAGATTGGCACACATCACAAAGAATGAGAACAAGCAGTATTGGTGGGGATGTGGAGAGAAAGAAACTCTTATCCACTGCTGGTGGCAATGCCATCTAGTTCAACCTTTATGGAAAGCAATATGGAGATTCCTCCAAAAACTGGAAATCGAGCTCCCATACGATCCAGTTATACCACTCCTAGGAATATACCCTAGGAACACAAAAATACAATACAAAAGTCCCTTCCTTACACCTATATTCATTGCAACACTATTTATCATAGCAAGACTCTGGAAACAGCCAAGATACCCTTCAACAGATGAATGGCTAAAGAAACTGTGGTACATATACACATATACACAGTTGCTTAAAAATATGAAAGAAAACATTTTTTAAAAAACTATAAATTTTATTCGTATATTAAACCACCAAGTGTTTCTGTAATTAAAATCTACATTAGTAAAACAAGTCGCAATTTTTTCCATTTTCCCATTCCATTTCTATTTTTGGAAATCTTCCCATTTCATCAATTTAAAATTGTTGATTTGAGTCAGAACAATAGCAGTAGGGCATTTGCTTGCATGTGGCCCACCTGGGACAGACCCAGGTTCAATCACTAGCACCCTATGTGGTCCCCTGAGCCTGCCAGGAGTGATGTCAAAGCAAAGAGCCAGGAGTATCCCCTGAGGTCCCCCAAATGTGGTCCAACCCCCCCCAAAAATGGTAATGTTGAGTTTAGCATCATTTTCTATACCATATACACTGTGTAATCAAGAAGAAAACAACTTAGAAAATTATAGATTTACTCATCTAATGATGTTATATTTCAGCAGTAGTTGTTCATATAGACTTTCTTTTTTTAGTTTGTTGCCCATAGTCTCATATTAATAGTAAAAAACATTCATTTGACTATACTCTGTAACACAAACTGTATGGGACCAACGGTGGCTCTTCTTCCCTTTTTCTTAAGAAAAACTGATCAGTCCTAATCTACTCATCCAGTTATATATGTCTAATGATTCATCAAGTTCTAACAGTTCAAATATTTCAAGAATCTGCCATTCATTAACATTTACTATCTCTTTCAAAGAAAACATATTGAAACTCCATCTAACTGATCTTTTTTTGTGTGTTTGTTTATTTTTTGCCTTTTGTTTGTTTGCTTTTAGTTTTGGGATCACACCAGCTGCACTTGGCTCTGTGCTCAGAAATCCCTCCTGGCTGGCTCTGGGGACTATATGGGATGTTAAGATTCGAACTACCATCCATCATGGATCAGCTTTGTGCAAGGCAGATGCCCTTACAGCTGTGCTACCTCTCTGGTCCCCTAATTGATCTTTTTGATTAAAAGCATTCTACCTTGGATATATTTTCTTTCAGGTCTGAGTCTTCTTCCAATTCCTTAATTCGATCATAATCTGTCTTCTCTCTTCTTTTAATTCTGTTTTAGATTTTTGTTTTTAACACATTTTATCTGATGATCTCTTTTTTTTTTTTTTTTTTTTTTTTTTTGGTTTTTGGGCCACACCCGGTGACGCTCAGGGTTTACTCCTGGCTATGCGCTCAGAAGTCGCTCCTGGCTTGGGGGACCATATGGGACGCCGGGGGATCGAACCGCGGTCCGTCTCCTAGGCTAGCGCAGGTAAGGCAGGCACCTTACCTCGAGCGCCACCGCCCGGCCCCTGATGATCTCTTTTTAATTAGGGGAAGATTCTTCTGGTATCATCTCAAAAATAATTTTTATTTTCATGTTAGTGAAGAAATTGGATTTCACTACCTTATGAGTTCCTGAGTAGATTACTAAATCAATAAACTAGTAATTATTTTATCTTGATTCTTTGTATTCTCTATACATCTCAACTAGAAATTGGTAAAACAAAACAAAAAAGAGTTAATGATCTTGTCTTTATATCATTGTCTTATTGTATCTCCTGCAGAGCTGCAGGCTCACCACAGGTATTAGACCCATTTGCTCAAGGGGATTTCCTTAAATAGAACATTTTTTCCTCTTGCTTTAGAAAATACTGAAGCATTGTTACCCAGTCCTTAATATCTTTAATCCAAATGTTCCCTAGATAATTTCTAATGTTCTCTGAGAACCTACTCAGCATGGTATTAGGAAATATTTGCAGAATTCTGTATAGTGGGATATATGTTTCTTATCTATGCTCTACAGTATTTAGCATTATCCCAATATTTGCCACATTTAAATTTTATTATCAGCTTGTTTGTGCTTTCCATTAGAGTTAAGATTCTTGAGAGCAATGGTTGCATTTCATAAGTTTCTGAAAGTCAAATGCAAGCCTATTCCCCTCTCTCAATTTGAAAGTTGAAATTATTGAATACTTGTTCTTGTCAGCTTGGGGAATATAACACGATGACATAATTCAAAAAGGACAAAAAATATAAAAATACTTCATTAAAGTTAAATACTGAAAAAAGAAGGGGACTAAAATCCAGTTACTAACATTTGGTAGACTTTGAATGTCAGTTTTTAATAATGCAAATTAGAACCCAGGCAATCTGTCTTACCTAAGAAAGTTAGTCTCTTAGTCATTCAAACTTTAAATTTTAAATTTAGCAATTTCATAAAAAGTTAAGGTGGACTAGAAAGAACCTAAAAGGACTGGAACACATGTTTTTCAGGTGGTAGTTCCCAAATTTAATTCATGGTACCTCATGGGACCCCTAGAAATGTGAGAATTGGTACACCAGAAATGAAAATAAAAAGAAAGAATATTCTGTTCAATAAATTCACCAGGAAAAAAATAAGATATTGTGCTACTTAGTTACTAAGAAGAATTGATCACAATTTTGGAGTTTCTGCATGACCTTTTTAAAATGATACAGTGAAAACTGTGTCCAATAATTCATCTTTCTATCTTCAAACCACAGAGCTCATTCTTGCATTCATTTCTTAAAGTAAACATATGAATCTTAGTTTTGCAGATAAACTTAAAGAACAAGGTCTGCCCTTCTATCAAAAGTACCATATTTGCCGGCGTATAAGACGACTGGGCGTATAAGACGACCCCCTAATTTTTGCAGTTAAAACATAGGTTTAGTCCTAAATTCGCTGTATCAGACAGAATGTTCCTGTGCTGCAACTGTATGTACCACAATGAGCCAATCACAACAAGCAAAGGTTCAAAGGTTACACTGTAATAGACTTCCTCTCTGACTCTGGCCAATCTGAGCAGGCTTTTTACAGTGTAGATTCGGGTCCAAAACATTGTTCAATTTGTATGCATAAAAAGCCTGCTTGGATTGGCTGAGTTAGAGAGGTGATCCGAGCAGCCTTGCTGTTATTGGTGCAGGATCGAATTGAAAAATTTGTTTTGTGGCAATATTCAGACAATTTTCATTTAGCGGCATATTGAAACATTTTTTGGGATATACTCGGCCCCGATTTTCGGTTGACTTTTTTTTGTTTCAAAAGTCGTCTTATACGCCAGAAAATATAGCACTACTGACCAATAGGGTAGAGAGCTTGAAAAATTGAATAATATAACAACAAAAGACAGAGATAATGAGGAATCCCACATCATTTTTTATTGGGTGGCATGTTGAAAATTAAAGGGAGATTGTCTGCAACAACAACAACAACAACAAAACCAACATTGTAGCTGGAGAAAAATCCAGATCTAACAGAAGGGATACTAGGTTAGTGGGTCTTCAAAAGTGAATAGGATGGAACAGTATGATTTTGTTTGAGAAAAAAGATTCCAGAGAATAAGAGAAATATTTTCTAGTATGTAAAAGTCAAAGTAGTAAGAATGTATATGAGCACATAACATTGGGAAAGTGTATAAACACAGTGAACTGAGGACTTAGTAGATATAATAAATTACTAGGTGGCTAGACTTAGAGCTTCTAGTGAGTCAAGAAGGTGACCAGCAGAAGCATGTAAGAAAAGGGAAGCAAGAAAGCACTAGAAAGAATTACACTATTAAGGAAACTATTAACTTATTAGTGAGAAGTAGAAGGGATGGTTGTGAATCAATGATAGAAGAAACTAAAGAAATAAAAAAGGTTAGATTTAAAATAACTTAAAATGATGATGATTAAATACATATAATTAATGGGTTTTGAGAAATAGTCTAATGGGTAGAGCCATTAGCATACATAAAGTTATTCTGTGTTCAAACCCTGGCAGCACAAATGGTCCCCAGAACCCCACAAGTAGTGATTATTGAGCACACAACTGAGAGCACAATAAGGTGTGGCTTCAAAACCCATATACATAAAATATAAAATGATTAATCTTACACTATTTGATTTGTGAAAGAGTCATTATATAAGTATAATTGAATGTCAGGGACCTGCCAGTATTTTTACTTTCATGACAATTATGATCGTTTGTTACTGGCTGCCCGTATTATGGTATTAAAAAGGAATTGTAGTTTCTGTCCAGGAATCAGGATACATGATTAGTGATATAGGTTGTGGCCAATGGAAAAAGAATTATGACAGGAAGAACCATATATTTGATGCCCTGTTTGTTATTCACATTCAATAAAATGAATTGAAGTGGTCTTGTTTGGGTAACAAGATGGGCAGTACAGAATTTCACCAGGCTTTCCCTTTATTATCTGTCCTATCTGCTTCACCTTGACTAACAATATAGGTCAATTTATTCCCCTGGACCAGTTAGAGTTCTGAATAAGATAGACAAAAGTGCTATTCTAATTTTTAAATGTCTTCTCTTCAGGGTTAGGAAAATCACTCTGAGGCTCGAAGAGCCCTGGGTTTTATACCTCATATAAAATAGATCACCAAGCACTAAGGTAATTCACTCCTGAGCACTAATCCAGGAACAACCCTTGAGCATTTATGTGTGTGGTTCAATATGAAAAATAGAAAATAAAATCCTTATTCCATAGATGGAGGAGCCATTGTCTGATGATTGAGCCAGAAAAAAGTATTTTTTAAAATAAAGATTGTATAAAAAGTAGGATTGACGCATTGTTTTTAACAGTTTATTGCACAAAAACAAATAGAAAAGATGAAGAATTCTCATCTCAATAATTGTAAGAACACAGCTTCTGACTAATGACATACCTTAAGATTTCTAATTGGTTTGGATATCCTTAGTTAATTGTAAATGAATTCTTAAATTAATAACTTCATTTTCTCTTTAACAGGCTTTTAAACTTGACATTTCTGCCTTGCTTCAGGACAACATCTTTTAATTGGTCTAAATTATCAGTGATGTCTATAGTACCTTCACTGAACATGGATTTATTTCAATTAACTCTCTCACACTTTTTTCATAAAAGCAGTCTTTTTCAATTTGCTTAATTGGATCACAGAATTTCTTACTGCTGAGCAATGACAGTCTTTAAAAGTTGGGTAAGGAAACACAATCAAGTCTGCATGCTTCTCAATGTCTCCTTTAGCATTAATCAAACACCATTGGCTGAGAATATGTGTTAGAGATTACAAGACAAAACTAGCAACAAAACTTCTGGAATTTAAATGGGGTTGTGAATGAGAGAGAGCTTGTTAGCACTCTTTTTTAAGAATATCTAGGGCGAGAGCGGTGGTGCAGCGGTAGGGCCTTTGCCTTGCACGTGGCTGACCCAAGATGGACCGCGGTTCAATCCCCTTGCATCCCATATAATCCCCCAAGCCAGGAGCGATTTCTGAGCACAAAGCCATGAGTAATCACTGAGCATCACCTGATGTGGCCCAATAACAAAACAAAAATCAAAACAAAATAAAAACCCAGAAAAGCAAAATAATACTATCCTTTTGAATTTATCATGGCAGGACATTTATATAAAAGGATGATCTTACTCTGTGAAAAAATACATGATTATTTCCTTAACTAAGAAAGCAGATGCAAAAATAAAATTTAATAAACATGCAGAAGTCAGCAGCCATGACACTCAGGCCCTTCTTTCTAAAGACCTTGGCAGTGATTTTATTACAGTGTCATCCTTCTGGTATTTCAAGTAATTAAATCTTCTTCAGTAAGTTCATGTCCATGTGATATAAAACTCCATAGTAATTTCAGCCCTATTATATTGGACTGCCTATGTGTTTCTCTACTTATGAGATCATATTCTGCTAGACTACACTACAGACACATTAAAATCGGAGTGGAATATTAAATTGACCATCTCTCCACAACAGAATATGTCATTTGCCTCCATTATAATATAATGTGGCTTTCTTGAGGTATCTGAAAATATTTTTGATATTGTAAGTTTCTGCTGTCTCTTTGATGTCTGTAGATATTTAATTTAATTATCAAGGTTGAATGAATATGGTACAGTAGAGTGAGAGCTAACTATTCTGTGGAACTAGAATAGACCACAAATAAATTAGTTCTCCGGATGTGGAGACATAAATAACCACACAAGTATAGTCAGTGGATAGAAAAGGAAGACAGATATCGTGCAAAATAACTGAAAAAGTTAGGAAGGGCAGTTGAATGAAGAGAGCATTCCCTCAACTTATTTTTCTTTTTTAATGTAATCTCATTAAATTAGTAATTTTTTTCATTCTACATCTAAAATGCCCAGTCACAACCTACTCTCAAAGTCCAAAGTTTGCCCTTGTTCAATGTTTCCTAACATTTTCTAGATTCATCTTTTTTATTTATCTATTACATACTGGTAAATTATGTAAAAAATTAAAGTAAATGCAACCAATGAGGGAATGGGGTCTTTGCTCAATAATATTTTGAGTTTTTTTATTAACTAGAAGAATCTTAACTCCCCTGATTGCATTATCACACACTTTATAATTTGGTTTTTATCTCTTTCTCTCTCTTATTTCCTTTGACTTCCCCTTTTATACTTTATTCTTTAGCAATCCTGAAATATTTCCATTGTCTTGTATGTGCCAAATACATTATAGTATAACCTAACTTAAATTAATTGTATTTTAATGTAGCTAATAAACTCCCTCCAATACGGATTCATTTATTTTATCGGTTAAATTTTAAATGATTATTAAACTAAGAAAATAAAATTTGTATAAAAGGATATCTTTTATTAAAGAAACTCAATATATAAGTACAAAGTGGGAATAATTTGAGTTTGAGTCATATATTCTTGGCAACCAACCTAATGTCACATTCTTCAATTCCTTCACAATATCTGATGGGACTATTATTTAAGTTTTAGAATACAGAAAAACAATGTAAGGACACATTTCCATTGATTTGGAGAAAGAGACTCTGCTGGTTTATTAGGCTCTGATTAATTGCTTCTGTAAATATGCAATGATTGTCTTTTTTATTTTAAACTAGAAATGGTTGCACATTTATTGACAATTCTAACACAAGACTCTGTAGGGATTCTATTGTCCTCAAATATTGGACATGAAAGAATTACTCACTGGTTGGAAGCAATAGGGCTTTTTTTGTACGCAATTTAGTAATAAATTTTCTCCATTATTTGGTTGTGAGAATAAAGACAATGATAATATCCCTAAAATCGAGTGCATAAATACAGAGAGGTAAAGATAAATAGATATATGATATTATCATAGATGATATTGATGTATATATTTGTCTCTCATCTCTTCTATTGTTTAGAATTTACTCAATAAGACTTAAAAGATATCAAGAATGAGAATGATGATTTTCCGAGCCACCACACTAAGGTGTAAATAATATAGAGAGCTATTTTACAGTGACAGATATCATACATATTTGCATTGACATTTGTGAGATCAAGAATTGCATCTAATCTTTATGGATTCTAAATGGGTTTTAAAACACTAAATTTTGTCTGTGTTTTATTTTTTTCCTTCTGGAATAATTACTCATATTTGGATTTGTAAATAATTCAATTTCAGCAAGTCATTACAATAGAGTTGAAATATTACTTTCCTTAAAATCCCCTGTTTACTCACCTGTAAAAAAAAAAGCTCTTGTTATGGGGCCGGAGAGGTGGCTTTGCCTGCTCTAGCCTAGGACGGACCACAGTTAGATCCCCCAGCGTCTCATATGGTTCGCCAAGCCATAAGTGTTTTTTGAGCACATAGCCAGGAGTAACCCCTGAACATCACCGAGTATGCCTCCCCCCAAAATAAAAGCTCTTGTTACAGCTGATATCATCATTTCCATACTATACTACACTATAGTATAGTATTATACTCTCATAATACACATTGCACCTCACTGCAGCATCTTTTGCTCAGCTTTATATTTGGAAACATAAACATAGTTTATAGAAGCTACATATTTTACATAATTGCATTCTAAATTTAAAAACAAAGTACCAAGGAAAGTTAATGAATGATAAAGATCAATAAAATGTATTTGTTTGTAGTTTTTTTTGTTTGGTTGTTTAGAGCTTTGGGTCACATCCAGCAATGCTTAGGCTTATTCCTGGCTCTGCACTCAGGGATTACTTCTAGCAGGACTCAGAGCCACATGGGGAGATGGGGAGCCAGGAATCGAACTATAAGCAAGCAGCTATATGCAAAGTCAGCTATATGCAAGGCAAGTGCCTTAACTGCTATTCACTCTCTGTCCACAAAACAATAAATCTGATGTTAGCAAACTGAATCCAAAATTTTTCATAAAGATTTTACACCATGAGCAAGCAGACTATATCTCAAGGATGCAAAGACAGTATAAAAGAGATAATACAAATAATATAAGATATTGCATTTCTAAAAGAAAACTACCTCATGATTATATATAATACAGAGAAATAATTTGTCAACTTTCAACATCTAATTGATAAAACTCAATTAAATGAAGAATGAAGACAGAGGGAAGTCCTTCATATAGGAAATCAATCTATTTGTCACAATTGCCTATTGAACATCACATTCAGAGGTGAAATACATTTTTTTAAACTTTAAAAACTCATGTTCATTTATTTTATTTATATTTACTTATTTATGCATTTGTTGTCAACTTGCTCTTGTTTTTTAAAAGTAGGTTTTTGTTTATTTCTTTATATATGTATATACAAGTAATTAATGATATTTAAGAAGTATCATTGAAAAATGTTCAGAGAACTGGTGACAAAGATACTTCATTATTTTTCATCTATGCAATAATTTTACTATAGCTAATTTTAACTAAACTAAGAATTATTGCTAAATATAAGAATAACCTAATCAAATGCTAAAATTATGGGCATGCTATCCCTAATTTTTTTCAATATAATGAAAACTGTTTTTAAACACTCTAAACATATTCAATGACTTTATATTATTTTAAAGAGACACTCATACAGAGAAGACAACATGTTTCTTATATTTAACACCAAGAACATAGGTGTTAACACCAACGTTTGGAAATTAGAATCTTGAGCAAAGGTTCTCTGATTTATTATCAACACCACTTATAGCTTAAGAATTTCAAATACTATTTTTTTTTTTTTTGGTTTTTGGGTCACACCCGGCAACACTCAGAGGTTACTCATGGCTTTGTGCTCAGAAGTCACCTCTGGCAGGCTCTAGGGACCATATGGGCTGCTGGGAATAGAACCGGGGTCCGTTCCAGGTTGGCTACATGCAAGGCAAACTCCCTACCATTGTGCTATTGCTCTGGCCCCCTTAAATATATTTCTACATTTATTTTTTTATATTTGAATTTATAAAACTTATTTTAATAAAGCACAAATGATCTATTCTGAATGTGAGTTAACAATGTTTGCCACCCAGAAGATATAGAACAAGATGCTAAGATTGTTTTAAATGGGTCATTTGAGTAACTGTATGAGGAAGTGATTTTACTTGAAAGTAAAGGATTTGGAGTTGACTATAAAAGACACTGGATAGAAAACTACCATTAGAAGTTGAACACTAATTGATAACTAGGCTGAGGATTTAGTCATATTATTACTTATATCTAGAGCAAGAACAACTTTATTTTGATCACTCTCCTATACATTTTAGAATTTTGAATTGTAACCTCTACTCTACCTAGGAGATGACAATAATATCTTAGTTCACTCATTATCATATTTTCCTACAAGTCAAAATTTCTAGCAGTACCTGCCTATGTAAAGACTTTTTGAATTTGTGATTCATCATAAATTCTCAAGTAACATATATAAATATCTCAAACTTAGCATGATGTGAAGCTTTAATTTTAAGATAAAATGAATTTTGTGCATTATCTCTTCTCCCTTATATTAAATATTCTAAAAATAAGAATTAACTTTAATTTTAATTATTTATAAATTTGCAATTGTAAAGTCATTGATTCAGAACACAATTTACTTTGAGTAATTTTTAACAAAGTAATAATAATATAATTAGCAATAAAAATCAGATGTGGGTAAAATATTTCAGAGTCTTAATTATCTTATTTGCATAAAGCTAATAAATATCTATTGCCTTAAATATGTAGTAAAAATAATGCCTCTAACCTTTCACTGATTTTAATAATGTATTTTCTTAATTTCATAACTTTTAGTAAATTATTTTCCTAGATAAAAAGAAAATAGTAAGTTTAGTAGTTTTGTTTTCAGTTTTTCTTTGTATTCCTTTATTCTTTTAAATACAAGCACATGATAAAACATATTTATTAATCAATTGAGTAATAGTTTATTTACAAATACTTGCTAATCATTTTTATGTTTGTTTTTTTGGGGGGGGCATACCCATTGATTCTCAGGGGATACTCCTGGCTATAGCTCAGAAATCGCTCCTGGCTTGGGGAGACCATATGGGACGCCAGGAGATCAAATTGCAGTCCGTCCTAGGCTAGTGTTTCCAGGAAAATGACTTATCTCTAGCACCACCACTCCAGCCCCCATGCTAGTCATTTTTATTGACTTATATTTGCTCATACATTCCTTACTTTTCATCATCCCAGCCTCCCATTTATCATTCATCTGTCTATTCACTTAAATTTCCATTCATTTTTATTTGCATATATGAACAGAAAGAATTCTATTTAATTTTTATTTCAATGTTTCTACCATCACACATTAATGCCAGTAATCTATGGGTTAGTTACTTTTGTGTTATCTGTTTCTTTCTTCTTTGTTTTTGCTAAAATATTGATTTTAATAAGATAGTGACTAAAGATGAGACTCCATCAGAAACAATAATACGAGGGTGTATATATTCTCTAAAATGTTTTTATTATCTTTTATAAAACATGAAACAATAGTTCTTGAAATCAAGATACAGAAGTTTTACAGGTGCTCCTAAGTAAAACAAAAAAGAAAAGAGGAATTTAAAAGATTTTGTTGATCTCCCAAAATACTATCATAATCCTGGACTTTTTATCAAGTCTACATAAACAGTTATATGGTGCTTAAAAACAGGGATGTGTGTGGTAGGAAATGTGTTAAAAGGCAAATTTGTCTTTTTATGAATATCATAAATTGCGTAACAGAAAATCTCAAATATGATATACCCTATTACATACCTATCCCATATAATGGGATCAGTATCATGTATATTTGTCTCTCTTTTTACAGAAAAATTCATCTACATTATATATATAAAGTCCCATTAAAAACTAAAAATACACTTGGATACATATGTCCTACCTTACACTTCCCTATGTCACACAGGCCCAACTTCACAACTTGCTCATTTTATCTTGTACCATTTAGATAAGGATTGGAAATCCATTTTTATTTTCTATTTTTGAAGTTTAGAGAGATTTAATGTAGAAAATAATATTAATGTTATTTAAGTATCAACCGACACATTACAGGTTTGACCTTCAAATATATTAAGGAACTACCAATACTCAGAGGGCAAACATTTTACACTGAAAAGAGGGTGTAAGAGTTTATAAAAGGATTTACATATTTTACATATTTATTATGCAATTTCTGTTTCACAGTCAAAGTGATTGAGGCAGTTTTGTGTTTTTGATAGGCATAGGGAAAAATTAATAATTTTAAACATATCTTCTTTTAGGGATTATCTTTATTTTTTACAGTGACCTAAAGCAGTTAAACCTATGTCAAAGAATATGAGGGACAGTTTTATATGAATAATTTTATTCACATATTCAAAATATTTAGTGAGAGGTGACAGTAATACTTAATTCACATTATTTCTCTTTCCAGATGACCTCAAGTAATAGGACATCCATTGACTTTTTTCTCTCACTCAGTCGAAATCAAGTTTACATTTATTCCTTTTCTTTCCAGCATTTCCTTATTTTTTTTGTTGGGTGAGAATGACTTAAACCAATTGCCCTACTTCATTAATTGATGATGAGCACGTTAATTTTATGTGAAGAAAAATAGATACCATAATATGACATAGTTTAAAAAATATTCATATTTATTGTAGTGCAGACTTGCAATTGTTTCAAGGTGAGGTGGAAATCACTCTAAATGGGCTCAGGTCTGTTGATGCTCAGGCACCATCAGGCATAAATGACAGTGCTGGGTGGGTTAAGATGTATGTGGTGTTGGATAATGTAGCATTGTAAGAATGAAAGTTTAAACCATGTGTTAGACCACTTAAAGTGTATTTTTAGATGTATGGAAATATGCTTTATGTAAATACAGAAGTAAGATAAACTAATTTAAAAATTATGTTATAGCCAATGAATTATTTTAGTAAAAATTAGACTGGTTTTTTTATAAGGGCAACATTGGGTTATATGGTTCTCATTTTTAAAAAAAAATTTTTTTGGAGAATATAACCACCTGTGTTCATTCATTGCTCAAGAGACCATATGGAAACTGGCGAGTGAACGCACGTCAGTGTGTGTAAGTGCCCTATCTTTTATACTATCTCTACACTATCTTCTAAGTCCCTGGTTTCTCCTTTAAAAAAATGCCATGGTAGAGTAGTTTTGTTTTGAAAATAGGGCACTCAAGTTAGAGGATAGAAAAATAACAAGAACAGAAATAAAAACTGGGGCTGAGGATTTCAGAGGTAGAGCTCAAGATTCACATGAATGAGGCAGTGATGTAATCCCCTGCATTATAAACAAAAATCTATTAAAAATCACCTGATGTTTATGAGAAAATAGTGGAATTTAATACCTACAATAAAGGAGAAAAGTAGAGGAGATAAAATTAGAAGTAAATAAGCTTGGTGAAAATCCCAGTCAACAGACATTGTTGTTAGTGAAAATTTTCTGATACGAGGGATCTCAAAATACTTGAAGCAATTATATGCAGTACTTCATTTTTACATTTTTAGATGTGTAGCCATAGTCTGTCATTCCCAAACATTTTAACATATGTTTTCTACTCACAGAGAAACTAATGTTAAAATTATTTGGGGGTAATGAATAAAGCTAACTTCCTAAAAGTCAATCCAATATGGAATAGCATACACGGATAATTTGAAGTTCTCTGATTCTGCTGATAAAATAAAGTCAAGAGTGTAGAGGGAAATGGAATCAAATACAAAAATAAGTATGGAAAGAGACTGACATTTTTAAGACCATAACAACTCAATGCTATTTTGATTATCTTTTTGTTTTTTTTTAGTGAAGGGCTTACACCCCTCTGGGGATTTACTCTATGGTGTACGGGGGAATCAAACCTGGGTAAGTGGCATACAAGGAAAACATCTTACACACTGTACCCTCTTCCTCTCTCTATTAAGCTCCCTATTAAGTTTCAATTGAAAATCAATGGCAAGATTGACCTACTTGATGTATTAATAACACAGAAACATCATCCTATTTTCTTTGTGTACATAAGATAAAAATTGGATCTACATGCTGTACTAAAAGTATCACTGGATATTTAGAAAATAGGGCTTTCTGACTCAGACTGACACCAATTTTCCAAATAATTTTGATAAAGTTACTTCTATGATCTCCAATTGCAGAGAGGAGGCATATGAATAGATACTCTTCTAAGACTTTGCTTCTCTCTTGGAAACTGCAGTGATAGCACAGTGTTAGGGTGTTTGCCTTGCATGCTGCTGACCAAGGACGATAGGTGATTACATCCCTGACATCCCATATTATCCCTTGAACACCACTGAGTGTGGCCCAAAGACCCCCTCCCAAAAAAGGAAAAGAAAGACTTTGCTTCTTCAAAGAAGTTCTAAATTGTGTTAACTAGAATAAATTCCATAACACAAAGCCAATGAGTCATTTAGAAGTAAATTTTCTCTCTCACCTTTGTCAATATATGTATAAAATATTAAATTTATTGTAAACATACATTGTAATTGTACAGTTATGAAATTTGCACTGTACAGAAATAATTTTCTGGTTTCTTTTCTCTTATACTATCAATGAATACGATTGTAAGAATGATCTCCAAATGAATAAATCTGGAAAAAATGAATACATCTGGCAAAACAGCATATATTCCTGTGTGCTGCGTTACTCCACAGATATCCTGTGTATGTGAGGGTGAGTTTCTTGAACAATTTCCAACCTTGGAGGTCGGGAGTTGAACAGCATGCCTCTGGTTTATAGATATCTTCTCACTAGGACACTTATGTGGATACTTCCCTTTTTTTCTTTGCAACTACAACTCTCTAATAATGTGGAACTTTCTAAGGGCTAGCTCAGCAAATTCTGCTCATTTAAAAAACATCAATCTCCTGCCTGGATTTACCTTTCCTTCAAAGACTATAATTTGATTGTGTTCATGCTGTGAATTGATAGATGGAACATTCAAAGAGGTACTGTGATTCTGAATACAAGAGGGAGACTCTAATGGTTCTGTCTTTGTCTGATATAAGAAAAATATTAATTAGTTTGCTCTCTTTTCTTACATGATTTTACTCCCTGAACTGATGAGAAACTTAAAAATTGCCAACACATCCGTATCTAGACTAGGTCTTTAGGGTTCCGCTGCTTGTTAAGAGGGCAGAGTTATGTGATGGTCAGAGAAAGAAATAAAGAATGTTGTATTTATTAAACAAATATTACATTTGTCACCAGTAGTGAGACTTTGGGAAAAACACTTCACTTTTAAAATCCCACCTTCTGTAGCAGCAAATCAAATGCTATGTGTCATGTGTTTCACAAGATAGTTCTGAAGGTCAGGTTAGATAACTTATGTATGAAGTTCAGAACAGTGGTCCTGAGAGATAATACAATCTTGAAGGCACTTGCTTACTCAGTTGCAGTTCTCCCATAATATATGATCCCCTTAGATCTGCCAAAGTGATCCATGAACAAAGAACCCAGTGTAAGTTTTAAGACTAGCCAGGTATGTTTAACAACCACATGTCTTCCCCTAAAACAAAATATAACTTTTTGACTGGCAAAAAGTAGCCTTCAGTTAATTCTAGCTGGCATTTTGTTTTGTTTTGTTTTCATGACAACTAGTTATATAAAGACTCTTCAACATGAACTACTTTCCCTTGACAGTGGATTTTCCTTTTCCTATTCCCTAGTTAGCTGCTCCAAGACATGTCAGAAACATATTGCTTAAAATCATTTCCATACTTGATCTTAAATAATATATGCATTATTTGCTTGCAAAGCTTGAATATCTTATAGATGAATACTTATTTACGTGCACGAATCTTAGTACATATAATGTTAGCCAAATAGTTTGAGGCCTAAAAACAGTTATTAAAAATGCTTAGTTCTCTTAACAAGCTATGTAGTACTCTCAGATACTAATTTTTCTATTACATAAACTCTTGTTATTGTCAATTATATTTAAGCATTTTGTTTCTGATGCACACTAGCAATAGTCAGGGATTATTTCTGGTTCTATACTCAGGAATCACTTATGGTAGGCTCTGGGGACCATATATATTGGATGCTGAGAATCAAACATAGGTCATATGTGTGCTACCCTCTGTACCACTTTGGCCCTATTTATTACGTTTCATTGCAACTATAATTTTCACAATATGGCCTAAACTTGACTTTCTTTAAGATAAAAAAATAATTCTGTTTTCTTGAACCACCAATAAGTTTTCTAGTAGCTATTTTATAAATGATTGTTACTATGCCATAATTAAAATAAACTTTGTTATTTACAAAATAAAATCTCAATTTGGCAGAAGAGATAGGATGGTAGTATGAGGGGGGAGGGGCTGTGCTTGCCCTAAACACAGTTGATCCTGATTTTCTCTAGGGCATTCCATATTGTTTCATGAATTCTTCCAGGAGTGTTCTCTGAGCACCACTGGGTAAGTCAAAAAATTAACCAATGGGCTGGAGTGGTGGCTCTGAGTGGTAAGGCGTCTGCCTAGGACAAACCGAGGTTCAATCCCCTGGAGTCCCATATGGCCCCCCAAGGCAGGAGCAATTTTTGAGTGCATAACCAGAAGTAACCCTTAAAGGTCACTGTGTGTGGCCCCACCCAAAAAATAACCAAATATAAAAAAATCATTAATTCCTTAGTATTTAATTCAATCTATTGTTTTTTTTCAGGTCCCCAATATTTTCCATATTGTTAGTAAACTTTCTGTGAGTGCATTTTAAGAGGAAATCAACATGTCTATATATACAACTGATTCACTTTTGATCAGTGATACTTTTGGAAATATAAATTATAACCCCCTTATTTTGCTCAACATACACATTTTATATCTAAGTATATACTTAATGCAAAAGAAATCCAGAAATGAGGTGTTTAGTTTTTAAGTTAATTTTTTTATTTGGTTTTTGGCTGCACTCAGGGGTTACTCCTGGCTCTGTGCTCATAAATAGCTCCTGGCAGGCTCAAGGGACCATATGGCATGCCGAGATTTGAACCACCGTCCTTCTGCATGCAAAGCAAATGCCCTGCCTCTATGTTATCTCTCCGGCCCCTCAAGTTAATTTTTTATCTTAAGAAACTTTCTGGGCCCGGAGAGATAGCACAGCAGCGTTTGCCTTGCAAGCAGCTGATCCAGGACCAAAGGTGGTTGGTTCGAATCCCGGTGTCCCATGTGGTCCCCCGTGCTTGCAAGGAGCTATTTCTGAGCAAGACAGCCAGGAGTAACCCCTGAGCAATGCCGGGTGTGACCCAAAAACCAAAAAAAACAAAACACACACACACACACACAAAAAAAAAAAATCCAAAGAAACTTTCTACATTATTAATTTATATCTTAAACAAAGGAAATTATAAAACATTTGAGCCATGCCACTGCTTACTATAAATTGATGACAATTGAGGTCTATACTCCAAATGTCAGGAAAGACTACCCAGTCATCCTTTCCTAATATGTCAACAAACAAAATTTCACATGTAAAATAAACAAGACATTGAGTCCTAAAATCAATGTCGTTAAGCAAAAAAAAAAAAGATATATTTTAAAGTTAGAATAAAACAAAACTTTGGTTATTAAATTATGTCCTGTTTTTATCAGGAAGACAAATTTGCTCATAAATCTTTGGATAATTGCCTCTGCTCTCTACTAACTCCATGAAACCCAGCTCTCAGCAGAGATGCTTTATGCAATGTGACCTCCCTGAGGATATTTCTGTGAGTTTTGTTGTCACATTTTCTTTAAAACTTTTCAACCTACAAATAATTATAAGATTTGATGGCTAGTCAGAAAATGTGGACTTAAACCGCTCCTCATTAATTCATCTTAAAGGAAAATCTCAACTAGCTAAACATAAACTTATAAATATGAAATATACTTTAGAATCAGACATCTTCCCAGATTTGTCATCAGAAAAATATAAACCTGAGTACATAAAAGACCTATTTTTTCTCCATATCTTTCTTTTTTAATTTTTTTTGTTTGTTTTTGATTTATACTGAAAATGCTCCAGGACTTACTCTTATCTCTGTCCTCAAAGATCACTTCTCGAGGTGATGAGAGAGACCATATGGAGTAGATCAACCCCACATGTACTACATGCAAGGCGAGGACCTTACCAGCTGTACTATCTCTCTGGTCTTCTTTTCCATTTGGTAAAAATTAATTAAAAAACACATGTATTAAAGCTCCCTCTCCTCTTTCTTTCTTTATTCTACTTTCTTTTCCTTACTCTCTTCTCTTCAAAATAAAATTCTCACGTTATAATTTACAGCAGAAAATTTAAACATCCATTTGTTTTTTTCATTAGAATATTCACAAAATGTAAAATTAGCCACTTAAAATGTAAAAAATTCAGTGGCATTTTATACATTTATAATATTGTGAGAATTTTACTTGTACCTAGCTTACAAAATTATCCAATAAATCTCAAAGAAAATGCTATCACCTTTTAAAAATTATTCTTTTTTTCCCTTATCTCTTCCACTGGCAAACGACTAATTCTGTCTCTTTGGACTTATCCATGATGAATTTTTCATATGAATAGAATAAAAATACTAACTTTTTGTATGGTTTATTTTAGTTAACCAATATTTTGAGTTTTATCCATATGGTAGAATAAATTAATGCCTTATCTCTTTTTATGGATGAATATATCACTGGCACAAATGACAAATATGTTTCACTATCTGTTGAATATATGAGTTATTTTAATCTATAAACAGTTATGTCAATGTTCAGATAGATAGGCAGATACCTATTGGCTTAAATACTTCTTTACATTAATTTAGAATATACATTTGAGGCCAAAATTGTGAGATAATATAAAGTATGTTTATTTTTTGAGAAATAATTTTGAGAAATTGCCAGATTTTTTAACAGTAGATAAATTATTATATATTCTCATAAGAAATGTAGTGAAAATTATAAAATATAATTTCTCAATATTACCCTCCCTAGTTTTTTTGTTGTTGTTTTTGTTGGTTTGGTTTTTTTGGACCACACTCATTTGATGCTCAAGGGTTACTCCTGGCTATGCGCTCAGAAATTGCCCCTGGGTTGGGGGATCCATAGGGGATGCCAGGGGATCTAACCGAGGTCCATTCTAAGCTAGCACTTGCCAGGAAGACGCCTTACCTCTAGCACCACAATTCTATTCCCATTCTCCCTAGTTTTGTTATTCAATGTATAATGTGGTAACATAATTTAATTTACTTACATCTCCCCATTTTATGTTATGTTTTTCTTTAAGACAAAGTTCCTCATTTATCCAAGGCTCTTCTGTATCCTATTTTTCATCTCTTTCTAGATATACTTCACTTATACCACTGTATACAAGTAACTTTTATTTCTGCCTAAAACACATTTGCATATTTCCCCCTGACAGATTTTAATACTTTAAAGCTAATTCCACATAACAATTTATGTTGCATGTCATCTGCAGGTTTCTGCTGGTTTCTTTCCATAATTTATAAAACCACTCTTAACTTAATTATATTATATTTATGATGTTCTGCATTGTGTTTTGTTATTCTTTTATGAATTTTTCTTCTCTCTATTTGCTTTAAATTTTCAAAGGGAAAGGTCAATGTATTTTCTTTATTAACCACTCTTTTCAAACTTGAAATGAGTATTGGTATTTTACACTGCTGGATACTTTATATGACCCTTAAAGTAAATCCCTATATTTTTTTTTTACCTCTGGACAAGGTTAGATACATGTGCTTTGTATGTGGCAGTTTCAACCCCAACACTTGAGCACTGCCACGTGTGACCCCTGTAAAAAGAGGCAGAATTAGCCCTAAGCATATTCGGCTATGTCACCCAAAGGCTCCCCATCCTGCAAAAAGAAAAACTAAAAGCTCTAACTTAGCCCTGAATCCTTCTTTCTTACTTAAGCATTTTTTTCTTCCTTGCTTTCTTTTCTCTCTAATTCCTTTCATCCTTTCCTCTATTCCTCATCTTCCCCTTCCTATGCTTTTTCCTATACTTTTCTTTTTTTTTTTTTACTTTCTCTATTTGCTTCTACTTCTGTTGCTCTGCCTTGTTCTTCTTATCACATGGGCCATTACTTTTAGTTCATCTAAGGTCCTTGGTCCATTTCTGTGGTTCCCTTACTGTTTCTCTCAAACGATGAAAATTTACCCTGTTTCATGTGCTACACTGCTTAGATTTCTTTACTTTTCAATGATGATGCCTCAGAGATGTTTCTTCTGAAATTACATAAATATAATTACCTATTAATATGCATTACTTCAATTTATCTAAAAAGTCCCTCTTGCCATAAAATATTTAAGCTGAAGTCAAACTGCAGAGTTAAAGCTATTTTTCCAGATATGGTTGTGAGATACAGACTCAATAATGTATGCTTTAAATTGAAACAGTCAAAAGCCATGCATCTCAAATATGGCTTCCCAGGTCATGAGGCACAGTATGAATGTCCATTAGTATTATCTTACATCTTAATTCCAATCATCAGATACTCCTGTATAAAAAGTACAAAGTTTTCTGAATATTTTGAATCCATCATTAATTTAGTAATATGCCTAAAATTCTGATTTATATTCATTGTAGTTTAAAATCACCAACGAGTTATGATACCTTTAAAAAATTTAGTAGAAGAAATACATATTTAAAAGAGTTAAAGGGGGGGACCGGAGAGATAGCATGGAGGTAAGGCATTTGCCTTGCATGCAGAAGGATGGTAGTTTGAATCCCGGCATCCCATATGGTCCCCCAAATCTGCCAGGAGCGATTTCTGAGTGTAGAGCCAGGAGTAACCCCTGAGCACCGCAGAATGTTATCCCAAAACCAATAAATAAATAAAAAGAGTTACAGTTTGCTGTATTGGTATTATTATCACTCAGATATTTCTCATACCTTATAAGTAATTTTATATAAGAAATCATTCTTTTAGCTTATCGATATCAGAAAACATGCACAAGAAAAAATAGGAATTGTTAGTAGGAAAAGAAAAAAGAGCGTTGTAGGGAAATGAGCAATGGTACAGCTAGTTTCAGTCATAAGCACCACATATGATTCCCCACATCTCCAGGAGTGATCCCTGATCACAGTGCCAGCATCACACTCTGAGTACAGTCAGATATGATGCAAACAATAAATAAATCAGATAGTCTTTTTCTAAGAATCTGGAAAACAATCATCTGAAGAAAAAAGAAAAAAGAGAGAGAAAGAAAACTAAGAACATACATTCAAAACCCCGTGTCTTGCCCAATGTCTACATCAGCAGTGATGTAAAACTAGGGAGAGTTGTTTTCAGGCAGGTACAATTTCATAGGTCTCACTGACTTTTTACTGGCTACTAACTGCCCCTCCTCAAAATAAATAAATAAATAAATAAATAAATAAATAAATAAATAAATAAATAAATAAATAGTGTTTTCCTCTTAGTGGCAAAGGCAGCAGAAAATGAGATAACCTCATATAGGCTAGGCTCTTGCTCCGGATTATGCTAAGATTTTCCAAAGAAAGAATCAGCTGTTTATTATTCACTTCCTGTATTCAGGAATCACTTTTAGTGATGCTAATTAAAAGGCTAAACTCAAACTTCATGAAAATGGGGTATAATAGAAATTATTCTCTCTATATCTTCATGAGTGAGATAAAAGTAAGCTTCAGAGAGGTTACATCATAACACTAGGTTTACATAGTTATTGTTTGATTCACATGCCTGTATTCTCTAAAGCCGAAACCAAATTAAGTCAAAGTATTTTATAGGTTTTAAAAATTCTAAGGTTATCATGCAAAGAATTGTGGCTATTTAAAATTATAATAGGACCTTGAAAAAATAAAATAAAAAAGATTTACCAGATTATTTGTCTATGTATTTTCTGGTCTTTACCACATAAGTCTCAGAAATAATAATACAAATAATTATAATTTACCAATATTCTACTGACATTTATACCTAAAACACTTAAATCATAAACTTTTACTATGCAGAGGCATTATTTAGGGAGTAACTATTATGCATCACCATTTATATAAATGCTAAATTAATTTTGCTTTCCCATATTACATAGAGGTGTCTTTAAATAAAATGTGGGCTGCAAGGGTGTAGGGCACTTACTTTGTACTCACTGGCACTGGTCTCTGAGCCAGCCAAAAGTAACCCCTCTGTACAACAGAGCACGGCCCCAAACAAGGCAATATGATTTATATATTGTTTTAAGGCCTAAGAAAATGTTTCCAAGATTGAATTTCATATCATAAAGACAACTTAATCACAATTTACTAGAATACTTAAGTTTCTTTGGTATATGGCTACGTGATGCGTATTTGAGATAAATTTCCTGACAATGTGTTTGAATTTGTTACAAAGCAAATAGATGCAAAACTGGGTAACTGTGGATACTTTTCCTTTTATTAGATTAAAACAATGCAAACTTCACACTGTGTCTAAATGTTTAATATAAACATTTACACTGAATATATTTGCAGATCAACAGCTGCTCAAACAAAAGCAGCGAATCCAATAGATTTCATAGTTGAAGCCCCCAATCAGAATTGAGTTCACATTCACCACTCATAGCTTATTCAATTGTATTTGTGTACTGGCCTTTCAGACACAATGATTATCTACTTTTAATCACCTTCCGAAAAGCAATCAAAACAAAGTTACTTAGCTCATCTTTCCAGACTAAATGAAGTACAGGGCAATTAATTTTATTCTTCAAACAATATCCAGTTAGTACTATTTATATGGAATAATGTTTCATTGTCATAATGCAATTAAGCTCTATGTACCCATTTTAATCAAACAGATACAAAGCCATTACAACTGCATCTGAATTTTCTAGTTTGGTTATATATACAATTCAATGCATTTCGATGAAAGGCACTAGAAACCCTTTATGTTCACAGACTGAGTATTTGTTTGTTCAAGGAGAATTTCATGAACTAAATTAATTATTATTTTGCAAGAAATTTAATCTTACTCAGTGATGCTTGTGTAGTGGATTCAATCTCTGAGTATACATGTAACTCAATTTATTTATAGAATACTTTACTAATTTTACTACAAATTTTATGCATAGCAATGTTTGAGGAATGATAGAAATTGCATTTCCTTGTAAAATCCGTGCAGCAACTGTTAATTCTAGTAATAAATATCAAGATAAAAAGACATACAAGCAATGGTATTTTGATAAGAAATTAGGGTCACATACCCCTTCTTCCTAAGAAACTTCTTCACGTACCCTCTCATATTACCAGAGTAAAATGATAAACTATTGTGGCATTAATTTAGTCATTCCAAAATGCAGTAGAGTGCGTTCCTTCTAAATAGAAAATCTGTAATAAACATGTTTAAATAAACATATAATTATTTGTTTTATATAACATTTCCTTTGATGGTGATTTTAGTTTTGTTTCTCGGCTACACCCACTGAGGCTTAGGGGTTATTCCTGGTTATGCGGTCAGAGATTGCTCCTGGCTTGGGAAAACATGTGGGACGTCAGGATTAAACGGAGATCCATCCCTGTGTTAGCTGCGTGCAAGGCAAATGCCCTACTGCTTC
Source organism: Suncus etruscus (assembly GCF_024139225.1). Taxonomy (NCBI): domain Eukaryota; kingdom Metazoa; phylum Chordata; class Mammalia; order Eulipotyphla; family Soricidae; genus Suncus; species Suncus etruscus. Next base: position 58,726,453 of record NC_064861.1, on the reverse strand, counting down.
ACTATCGCTCTGGCCCTGTGGTGGTGATTTTTTTGATCTGGTTATTCTTATTGACTATTCAATGGACGGCTAATGTCAGAGGTACATTGAATTGTCTTTTGTGCACTCTCTTGGTTTTCTTATAGTATAATACGTCTTAATACGTCAAAAGACACTAATATTGGTTTTCACAATATTTTTTATCTAAGTCTAAATAAAATATATTTCTTTATTCCCCAAAGTATCTGATTTTATTTCCTTTTCTATAAGGATATTTTTTGTTTGTTTATTTGTGGATCACACCTCTAATGCTCAGTGATTATTCTTGATCGTGTACTTAGATATCATTTGTGGCAGGCTCAGGGATCATCTAGGATACCTGGGCCAGAACCCAGGTTTGCCACGTGCAAGGCAAGACCCTGCTCATAGTGTGCAGTATTATTGAGCTGGCCCTTAACTACATATTTCTTTTTTGAAGTAAATACCAAAGAAAACAGTTATTATTAGTAATAAATAAATACACTTTATGATGTCTTTTATTCTCATCAGAGAACATAATAAATTCAAAAACTATTCTGAAGCTTAAATTCTTTCCTGAATAGCTTTGTATTATTTTGACAAAGTATTAATATAAACACCTATATAACTGCTATATCTTCATGTTCAATTTTCATGTTCATTTCAATTGACCTTTTACAATGCTGAATAAATATATATCCCAGAGTACTATTTTTTTTACCATCGAATTTCCCAGTTCACAAACTTTAATAGTCTCCTAATGTCAGTTTTCAGGAATCCAAACAGTTTTAGTTGCTTTTTTGGTTTATTTTAAATAAAAGTTAGTATCTGGAATTTATTTTTACTCACATATCCACCAGTAGTGAGATAAAGGTAAGGGCAGAAACTACAATGTGTCATACACCTCCTCTAAGAAAAAGTGCTAGACATATCATGAAAACCTGCTTATATCTTCCCTATAACTTGCAAAGTTGGAGAAAAATGACACCTATGATAATGAAAATTGAATTTGATTTAGGCTTTGAGAATCCGCCATGGCTTATATTTACACAAGAACAATAAAAATTATAATATTGCACTTTATTAATGATTAGTTGGGATATGAAAATCATTTGCTTTATTTTCTAATCTTTGTATGATGGAGGCCCTTTGATTGTTACTGTTTGAAGTCAACTGATTAAAAAGCTATGCCTACATATGCATATGACACTGAGTATCACTTGCAGTCTAAATCATGCCTAGTTCTACCATATGTCTTCAAGCTCAAATTTAAGATATCTGGCAAATTTCAAATTTGAAAATCCAGACATTCTACATCCAGTGATGTGGCCTCTCTGTGACAAAGGCACATGTTGTATAAAGCAAAACATTGTGTTGGAATCACTGCATAGTAATACTCTAAAAAATGTTCGATTAATGACTTTTAAAATAATTGATGTCTACTTAGAACCTTGTCTTGACATGTCAACAAGAAAGAAAAGAAATAGTATTGAACATTTCCCTTCATATTTTCCTTATTTTTCATTCTTGCACAAATATCTGACTTTGTGAACTCAAATAAGCATTGTACATGACAAAAATTTTGTCATAGAGTACATCACTTATAGGTTATTTTCTTGCCCTGTGTAACCCTACAGACAAATTTGTACATTCAAGAAAGAAATTGAACAAAAAGCTATGATAAAACAGAGGTGTAAAAATCTGTTTTAGAATTTTTGTCTGGTGGAGGTTTAGATGAAATAAAGAGGAAATAATGGATATTACAATACAAAGTGATTGTAATCACTGCTGAATCACATGTGAGTAAAATCAACTATTAAATTTAATTGAGAAGGGTGTTAAGAAGATATAATCAGAGTGTCTTCTAAATTCACAACTCACAAATTCAGTGTCAGTCAGCTTTCCAAAGGTCTTTTAATTTTGGAAAGGGTATTCTAGTAATAGACGACAATGTTCAAAGTCCCAGAGGCTTTCCAAAACATACATGTTGGAAAATTAAATGAAGCTGAAGGTTACTCAGAAAAGATAAAGAATATGCACAGATCAAAAACCATGGCACAGTTATAACAGTTCTTTCAAGCAACATCAGAGCTTGTGACTTTATTCTAAGGACATTGGAAACCTTATAAAATGTATTAGTGCTGTATATCAATTATCAATTTTATAAAAGATTTAGAAGTGAGTAATTGAACTGTTGAAAGTCAAAAATGAATCAGAAGGACCAGTTATGAAATTGCTCCAAAATGTCAGTCACGGAAGCTCAGAGATGGAAAATCAAATGGAATGGGGAAAAGTCAATAAATTTTCATCTATTTGTGGATTAAAATTTGTAGTGAGGATTGGGATTGGGATCAAAAGACAGGGGGTGGTGGGTGGGAAGGAAAGCATAAAGATAGAAGAGAGAGTGAGGAGAAAGAGGACATGTACTCTGGAGAGACTAAGATCTTTGAGAAATTTTTGCCCTGAGAATAGAAATGGTGTTGATAGTTACGTTGACCTAGAAGGAAAATATAAAATGAATATTGATCAAAAGTTTTGGGTCTGTTTTTTAAATTATTAATATAATTATTTAAGTACCATGATTACAAACATGTTTGCAGTTGGTGGAAATGCCTTCTAGTCCAGATTTTCTGAAAAAAAAAATGGAGATTCCTCAATAACCTGGAAATTGAACTCCCATCTGATTCATTTTTTAACAATGTAAGCACAATGGGCCAGAGCAAATGCACAGAGGGTAGGGCTTCTCCCTTGGATGTGGCCTATCTAAGTTTGATTTCCAATATCTCAAATGGTCTCTATCATGCCCACCGAAAGTGATTTCTGAGCACAGAGCCAGGAGTGACCACTGAGTGCTGCTGGGTGTGGCCCCAAACAAACAAACAAAAACAAAGTGTCGGCACCATATTTTATAATACTACTAATAAAGTTTTCAAGCATACAAAGTTACAACGCTGCAACTATCATCAGTGTCTAACATTCCTCTTTCAATGTCTACATATTCTCTCCTATTCCCCCTACTTAAACCCCTTTGTCAAAACTCATTTCTACAGACTTGCTCTCTAAGAGATCATTTTCATTTTTTATTTCCTTACAATATTCATTTACATCTAAACATTAAATAAATAATTCTGTATTAATCCCTCTCCAACTGACTTTACTTAGGATATCTAATTCCCTTCACACAGCAATCAATTACAAATTTTTTTCTTATAATTAAATAGCATGGCACTGTGATTATCTATTGTGATTATTTGTTTATTTAGTCATTTATTCTTGGAAATTTGAATTGTATTCAGATCTTTATTATTGGAAATAGTGCAGCAATGATATTTTAAAGTGTCATTTCCAGGTTATTGAGGTAAAATATCCTCAAAGAGCCAATAAGTGGAATTGCTGCAACACGAGTGACATCTATTATCATTTTTAAATGCCTCCATATTGTTGCCCATGAAGGTGGAACCATATGCCACAAATAGTGGAGAAGAGTTCCTTTTTCCTTATTTCACTGCCAGTACAACTTGTCTTATATTTTTGATGCGTGCCAATATCTCTGGAATTAACTATTTCATTATTTCTTTTCTTTGATAAATAATACGTTTTTATAGGGCTGGAGTGGTGGCGCAAGTGGTAAGTGCCAGCTCTAGCCTAGGAAGGACTGTGGTTTGAACCCCAGGGGACCCATATGGTTTCTCAAGCCAAGAGCGATTTCTGAGCTCATAGCTGGGAGTAACCCTTTAGTGTCACCCGGTGTGCCCTAAAAATAAAAAAAAAAAAAATTTTTATGTACCTGTTGGTCACTGTTGTATCTTTTTTTTTTTTTTGGTTTTTGGGCCACACCCCGGCGGTGCTCAAGGGATACTCTGGCTGTCTGCTCAGAGATAGCTCCTGGCAGGCACGGGGGGACCATATGGGACACTGGGATTCGAACCAACCACCTTTGGTCCTGGATTGGCTGCTTGCAAGGCAAACGCCGCTGTGCTATCTCTCCGGCCCGGTCACTGTGTATCTTAATTGAGAATATCTCTGGTCAAGTCATTTCCCCTTTCTTGATATTTTTTCTTGATAATTAAAATATGTCATTGCTTTATTGCTGTGGTGCTTTGCAGGGTTTTGTTTTGTTTTTGTTTTGGGGGTTTGCTTTTTTGTATTATTTTTATGTTTTCCTTCCTTTCCCCCTTTCTTTTCTTAAACTGATTTTTATAGTCTCTGGAAGGACTCTTCCCGTTTTTTGCTTGTTTGAATTTTTGGCCCCCCTTTCTTCTTTTTTTCTTTTTTTTTACCTTCAAACAGAACCACATAACTTGAACCATCTTGTTCTGCCTTACAAATTGAGCGGGAAATAATGGAGGACACCAAGACCAAACAGTTGTATGAACATTGAGCAGAAATAAAAAATTATCAGACTTAAACACCAAATCCAAAGCCAATGACAACAGAATCGATAGCCAGTCTACAACACGCTAGACACAGAAAGGACCACTTATACTAGCAGCCTGGGGGACAAAGGAGGGGTGATATGGGATGCATGGTGGGAACAGGGGTTGAGGGAGGAAAACATTGGTGGTGGGAATGCACCTGATTCAATGTCACTATGTACCTGAAATACTACTGTTAATGATTTTGTAATCCACTTTGGTCAAAATAAAAATTATAAATTAAAAAAATAAAATAAGATATGCCATTGCTTTATAGATATTTGTCAAATGTGTGCTGAACAATTTTTCCCATTTAGTAAAGTAAGGATTTATTCCAGGTTAGTATTTAGTTCAATGTGGCAGAAGCTTCTTCACTTAATGCAGCCTTATTTATTTCTGCTTATTTTCTTGGCCAATAAGATTGTGCCACTGAATATGGCTCTAATTTAATGCAAAGGTCTCTATATTTTTCTAGATATACTTTATAAATTCCAGTTTTTCTATTTCTATAGAGGTCTTCTTATCATTTTGAAATTAAATGTGTATGGTGTGAGATAGGAATCCAGATTATTTTTTACACATGTCTAACTAGTTTTTCCAATATGAAAAGTAAATTTTTATATAAGGAATTATAAATTATTCTTAAAAAACACATGAAAAATGAAAACACCCTTTGTTCCTGAATTGGAAAGCTTAATATTATTTAAATGACAATTCTACCCCAATAACCATACAGACTTAATAAAATACACATAAAATTCCCATAGTATTATTTATGACCCAAATACTAAGTTTTCTATGTGGTAATAATAAAATTCTATGAGTGTTCAAAGCAATCTTATAAAAAGGAAGATAGGAGGCACTTCTTTCATTAAATTTAAATAATGTGATAAAGCTATACGTTTTCATTAGTATGATTTTGGAATAAAGGTAGGCTATAGATAGTCCTATAGAATAGAACTAAGTGATCAAAGACATATATAAACAGTTATTCTTGGACAACGTTTTATGAACTAGATCAAGTATAAAATCAGTATAAGAACTAGATCAAGGTAAGATTATTCAGTTCTGATTTAGCTGCATTAATTTTTAGTCAGATATAGAATAGGTGCCTTCAGAAAAAGTATGTCTCTATTGGGTATGGAGGGCTATTTGCATTCTACTGGGACCATTTTGACAAAATTCATTAACTATTAATTCTAAAGAAAAATTTATTTGTGTCAGTTTTTTCTTTATGTTTATTTTAGAAAGCACAACTAATTATTCCTAGGTAATTTGCTACCTTTTGGTTTAGTTGAACCACTACATGATGCATAGGCTCTCCAATAATGGTTACATCAGGACCTGGCAATGTTCATGTGGCACTGGGATTGAACTGGAGTCAGTCACAAGAAATTACCTAAATCCTTTACTGTTTGATGGTTTCAGTACATACTATTTCAATACTGCTAAAAGTACATTCATGTAGTTAATAAAAACTGTGTTTAAAGATTCAAAGTGAATCCATAAAATGCATTTAGAGAAAATTCATTTATTATTGTTAAGACCTTTGAATAAAGACCAAATTTCTGCATTCAGAAACATGATAATGGACTAAAATAATCGAGTGGAATGGGAGGACAGTAGTAGTGTGGAGAAGAGTATACAGGGAGTGGGACTAGTGTAATATCATATGCCTGAAGTAATTCAACTATAAACAACTCTGTAAACCATGGTGCCTCAATAAAATTAAAATTTAAAAATCATTCAAAACCAAACTTACTCAAAAACAGTAACAATAAAACAATGTATTCCAAATGGGTAAAATATTTGATTAGATATTTCTCTAAAAAATAGTGAAATTGCTAAAAATCTTAAGACATTCCAATGAATACCAGCAATAATCAGAAAAATGCAAACTATAAAATGTTTATATTTAAAAATGCACCAGGAAAAATAAAAACAATAGTGAGCATTTTAAGGGATGTGGATATATTTGTATCCTTGTATACTGCATGGTAAAATTTGCAAAAGGGTGTAACTGCTATAGACAAATTGCATGCCAGTATAGCTACATATATATATATAATATATATATATATATATATATATATATTATATATTATATATATATAATCCATTAAGAAGATTGCTTAATTCTAGTTGGTTTTGCTTCTCTATATATACCATGAACATTAGAAAGCAAAGATTTAAACATATTTTAAAAATCATGTTCAATATATTTTTATTCTCATTTGACAAAAGGTAGGATAGACTAATATCCACTGAAGGTTGGATGGATTAATAAGATGTGTAATTTACATATTCAGTCTCAAAACAAGTGAAATGAATATATGATACATAAACAGCAGGAATGAAACTTGAAGATGTCCTAAATGAAATAAAACAATTAAAAATGACAAACATGTTTCCTCATATTTAAGGTATTTAGAATAGTGTAAGTAATTAAGATAAGTAAGGTGGTTGTTAATGTGGAGAGAGAAGGGAATATAGAGTTAGTTAATGTTTAGTACATAAATTGTTTCAGGTTTGCAAGCTAAAAAATTTTTTCTGAAGGTGAATTTTGATAACAGCTGCAATAGTATCAAGAGAGTACTGAAGAAAAACACTAGTTTAAAATGCTTCAAAATTGTTACCTGATAAATTTTCTGGGAATCCATATTTTCTATAATTAAAAATTATAAACCATAATCTTACTGCATTTATTTATGAATTAAATTAAAAGATTAATATCTCAGTTTGCCATAGTTAAATATATTGTGTTGACATTCATAATACAGCAGTAATTACCCATATTTAAGGAAGTCACATTATCTTGCAAATTCTCTTTCTATGTGTGTGTATTCATGTCAAAAGCAATATTATGCAAAAAATATCAAATATCAAATTTCCAGCACAGATGGAGAGTTCTAAAACCCTGGAGATCTCCCTGTCCTCAGTATTAGAAGCACTAGATTTCTAGAATTCAAAATTAGAACTAAGAGTTGGATGCAGAAACAAACTATAAAAGGATAAAATAAATGCTAATTTATAAGCATTATTGTTATATATGTAATCTATATAAATATTTTAGAGGACATTTAGAAAAAGCCCCTTGGTAATGAGTTTCAATACATCAAAACAGAAATAAACACATATGTTCACTGTGTCTCAGAGAATAATACTAATAAATTATTACAAAATGAGAAAAAGATTGATTGGACTGGTACTATTTAGAGCTGCTCTTTCTTTTTGGTTAATTCTATTTATTACATAAAGTTGCTTAAAAAAATCTTTAAAAAAGTCTGCTTAATATTAGCTTGTTAAATATTGTCATAAATGTTTTAGAGTTTGGTTATTGCTTTCTTCAGATCCATAACCTTGCTTTAATAACCTACATATATTCACATCCACTTAGCAGACACATTACATTATGTCATTAAAGTTACACAATGAACATAATTGCTTTACTTCCTACTGGTTCTCTCCTAGGTCGAAATCCACAGAAAAGAGCATTCACTCAGTCTTCTAGTCTGAAAGCCCACGGGCATCTGAAAGATCAACCCAGGTAAGACTCAGCTTATCTCTTCCAACATTTTAATTATTTTTCACCTAGCTCTAGGGAGGTCATGTATTTTATTTTTTAAATTTTTTCAAGAGCCACCATCAATCTGACTTTAATCATAAACAGTCTTTGTGCTCACTCTCAGAGGACAAATGCCCAATAGTTGATGAAGGCTTCAAAGCGCTTCCCATTCTTAGAGAAGAGAAATGTGATTTTCTGAAGCAAATTTTCGTCTAAATAGATTATTCCCTTAAAAAGAAAAAGGAATCATTTGGAGTAGATGCTTCAAACCTTTTTATTAACCTTACCCTCTTTTAACTATGTTTTCTTCTGGATATCGGCTATGCCCATTTTTACGTTCTTTGGTTTACTAGAGACAAAAACAAAATGTGAAGCTCAAGTGATTGCCATGGTCTGCAGTCTCTGTCAGAGATTAAATGTGAACAGAACTCGAAACTGTTGGCAAAATGATAATTTGTGAGCATCAATGATTTCAGTTGCCTTGACATCTCCTCATACACCTCTTGTATCCCTGATTGTTTTGTCAAAACAACCCATTGAATTCAAACACCTGCACTCACTATTTGTTACTTGTTAAAAACCGATCTTTTTGGTGAGCTACAGTTTCTAAGAGACATGTCCATTTGAGAATCTAGGGCAGTGACAGTGTGGGGGAGTAAGATAAAAAAAATGCTAGTATATCTTGCTTACTCTATCAAGTAAAATAATCTAGTTTGGTTCTGCCAAAGCCTATGAAAGAATATGTAGACAGTCTTAAAGCTCTATTTCTCTTCTCTGCAATATTTAAGTTTACAAGCCTTTTTCGAGATTTCTTCCATCCAGCTCTGTAAGAGGAATGTGCATTATTTGATCTTTGAAACTAAGAAAGATCTTTCACTAAGCTGAAATGCCCATGAGTCAACAAGTTCTACTGTGTCTAAGTATTCCCAGGGAGCTTTCTATATACAGGAAGTCTGGCACAATTCAAAGAACCTCTGATCTAGGCATGTTTGAAATTTCCCCTAATGGAATTTCCTAATTTATCCTTTAGTTTAAAAAATATGAAATTTTATTTCATTATCAAATTTTGTTCATTTGGTTTTGGTCTACATCCAGCTACGCTCAGGCATTACTCATTATTGTACTCAGGGGACCACATGGTGCTGGGGATCTAACCCAGGTCACTCATGCAAAGAAAGTGCCTTAACCATTATACTAACTCTGAATTCTCATTTAATACTTTTTTTGGTCAGTGTGTTCTGTTAACTTATACTGGCTATGATTTAGGTCAGCCAGAGCTATTATGCTTGAATATACTATGTATATATACATAGCAAGATATCTATCTATCAATTTATCTATCTATCTATCTATCTATCTATCTATCTATCTATCTATCTGAAAAAAATTGCTTCTTCCTCCCTGAAGAAAGTTAGGGAGATAAGGAGATAGTTAAGTGGTTAGAGGCATCAAATTTGGACCACAAGGCAGGCAGTATATGGCCAACACTAAACAATACAGGGCATGGCCATGGGTGGTCCACCAACAGCATTCCAAAGCAACATGTTGGTGGTCCCCAGGAAGGCAGCATCTAATAGTGCTTCATCCTGGTTCTTCAAGTATGGCCAGCCAGCTGGTCCCACTGAACATTGCTGAGGGCTACAAGATCCCATAAAATTAAAAGTGGTCTCATTTTACAGTCATAATTGTACCATACATGACAAGATACATACATGGGTGATCTCTTTAATCAGATAAGAGGCTTCCATGGTTTATTTCTCAAGGGTGTCCCTTTTTGTAAATCCTAAGCATACATATATCTATTTTTCTATCTCTCCTATAACCTACAGGCAGAGTGCAGGGTTGACAGGAAAGAAAAATAGACATACAAGCAGCAGGTGAAACCACTAATTGGTAAAATAAACTTGAACTAGTGGACAATTGTATATTCCAAGGCTTAACTATAACTGAGTGACCAACCAAGAGCACCTCTTAACCCATAACTGCTTCAAAGCTAGGCAACCTGTCAGCTCTCCGTGGCTGTTTCAGAGGCATCTAGGATGGGTTTGCTTCTTCCTTTCCGAGCTTCCCGTGCACCAAGGACTTTGGGGAAGAAAGTTTTGCTTCTGAGGCATCTGCAGGGGCTCCTGGGCTGCTCTATGTTAACCCTACAGAAGGCTGCATTGTGTTGCCAGAAACCATAGTTCCCATTGCCTCTAGCCTACGGATATTATGTCCAAAAATTGGGATTGTCAAAGGGGTGGGATGTTATGTAACCTCAGTGCTCAGGGTTACTCTCAGGGTTGGTAGGGAATACTGTATGTACCATGTAGTGCTGGAGATCAAACTCCAAGCCACCTGCGTGCAAAGTCTGCTTCCACCCCCCCCCCTTGAGCTTTCTCCTTCTCTTGCAACGTATTGCTCATGTCCTGTGGCTTCACTTTATTATCATGTGGATAGCACAACATCCGAGCCCCTAAATCTCCAAATATCTATGTATCTATATAGAAAAAGATTGATATTTATCTAGATAAACATATCTATATAGATATTTATGTTTATATTTATAAATCAATAGGTATATCCACCCTTTTTAATCAAAATCACATCTGCAAAAAGATTAGTGGAAATTATATTATTTATTGTTTTAAGGCTTCCACTTCATGATCCTATAGTCACACTATTAAATTCTTTGATTCTTTAGTGTGTTGCTATTTCCAGAACACAGTTTCTATTGTTTTGTATATTTATTGATACATATGTATTTAATATGAAAACTGTGTTAAATATTTTTATATAAACTCTAAAAATATTTATAATCTTGTACTTGGGTTTCAATATTTAATCTTGCATTACATTGCTGGTACATAGAAATAGAGTTTTATTTTCATTCTAACCCTTCAGTCTTGGTAAAACTTACTTAATAGTCTGTGAAATTTCAGCCTTTTGTTTTGATTTTAGATTCTTCAGGAGTTTGGACTTAGGTAATCATCAGCAAGTAAGGACGATTTTATTTTCTTCTTTAAGGTCTTAGCGCCTTATATTTTATTTTTTGGTTATCTAGTACTGATTGGAGCTTTCATTTTAATGGCTATACTGTATTTAGAAGTGTGTGTTGATATCCTTGTTTAGTTGCTGAAATTAGAAGAAAAACATCCCATCCACTTTTCATCCTTAAGTCTGGAGTGACTGTAGCATTCTTAAGCAGGCAGGAGGCTATCAAATTGGTCAGTCTCTTTCATTTATAATTTGTTGAAAGCAATATTTGCATATTCTTCAGTCTAAAAATACTGTTGTTTCTTATTTTCAAATATTAAATGGCTTGCATTTTCATGGGAATCCTCACTTAGCTGCGGTCTCTTATTGTATATATTATACTGGGTGATTATTGGTGGTGTTCTGTGAAAGATCTTTTGAACTTTTGAGTGTTAACATTTATTTTATGTTTTATACATGAATGAATTTTTAATGGAAATACCGACATTGATACAAGGATCACAATAATGTGATTGCTAATAGTTCCTGGTTCCTAGTTTAATTATATTGTAATTAGGAAATACAATGTATATGATTGTTGTTATTGTAAATGAGGGTCAGCTTATTTTGTTATTCAGGATATGAGTTGTCTTGGTTTATATGCCATGAACAGTTGAATGACCACTATAGATTTTTAGATAGATGTTATGTAAAAGTCAATTATATTCCATTGATGATGCTCCATTTTTTTTCTGGGGAGAGCACACCTGGTGACTCTCAGGTGTTACTCCTGGCTATGTGCTCAGAAATTGCTCCTGGCTTGGGGACCATATGGGACGTCAGGGGATCCAACCTCGGTCAGTCCCAGGCTAGTGCTGGCAAGGCAGACACCTTACCGCTTTGCACCACCGCTCCAGGCCCTGATACTCTATTTTTAAAGTTTTTGCTAATCTTATGTGCATTACTTCATAATACTCATTTTATTTTATGAACAAAAATATTGAAGTCTGTAATTATTATAGTGGATTGACCTATTTTTTATCTTGATTTTCTATGTTTTATAGCTCTGGAGCAAGATCTAAATGCATTTAAGAAAAATATTTTTAATGAATTTCTCTCTTATAATTTTGTGATATCATATATCCCCAGTTTATGATATCATAAATCCCCACATGCTATATTTCCAACCAGGTGGATAAGTCTGAAAAGGTATAGCCACAAAAAATTAATATATTATGATGAATCATGGAGTCAGTGGCTTCTTGCCTCATCGTCTCTCTGTGAGTGCCAAGCCAAACTGACCTTTCTTTATACTTCCAGTACAAATTCAAGTGGGTGGTGGAGAGTCCAGTGAGATCCAGGTGGGCTTTTACATTTCAAAAGTATAGGTGAAAAGGAAGAGAAAATTGGGGGATGCCTTTATTTTGGGTAAAGGCAGAGTGTGACCTAACACCCAGTAATATATTTTACTAAAAGATTGTTTTGTCAGATATTTTTACATTGCTACTCAGTTTTTTTGTTTAGCATTCTATGCTGCTTTTTTGTATAAATTTTAAATAATAGTGTACGCACATACTTTTAATTAATATCTTCCAAGTGCCATTTGGTTGGTCAATTACATATAAATACTTTTATTTGTGTATACACATAGATTTATAGTCAAATATATATAGTTTTGGTGTCACACTAGCAATGCACAGAATTAACCTTTGGCAGGGCTATGCGACAATATGAAGTGCCAGAAATTAAACCAGGTATAGAATAGCTACTATACTATCTTTCCAACACTTGGTTGGAATATATATTGGTTTTTGGGCCACACCCAGTGACACTCAGGGGTTACTCCTGCTATGCACTCAGAAATCGCTCCTCACTTGGGGGACCATATGGACTGCTGGGGGATAGAACCACAGTCCATCCTAGACTAGACCATGCAAAGCAGATGCCTTTTGACTTACAACACAGCTTTGGCCCCGCTTGTTTATATTTTAAGGTATCTTTTCATTCTATCTTTGATATATTTTTTATTCCATATGTTTAATGTAATGAGCAATCTATTTGGATTAAATATGAAATCTTATTACTTTATATCTGTTTTGTTCCGTCATTTTTTGTTTTGACTTTTTTATGTTTCAGCACATTTTTAACATTTTTGGTCTCATAACTCTACTTATTGGTGTTAGACTAAATGTATGTGGTATTTTATGGATTACTTGTATAATACAACTGAGAATATTTTAGACCAGTATACAACAGAATATTTATTTGAGAATGCTTACATTTATTTCTGAAATATAATTTAGAAAAATATTAAAATTCTCAGTTAACCCCATTTTTAACACTACAAAAGTATTGTGGCACTTTGCTCCATAATCTGAGATTTGTGATGAAAAATCTTTAAGCATTTGAATTTATTCTTCTGTTAGAATTAGCATATTTTTGACAATATTTTTAAGTCTTCATTCATATATGTTTCAAGACATGTTATTTGGGGGACTTAGACTACTGTGACTTCACTGATATATATATATATATGTATGTATACACATATTTTTCTATTTATTTACTTTTTACCAAGAAGCTTTATATTCTTGAATCTGGGGCCTTGATGTTTTAAATTTTTAGCTTTTACTAAATAATCTCTAAGATGTTTATTTGAAAAGAGAAAGATATTTTATAATTTTACTTTGAAAATAAAACATTTATACTTTTCAATATGATGCTACATTAAGAAAATATCAATATTGAGTAGAAAAATAAAACAGCATATAGAAATAAAGAATGGATATGTATACCTCTGGAAATAAATAGATGCATGTAGTATATAACCAATGGCCATCTGATAAGTTATTTCTTCATGTAACCAATGCCATGTTATAAGTATGTCTTCATGGTGCAACATGCTATTCATAAAGTTAAATCATTCTTGTGAAACTGTTACACATTAATAAGTATAACATGCAGTAAATTAAAGAAGAAAACAATTTGGGCAGTATTCCAGAAAATAATTTTTAGAAGTGAATACAAAAATTTCCATTGACATTTTTCAATTCCAAAGTATATTAAGTTTTTTTAAATATACTAGAAGCCCTGACGAAGTTAACCAAGAAACACATATGAAAATTAACAATAAAGACTATTTGCTTATAGAAGTTCAAAGATGGTTGGGATATATTATAATATTCATGTGTGAATAATCAGACTCGTGGCTTATAAATCAGGCTTAATTTGTGTTAAAGAGGGTAGCTATACTTGATAAAGTCAAAATTTCAAGTAGTGAAAAACTTTTATAAATATCTTATCCTCCTTTAGTATTTTTTATTATATAATTGACATTCATATCAGGAAGTCATTTTTCATATTATATAAACACATAATTTTGTCACAACAGGTTCTGTTTATAATGAAGAACATACATTCTGTATTACATTTTAAACAACACCTCCACAAAAATATTTGATAAAATTCTATCTTAAAAATCACTCTTAACTTTTAAACTGTTCATTATTTTTCTAAAAACATCTTAAGTTACTAACTTAAGAATTTGAGAATTTCTAACATCTTTTTTTTATTTGGGGGGAAACATTGCTTGGGGCTTAGTCCTGACTGTGCTCAGGGATCACTTCTGGAGGGGCTCCCAGGGTACTATCTGGGGTGCTAGGGATTGAATCTGGATGGGCTGCTTGCAAGACAAGTGCCCTATTGCTTTGGCCACTGGGGTACTTTAATTTCTCATAACCAAATTATAAAAGTTAGCTTCTTCTGCATTCAACTAAGGAGTGATCCTAGTGTTTCTTGTAAAATTTTTATAATTCAAGAAATACAGGTGAGTACAGCAGTTCTACAGATATGAACCAAGTCTTTCTAAGGACCTTGCATATTTTGTTTTGTAATCTTAATTCTAAATTTATATGCATGCTCAGTGAGGAAAAACCCTACATAAACATGCTTTTGTTTTCATATTGGAAGACCTCATCCTTAATTCAGGGCAGCTTCTCCTTTTGTAGCTTTTGAGGTTTATGTTTCTGCTGAGTGTTAGAATTTCAAAGGTAACAGACTGTTTGTTTACATTATGGCCAATTTGTCAAGCAGAAATCTTACATTTGTAATAAGTCTGTTCGAGGCCCTTTAGAGATCTTATAAAGAAAAAATATGACTTTCATTCTGATGTGTAGCGTGAAAACCCTTGTCTTGATTTCTGAACTTATTTGTTCTTTGAGCTTTTATGTATCATATGGAAAATGTCCTTTACATGAAAGGAAACTTAAAAGCAAGAGTTAGCACAAAAGCAACAAGCTAGGCATGTGCATCAAGAAAACAAAAGCAAAGTGAAATGCACTTAAATTATAAATGCTTGCTTCTATTTAACTGTTTCATATATAGAATTGACTCCTAAGTCATCTCACCTCTAAATAGGTTCTGCATTTTATTGTAGGGAACAATATACATTACTACAAAGACATTATCTACAATAGGAAGAGGAGTGTTTTGACAGCTAAACTTCTTCCCTATTCCTCTAGTTTCGGTTTTCTGTCTCTCATGTCCTATGGTGCTAGATCTAATAATTTCACACAAACGCACACACACACACACACACACACCACAACACACAGTGCATGAGAGAGAGGTTTAGGGAAGGAAAGGAAAAGAGAGGGAGAGAGAGAGAGAGAAAAAAGACATACAAAAATAATGATATAGAAAGGAAATAATTTTCTTTATCTCTATATGAAGCACCTAAACTAACAATGTCAGAGTAATGTTATGGTACTAAGAAAGAAGGGGATGTAACTTTTATAAATCAGAATTTTTAGTCTTTTCGATAAATATCATGAAGTAGGATTGCTGGATTACATGTAGTTTTTAATCCTTTGAAGAGAATCTACAAAGAACTCCCAGAGAGTTGAATGTGATTTATTATTATGAGCTATGGAAGAGACAAAGAAAGCGTCGCTCAGTTTTAGTAACACAAGGGAACTTACAGAGATAATGTATGCAATAATGTGCCTGCAATTAATTTTAAAGTAATATATTGCACACTTAATGTTTGTTGATATTTTGGGGCCCAACTTAGTAAAGCTCATAAGCTTACTCTTTGCTCTGCACTCAGAAATCCCTCCTGGAGAGGCTTGGGGGACCTTTTGGAGTACCAGATATAGAACTGGGGTCTACCACTAGCAATGCAAGCACCTTTGGACTACACTATCACTCTGACCCTTACACTTAAATATTTAAACAGTGTTTATTTAATATGATATATTATTCTCACTACAAATTTTTTAAATGGAGCACAATCAAGAGAAATAGGTACACTACTATTATTCACTGCTGGTGGGAATGCCATCTAGTTCAGCCTTTATTGAAAACAATATGGAGATTCCTCAAAAAACTGGAAATTGAGCTCTCATATGATCCAGCTATACCACTCCTAGGGATAGACCCTAGGAACACAAAAACACAATTCAAAAATTCCTTCCTCACACCTATATTTATTGTAGTGCTTTTTATAATAGCCAGACTCTGAAAACAACCAAGATGCCCTTCAACAGAGGAATGGCTAAAGAAACTGTGGTATATATACACAATGGAATATCATGCAGCTATCAGGAGAGATGAAGTCATGAAATTTTCCTATACATGGATGTACATGGAATCTATTATGCTGAGTGAAATCAATCAGAGGGAGAGAGATAGACACAGAATAGTCTCACTCATCTATGGGTTTTTAAAATAAGTAAAGACATTATTGTATCAATCCCAGAGACAATAGAGTAAAGGGCAAGTAGGACCAGCCCTCAATATGAAGTTCACCACAAAGAGTGGTGAATACTATTGAAGAAATAACCACACTAAATACTAGTATGACAATGTTAATAAATGAGAGAAATAGAATGTCTGTCTTGAATACAGGCGGGAGGGGGAGGGAGGGAGATCTGAGGCATCAGTGGTGGAAATGTTGCGCTGGTGGGGGGGGGTGTTCTGTTTATGACTGAAACCCAACTCCAATCATGCTTGTAATTATGGTGCTTAAATAAAGATTTTATAATAAAAAAGAATAAGTTGCTACATAATATATAAAATAAAAAAATAATTGCAAGTATGTAACTGAACATAAAAAAAGAAATATGTACACGAATTATCAAGGGCTACTATTTAGAAGTGCTGAGAATATTGGTAGAGAATACTTGCAGGTATAATGAAATAAGGGAGAAGATAAAATAAAAAATAAATTCTATGAGAAAACACTGTGAAATGTAACAAAAACACCTTTGATGTGCCTTAAAATATCATTAAAACTGGAAAACCTCTTGTTATTTTTAACACAATTGTGATGGATTGGCACAGACTGGGACATATACAATTTATATGTCTGCTTTCGAAAGAGTTATATAAATTTTGTATATACTCAAATGCCTTTCATGCTCACAGAAAAATACAAATAGTCTTCAATCTCCTTTTAAAAAAGAATTCTGTAAATGTGATTTTTTTCAAATAATTTACATATTATTATAATTTCTAGGAAGGCCTTTTTGTTATCTCCTACATAGAATGCTAACTGCTTCTATGTATAGCATTTAAGTCTCAAATTTTATTAACATTTGCTATATATTTCCATAATCTGGGATTTTTGTTAATATTGTTTTCTTATTCTTAGAACCTGGCTGGATAAAATCCTGACATATTGTATATTATGGATAGAGAGATATTAAATGAACTCTTTGAATTGGGTGGTATATAAGACAAGTACTATTAGACTAATACACATAGGCTAATATCTGATTTCATGGATGAAATTAAAAGAATATAAGGGCAATATTGTTTTGAGAGATGAAGTAAAAAACAAGTGATGCATATGTTGTTTTCTTATTCCCACTTACAACCTCTCCACATGGATGAGACTGAAGAAATGTCTATAAAGTATAAAGACTAATTCTGTGTGAAACATGAGCCTTTGATACTAAAGACGCCTAAGAAATTCAGTTTTATAGCAAGGTTCTGCTATTTGATAGCATATTCAAAACAGAACTGACCATATTCCCAAGAATGAGAATGTGACCTGAATTCACTATGTCATTTCCTTCTGTCCTTGAATTCTTTCTCAGGCTGTGACCATGCATTTCACACAACATACCTAGTACTTCCTAATTACTATAACCATCAATAAATACCATACATTATATACATATTCATTTCTTCATATCTTATCCCAGTTACTTTGTGCTTTTTATATGCAAACCTACATTATTATTTACTAATACATAATTTTGGAGCTGGAGGTAATACAGTTGGTAGGATGTTTTATGCTGCCAACCTAGGATCAATCCCAATTTGCTATCAGAGCATCATCACCAGCACTGTTCCCTGAGTACAGACACAGAACAAGACTGAGAACTCTGGTGTGGCCTCAAAACAATAAAAATAATTCTCTAATGCCATCATAATTGCTAGTACACTTACATTCTTTAGAAAGATGTGTGACCCTGTCAGTTTAATAACTTTTTTCAGTTTTCTAATTTCTGATAATACTCTGTTTCAGGTGGTAAAATATTTTAATGATAGGATCATCTTTACTATTATGTTGTTAAATACAGCAAGGTATTTTCTCTGAAAGGAAGACAAAGAAAATATAAGTAACTATTTCCCACTGATTGTATTTACTTAACTCATGTATTTAATATTTTTTCATCGTTGGTGTTCACTATAATTAGCTGAAGAAGATACTTGAAGTAATGCATTATAATAAAAACAATTATATAAATGTACTTTTTGAAATTAATTGTCGATTTTAATGTAGCATTGCTCAAACTGTGTGGCTGAATATGGTATTAAGAACAATTTATTATTTAAAAAGAGAAATTTAGAAAATGCTGGATTTCACAAAGTCAAATGGTATTGAATAGTAGCATACTATTGGCATAGAGGTATCTTAAATAAGAGTGTACTAGCAGTCACTTATGAAATAATAAAATACTTTTCTACATGTCGTCTCTCTCTTGTTCTAACTTTGTAATGGTATATAAGAATGGCTACAAGATAAATTTATCTTATTACAAATTAATTAATGAGGACTATTATAAAAATGATATGAAGTAGAAAGTTTTGTTTTTCATAAAAATGGAGATTTCACTTTGGCATGAGCATAAAAGTAGCATAACACCTGTAATATCATGTACTATAAGTAGAATAGACATGAAGCATTCAAAGGAAAATGCCACTAAACCATTAACTTACCTAATATATAATACTCATTTTCACATAAATAATTTTGTTAAATTTTCAATCAATAAATCTCTTTCATTTTATTTATTTATTTTTGTTTGTTTTGGGGCCACACCTAGGACATTCAGAAGTTCCTCCTAGCTATGTACTCAGAAATCATTCCTGGCTTGGGGGATCATATGGGACGCTGGTGGATCAAACTGAGATCCACCCTGGGTAAGCCGTATGCAAGGCAAATGCCCTCCCACTGTGCTATCGCTCTAGTCCTCAATAAATTTATTTTAAAATTTTGTTGTATTTGTGATATGTTTGCATTTTATTATATTTTAACACCAATTCATATTTATTTTTTAAATATTAATATATTGATATCTATCCAAACATCACATATGATTCCTAAGAATCTCCAAGTTTTTCCTGAGCTCAGAGTCAGTTGTAATCCTTGAACGTAGTTGGATGTGCTCTTTGATGTGCTCTTCCCATAAAAAAAGGGGCAGTTTTATTGTTTACTTTTGAGTATATTTCACCTAGAAAACAGATAAGTAAAGTTTTTTTTAGTGTTTAGATTTCATAACTCTTCACTTCAAGATAGGAAATAACCGGCATTATTAAAACTCATGTAATGAGTAAAATGAGATCATTAATTGTGATCCCAAAATTAGTTGGACCTATAATAGCTTATATTCCTGTAAAGCAAAATGTCTACTTATTACTATGACATTTCTGACATTTTATAAGAACAGTTTGTGGAAACTATAGCGATAGGTGGGCATATGCTTTAATTGTGATCAATCTGAGTTCAATCCCTGGCACCCCATAGGGTTAACAAGCTCTGACGAGAATGACCCCAAGGGCAAATCTAGGAGTAATCTCTGAGCACCTATAAGTGTGGCCTCAAAACAGCAACAACAAAAAGGTCTGTGAATTATGTACATATGTGTGCATATATATGTATTTTTAATAATATTCATTAATCTTTTGTTGGGCATTTGAATAATTGTCATATATTCCCAATTGTAATAATGGTGCCATTAAAATAGATGTACACATCATATATCTCTTTGAATTATTAGTTTTTTGGATAGAGACCTAGGAATTTATTGCTTGTTCATATAGATCTATTTTCAATGTTTATAACAAATCTCCATACTATCTTTTGGAGAAATATTCAAACAGGGCTGAGAATTCTAGAAGGGGAGACCAAAAAAAGGGCATTGTAGACTGGTGGAAATATATGATATTTTGGTAGTAGTTGTGGTGTGAAAATAAACATTTTGAAGAGATGTAAAATTCTATCCCTAAGATATGACCAACTTTGTAAAATGACATTATGTCAACAGAACAAAAGAAAATATCAGAGGAACGGAAAGTTAAAGTGACAGTATAGTGTGTAAAACACTTTCTTTGCACACAAACCAGGATTTGATTCCTTGCATCCCATTAGGTCCCCTGAACCCATCAGGAATAATTCCTGAGTGCAGAGCCAAGAGTAACATGAGAATCTAAAACAGGAAAGAAGAAAAGAAGAAAGAAAAGAAAAGAAAGAAGAAAGAAAGAAAGAAAGAAAGAAAGAAAGAAAGAAAGAAATAAAGAAAGAAAGAAAGAAAGAAAGAAAGAAAGAAAGAAAGAAAGAAAGAAAGAAAGAAAGAAAGAAAGAAAGAAAGAAAGAAAGAAAGAAAGAAAGAAGAAAGAAAGAAAGAAAGAAAGAAAGAGAAAGAGAAAGAAAGAATAAAAAAAAAGAAAGAAAGAAAGAAAGAAAAAAAAGAAAAGAAAGAAAGAAAGAAAAAAAAAAGAAAGAAAGAAAGAAAGAAAGAAAGAAAAAGAAAGAAAAAGAAGAAACAAAAAGAAAAAAATAAAAAGAAAGGAAGGAAAGAAGGAAAAAAGGAAGGAAGGAACCATGATACAAATGTGAATGATTAGGCAGATCCTATTTGAATCTTAATATTGTTTTAACTATTTTTGTGTTTATTCAACTTTTAATAACATATATTTAATATTTATGGGTTTTTTTAGAGATATTTTTAATTATATGCTTAGCGTACTAAAGATCCAACAGTGCTGGGCTTTGTAAGCATTATTGTGTGGAGATTGAACATAAGGCTTTGCAAATGCCAGTCATGCACAGTGCATGTTGTTTCCTGAACCAGATGCTTAACATGATAGAATAAATTTTACTGTAGACCTTTCGATTTCAGACATGTAACTTCAAGTAGGGTAGGACTTTCGAGAATAAATAGAGTGGTTAGACCCATTCCACGCTTTTTGTTTGGTTTTTTGTTTGTTTGTTTGTTTGTTTGTTTTGAGGCCACACCTGGTGGAGCTCAGGGGTTACTTCTGGCTCTGCTTTCAGAAATCGCTCTTAACAGACTGGAGAAAATTTGGGATGCTGGGGATGGAACCTGGGTCCTGGGTTGGCCTGCGTGCAAGGCAAATGGCCTACCACTGTGCTATCTATCCGGCCTCCATTCAACTAACTTTAGTTATAACTCTGGATATACAGACACTAAAGATACGCATAAAACTTAGGCAGGTGTACAACGGTAAGTTGTTTACCTTACCCGGTTTCAATTCCCAGCATTGCGAGCTTCCAGGGGGCGAATGCATTTTATTGTTTTTGTTTTTGTTTTTGGGTCACATCCAGTGACATTCAGGGGTTCCTCGTGGCTGTGTGCTCAAAAATTGTTCCTGGCTAGGGGGAACCTTTTGGGACACTTGGGGGGGAGCAAACCAAGATCCTTCCTGGGTCAGCCACGACCAAGGCAAAAGCCCTATTGCTGTGCTATCGCTCTGGCCCCAGCGAGGGAGATTTCTGAGCCCAGAGCCAGGAGTAATCTCTGAGTGCTGTGAGTTTGGCTCAAAGAAAATAAGGGAAAAAAATGAATAAAACCGTCTTCAAAGGACTTTTCTGAAATCACAGAAAATTAAGTAGTTTTTAATGTTAATTTTTTCTCTCATCAGCTACAAATTGATGGTTATAATAAGAAAAATAGACAGTTTTGTAAATTCATTCAATGGAGTTTAATCTTTCCTCTCAGAACCTTTAATACTATGCATCAAGTAAAAATTGTATAACACAGGGAATGTGAAGAGTAAAATGTTTTTTTATGAGATTGTGTCTTCTCATTCTTCTATGACACAAATGTAGTTTTCCAGTCCAAATGTATTTTTGATGAATTTGATAGTCAAATAAATATTAGCATAATTCGTATACAATGCACATTGGAAAGTTTAGGGTAAAAATTGAAAAGTTTTTCAGGATAATGATGAAAGAATTCATTTTCTTGTAAGGGTGAAAATTCAAGTGAAAAGTTTTTGTAGATAATGATGACAAAAGTTGCCGGAGATATATCTTCTTTTTTGAATAATAAGTTTCTCAATACTAAGATCAATTTTTACTTTAGTAGTTTAAGATTTCTTTTTTGAGTGCTTAGTTTCCATAAGAAGTATAAATTGGTATAAAAGTTTGAGAATTACCAGTTTTATAACCTTTTACTCCTTCACTTACCTGTATCTTTTCTGCGTTTGATTGGAATGAATCCCTGCATATATTTTCCTTTCTTTCAAATAGTCTAAAGATGAAAATAGTGTCTTCGTGGAAGCCAAACTTCTACCACTTTGAAGAGTAGGCATGTATAATGACAGTTGAACCTGGACATGCACTTGGACATGCCCCCTTGTCATGCCCCATATAAAAGAAAAAACTTTGACCTTTGCAGGGGGGCCAAGGAAAATGACCAGAGCATCACTTGCTGATCCTTAAGTGGCCAGAGATAAAGCTCAGCGAGATGCTGCCTACTTTGTATCTATTCCTTCTCTTTTTGTACCAAGGCTTTCCCCTGCCACCTCTGGCCCATGAATTTTCATCTATCTCTCCCTCTTTCTCAGAAACTCCTGGACGTCATGCGACCTCAGACTCCAGGAGGAATAAAAAGTATATTTGGTCCTTCTTTTTCTCTTTTTCTCTCACAGTCCCTGAGGGGTGGTCCTTACATGTTAGTGTCTCTTGGAGACATGAGGTCCCACACAGCAGCTGAATCTCACAAGTCCTTGTGAGCCTTGAAGCACTTAGGCCTAGCAGCCTTGGGTGTCTGCAGTTCTGGCATCCTTGGACCTTTGCAGGCATAACCATTTATGTTAATCAGTATATCTACATTTATATTATTATTAACTTGTTTGACTTTATTATCGGAAAAGAACAGCAAATATTACATATTGTTCATAGTGACTCCTTTTTTTCCCCCATAGTATTATTTTGTCATTGTAAAGATAAAGGTATCACTAAATTCATTTCCCCAAGAGAAAGGTATTACCAAGCTAATTGGGGAGGACATTGCTTTGGTTTGGGGTCCACATCTGGCTGTGATAACAACTCATTCCTGGTTGTATATTCTCAGGGATCACTCTAGGATCATTCTTGGAACATGCTTTTTAGAGATTGAACCCAAGTCTGCTGCATGAAAGAACAACACTTTACCCACTGTATTATCTTTTAGGCCCTCACCAAGCTCATTCTACACTTGAGATCACTGAAACATATTTAGGCAAAACCAGAAATCATCTAAAATGTAAGTAATTTCTCTGGACCTATTTGCCACTTCAGCCTAATACTATTAAAAAAAATCCACACCATTCTTTATTTTCTGGCTTCCTCTATATTGTGAACTCAAATTTAAACCCACCATATTAATTAAGTTCATAAAACATTAAAAATCCCTGTTAAATGAAATTATTTAGAATTCTTTTCTTTTTCTTTGTTTCTTTCTTTCTTTCTTTCTTTCTTTCTTTATTTATTTATTTCTCTTTTTTCTTGCTTCTTTCTTCCTTTTTGTTTTTCTTCCTTTTTTTCTTTCTTCCTTCCTTCCTTCCTTCCTTTCTTTCTTTCTTTCTTTCTTTCTTTCTTTCTTTCTTTCTTTCTTTCTTTCTTTCTTTTCCTTTCTTTCTTTCTTTCTTTTTCTTTCTTTCTTATCTTTCTTTCTACATTCTTCTTCCTTCCTTTCTTCTTTCTTTCTTCCTTCTTTCCTTACTTTCTTCCTTCTTCATTTCCATCCTTTCTTCCTTCCTTCCTTCCTTTCTTTTTCTTCCTTCCTTCCTTCTTTCCTTCCTTCCTTCCTTTCTTTTTCTTCCTTCCTTCCTTCTTTCCTTCCTTCCTTCCTTCCTTCCTTCCTTCCTTCCTTCCTTCCTTCCTTCCTTCCTTCCTTCCTTCCTTCCTTCCTTCCTTTTTCTTTCTTTTCTTGCCGTTTTACTATAATTTTTTGGTGTAGATTCTTAAAAGATTTATTCATTCAATGTTGATTTATTTATTTATTTTTTATTTAAACACCTTGATTACATACATGATTGTGTTTGGGTTTCAGTCATGTAAAGAACACCACCCATCACCAGTGTACCATTCCCATCACCAATGTCCCAAGTCTCCCACCTCCCTACCCAACCCCCGCCTGTACTCTAAGCAGGCTCTCAATTTCCCCATATATTCTCATTATTAGGACAGTTCAAAATGTAGTTATTTCTCTAAATAAACTCATCACTCTTTGTGGTGAGCTTCCTGTGGTGAGCTGGAACTTCCAGCTCTTTTCTCTTTTGTGTCTGAAAATTATTATTGCAAGAATATCTTTCATTTTTCTTTAAATCCATAGATAAGTGAGACCATTCTGCGTTTTTGTCTCTCTGACTTATTTCACTCAGCATAATAGATTCTGTGTACATCCATGTATAGGAAAATTTCATGACTTCATCTCTCCTGACAGCTGCATAATATTCCATTGTGTATATGTACCACTGTTTCTTTAGCCATTCGTCTGTTGAAGGGCATCTTGGTTGTTTCCAGAGTCTTGCTATGGTAAATAGTGCTGCAATGAATATAGGTGTAAGGAAGGGGTTTTTGTATTGTATTTTTTGTGTTCCTAGGGTATATTTCTAGGAGTGGTATAGCTGGATCATATGGGAGCTCGATTTCCAGTTTTTGGAGGAATCTCCATATCGCTTTCCATAAAGGTTGAACTAGACGGCATTGCCACCAGCAGTGGATAAGAGTTCCTTTCTCTCCACATCCCTGCCAACACTGTTTATTCTCATTCTTTGTGATGTGTGCCATTCTCTTTGGTGTGAGGTGGTATCTCATCGTTGTTTTGATTTGCATCTCCCTGATGATTAGTGATGTGGAGCACTTTTTCATGTGTCTTTTGGTCATTTGTATTTCTTCTTTGTCAAAGTGTCTATTCATTTCTTTTCCCCATTTTTGAAGGGATTAGATGTTTTTTTCTTGTAAAGTTCTGTCAGTGCCTTGTATATTTTGGAGATTAGCCCCTTATCTGATGGGTATTGTGTGAATAGTTTCTCCCACTCAGTGGGTGGCTCTTGTATCCTGGGCACTATTTCCTTGGAGGTGCAGAAGTTTCTCAGCTTAATATATTCCCATCTGTTAATCTCTGCTTTCACTTGCTTGAAGAGTGCAGTTTCCTCCTTGAAGATGCCTCTAATGTCCTGGAGTGTCTTGCCTATGTGCTGTTCTATATATCTTATGATTTTGGGGCTGATATCGAGGTCTTTCATCCATTTGGATTTTACCTTCATACATGATGTTAGCTGGGGGTCTAAGTTCAATTTTTTGCAAGCGGCTATCCAATTGTTCCAACACCACTTGTTGAAGAGGCTTTCCCTGCTCCATTTAGGGTTTCCTGCTCCTTTATCAAAAATAAGGTGATTGTATGTCTGGGGAACAATTTCTGAGTATTCAAGCCTATTCCACTGATCTGAGGGCCTGTCCTTATTCCAATACCATGCTGTTTTGATAACTATTGCTTTGTAGTACAGTTTAAAGTTGGGGAAAGTAATTCCTCCCATATTCATTTTCCCAATAATTGCTTTAGCTATTCGAGTTTGTTTATTGTTCCAAATGAATTTCAAAAGTGCCTGATCCACTTCTTTGAAAAATATCATGGGTATCTTTAGAGGGATAGCATTAAATCTGTATAATGCCTTGGGGAGTATTGCCATTTTGATGATGTTAATCCTGCCAATCCACGAGCAGGGTATGCGTTTCCATTTCTGCGTGTCCTCTCTTATTTCTTGGAGCAGAGTTTTATAGTTTTCTTTGTATAGGTACTTCACATTTTTAGTCAAGTTGATTCCAAGATATTTGAGTTTGTGTGGCACTATTGTGAATGGGGTTGTTTTCTTAATGTCCATTTCTTCCTTATTACTATCGGTGTATAGAAAGGCCATTGATTTTTGTGTGTTAATTTTGTAGCCTGCCACCTTGCTATATGAGTCTATTGTTCCTAGAAGCTTTTTGGTAGAGTCTTTAGGGTTTTCTAAGTAGAGTATCATGTCATCTGCAAAGAGTGAGAGCTTGACTTCTTCCTTTCTTATCTGGATATACTTGATATCTTTTTCTTGACTAATCGCTATAGCAAGTACTTCCAGTGCTATGTTGAATAGGAGTGGTGAGAGAGGACAGCCTTGCCTTGTGCCAGAATTTAGAGGGAAGGCTTTTAGTTTTTCTCCATTGAGGATAATATTTGCCACTGGCTTGTGGTAGATGGCCTTAACTATATTGAGAAAGGTTCCTTCCATTCCCATCTTGCTGAGCGTTTAGATCAAGAATGGGTGTTGGACCTTATCAAATGCTTTCTCTGCATCTATTGATATGATCATGTGGTTTTTATTTTTCTTGTTATTGATGTTGTGTATTATGTTGATAGATTTACGGATGTTAAACCATCCTTGCATTCCTGGGATGAAACCTACTTGATCGTAGTGGATGATCTTCTTAATGAGGCATTGAATCCTATTTGCCAGGATTTTGTTGAGGATCTTTGCATCTGCATTCATCATCAGCGATATTGGTCTGTAATTTTCTTTTTTTGTAGCATCTCTGTCTGGTTTAGGTATCAAGGTGATGTTGGCTTCATAAAAGCTATTTGGAAGTGTTTCCGTTTGTTCAATTTCATGAAAGAGTCTTGCCAGGATTGGTAGTAATTCCTCTTGGAAAGTTTGAAAGAACTCATTAGTGAATCCATCTGGGCCTGGGCTTTTGTTTTACGGAAGAAATTTGATTACCGTTTTAATTTCATCAATGGTGATGGGGGTGTTTAGATATGCTACATCCTCTTCCTTCAACCGTGGAAGATTATAAGAGTCCAAGAATTTATCCATTTCTTCCATGCTCTCATTTTTAGTGGCGTAGAGTTTCTCAAAGTAGTTTCTGATTACCCTTTGAATCTCTGTCATATCAGTAGTGACCTCTACTTTTTCATTCCTAATACGAGTTATCAAGTTTCTCTCTCTCTCTTTCTTTGTTAGGTTTGCCAGTGGTCTATGAATCTGGTTTATTTTTTCAAAAACCAACTTCTGCTTTCGTTGATCTTTCGGATTGTTTTTTGGGTTTCCACTTCATTGATTTTTGCTCTCAGATTTGTTATTTCCTTCTGTCTTCCTATTTTTGGGTCCTTTTGTTGAGCACTTTCTAGTTCTATTAGCTGTGTAATTAAGCTACTCAGGTAAGCTCCTTCTTCCTTCCTGATGTGTGCTTGCAAAGCTATAAATTTTCCTCTCAGTACTGCTTTTGCTGTGTCCCATATGTTCTGATAGTTTGTGTCTTTATTGTCATTTGTTTCCAGGAACTTTTGATTTCCTCCTTGATTTCATCTCGTACCCACTGGTTATTGAGTATGAGGCTGTTTAACTTCCAGGTGTTAAAGTTTTTCTTCTGAGTCCCTTTGGAGTTCACAAATAATTTCAGAGCCTTGTGGTCAGCGATGGTAGTCTGCAAAATTTCTATTCTCTTGATATTATGGAGGTATGTTTTATGTGCCAGCATGCAGTCTATCCTGGAGAATGTCCCATGTACATTGGAGAAGAATGTGTATCCAGGTTTCTGGGGATGGTGTGTCCTATATATATCCACTAGGCCTCTTTCTTCCATTTCTCTCCTCAGGTCTAGTATATTCTTGTTGGGTTTCAGTCTGGTTGACCTATCCAGTGTTGACAGAGCCGTGTTACGGTCCCCCACAATTATTGTGTTGTTGTTGATATTATTTTTCAGATTTGTCAACAGTTGTATTAAATATTTTGCTGGCCCCTCATTCGGTGCATATATGTTTAGGAGAGTTATTTCTTCCTGCTCTACATACCCCTTGATTAATATAAAATGTCCATTTTTGTCCCCTACAACCTTCCTGAGTATAAAGTTTGCATTATCTTATATTAGTATGGCCACTCCAGCTTTTTTACGGATGTTGTTTGCTTGGATACTTTTTCTCCAGCCTTTTATTTTGAGTCTATGTTTGTTCTGACTATTCAGGTGCATTTCATGTAGGCAGCAGAAGGTTGGATTGAGTTTTTTGATCCATTTAGCCACTCTGTGTCTCTTGACTGGTGCATTTAGTCCATTGACGTTGAGAGAAAGAATTATCCTTGGATTTATTGCCATCTTTATATCGAAATTTGGTGTGTCTTTTGGTTAGTTTTGTCTTAAATTAGGTCTTTCAGTTTTTCTCTTAAGACTGGTTTTGTGTCTGTAAAGTTTCTGAGCTGCTTTTTGTCTGTGAAACCATGTATTCTTCTGTCAAACTGGAAAGTGAGTTTTGCTGGGTATAGTATTCTGGGTGAAGCATTCATTTCATTCAGTCTTATCACAATATCCCACCACTGCTTTCTGGCATTGAGTGTTTCTGGTGACAGGTCTGCTGTAATTCTCAAGGATGCTTGCTTGAACGTAATTTCCCCTTTTGATCTTGATATTTTCAGAATTCTGTCTCTATCTGTGGGATTTGTCATTGTGACTAGAATGTGTCTTGGGGTGTTTTATCTGGTGTCTCTTTTGGTTGGTAATCTTCGAGCATGCAGGATTTGATCACCTATATTCTTTAGCTCTGGAAGTTTCTCTTTAATGATGTTCTTGACCATTGATTCTTCCTGGGAATTTTCTTCCTGGGTCTCTGGGACTCCAATGATTCTTAAGTTGTTTCTTTTGATCTTATCAGAGACTTCTATTTTCATCTGTTCCCATTCTTTGACTAATTTTTCCATTGTCTCCTCATTTGCTTTAAGTTTTTTGTCCAATCTTTCCTGCTGTATGGAATTGTTATGTTTCTCATCTTCCAAGCACCAAGTCTATTCTCAGCTTCTGATACCCTATCCCAGAGCTTATCCATTTTGTCATTCACTTCGTTTACTGAGTTTTTCAGGCCTGTTAGTTGACATGTTATTAGAGTTTGGAGTTTTGTGATTTCTGTCTTCATATTTTCTTGGTTCATATTAGTGTTCTGTTCAATTCTATCCATGGTTTCTTTGAGTTCTTTGAGCATCTTCCATATTGCTAGTCTAAAGTCCTTATCTGAGAGGTTGATTAGTTGTTTGGTCATTATCTGTTCATCAGAATTGTCATCTTTATTCTCTATGTCTGATGCTGGCCTGCGTTGTTTCCCCTTTGTCACACTTGTTTTTTGGGTTTTTCTACGTGTTGTGGTGGTATTCATTGGCTATATGATGCAGGCAGCACACTCGTCTGGCTCCACCCTTTCTAGATGGGCTGACTTGCCTCTAAGGGAGGGGAGTCCTCCATGGATGAAGTCTCACACTGGATCAAATCTTAGGCCCGAGCATGCAACAGAGAAGACAGTCGGGAGAGAAATGCTTGCTTCTGTGATATAGCACAGTTCTTAGTGTGATTTTTTCTTCTTGTTGCAATGGTGTTCTTTTCTTAGAAAGAGCTCACGGCCGCATAGAGAAGCGAAGCGGCCGTGCTCTGCTGGAGCCTCTTTTGCCCCACTCCCAAGAGTTTCACGCAAGAGGACAGTAGACAGTCATTTACAGGTAGCACTCACAGGTTTTCACAGTTGGGCCCCACTGGGCAGGTGTAGTTTCGTGGTTTTTCCCCGCCTGATGTCCCTTTTTACTATAATTTTTATTTTGATCATTGTGGCTTACATATTGTTGACAATAATATTATAGGTACATATTTACATAAAATCAGGGGGGTTCCCATCACCGATTTGTCCTCCCTACACCTCCGTGTTTGTCCTACCTCCCATATCTTCCTCCCTCACCCCCGGGAGTGCGAGAATATGTGGTCCCCTTTGTACCTAGCTTACTACTTAGTAGTCTTGGTCTTGGTTCCTCCCTTATTTCCCCCTCTAACTGGGAGGCAGGACTAGATAGTTCAAGTTATTTGATTTTATTTGAGGAAGAGTAAAGTAAAAGTCTAAAAGCCGAAAATGGGCGGAATCCTTCTAGAGGCTCTCATTGTCTTTTTGAAAGACGAAGGAGAAAAAGAAGGTGAAACACCCCAACAGTACAAAAAGAAGTGTCAAATATCCAGTGAGCACTCCATTGATAACGATAGGCAGCACAGAAAAAGCCATGGTCTTGAGTTAAAAAATGTGGCAGAGCACATAAAAAAAGAAAAGAAAAGAAGAAAGAAAAAAAATAAAAAATATAAATATAAATGGGGACAACAACTTCAATAACCAAATCAAGACAAATATATTGACAAAAAGTAGATAGGTAAATAAAAATAAAAATAAAAATAATAATAAAGAAAGAAAAAAGTAATATATAAAAAATGAAAAATATTTTGTGCTTTTTGCCTTTTTTTTCCACTCCTGAACTGGCACAGTAAATATTGGGGTCATTTGAAAAGGAATTCACTTGGCCTAAGAGATATGGGGTTTCTCCACCCTTGGAGTATATTGTCATGGGATTAACTCTAGACTCCTTTCAGGTTCATTTACTCTCCCGCTGGTGCTTTCGTGGTGTTTGGAAGACTTCTGCTCCATCCTGTGTGATGAAATAAGACCTCTGTATCTAGAGGTCTCAGTATCTGCACAGATCCAGGAGTGGGACTTATGATGAAGTCTTTCTTTGTGGTTCTAGAAGTTCTGTTCTCTCAGTGTCATTTTAATCCATCTTCTGTGGTTGGTGGTCTTGGTCTTTGCACTGATCCTAGGATGGAACCTAGGATAGCGTATTTCATTGTGTTTCCAGAAGCCCCATTTTGTTGCAATTGTCTCTGCCAGACCTTTGGAACTGGGGATCATGGTTGTTGTGCGGGTCGTAGTTCAAAACCTAAACTAGGGCTTTTTTTATTGGTCTCAAGATATATTCAGTCTGGTCATGGTTCTAGCAGCCAGTCATCTGTAAATCGCAATCTTGACTTTTGGACCGACCAAAAGGTGACAAGTCTTCTGATTTTGTCTTATAGTTAGCTGGTGAGGTAGGATAACCTGTTCTTAGGTCAAGTTGTTCCCATTTTCTTTGTTGTCAGGATATCATATTAGAGCTGGCAGTTGTTGGTGGCCCAGTTGTTGGTATTAAGGATGTGCCAGATGGGATTTGTTTCCTGTAGCTGTTGTGAAGAACTGTGTCGATTCCATGTCTGGGATCCAGGGTTCAAGGCTGGACTGATGTTGTCTAATCACCTGAGGTCTAAGTTGAGTCTGCGTGAGATATTTTCAAGGTGGGAGATATTCCTGTATTGTAAACAAGTATGAGTTCTTATTCCTAGTAGATAAGAGCTTTTTTTTATATGTAAGATTTCCGCTTTTTTTAATGTGCCTTTGCAAGGAGAAATGGTGCTACTTTATATTGTCGGTGAATTTGGGGGTGGACAGAGAAAACAGAAACAGGTCACACATCCAAAAAAGATAAAAATAGGAATAAAGTATATGTGTTCACATATGTATATGTAGAACAAACATTTAAAAAACGAATTAACAAAATAATTAAAGGAACAAAGTGATCCATGAGACTACCTTACTTTTGGGGAAAAGCAGGTAAAGAGGTTGTGTGATACCGGTCTTATACTTATGTTGGAAGTATAGGTTTCCCCATTGTCTTTTGAGATTTTCTTGTGGTGTGTGGGTTCCCAGGCATCTTTCCATCACTCCCCCTGACCTTCTTGAGATTGGCAAAGGATTTGTGGCAGGGAGGTCTTGTAAGAGTTCTTGCATTGGGGATACTTTTAGAGCTAAGTCCGGTTTCAAGTAACAGTCCACGGTAGGCTATTTGGTAGGGAGGGCCGTGAAGCATGAGTCTGCAGGGGAGTTGGTTGCCTTTTCTTGTGGGGGGCGAGGTGTGGGTTTGACTGGGTGTCCCTTCGCTTGGGTGCTGGGTACTGGTTCATTGGGGTAGGACGTCAGTCTTGATGCTTAATGGATTAAGAACTAAGGGTGAAGAGTTTTAATACAGTGGGAGGTCTGAATGGGATTGAGAGGTGAAGGGATATTTGGATTTCCAAAGGGGGGAAAGGGGAAAGTATATGGAAGGGGGAGAAAGAAAGAAAAGAGAAAATACATTAGAAAGAAAGGGAGAAGATAAAATAAAAAAGAAAAGAGAAGAAAAGAAAAGAAAAGAAAAGAAAAGAAAAGAAAAGAAAAGAAAAGAAAGTAGTGAGAAGAGAGGAGAAAATAGCAAGGGAATGCTAGTTTGCTTGAATGTGTTCTATGAGTAGGGCCTGTAGTGTAAATCTGTACATCACAGTTGCTGCTTTGGTGGTCTGTCTGGTCACATGCTTCAAATCCTAAAAGAAGGTATAATCTAGAAATAAAGTGCATGTTAAAGAGTTTTCTTGAGACATTCTCGTAGTGCAAGCTGGGTATGGTATCTCGTGTGACCGAGCCCCGAGATGCCATCTTAGTTTGTCCACCCTTTGTATCCAAGAACGCCTGTGGACAGAAAAGCTGAGAGGTTATTTTAAATATAGTAAGATTAAGGCATTAAAACATAGTGTTATGGGATGTTTCCTTTGGATTCAGTGATTTCCCGTGGTATACTTTACCTGTGATCCTGTATAAGATCCCTAAGGGATTATTATGGGCCTTTGTAGTAGAAGGCTGATTACTTACCTGTTTTCTCTATGCTGCTGTTTCTGCTGTTGCTGGTTTCTTTGTGGTATAATGTGTAGTCAAGAGTTTGTGTTGTTCCTTTTTCATGTATTTTGGGCACTGCTCCCGAGTATATGTTGAGTATTACCGTGTTTGGAGTTTCTACCCTGTTATACCCTGTTATTTGATTGTTGAGTATTAGTTGTAAATAAGGTGTATGTTCTAGGTGCTTAAGAATAGTGCTATCATTCTGAGTTTATCTTTTGTCTTCTGACTTACTTCGTTTAACATAATATGTTCTAGGTCCATCCATGTTGCTTCAAAGTCTGTGATTGTATCATTTCAGACTGCCATGTAGTATTCCATTGTGTATAAATACCACATCTTAATGATCCATTCATCTGTTGTTGGACATCGAGGTTGGTTCCAAGACTTGGCTATTATACTGAGTGATGTGATAAATAGTGGGGTGCACACGTATTTTGGAATGAATGTCCTTCCAACTTGGGGGTATATACCTAGAAGAGCAAATGCTGGGTCAAATGGCAGCTAAATTCTGAGTTCTTTGAGCACTCTCCAGACTGTTCTCCATAGTTGTTGGACTAGGGGGCATTCCCACCAGCAGTGGATGAGAGTGCCTTTCATGCCACATCCCCGCCAACAGAGGTTGTTCCCATTATTTTTGATGTGAGCCATCCTCACTGGTGTAAGGTGGTATCTCATTGTTGTCTTGATTTGGATCTTCCTGATGATGAGTGAAGGTGAGCATGCTTTCATGTGTTTGTTGGCCATCCTTCTGTCTTCCTCAGAGAAGTCTATTCATTTTATCTCCCCATTTTTTATGGCTTTTTTTGGTTTTGGGTGGCTCAGCTTTCTGAGTGCTTTGTATGTTCTAGATATCAGCCTTTTATCTGATATGTCGAGTGAAAAATTTTTTTCCCATTCTGTTAACTCTCTTCTTGTGTTAAGTAGGTTTTCTTTCACCATGCAGAAGCTTTTTAGTTTGATGTAGTCCCATTTGTTTATGTTTGATGCTAAAGTTCTTGCCATTGGTCCATCCTTAAAGACCTTTTTGATATATAGGTCTTTGAGTGTTCTGCCTATTTTATTCTCGATAAACTTCATAGATTCGGGTCTGATTTCAAGGTCTTTGATCCATTTTGAGTTTATTTTTGTATAAGGAGTGAGGTAGGGTCAATTTTCACTTTCGTACATGTGGTTTTCCAGTTGTACCAACACCATTTGTTGAATAGACTTTCTTTGTTCCATTTCAAGTTCTTGCCTCTTTTATCAAATATTAGTTGTCTTGCCTTTTTTTTTTTAAATATTAATTGAATTGTTGGTTTCTGGGCTACACCCAGAGACGCTCAGGGATTACTTCTGGCTCTGCATCAGAAATCACCCTGGGAGGCTGCAGGACCATATGGGTGCCGGGAATCTAACCAGTTCCTTCTCTGTTTGCAATGCAAGCCCCATACATCTGTGCTATCAGTCTGGGCCCTACTTTATTACTTTTTTTTAAAAATAATCTAGTTTCTGGGCCCGGAGAGATAGCACAGCAGCGTTTGCCTTGCAAGCAGCCGATCCAGGACCAAAGGTGGTTGGTTCGAATCCCGGTGTCCCATATGGTCCCCCGTGCCTGCCAGGAGCTATTTCTGAGCAGTCAGCCAGGAATAACCCCTGAGCACCGCCGGGTGTGACCCAAAAAAGCCAAAAAAAATAATAATAATAATCTAGTTTCTGCAAAATACATGAAACCTTGACCTTGGTGGTTGATGCCTCTATGACTGGTAATTTCATTAAAAAGTTTGACTAAAGAAGCAACCTATTTAAACCAGCTACCCAGTCACTATTTAAGTTCTAGATTTCCTAATTGTTGTTGTTGTTTTTGCTGTTGTTTGGGCCACACCCAGTGGTGCTTTGGTTACTTCTGGCTCTGCATTCAGAAATCACTCCTGGAAGACTCAGGGGATCAAATGGATGCCAGTATCAAACCCGGATCTGTCCCATGTCAGCAGCATGCAAGGTAAGGCCCTGCCACTGTGTTATCACTCCAGCCCCTAGGTTTCCTAATTTTCTAAAAATTCAGTAAGAGAAGATGGCTTACATAGAATTGTAACCTGGAGTTGTACCTCTGAAGACAGAAAATACAAACAAATAATCATGAAAACACAGGAAAAATACAAATCCACAAATAGAAATTTACAATCTTAAAGTATTTTTTTCATTTTATTTAGTAAACATGACTTAGGTTTTCAACATATATAAGGGAGTATATTAGAGAAAGGAATAACAGAAATCACTATATCAGACTGCAATTTTTTAGATACTAAACATGTGATTGGCATTGAAATGGATATAAACTATTTTACATCTTATAATAGGTTTATTTATATAATAAAAACATTCTTATGGTTCATTTTATATGATAGGTTCATGAAGATCCTGTACGCTTGCCCAAAAACTAGTTTTTATTGTGGAAAATATTTCTAGGATTGATATTTGAATCAATAGAGTAAAACAAATTTCTCCCAAAAAAAAATATCTTAAGGGCCACAAGGAATTAGTCTTGAAAGTACCTGGGAGACCATATGACATGCTGGGGTTTGAACCTGAAGTCAGGTTAACTGTGTGCAAGACCTTACTCTGTATTATTGATCCATCCCTAAATTACTCTTCCTATGTGTTCGTATCCATTAATCAGTTGAATGCCTTAACATGTAAACAAAAAAAAATATTGCTCACCCTCAGTCTGTGCCTTGCTATGTTCAAACCAGGATACCTATGGTTGTTTGTGTGTGTGTGTGTGTGTGTGTGTGTGTGTGTGTGTGTGTGGTTTTTGGGTCACACCCGGCAGTGCTCAGGGGTTATTCCTGGCTCCAGGCTCAGAAATTGCTCCTGGCAAGCATGGGGGACCATATTGGATGCCGGGATTCAAACCGATGACCTCCTGCATGAAAGGCAAATGCCCTACCTCCATGCTATCTCTCCGGCCCCGATACCTATGGTTTTTAACTTTCAGCTCAGACTAAAAGCTTCAGTTATCCTGGTAGCACATTCTTTCTACTGAATTTTTTTATTGGAAAATTTTTACTTTTTAAGCTTTGTTGGTGTTTGAAGATAAGAGATTCCAAGGTTATTGAAAGCACACATTTTCTTCATTCATTTGCTCCCAATTTTTCACATATTTCTGAGTCCCCAAATAAGACAGGCATAATACCACACACAGGGTAGCATTATTGAGAAATCTAAATCCAAATAACTTTTTATTTTCCTTTTTTATTATTAACTTGTTGAGTGAAATTTTGTCTCATACCAATTTTATTGTCACTCCCACTTAAAAATAAATTTCTGCAAGACTGAAAATTATTGCTCTTTTAGTCATTGATATGCCAGATTTTTCAAAAATATAAATTGTATTATTCCTTGTCATGACCAAGTCTTATTATAATATTGACTTGATATCTTTATTTCTCTATAATTTTACTTAAGTATATATTCTAAAGTGCTTTTATTGGTATTATACATAGAAAATATATGAACCTGGTCTACAAGACCCTTAAACAATCAGGTAGTAGTAGGTACTACTCAGATAGTAATAGTATTTATATATGTTTATATATAAATTACATACACTAAAACATTGTAAATATATTACCTAACCAATAATAAATAAATGAAAATATGAATTATTATTTGAATAAGAAGGCAAATAAAGAAAGCTGGTTTTAAAGTTTTATTCTCTAAGCATGAGAAAACAAGAGAATATCATTAAATCTAGTAAGACTTCAAGAGAGATGAGGGCTGGTAGGTGCAGCTCATGACATGAAGCTCATCACATAGAGTGATGAGTGCAGTTGGAGAGATGACTACACTGAAAACTATCATAACAATGTGAATGAATGAGGGAAGTAGAAAGCCTGTCTTGAGTACAGGTGTGGTGGGGGTGGGGAGGAGAGAGATCTGGGAAATTGGTGGTGGGAATGTTGCACTGGTGAAGGGGGGTGTTCTTTACATGACTGTAATCATACAACTATAATCATGTTTGTAAGCACGGTGTTTAAATAAAGATAATTATAAACAAAATCACTCCTGATAGACTCACAGAGAACATATGGGATGCTGGGCGTCAAACCTGGTTCTGTCCTGAGTCAGTTGCATGCAAGGCAAATATCCTACTGCTGTGATATCACTCTAGCCCCTAATTCTTAATTTGATTTGGTCCCATTAGTCCAGTTTCTCATGTTTTTTCTAAACCCTGATTATTAAATCAACACTTTTTTCTGTCAAAAAAAAAAAAAGACTTCAATGTTTTAAGTCTATGTATCTGAGTAAATTTTTCAGAACTTCAATGGGAGAAAGTTTGAGAAAATGAAAATGTGAATACATCAGCATGGCTTAAGGTTAGTGCAATGGTTGAAAGAGTTTACTATTTATGTTGTGAAAACACTATGTTACCACCTCTCATTGCTCCTAATAGTAGTAGTGCTGTATAATATAAACTAATAATAGCATTGTATTTGAAGCATCTTGTTGAACATTGCTTTCTGACAATTCTGTTCATAGTCTCATGCCTTCTTTATATATTCCATTTTTTCTTCATAGAGGTATTTTACAGCCTCTTTGAAGAGATTAAGGCAAATTCTATTCTATTTAAATATCTGCTTTCCTTAGATCCATTAAACATGCTATTGATATATTAGAACTACCTGGGGAACTTCTGAACTATCACTACATGAACTCCTCCCTAATGGAATGAAACCATTTATAGAGAAAGAATCTGGACACATATATTTTTAAAAGCAGCCTCCATTCTCAAAAAGTAATGAACCAATTTGGACTGTGGAAAAAATCCCCAAATTTAATAACCTAGGATTTATTGCTCCCATGATTCATCAGTGACAAAGAGATGTCAACCAAGTGGAACAAATATTGAGAAGTTTAAAGAAATCATAAAAATGTGCCATTAAAGCACCACAAGTATTAAAAACAGAACAAAAGTTTTGGCAGCTACAAGATGCTTTTGTATTTTCAAAGTGTGGTTTTTAGTGAAAGATGGAGAAGAAATTGGTTCAATACCAGTTTAGATAAAACAAAGACACCCAGTAAACCTTTTGAATTATTAGAATGATTTTAATAATGCATTCCCTCATTCTTCCATTTGTTGATTTTTAATGTTGCCAAGGTAGGAATTTAGGTTATACTGAAGATATAAAATGGACCTAAGAATTCTCTCAAAATTTTTTGATCAACTTATCACATATTTCAAATTTGTGGAATTTGAGTTTAGACTTATTCATCTAATACATATCTGCGTAGAGCTGTCATGAAGTCTCTTTCATAGATAGGTATAAATAAAGTAAAGAAAAAAGAACCAGAATTAGAAGTTTGCCTATGTAACTAAGCTTACCTGGAGTAGAGGGGACATCTGGGAGCAGTCCTTAGGACACTTATGGAAGGAAGTGGACACACTGTGATGGGCCTGTTATATGTATATATAAAATGTATTGCAAAAGATGAAACATCAATAATAATGGTAAAACAAAAATATGTTCTCATGATCAGAGATATACCTCAACTGAATGGGTATATATTTTGTTATTGTTATTGTGGTTCTATTTTGTTTGTTTAACCACAATCAGTAGTACTCAGAACTTACTTATGACCCTGTGCTCAGAGAACATTCTGTTTGACTCCGGGGGATCCAAGTAGAGTGCCAAGAATTCAACCCAAATTGATTCTGTGCAAGGCAAAAGCCTCTCCGCTGTACTACCTATCTAGATGAATACTGAATATCAATAATCGTTCTTTAAAAGCAACATAAAATTATTATTAATCTCTTCTCTTCTTTTTATATGCTAATGGTCATTTGTCAAATAACTTCCTTTTTGTTTTATCTTTTTATTGTTTTGGGACATACCTGGCAGTCATTCAAACTTATTCTGACTCTGTACTTACTCATTACTCCTACTGGGTCTCAAGGGACTATATGGGGTGCAGGAGATCAAGCCCTGGTTAGCCCTATACAAGGCAAGTGCTCTGCCTATTGTATTCTAACTCCAGTAAGTGAAAGAATGTTTTCATATGTTTGTAAGACACTAAAAAGTTAGATAAAATAACAATTGGAAACAAAGTATGGAAGTTTTTTTATGTTTTGATTTGGGATCACAGCTGGCTATAATCACTCCTGGATGTGCTTGGTTGACCAAGTCTAGTGCCTGGATCATACATTGGTTGAAAAGGGCCTTAATTTTTTTTTGTTTCTCCTATCTGTCTAGTCCACAGATGTGTAATTTAGTTAATTCTAAATAAGAGTACAGCATTTTGAGCAGTTTATTGTGACAGGCTATGTTACTTATTAATTTCAGAATCTTTGTATATTAAAAAGAACAGATGTGGTAACTATAGATGTTTTGAAACCATAGCATTTATAAAAAAGAACATGAAAGTCAATGTTGATTACTCAGAGTGATTATGTAATTCATATATTTCCTTCCATGTAAACATGGATGCATAATTGTCCTCCACATACACCTAGTGAAGTAAATAGAATAAGACTCTTACTTCATGCATTTTCCTTTGTTGATATTTTAATGATCTCATAATTCATTTTCTTAACTAGGCATTAAAATCTAGGCTGTGTTAAATTTTAAGACTACAAAGCAGTTGTCCTTTGGAGTCTGAATTAGATTCACCTTTCTGTTGTTAAAAAATAAATCTCTAGAGACCTGGAAAAATAAATTGATGGCCAGATTTATTTTATTTAAATTATATTTGGGCCATCTGAACAAGGAAAAAATCTAACAGTTGAAGTCTGCCAGCCATTTCATTCTGTGGTGGGATCACAGAGATCCACAGCTAGAAGTAATTTATTGTCAATAGTTTGAATCTATCCAAGCTCAATATTAGTTTTTTTTAAGTAAAAACAAGTTTTATTTGGAAATCCTGAAGAAAGGGGAGGGAGAAAATAAAGTGAGAATAACATGCTCAAGAAAGAGCATGGGCTTGTTTACAGGCAGAGATAGTACTTATACATATCCCAGAATGAAAGTGAAAGCATGGAAATATACATCTCAAGAAAAGAGGTGCTGTTCGCAGGTCCTTAGGCACCAGATACATAGGTGTTACATAGGTAACACAGGTATTGCAGTTCAATACTTATTTGGATCTACCTTATACTTGATAGGTTAAAGAGAGAGAGAATGACTATTCCTGAATGCTAAGTTTTCACCTACAAGCTAGTAGATGGCATACTGACATTAACTATCTGCAAATAGAATGTTGATACCACTTCCCTCTATAGCCTCTAACAGTAGCTGTATTTACTAGGCAGCACTTTCCAGGATGTTTTAATCCAGGACAAGAAATACTATTTGAAATCCCAATGTGAATTAAAAAGCACCAACTTTCTGTCTTCCTGAGCTGACAAAATGACATGTAGTAGTAGAAGAATTATTTGTAGAGTTGATAAATATATCATTTCTGAACCAAGGTAAGAAGAAACATCAGTAAAGCAATAAAATGATCCCTTAGTATATCTGGTGGACTTTTATGATTTGTTGCATAGCAGAGGTGAGCCACCAATTTCTCAGTTTGAATTCATTTGTCAGTTTAAGTCCTAAACTTTCTAATAAGAAGAAAATATAAAAGTAAATTGTTTTTATTATTGTTCCTTCAGTTTTGTCTTAGTACTGATAATGTCTATCGCTGACCCAATTTCATAGAACAAACTTCAACATACAGATATTTTAGTAGTTCTTTATGGTCTTAACTTCCTTGTTTTTCTAGTTGTTTTCTTAAGCATGCCATTGAAGCCCATTGGATAGTTCAGAGACTTGCTGAAGGCCATTTTCCTTATACTTGGTTTTCTTCAGTCAAATCACTTAGGCATTGGAATTTTATCAGAATCTCTTTGAGTTCACAAAGTTTTTATTCCTGGATCTTGGGGACTATTTTATTTTATTTTATTTTTGGTTTTTAGGCCACACTAGTTATGCTCAGGAATTACTCCTGGCTATGCACTCAGAAATTGCTCCTGGCTTGGGGGACCATATGGGACACCAGGGGATCAAACCACAGTCTGTCCTAGGTCAGCTGTATGCAATGCAAATGCCCTACCACTGAGCCACTGCTTTGGTCCCTTGGAGACTATTTTAAATCAATTTTCTTCTGTTTCTGCTCATTTTCAGAACCCTATATTCAAGTTATTTGTTATCCAAGAGAAGAGATCGGAAGTTTCTATGTTTTTCTAATTATTTCAGTGGTAAAGTTGAAGTGGCTGAGTCAGTAGTTCTCACTTGCTTAAATGTCATTTAAAATTGGAAATATATTGAAGTTTTTCTGAAAAGAGGAATTAGTGATTTGTCTTCTATTAGAGAAAATAAGATTTTGTCAATATACATGTGTTGGCTAAAAGAAAACTGAATTTGAGAGCACCAGTTAGCTTTTGAAATTATCAATTAATTAGGAGATGGGACATAGTGTTAGTTGTGGAACACATGTCTTGAATGTTCAACATTCTGATCCTCTTGCCTTATATGCTCTCGCACTTTTAGGTTTAATTCTGGTAGTTCCCAAGAATTGCTAGGCTGAGCACAGCAGGGTCAACTCAAGTGATAAACCATTATGCATACTGCCAAAATATTTTAGGAAGTGCCTCTAATCAGATGTGGTCATATATATTTTAATGGTTTTATATATGTATAAAATTTAAGCTAGAGGTAATGAAAGACTGAAATACAATGATGTTTGTGACTTTTTGAAAGGGACAACTTATCTATTTAAAACTTGTCAGATAAGTAAGTGTAATGAAATGCTGTGGTATTGAGAAGACTGGAAATACAGGTAACATCTTGGTTAAATTTGCTGTTTTACTTTATTTACTTTTTTGATAAGTGAAAAAAATGTATATAAATAAAACAGGATTTCTTAAATGTTATTTATGGAACACATGTCTTGAATGCTCAACATTCTGATCCTCTTGCCTTATATGCTCTAGCACCTTTAGTTTTAATTCTGGTAGCTCCCAAGAATTGCTAGGCTGAGCACAGCAGGGTCAACTCAAGTGATAAACCATTATGCATACTGCCAGACAATTTTAGGAAGTGCCACTAATCAGATGTGGTTATTAGAATCTGGCAAATAGAAATTATGGTCAAAATGTCAGTCCTTTGTCATTTTTAGAATTATTTGTACTCAATTGGTTATATCAGGCTTATTTCATTTTGAAGCAACACCCAGTAGTGCTGGAAGCTACTCTTTTCACAATGCCCTGACATTGCTCCTAGCAGTGCTTAGGGAACCATAAAGAGATAAGGTTCAAACTTGGGCTCCTTATTTTAAAAAGCAGGAACTCCAGTCAAGCTGTATCTCTGACCCCATTTGTCTGTTTTTGTTTTTTTTTTATGTTTTTTGTTTGTTTTTGGTTTTGGGGCCACACTCGGTAGTTACTCCTGGCTCTGAGCTCAGAAATTACTCCTGGAAGGCTCAGGGGATCATATGGGATGCTGGAGATAGAACCCGGGTTGGTCCAGGGTCAACTACATGGAAGGCAAACACCTTATAGCTGTGCTATCACCCCAGCCTGTTTTTATGTTTATCTATCCATATAAGTTGAATATTTTTATTGTCTGAATTATATTTTACTGCATAAATATTGTTACTATTTTATTCTTACCATGCCATGCCTCTGCATCACAAATAAATGATGAACATCATTATCTAGGGAACCCATGAGTATTATCTCTGGCTTTCAGAATTGTATGTCTTTGCAATGGATGTTTTCAAGCTGATATGTCTCACTAAGATAACTCAATGTGAGCTGTAGAATTTGTATCATAGTATCACCAATGCTTCCTATCATTTGCCATGGCTGAAACAACTTGACATGAAATATAACACTATAACATGTCAGGTGGAAAATTTAAACATTGCTTTTTCCCAAGGAAGAATAGAATCTTTATATTTTAAACCACACTATTTCAACAAAAGAGAAAAAGTTATGATACAGTATTGATTCTTCTAGGGAGCTGAGTTAGCAAAAATCCCTTTCTACTTAAGGGTTGTTCATGTCCCTCCTTTGACACAAGAACAATTCTAAACAATATGTTCCATGGCTAACTAAAAGCTTTTAAAAATATCCCAGGAAAACATTTCAGTAAGCACCAAGCCAATGAAACCGATGTTTACAAATGTCTTGTAATTTCTGTACTCACATTTTCTGGTAAAGCCTAAGTATTCTCTAGGATGTAGTCACAATTTACAAGTCACTTTCCTTTTTGTTTGAACTAGAAAAAAAGTGGAGTTTAAAGTAGAATAGAAAAACAAATAAGAGCTAATTTAGCAGCAAGATGAGCTGTAGCCTCTATATCAGTTTCCCTGAAGCAATCCATCTTCAATAATTAGCAGGATCTAGCAGGGGTCTCAAACTCGCGGCCAGCAGGCTGCAAACGGCCCTCCGTATAATATTTTGTGGCCCTGCTCTAGAGGAATCTTTTTTTGTTTTGTTTTGTTTTGTTTTAGTTGTTTGGGTCACACCCCAATGCCCCAATGTTCAAGACTTATTACTGACTTTGCACTCAAGGATCACCCCAACTTTGCCTCCTGCGGCCCCCAGGTAAATTGAGTTTGAGACCCCTGTTTGCTACAGAAATGACCATATTTTTCTCCTTGTTTCTTTAATTTACTTCTTATGTATTT
The DNA here is from genome assembly GCF_024139225.1 of Suncus etruscus. NCBI lineage: Eukaryota > Metazoa > Chordata > Mammalia > Eulipotyphla > Soricidae > Suncus > Suncus etruscus. Next base: position 58,682,780 of record NC_064861.1, on the reverse strand, counting down.
TTTCTATTGGATTAGTTTATTTGCTAAACTTCTTGTCTAAATGAGACTTTAATTTCTTTTATTGAAAAAATAGGGTTTATGGGCCCTGAGAGATAGCACAGCGGTGTTTGCCTTGCAAGCAGCCAATCCAGGACCATAGGTGGTTGGTTCGAATCCCGGTGTCCCATAGGTCCCCTGTGCCTGCCAGGAGCTATTTCTGAGCAGACAGCCAGGAGTAACCCCTGAGCACCGCCAGGTGGGGCCCAAAAGCCAAAAAAAAAAAAAAAAAATAGGGTTTATGAGAGATGACTTTTTACATGTTCTGTTATTCTTATTGATAATCATTTTGGGAGTTATTGGAGGTGACTAAAGTGGAAAACAGTTGTAGAGTGAAGAAGAATGTATTGAAGATGAGAAAAAATACTTATGAATATATATATGAATATCTTGTGTACTGGAAATTATATTAACTATTCTATATGCCATTGTGGAGGGAGCATAAGAGTAATTTTTGAAAACAAAATGGTTATGTATTTAGGTATATTTAACTTTTCCTTGAGGAAAGTGAGGTTACTATAAATCACATTATTTTCCTGAACTATTTCGTTTATTTGTAACAAAACCAAAAGGCAAATTTTATTTGTTCTGAATTGAGATTCTTGTACCCACCTTTATGTTTTATTCATTAATGATGAATTTACACAGATAACAAAAGAACAAAAAACTTGGGTTCACATTTTTATTAGTAGGTACACATCCAAGAGATTTCTTAACAAATGCACCATTAGTATGCATGCTTGCTTTTGGTTTTGTTTGTTTTTTGTTTTTGTTTTTTTGTTTTTTTGTTTTTCTGGGGGGTCAGACCCAACAGCGCTCAGGGGCCACTCCTGGCTCTATGCTCAGAAATCGCTCCTGTCAGGCTCAGGGGACCAGATGGGATGCCAGGATTTGAACCACCGACCTTCTGCATGAAAGGTAAATGCCTTACCTCCATGCTATCTCTCCAGCCCCAGTATGCATGCTTTTTTGAGTATCCACTTGTATTTATGAGCTAAACCCTGTTCTTTGTTTTTTATTGAATATTTGAATTTTGGGATGCATGATTCTATAAATGAAAATTTCTGAAGTTCAGTACTATATGTTTTGTCACAGGTAGGTTAGAATGCAAATTACTTAGCAATATTACAATTACATCACATAAAAAAGTATAAAGCTATTTAGAATATAATGCACAACATACTTACTATGTGCTTTTTTTTTTTACTAATTTATCATCCCGATGTTTTTTATCATATACTTTTAAACTGTAATTTTCATGAAATCTTGTAGTGCTTAAATAGGAGATTACATATAAGGTTTTCTAAGGAATAATTATAAAAATATTATACAGTGTTTTGAAAGCTATTTTCCTTTATGTTTGGACATTTTATATTCTAAGTCACTTGGAGAAACTGATAGCCATGACCATCAATAACAAGACAAACAACTGACTTATTGATGTTATTATGTTGATAAATTGTCCTACATTAAAAGACTTCCTTTTCAAAATTTTACTGTATCCATTGCTTATGGAAAGATCAACACTCTTAGTCTTTTGATTTTCTCCTAAAACTTAGAACAAAATCGCATCTGATGAGTCTTCTTGAGTCTGATCATTTCTTAATTGTTTGCGTTGTTATATTTTCACTTCAACGTGGGAAATTTCAAAAGCACCTTCTGTATTCCAACTAGTGTTTCAGACTTTTCCATGCCATTAAAACTGTGGAATATAACTTTGTGTGGTTCCTAAAAGTAAGTCATCACAGGAAGTGTAATTAGTATAAAAAATGCAGCTTTGTGCCTTTGCTCTCCCTCCTTCCTGAATTTGTTTTTCCATGTAGAGTACAGTACATTGTCTTCAGTATTCAATGAATATGCCAGCATATTCCAAGGGTGTTCTAGAATGCTTCCTATTGGTATAAAAATACAGATCACCTTGTTTTTATAGCTGTAAAAGAATAATAATGTCGAAGTTTATTGAAGGTTTTGTTTTGTGTCAAGAATTATAGTACATCTTTAATATAATTTATATAAGTAACCATTATAATTGTCTCATACTAAGTAGCGTTGATCTTTTTATTTTAATAATGAGAAGACAAAGGTTAAAAGATCCCATGTAACTTTGCCAAGATTGTAAAGTTAGTCGGGTTCTACTAAAAAAAAGACAGTATGCTTTTCACAGTTGATGCATAAAACAATTTCCAGAATATTAATGGAATCAATTAATCTTTTTTATTATAACTCCCTCAATTCTCAGAAAATATTTGTCAAATATAGAATATTAATAAATAATTAAAAGGCAATATACTGAATAATTCAACCCCGAAAGCCCTTATTTATCTTCAATGTTTTTAATGATATTTTTAAAGAGTAAAACTTTTGATAACATATGTTTGGGGCAGTATATAAAGAGATGAACAAGCTGTTCTTTCTTATTGTTTATTCTTAGAGGCTGTTGGTGGGAGAGAAAAATGCCAAGAACAGTGATACTGTGGGTATGATTACTAAGGAGAGAACAAAATTCTTCATTTCTCAGTTGTGCATTTATTAAAAAAATTAATCTTGAAGGTTTTAGTATATATCTATTGAAAGTTCACCTGATGATTACTTTTAAAGTTCATCATTACCAGTTCCAAAGGAAACAATATGAAGGCATCCTTACTGCAGAGTATATATAAATCATGCCCTAAAAAATTATCAAAGTAAAATACAAATTAAAAAAAACTACTATCTGGGGCCGGAGAGATAGCATGGAGGTAAAGTCTTTGCCTTGCATGCAGAACGTCAGTGGTTCAAATCCAAGCTTCCCATATGGTCCCCTGAGCCTACCAGGAGTGATTTCTGAGTGTAGAGCCAGAAGTAACCCCTAAGTGCTGCTGGGTGTGACCCAAAAAAAAAAGTACTATCAAGCATGAAAAAAAAAAAACTTAAGGAAGACATGTTTTTTAGTAACAAAAGCAATATTAAAAGCTATATCATTCCAGTATTATAATATTTTAGGAAAAGAGAAAAATGGACATTGCGAAATTATGTCATTAGAAAGAAGGAAACGTTAATTAAAGAAGCTATTTACCCAATTCCATCAGATAATGGGTTAATATCTAAGATATACAAGGAGTTATTAAAACCCAGTAAGAAAAAAAATATCTGAATCATTCAAATTGGGAAGAATAAACAAATAGACATTTCCTCAAAGAAGAAATACAGATGACCAAAGGCACATAAAAAAATTGCTCCACATAACTAATCATCAGGAAGATGTTAATAAAAATAATGAGTTTATCACAAAGAACAAGAACAACCAGTGCTGTCCTGGATGCAAAGAGAAAGAAACTCCTGTTAACTGCTGGTGGGAATGTTGTCTAGTTCAGTCTTTCTGGTAAATAATATGAATCTTATTCAAAAAATGGAAATTGAACTCCCAAATGATTCACCAATATCACTTCTAGAGATAGACCCAAGGAACAAAGAAACACGATACAAAAATGCCTTTTGCACTCTTATGTTTATCACAGCACTATTTACAATTGCCAGAAAATGGAAAACAACTCAGGTGCCCAGCAACAAATGAATGATTAAAGGAATTGTGGTACATCTATGCAATCGAATGCAATGCAGCTTAGGATAAATGAAGTCATGAAATTTACTTCTACATGGATGGATATGGACGGCATTATTGTGAGTGAAATGAGTCAGAGGGAGAGGGATAGACATAAAATAATCTAACTCATTTATGGGATGTAAGAAAAATAAAAGATGGTGTGGTAATAATGTCCAGATACCATAGAGTGGAGGGCTAAGAGGACTAGTCCATGGTGAGAAACTTGCCAAAAATCATCGAGCATATATGGCAAAGAAAGGACCATTATGATAATGATAATTGTAACTGATCATTTGGGTCAATAATTGTATATTGGATGAAGATAAATTGATGTGTGTGGTATTCCTTTTGTAACAATAAAGCATACCACAGTGTCTATAAAGGTAAAATGGAAGAGCAGGGAGTATCTGACTTAAAGGCAGGTGAGTGGAGGGTAATGGGAAAACTGGACTGTGGTGGTGGGAAGTTTTTATGATGTAAGGTGGTTGGTATACATTGTAAGACTGGACCTCAATCATGAACAACTTTGTAATCATGGTGTTTAAATTAAAATTTTAAAAGGAAGCTAGGGAAGTATGATGTATCACAGTGCATTTTTAAGGTATATACTTTTTTAAGATATTCATGTTACAATAATGAAGAATAAGCTAGAGAGTTAAGTGTGGACTTTGATAATTATGTATTAGTGTCTATTTACTTTTTGTTAAAATGTACTACAGTAGTTGAGAAGAAATCTCTGTCATTCTCTGTTTCTTTCCTTGTCTCAATCTAGCCTCACCAAAAGATAAAAATACTTAGGAAATTTATGTACTTTGCACTCAGTTTTCTTTGACCTAAAACTGTTCTTAAAAAAATAAAATCTATGAATTTTAAATATTTAATAGAAGGGACATGAATGAAACACAGTAGTTCCTTTTTCATATTCATATTATTTCAGAAAATATCACTTCTGATATTATAGGTGTTATGTTTCTTTGAGTTGAGAGAGGTCATTGTAATGATAGGGGTCAAACTAGGGTTGTCTATATGCAAGACAAGAATTTTACCTTCAGTACTATCACTTCAGCTCTGAATATGATATATCTAGTCAATGACTTCTAGATACATATACTATAAAGAAGACATTTTGTTGAAAAAAATGGAATGAGTGACAATGATTAGCATTATATAACTCAATGATCAAAAACACAGGCTATCAAGGAGAAAAAATTTCCATAAATATTTATGCAAACTGGGCAAGAGCACTGATATAGTGCAAAGGATGCTTGCCTTGTATGGGATGGCTGATCTGAATTAGAATACCACAATCTTATATGGTTCCTAAGCCCTTCAAGAGTGATTCCTGAATCCAGAACCAGAAGCAATCCCTGAGCATTACCAGGTGTGGCCCCAAACACTATCTATATTCTATATGTATTTATATTTAAGCACCCAACACATATACTACTAAAATATACAAATGTTATAAGCAGACCTAAAGTGAACATAGATAAGAACATAGTAATAGAAACTGCAATTAATAAATACACCAGAGATATCAATGGGTATTATCATCTAGATAGAATGTTAACAACAAAATAAAGGCTCTAAATGAAATAATTTAATAGGTGAACCTAAAGACATAGACATTTTTATCCTAAGAACAAATCATATATATTCTTCTTAGAGGCACACAGAGCATCTTAAATGCTAAACCTTATGATGGGACAGAAAAGAAGCATCAATAACCGAGATCTCTAATTCCAGAGGTCCAACTTTGAGAACTGTGACAGAGAAGATCTTCTGGAAACACAATAAAGGACTCTATCCAAGGCTTGTCCTAGCATCTGCCCAAAAACCAAGACCACCAATTACAGAAGATTGATTGCAACAACAGTGATGGAACAAAACTACTAAACTGTAAAGAAAGATGCTATCCTAGGCTTCATCCTATGACTGTGCAAATACCAATATATCTAGTTAGAGGCCCAACAATATCAGCCACAATTGAGTGAAAAGTTTCCTGGCACCAAAAAAATTCCTTGGGATGTGAAAAGGAGCATGTACGGAGCCTGTCATTATTCCCATGACAGTATACTTTAAGGGCAGGAAAACCCTGGATCTTTTAGGCCAAGGGACTTTCCTTTCTAATTTTCCCAATATTTACTCTGCCTGTGCAAAAAACAAGCAAACATAAAACCTTGCCACAACAGCTCTCCTTCCTTTTTTCTTTTCTTGTATTTGTTGCTGTGGTGCTTTTTTTTTCAGTTGCTGGTTTTGGTTTTTTGTTTGCTTTTTGTTTCTTTTTGTATTTTGTCTATTTAGTTGTTCTTGCTGATTTTTGTAATTGTGGGGTTTATGCTTTTTTTTTTTTTGCTTTTTTGTTATAATTTTTTCTTTATTCTTTTTAAATTGATATTTATGACCTCTAGACTTACTCCTTCGTTTTTTTTTTGTTGGTTTTGTTTTTTATATTCTTGTTTTTCTTTATTTCTTATCTTTGATTTTTTTTTGTTTTCAAATAGAACCACATAACTTGAATTATCTGTTCTACTTCATAAATTGAGGGGAAAACTGGATGGTAGCAAAATCAAACAATCATATAAACATTGAGTAGAAATAAAAAATGATCAGACTTAAACACCAAACCTAAAGTCAAAGACAACAAAACAGATACTTAATCTTCAACAAGCTATACATAGAGGGGACCAGTTATACTAACAGTCTGGGGGGCAAAAGAGGGGGATGATGGGAACAGGGTTGGAAGTAGGACAACACTGGTGGTGGGAATACCCCTGATTCAATTTCACTATGTACTTTAAATATTACTGTGAAAGACTTGTAACTCATGTTGATCACAATACAAATTATTGAAAAATAAAGTGCTTATAAATGTGTCATCTATGTAATAAAAACAGAAGTATCAATAAATATATCCAGATTAAAATGGACAAAGTTTGTTTCCTTACCACTATGGTGTAAAGCTAGAAATAAATCACAAATGCACCCGTATGTGTATGTGCGTATGTATGCACATGCACACCTGGAAATAAAAAGAAGAAATGTGAAGATTTAGGAACAAGAATTTGAACAACAACAAAAAGTTTTTTGGAAAGTGTATGTTACATGGAGAAATCAAAGAAAATAAGATTAAACAATTATGTGCTGAAAAATATATCTGGAGACCAATGAATAAAGGGGAGAACTAGAACAAAGAAGATATTATTAAAAAGAATCACATTCTGGGCTGGAGAAATAGCTAGAATATAGGGTGTTTGCCTTGCATGTAGAGGGACGGTGGTTTTAATCTCGGCATCCCATGTGGTACCCCAAGCCTGCAAGGATCAACTTCTGAGCATAGATCCAGGAGTAGCCCCTGAGGACTGCCGGATGTGTAACCCAAAAACCACACACACACACACACACACACACACACACACGAATCACATTCTGTGGCATATTAGAAAATTGTCATTAGTAGGAAAGTTCATTGTAATACAGGCCTCTATCAAGACAGAAGAAAAGTCCCAAAAGAGTCTGACTTCAGATCTGAGAGCAAAGAAGCTAGCATCAAGTAATCTAGTTAATGTAATTTTTTAATATATCTCACATCCTTCAAAGGTAACCAATCAAAATAGATAATGAAAATGGCTAGACTGTGAATTACTAAAACATAAAAGAAGACTTTGGTCATGTGGCTTACTTTTTGACCCTTTTGCTTTGTGGAGAGACAGAAGGAAGTCAGGAAAGCAGCAGTTTTCACCTACTCACAGATGACTGGTGGATAAAACAAAGCCAAAGGGACAATGATCTTTTGAGCCATGGCCCTTGGGAGGCAGCGTAGCTTTTGATATCCCTGATACAGACTACAGAATAGCAAGCAAATGGATTTTATGGTTTCAGCTGCAGACATCAGACTCAAAAACCATACAGTGGTTTGACAGCAAAGAGTTAGACTGCATCATCATTCATTGGTGAAGCCAGCAAAAGTGAGTTATGGTATAAATAGTTACAAGAGAAACCATAATATGAAACTCGGAAACTAAACCAGTTTCATACTGACATAAACCAAAGTCAGTGAAAGGAAGAAGATAATAGAAACAAACAAACAAAAAGATGATACAAAAACAAACAATGGACCTAAGGACTAATTCTTAGAAAGAATAAATAAAGAAAAACTTGATGCTAGTAGAGATCTTTGGGTTGTCTACGTTAAGTGGAGAGGAGAAAGACAGCCATCTAAGAAAGAGAATCTGCTGCCCTCTCTCTACCCCTCTCCCACATAGGAAATGGCTGGGGAGATCTAGGACTGTGGGCCTTGCCCTAACAAGGAACACAAACTCTGTCCTATACCTTACCCAGGTCTTTTGTGTCCTTTGCAGTGAAGTAAAAACAGGTTTTATTTGGAAAGTCTGAGGAAGGGGAGGGAGAGGGTAAGAAAGAGTGTGTTTTTAGCACTCAAGAGAGAACATTGGCTTCTTCCAAAGACAGAGTCTAGTATATAACCCAACATGAAATTATCAAAGTCCACATATCAAGAGGTGGTAATGTGGGTGACATGCACATAGAGGCCCCTTGGCATGGGCTTAGGGAGCACACGTATGCCTTCCTTTATTCCAAGTTGACTTTTATAGGGTTTCTTTCAACCTACCCTTTGTGAGGCTTTCTATACATGTAAGAACCTTTTGCTAGGGTGGTTGCCAAAGGGGAATTGATGGTTTTCTTTGATACTGCTTTTCTGATCTTTGTTCCTTTTGAAACTTCCTGGCCTTTGTTCCTGCCCATGCATCTTTCAGGTGGGCATATCTGGGCTCATAGTTGATACTCATCAATCAATGGCACATGATAACTCTTCTAAGTTCTATCTCTTGGCTTTATTACACCAGGTATTCACTGCAGTTGAAGTAGGTCTCTACCCCACCTATCTGTCTGCCTCAAACTGAAAATCAAATGTGTCACTGTGGAAAAATGAAAACCACCATTTTCCCATTGGTATTTATATGTTTGAATCCTTATCATGACATCTATTATTGATGTTATTACTTTGTTTTTCGAAGAGCTTTCCAAGCACCCTCATGCTTTTATATTTATTTGTATTGTTAAGTATGGAGTGAACTCAGAACTTTTTATCTTCTAGAAAGAAGTAGAAGAGACATTAGATTGTTAAGTAGAAGAGACATTAGATTGTTTCTAAGACTGAGTTTTAAGACCATAGGTTCTTCTTGGAATACTGCACTGAGGCAATTATATGAGGTAGCTGCTATGGATGACCAGAAAATGTGAGGCCACTTTGAGAAAAATGAATGTACCTCAGCTATATGTGAAACATATACTATACTACTAAACTTATAGCTACTGCATTACAAGATTCTATTCAAATAAAACTTATGTAGAATATATAATTACTTCATGTACTTAGAATAAATAATGTTTTATAGGCACTTTACAAATGATCTGTTTATACAAACACTGTAACTGTTGATTTGTTATCAAATTGTACAATTTAGCATTAAGAATACATTCGTTGAACATTGGTATTTATCATTCAATTATTAATTCTACTGTTAATGTAGTAGGTTCATCATATTAGGAACTCTTTAAAATATATATTTCTTAAAAGCTATTTCAGGGCTGGAGAAATGGCATGGAGGGTTAGAGTACATGCTTTAATCTGAATTTAATCTTTCTTATGACTGCCCTCAGCACTTCTAGGAAGTAACCCCTGAGCACTGTACCAGGTATAGTCCTCAGTTCTTCTGGTGTGGTCCAAAAGCAAACAAAGTTATTTCAAATGCAAATAATTACATGATAATTTTAGCCTTACACTGATGGTAGATTCAATTGCAATTTGTATATATAGCCTCTTCCCTCCTTTCTTTTAGAATGTTATTTCATTCATAGTAGAAACACATTCATATTTAATGTAAATCATATCCATACTTCAAGGGAGATTTAAAATGTGAATTCTCAGAAATTAAAATCCATGTTAATTCCAAAATTGGCAAACAATTTACAAACAACCCTTAGACTTTTAAAGAAGACTTAGACTTTATAGGACGAATATACGTAGTATAAATGCCTTTGCTTATGTTTGGCATAAAAGCCCAGGCCTGACAATCTAATGTGAACTTGAATGGCAAACTTTGACCCCACTTGCCCTTATCTCACTCCTGCTTTATATGGAAGAAAGCTCTTCAATGTCTTCTGGAACACCAAACTTAGACTTATCTGAAAGAAGCTGCCTGTCTCTATCTATGACTCAGAATATTTCTTTGCATATTAAATTACAAGAGACAGTTCCAGCTGGATCCATCAATGTATTTATAACTCAGTCACAAAATTTTCCTCCAGGCGGAAAACTTGGCAAACACACTCCCAGCCTGGCTGTGACTTTCAAAGATGAGAACAAAAAAAAATAATCGTGGCAGTTTTTATATCAAACTTCTTGTTTAAATTCTGAATATGATGGAAGAATTTCAATATCCCAACATACCACTCTACCAAAGGATGGAGTGGAGAAGGCAGTTGAAGAATTCATGCAGAGTCAGAATATAATTTATTTTTTCCTTCTTATATCTTATTCTTGATGATCTTTAATAACAACAGTGAAAATGTTTTCTGAATTTATATGTATATTCATACCACTATAGTTTAGTTAATTACACTTTTTATAAATCTCCCAGATTTGACTTTTGTCACATATATTTTACTAGATACATATATTCATATATTTGTAGCTTTTATTTAGATTTGAGTTTTACAGAAATCAAACTCAAAAAAAAAAATTTTTTTTTGTTTTTTGGGTCCCATCCGGCAATGCTCAGGGGTAACTCCTGGCTCTATTCTCACAAATTGCTCCTGGCAGGCTTGGGGGACCATATGGATGCCAGGATTCACCATCCTTCTGCATGCAAGGCAAACACCCTACCTCCATTATCTCTCTCCAGTCCCCAAACTCAATAATCTTTAAGTAAAAATACATTATTAACTGTATTACTAAAGTTACAGGTATATATATATGTCTATATATAAACATAAGTCATATAACCAAAATGTTAGAAGTAAGTATATATTAACGTTGTATTTTAAACATATATATGTAGATCTAGCTTTGATCATCTCTAAATTAATTTCAAGTTTAACTAATCTCATGCCTCAAACTCTTGTTCAAAAGAACTTCTATTTACCAGGAAAACCATTAAAATTTGAGTCTCATTGTCCTGATTTGAGACTCACTGCCCCATTTAAAAGAAACACATCAACTCTTAGAACTTTAGCCAAGATGTGGAATTCCACAATAAACTCAATCTGTCCTATCTCTATAATCTGCCTTAGTCATTTTAATTATGCCTTTTCATGTCCCCATTTTTTTTTATTCTAGCTGTTTCCTTTTTTATATATGTATGTTGTGTCAGGACTTGAACCCAAGGCCTCACACATACACGGCATGTGCTCATCTTCTGATCCAGGTCCTCGATCTTTCCATCATTTTTCTTTTATTCTCTTATTTGAAGCAACAAAAATCATTGATTTAAAAATATTGATTACAAGTGTCTGTATGATTTGCCTAATTATATATTTAATTTCTCATTCATATTATAAATACCTTGAAGACAAAGTCTTTAGGGTATTTATAAAATCTGAGTGAAGCAGCTGACTAGACTAAACCCAACTTTATTAACTGTAACAGGATTATATGGGGAAAAGGCTAAATCTTTGGTTTGCATCTGCAACTGAGATTGTAGATCAATATGGTTTATAGTTTGGATTGAATATAAATATTTAAATAGAGTGTTATTTTAAAATGTTTATTCTCTTACATAGACATCATTGCCCAATACTATGTTACAGCTTGGGAAAACACATTCTGAGTTTCTCAGAATTAGAAAGGAACATAACACAAAAAGCTTTGCTGTCTTTACTGCTGTCTGTTGGAGGACTGTGTGAGAGATGAGATGGGAGACTTTGAGAGATTATATATTCATTTCTTCAACCAATATTTATTAAGTATCAGAATGCTGTTTTAAGATACAATCTACACTTCCCATTTTCAAAGATTAGTGAATTCATTTGAAACAATAGGCAATTCAGTGAGGGAGAAAATCACCTTAAAGTATAGCATATTGAATATGAACTCATGCTTCTTCCACCCCATCTCCTGCCTATTGTCCCCTGCTGCCACTAGAATGAGTCAGTTTTCCATCAGCTCTGGTGTTGTCCTATGATACACATTCATCGACAAACAAGCTCTGAGCTCCTGCTGATGGCATAAAACAGTCTTGAAAATACTGACCGTTCTGAATGTCTCACTGGCATATTTTATTCTGCGTTTTTATTTTCTATATATTTTGCTGATTAAAACTATGAGAGTGAGTCAATATAAGTAGTAGACATCAATGTCAATGCAACTTTAAGTAAATAACCTATTCTCATTTAAGTTTCAGAAAACTAAATTCATGTGCCTTTTTATGTTAAAATAAAAACCCAGAGGTCTTATTTCTGGTGAAACTCATGAAGATAGAATCAGTTATTCACTTTCTGTGATGTTTACCACTGTTGCAGACTCAACAAATTTACTGACAGTTCACTGCCCAACAACACTAATTTACTAGGACTATTTGAATACACATGAAATAGTTATGTTTTTATAACAGGGAATTTTTAACAAGAAAGTAACTTACAATAAATAGCATTATTTAATCTGCTAATTTATTATAGAATTCATATGTTAAAGTTCTTGAATGTTGGGCTTTGTGAAAAGATTTAGGTCTCTATGTTCATGATGGCAAAATCTCCTTGACTGGATCAATGATCTTATAAGAAACCTGAAATATTAATCTTTTCTTTACCCACCTACCATAGGCAGACATAGCAAGACAGTCACTATAAGCCAGAAGATGTCTTATGATATAAAAAGCCTGTGTTTCACCCTTTGAGCTATCTCCCTTGCCCATAACTTATATTTTTTTTCAATGTACCAGCATATGCTGAGGGTTTATTCTTGGCTTTGTACTTAGGAATCACTCCTGGAGATATTCTGGTGACCATATCATGTACCATGTGCATAGAACCTGTGTCAGTGGTATTCAAGTTAAATGCACTTAATTATCTTTCTGCAGACCAATTTTATCAAAGTTTTATGTTTTTTATGGCAGACTTAATCTTCTTGATCCTAGATAACATAACATATTTATTTCCCAAAAGTAAAACATCATATTAGCTACTATGGCATCCAGATAATAAAATAGGTTACCATAAATTTGAAAATATTTCAGGGAACCAAAGTAATACGAATTAAAAAATAAGCATAACAAACAGTTATAAATAAGCAGTTCAAAAATAGTTAATGCCTCTATGATGTCATTAATAGAGAAACCTGGGTTAATTTGGATAATATCAGAGATCTAAAAGAAGAATGTAGATCAAAAGTGTGTGACTTAAGAAACATAGATCAGCAGATAATAAAGTATTTTGTTTATTTATTTATTTATTTATTTATTTGGTTTTTGGGCCACAACCGGTGATGCTAAGATTCACTCCTGGTTTGGGGAACCATATGGGACACCAGGGATCAAACCGATGTTCATCCTGGATCAGCCGCTTGCAAGGCAAATACCTCACCACTGCACCATTGCTCCAGCCCTATATATTTATTTTTCATATATTTAGTTAAGCACCATGGTTACAAACATGAATTTCAGTCATAAAAAGTACATCCCCACTTCACCAATGCAACATTCTTGCCACCAATTACCCCTCTCACTCTTCCCCCACTCCACGCCTGTCTTTGAGACAGGCATTCCATTTCTCTCACTCACTACCATTGTCATGATAGTTGTTTGTATAGTTATTTCTCTAACTGCACTCACCAATTTTTGTAGTTATCAACATATCACGGGCTGGTCCTTCTAGCCATCATCACTATTGTTTCTGGGTTTATTAACATACTTTCTTTTATTTTTCCTAAACCCCACAGATGAGTGAGACTATTCTGTATCTATCTTTAACCCTCTGACTTATTTCACTCAGCATAATAGTTTCCATGGCCAACCATGTATCAGAAAATTTTATGACTTCCTTTTTTCTGATGGCTGAATAGTTCCATTGTATATATATCTACACCACAGTTTCCTTAGACACTCATCTGTTGTCAGGTATCTGGGTTGTTTCCAGATTCTGGCTATTGTAAATAGTGCTGCAATGAATATAGGTGTGCAGAAAGCATTTTTGTGTTTTTGTGTTCCAGGATACACTCCTAGGAGTGGTATAGCTAGATCATATGGGAGATCAATTTCCAGTTTTTTGAGGAATATCCATATTATTTTTATTTTCTATAAAGGCTGGACTAAATGCCATTCCCACCAGCAGTGAATATGAGTTCTTATCTCCCTACATGTCCACTGATTGTTCTTGTTATTTTGTGATGTGTGCCAGTCTCTGTGATGTGGATGGTACCTCATTGTTGTTTTATTTGCATCTCCCTGATGATTAGTGATGGGTGGCACTTTTCATGAGCCTTTTGGCTATATGTATTTCTTCTTCAAGGAAATGTCTGTTCATTACTTCTCCCCATTTTTTGATTGGGTTATATGTTTTATTTCTTGTTATGTTCTGTTAGTACCTTGTATATTTTATGTTAGCCACTTATCTGATAAGTATCTGGTGAATAGTTTCACCTATTCCATGGGTGGCCTTTATATTCTAGTCACTATTTCCTTTGTGATACAAAAACTTCTCAGTTTAATGTAGTCCCATTTGTTTAATCTTTGCTTCCACTTTTTTTGGATAGTAGTGTTTCCTCCTTGAAGATGCCTGTAGTCTCAATGTCATAGGGTATTTACCTACTTGTGCTTCTATATACCTTATGGTTCCAGGTCTGATATCAAGGTCTTTAATCCATTTGGATTTGAACTTTGTGCATTGTTTAGATGGAAGTCCGAGTTTGCTTTTTGGCATGTGTCTGACCAGTTGTCCCAATGCTATGTGGAATATTTTAGGCAGAGTTCAAGGAGAGTTTCTATCTGTAGTCATAGCATAATAAAATTGAGTTGGATCAACAATGCATACATATAATAATATTTAATATAAATTCTTTTGATCTAGGAGATAGAATAGCATGTATTTTAGGAATACTGAACTATTATTATGAATGTTGGGGTAGTAGAGAATAGGGTTGGAGGTATAAAAACAATACGTAAAATGTTTGGGTTGTCTTAAGAAATGTCTGAGACTATGTCTGTTAACAAGAATTTAAAACATTTGCAGGTAATCTAACAATAATTAAAGGTTAATTTTTATTAAACTGAGTAGAGAAGGTAAGAAAATGTTCTTGCTTCCTCCATAACCTTTCAGTGATGTTCAGTTCGAAGAATAAATTTTCTCCCTCTTTTATACACAATATTTTGAAACCTGAGGCAGAATATGCTTCGTCTTGATATTACTCCTTTGTACATCGAAGATGAAACACTTCCTGTTATTATAAATCTATAGTTGTATTACATATTTCTACAGAATGTAATTTCTGAGATATCTTTCCTGATGTCTTAATAGTTGGAAATAATATCTGCTTGTATGGAACTTGTTCTTTAACCATCTAGCTTATTTTAATTTATATTTACATATTTGTTTGTCAACAAATTTTTGTCAACAAATCTCAATTTGCATTTTGTTTATTCCCACTAGAAAAGTGAACTCCTTACAGTATCTCACTGTTTGTACGGTGAAGGCTGTGACGCACATATCTAATGTATCTGACCCATATTTGCCATAGCATAAATATTTGTAAAATGTGGATCTAGCAAAGAGTTTTCTGAGATAATAAACCTCAAACACACATCTCAAACAGAGTAGCATGATTGAGGAACCTTGTCAAAACAAAATACAAGATTAAATCTAGTTTGGTATCCCTCAGAAAAAAAATTCCCTGCACCAAGAATTGAAATACTTTATCCTTAACGAAACATGCCTTACCAAAAAAATAAATTTAACATTTTATTCCAAGTTCAGACAATGTCGCTTTTCTGACACAGGCATTTGAAATAGTGATGTACATGCAAAACACTAAAGAAATGCTGAGAAACCCTCAAGTGTCAAGAATTCTTTGGGAAGAATAATTTCTCTGCACAGATGAGCACCATGAGCTTGCTGGAAGGGGTTCAAAGAACAGCCCACAGCAGCTCTCAAGTTTGCTAAAGTGACTGACATTAACTTCAGCCTAAAATCTAAAGGCGACAGCTGACAAGGAAAAGAGGAAGGTAGAAGCGAGATTTGAACAGTTGCAAAAGCCCAAGGCAGCAGAAGGCAAACATCTTCTGGGGTTATTGAGCATTTGTAAGAAGTCACACTAGAGATCTTTCTAACAAAGTAACAGCTGGTCATTGAAGCAACCAACCCTAAAGAAATGCCCTTCTCTCTGCTCCATTGTAGGCTCTGAATAGGAATGACAAAAAGCATGACAGGAAGGGAAGTGGATCTTCTGATATCTCATTTATTCATTGCTAAAGGGAAGATTATATTAAAGTTGCAGACATTAAATAGTGCTTACTATACTCCTGAAGTTGTTCTAAGTGCTTTGCATATGTTAACTAATTTGATAAATCCAGACCATGGCTGTTAAGTAATATTATCATCCCCTCTTTTTAGTTGTAGAATATTGGCAAAATACATTAGCATAAATTACACAAAAAAACACAGCTAGTATTTAACAGTCTAGTCCCGAAGAATGTGACATTACATTATCTCTGCAATATAGTGTAATAGTTAACATTTATTGGATGTTTGTCATGAGTTATTCACTTGCCAAACATAATATGTAATCATGAGGCCAAGCTTTAGCATACTTTTCCATTGAAATTTTACAGATGAGATAATTGAGGCAGAGAGCTATTCTGTTGAGAAATAGTTATGGAGTAAATTCATTGTGGAGATGGAATCAAGGTAATAAAAAGACATACAAAGATCAATGCATTGCTCATGAGAAGCTTCCAGTTTATTAATGGACTGGGAATAAAAATATTGGATATGGGGATAAACATTTACTAAAATCCTACTAAATTCTTGGTACAGGGCAAGAGACATTTTATATATATTTTGTTTTGTAGTGCTTAGGCCATCACATTGAGACATGATTAATTAAAACAGTTGCAGGGGCCGGCAAGGTGGCGCTAGAGTAAGGTGTCTGCCTTGCAAGCGCTAGCCAAAAGGACCACGCTTCAATCCCTTCGTCCCATATGTCCCCAAAGCCAGGAGCAATTTCTGAGTGCTTAGCCAGAGTAACCCCTGAGCATCAAACAGGTGTGGCCTGAAAAACAAAACAAAACAAAACAAACAAAAAATTATAACAGTTTCTATAACTGCTGTTCATTATTATCATGCTCATATTTATTAATAAAGAAGTTAGAGTACTATTGACCTTATAGAAGTATAGAGTAGAGAAAGCTAAAATTTATCACAGTCCAGAGTCTCATATTATCATTTAATGTCCAGGACCTAATTTAAACCCAGGTCTGTCAATATTAATCCATACCACTTGGCTACAGCCTTTCTATCTTTCGGTCCCTAGCCTGTTTCACACCTACAATCCTTGTTTTCTTCCCAGTAAGGGTGTGCCAGAATCTCAGTATTGATAAACAATAAATTGCAGAACTTTTAGAGAACATGCATTCAGAATGTTATTCATGGAAAATATCCAAAGTACTCAATAATTATACAAAACCAGTGCTTGTTCTAACTTTATTTTAAAATGTTAAAATAAAAGTCTTTTTGGGACACTATGTGTTCTTTAAAACACAGATGGGAACAGATTGAGAAAAAAAGGAACATGTATTTGCATAAAATAGGGGGAAACTCTCAGTCTTTTACACTGTTTCAGATGTCTTTGTAGCTGCACTATTTCTTTTTAAGGCTCATTATACATTTCCTAGGAACATTTAATATGAATATTATTGTACAGTAAATTCAATAATTGACTGCATGATCCTGAGTAATTCCATCACTCCTCTAAACTAATCTCTTCTATTTCTGTATATAGGGCATGATGGTAAGATTTAAAAAAATCCTTTTATCTCTAGTGGACCTCGCTACCAACCTGCAAGAAAAGATTCAAATCCTGAGACTAGTTCAAAGCTTCATTGTCATCTACTCTCAGTTATCACATCACCATCATCACACAGCCCTAACTCCAGGCATTGTATTTGTATATTTTTTTGGGGAGGGAAGTTGGCTCAGATCTTACTCTTAGCTCTGCTCTGTACTTAGTATCACTCCCTGTTGGTGCTGTTAGTTTCATGCAATCAGCCCAGGGACAAGACCAAGAGACCACCTGGTAATGCAAGTCACAACTGGTTTTATATGCATCTATTAAGAGTCCAAGATTTCCACCTGGGAACAGGCATCCAGCCAAAGAAACCTGAGTCTACTATTCTAGCCTTTGTCCTATGACCTGCGCAAATAACAAGGTCTCAGCTACTGAGCATGATATTATCATCCACAACTGAGTTGGAAAGTTTCCTGGCAGATCTTGGGGTATGGAAATGAGCATGGATGAAGCCTGTAGTTGTTCCCATGGCGGTATGCTTCAAGGGAGGAGGAACCCTGTATCTCTTAGGCCAAGGATATTCCCTTTCTAATTTCCCCAATACTTACTGTGCCTATGCAAAAAAGAAAGAAAGAAAGAAAAAAGAAAAAGAAAGAAAAGAAAAAAGAAAAAAGAAAAGAAGAAGGAAGAAAAGAAGAAAGAAAGAAAGAAGAAAAAGAAGAAAAGAAGAAAAAAAAAAAAAAAGAGAAGAAAAAGAAAAGAGAAAAGAAAAAAAAGAGAGAAAGAAAGAAAGAGAAAGAAAAAAAAGAAAAAAAAGAAAGAAAGAAAGAAAGAAAAAAGAAAGAAAGAAAGAAAGAAAGAAGGATAAGAACGAAGGAAGGAGAAGAAAAGAAAGAAGGAAAGAGAAGAAAGAAAGGAAGAATGAAAGGAAGGAAGGATAGGAAGGAAGGAAGCGAAAGGAAGGAAGGAAGGAAGGAAAAAAAGCCCACAAAACCTTGCTACACCAGCCCCTCCTTTGTCGGTTTTTTTCCTTTTTCTTCTTCTTTTTTTCTTTCTTTCATCTTTCTATTTTTTCTTTCTTTTGTCTTCTTTTTTACTTTCTTTTTTAATTATGGTTATTATTTGATGGCGGTTGTTTTTATTATTTTTATTTTTTTAAATAATTTTTATTTTGACCAAAGTGAATTACAAATCTTTCACAGTAGTTGGGTGTTTTTTGTGTAGTTGCTTTTTTTGTTTTTTTTTTTTTGTTTGTTTGTTTTTCTTTTTTCCCCTTTCTTCTTTTAAATTAAAATTTATAACCTCTAAACAAAATCCTCCCAGTTTTGGTTTATTTTTCTTTTTTTCCCAACAGAACCTCATAACTTGAATCATCTTGTTCTTTCTGACTAATGAATTGAGGGGGGAAAAATCAAGGGTACCAGGACCAAACAGTTTGTATGAACATTTAGGAGAAATAAAAAATGATCAGACCACAAACACCAAATCCAAGAGTCAATGACAACAGAATCGATAACCAACCTATTATAAGCTATACAGAGAGGGGATCAGTTATACTAGCAGCCTGGGGGGCAAAGATGGGGATATGGTGTGCATGCTGGGAACAGGGAACAGGGAGAAAGGACAACAGTGGTGGTGGGAATGTCTCTGATTCAATGTCACTATGTACCTTAAATATTACTGTGAAAGATTTGTAATTTACTTTGGCCACAATAAGAATTATTAAAAAAAAAAAAAAAAAAAAAAAAAGGGCCCAGAGAGATAGCACAGCGGTGTTTGCCTTGCAAGCAGTCCGATCCGGACCAAAGGTGGTTGGTTCGAATCCCGATGTCCCCATATGGTCCCCCGTGCCTGCCAGGAGCTATTTTCTGAGCAGACAAGCCAGGAGTAACCCCTGACCACCCGCCGGGTGTGGCCCAAAAACCAAAAAAAAATAAATAAATAAAAAACAATAAGAACCTGATTTTAGGGCAGACAGGCTTTACATAAGCCAAGGCCAAGGTCAAAGCTGAATTTACATTCCCAGGAAGCAGATATAAGGGTTACACAATTTAAATGCCACAAGATACATAATTCAGATATTACAAGGCCTATCCTTAGTGTAGGAACGTGGGTTCTGTGTTCCAGACGTGGGTGACGTGCTCCTTAGTCTTCAGCTCTTATCTGAAGGCCACATTCCTACAAGCTAACAAGCTATCAAGGCGGTTATACAGAAGCCTGTTAGCAAAAGCAGAAACTTTCATGAGGAAAGAGGGAACCTCAGAATGCTACAATGCTTGGGAAAATCTGCTGGGTACCTAGGAATAACCTAGCAATTTAAAAATGTATGTTTGTCGAGGATCCAGTTCTGTCAAAATACTGTTTCTTGATGTTTTTGCTGTCATATTTTTTTTTTATATTTTTTGTGGAAGATGGGGCACACCCAGAAATGTCCAGGGATTACTACTAATTCCTGTATTCAGGAATTACTCCTGGCAGTGTTCAAAGGACCACATAGGATGGCGGGAATTAGACCTGAATTGGCCATTGCAAGGCAAGTGCCTTTACCTGTTGTACTATCTCTCTTTTCTCTTAACTCTGGCCCTATTTCGTACTCTTATCTATTTAATAATCCCCTACAGAAAAAAAAGAAAGAAAAGAAAAATCTCTAAAGTTTTTCAATACTAAAACTCCTACTTTGGTGCCCAGCGGGATGGTACCACTGACATGACACTTGCTTTGTACTTTCCCAGCCCTCGTTTGATCCTCAGCATCCCATATGGTCCCCAGAGCTTGCCAGGAGTGTCATCCTCTAAAAATTACCAAGATTTATCCCTTTGCACTGCTGAGTATGCTCCCATAAGAAACAAATTAAACAGAAATACTCTATTTGGTACAAAAAGGTACGATTACAACATTGCCCTTAAATTGTATTTGTAAATGCTATGTAGAATAGTCTTATTTTACTATTTCTTACATTCTAATGAACATCTTGAAACTATAATTTTTCAGGCTAACTATATTTTTATAATGGTACAATGTATGTGATTGTACATTTAACTTGACCAGTTGTTTATACATTGCTTAAGTGATACCTTACGTTTCATGATAAGTATCTGATGCCTTTTATTTGCTTTTCACAGCCCATTTATAGGTATCTTATTTTTTAGTTCTCTAGGTGAAGTTGGTGAGGATCTGTTTGGTTTTAAGAAGCAATTGCTTTTTCTAGACAGGACAGAAGAATGGATTTTTTTTGTTATTTATTTATTTATTTATTTATTTATTTATTTTTTGTGGATAGCAATAGGCTTATATGCCCTATCTCTACCTGATAGTACTAAGGAATAAGCGAAAATGCTTTATTTTTTAATCATTTGAAACTGGTTATGGTGCTTCTCTACCTAAGATTTATACATAGAAATACAATGATCACATCTCCTTCATCAACTCTCTCCCCCTTTATATATCTTAAAAATACCTGACATCATACTTCAGTATGTAGACTTGAACCTTGTCCTGTTCATCCTTTAAGTACCTTAGTAATTTTTATAGTAAAACAGAAATCAAGGAATAGCTGTGTTTTGGGTTTTGTTTTGTTTTTCACAGTTTAAAAAAACTGTGTTATTTATGGCATTTCTGGTTGATGGATCATTGCTCTGTTCAAGCTCTGATTTTTTTTACTTGAGTCATTCCACACTATAACATATTATAACTTCCTTAAAAGTGTTTTAAACATTTCTTTTCTTATTAGCAATATTAAAAATTTGACTCAATTTTTGTTTACTACATTAATTTATTGGAAAGTTTCTAAATAATGGAAACCTTAGTTAATAGTTTTGTGAATCATTTAAATTATACCTTGGCATTTGATTCTTCTAATGGAAAGACACCTACCTGTTAGCCTCTAGGATGACATTCTACCTGATATATATTCAAAAATATTGATCAATTGAGTTGTCTAGTAATAACATGAGTGATATGAATAAGCTAAATTAAATGTTTTCTTACTTAAGCCATATTCAAATTTAAATATAATTTTAGCTCCAAGACAATTTCCCAAAAGAGAAAAGACATTAACTTTACTTAAATGTGTAATCTCCAACTTGTTGTAATAACTGAACCCCACATTTCTCAAATAGAATAAAAATGTGTGGGACTATTTGTCTCTGGTAAAATTCATGATTGAATGGCCTCTTCATATTTCAGTTCAGGCTTTAGTGGTTTTCTGAGAAAAATTGCCTGTTTTTTCTTATAAAAGAAGCTTAAGTATTTTATATCAAGAAAGTATGCAGATGATTAAATGTACAACTTAATTGGAATACTTTGTGTTCACTGAATATTTGAATTTATTATTCCAAATTATATAGTACTTTTCATTCAATCTCTCATACTTACTAATCCCTAGAGAATATTCTCAAAAATTGTGACAGTGTAGAATTAATACAGTGATATTTTTGGTTTCTTTTTCTTATTAATTTTCAGCTTCTCTACAGAGAACATACTTTATCTTTTTTTTGGGGGGGGGCCACACCCGTTTGATGCTCAGGGGTTACTCCTGGCTATGTGCTCAGAAATCGCCCCTGGCTTGGGGGGACCATATGGGACGCCGGGGGATTGAACCGCGGTCCGTTCCTTGGCTAGCGCTTGTAAGGCAGACACCTTACCTCTAGCGCCACCTTCCCGGCCCCCATACTTTATCTTTTAATAAAAATATTTTATTAGCATTTTAAGCTCACACAGGAAGGTCAGTGGAAGAACAAACAGTTGCTTTAGAGTATAAAAATCCATTATTGTGAATATAATTTTCAGAAGTAAAGAAAACAAACAAAATAGATTTCTTCTATTGGCTAGGTTTTTCACTAGAAGAGAAGGCATCAGCTTTGAGGTTTCATTTACAGGTCTCTAAAAGTGTTAAGTAACACTCTATTTATATAGTAGTTGATTATAAGAAAGGCCAGTAGTATTCTTTCCTAAGACTACTGGGACCTAAGTACAGTACAGCAGGCAGGGTACTTGCCTTGGATGCAGCCATCAGGGTTTTATCCCTGGTCCTATAATGAGAGCAGAGCCAGGAATAACCCCTGAGTAAAGCTGGGTGTGACCTCAAAAAACAAAACCAAAGGGCTGGAGTGATGGGCAGTGGTAGAGCATTTACCTTGCAAGTGGGTGACCCATGATGGACCTCGTTCGATCCCTGGCATCCCATGTGGTACCTCAAGCCAGGAGCGATTTCTGAGCACATAGCCAGAAGTAACTTCTGAGCATTACCGGGTGTGGTCCCCCCAAACAAAAACAAACAAACAAACAAACAAAAACAGAAAAGAAAACAGAAAACTCTTGCTATATGAAGTATATGATAGCTGACAGACTTCACTTATCTTTACTTTAGATTTCTAATCTGTCAGCTGTATTTCAGAAAACACTATTCTTATGCCTTCTTTCCAATTATTAAGCAAGTGGCAGTAAGGCTAGCAGTATCCTCTGAATATCAGATACCTCTAATAGTGATCTTTGAACTAAACTATTTTATTGAGTTGTCAAAGACTTTGTTAGGTCTGTCTTATAGTTCGAAACCCTCCCACCCTGTTTACCCTACTACATCCTTTTACCATTCATGGGCTAACCCCATGAAATGTATGCATTTTGACAGTCCTAATATTTATCATTTGCTTCCCAGGGATCTTACCCTTTAGAAAGTATCATTGGAAGAACAATACAAAAGTTTACTTTCCCCTTTCCTTCCCTTTGCTCTTCTATTTAAATAGACCAGAATATTTTCTGTGCTCTTTTAAGCATAATTTGATAATATCATTTGGATGTGGAAGGAGGTAGGATAACTTGTTTTTTCTAGAGGTCAGTTGATAACTTCCAGAGAATGTTGGGCTGAAATATTAAGAACATACCTACTTTGTAAGGATAATAAAAAATTAGTGTTTTTCTTTAGTTTATCATAACACTCTCATTTCTTTCTCATAGTAAGAATATTGAGAGGCCATGATAGAAATGAAGTCCTCCTAGTAGCCCTATATATTGGCTTTCTTAGCAAAGCAGAATGTCATTACACTGATTACTGTCCACAAGAATCTCATCAAGCTATGGAAACATAAAACAACTCATTGTTATTTAAGACCCTCTTATTTAGGAATTATAAGAGGAAAATATCCTAAATTATTTAGGATATTTTTATTATGCTAAACCAATAATCTAAGGATATTGTAGCTCAGGGAATAAAGATGACCTGATTTAGGCATCATTGTGATGATCTGTTACTGAGTATTTAATAGATGACAGGTGTTGTAATGGGTTTTTATATTAAGTTTTTTAATTATAATGCAAAAGAACTCTTTGACTCATATTATGATTTTCAAAGTTCATACTTATAAACTAAGCCTAGAGACTTTCATAGACATCTAAGGTGACTGTATTAAAAATACCATTTTTCTCTACTCATCAATCTGAAAAATAAATTTATTTTGAAAATCCAATACCATTGCTCTTTTTCTTTTATCTAAGAAATTTTACAACTCTTTTGATTATGCTTTTTTTCCCAGATGTTTCTCTGACATATAAATGACACAACACAAATATATATTTTACGTTTCTGGCCAATTAGAAATTCTTATTTTATTTTATGTTGTCTTCTATCATTAAGTGTATTTGTTAGCTTGATTTTATTTTCAGATATAATATTGTTTTCTAATATGACTATCCTTCTCAAATAGATTTTAATTAGACTAATAATGTTGCAGATGCCAAGAGTGTGACACTGTAAGTATGATAGATATGGCTTTGAATTCTGGAGCTGATGCTGATATTCGGGGTACT
Source organism: Suncus etruscus (assembly GCF_024139225.1). Taxonomy (NCBI): domain Eukaryota; kingdom Metazoa; phylum Chordata; class Mammalia; order Eulipotyphla; family Soricidae; genus Suncus; species Suncus etruscus. The sequence continues at coordinate 58,658,343 of NC_064861.1, read as the reverse complement.
TGACTATCATGTATAAAATTCAGAATATAACACTTATTTTATAGATTTTCTATGAAGGTTAAAGTAAGTGTCCATTTGGGTTTTATATTTTTTATTCAGCAATTATTTTAGTGACTAGACAGATAAACAAAGGCAACAGAATAGACGTGCAGGTTATAATGGCAGTATAAATTTATTTACATAAAGTATATATATATATATATATATCTTGGGAAATAAACTTTTCTGGAAGGTTTATTCTCTGAATTTATGTTTTAGGTATGAAGACATATAACTGAGTTAAGAATAAAGAAATGGGAAAAGATAATATGAGCCTGAACAGTAACAGTAACTGTGATAACAGTAAATGGATATTTAATACAATAATAGAAAGAAGACAAGTTTGTCCTAGTTGGGCTAGAAAGATATAACTGGAGTTAAGGAGTTTGCTTTTTATGCAAGTTCTCTACCTACTGCATTATTGTTATGACCCCAATTTTTCTTATTTACCTGATTCACCTTGTTGGATTATTGGGTCCTATCATACTCCACGCTAGGGTGTGATGTAGTGATTACATTACTGGTTTCCTCCCTACTTGACATTCCTTCTCCACCCTAGGGTGTGATCTGGTTCTTGTTAATAAAAGCCCAGGTTTCAGGAAGGCAGGGGCTCATTCTTCAGTGTTTCTCCTCTAAGCTCCTTTCCTTCTTAGAAGGGATTCCTGGCTTAAGTTTTGGAATTCCTGAGCCCGTTTTTGCATCCTTTCCTTTGTCTATGTTTGCCATTTCTCTCTAGGTCCTTGTTTTGGAGTCTGAGATTTCCTTTACACACCTAATAACTTAGAATGACTAAGCATTTGGCATTGCCAACTATATGGTCAGAACTCTATCAGATTCCTTTCTAACTCTTCAATATGGCCCTATGACTCACCTTTTTTCAGAAGCTACCACTTGCAGAAGTAGTTTGTCACAAACTCCAAACTACATATGTATTAAACATGAATTTTGACATATATAGTTTGACTCTGAAACAGTTTTTTTTCCATAGTCCTTAGCACTATGTGTTGTAGTAATTCCAAGGGTTAGATGCCTTAGATGCAAAGCAGTTGAAGCTTTTTTTTCTTTTTTAATAAAGAAAGAGTGCTTCTAAAGACCCAGGATCCCAGACATTAACTGTATTTTTTCCCTGAAAGGAGGCAATAAACCAAATAAGTTTGGGAACCTCTTTCTAGATCATGATTGCTAACAAAGCTAACCTCATTTAAGCTTTAAGGCATATATGAGCTTTGACTATAGAAGTAACCCCAAATTTATGTACATGTCAAAATCCTTGGCAGGTATTTCATAATACCAATTATAGAAACAACAGTAGTGACCACAAAAGTGGCTCCCAATAATAAAATGTTTTACAGAAAATATTGATGTATCAGTATTAAAATTTAGAAATTATGATTATTTATTAAATAAGAATGAATAAATTATTGCAGATTAAAATTCTGTGTATAACTAGTTCATAATATAAATATTCAACACTACATTTTTATGGGTGATTAAAAATGGGCACAGAACCTTTGATTTGTTGGGATCAGTAAAATATACAAGGGGTAGTACTTCTTTTCTTACACCTGATTCAGGTTCAATTTCCAGCTGTCCCCAAGCTCTACCACAGTGTTCCCTGAACACAGAGCTATGAATGTCTCCCCAAACAAAGAATTTAGTATTTTTACTCTCGTTATTAGTACTTACTACAATCTTATTACTAGACTTCTTCCTGCTTAGACGTGCCAGATCTACCTCTCCTGGGTAGATTGCATTTGCTTCAGCTCTGTTACATGATGATTTAGAATATGCCTAAAGCAGAAGTAAACAAAGCCTGAAATTAGTAAAATGCATAAAATAACACAAGGTTCTAAATGATAATCTGAAGGTACTTGAACCCTGGAGGAAACATCCCTCAGGAACTACCTCCAACTGTAGCAGTTATGATAGTATAATTCTTACTTGATCTTCACTATTGTTCAGGTAAAAAAACATTCCACAGAATCTTAGGAGATGTTTGAGGAAATGTCCAGAATAGACACCTTATGCACCCCATTTCAGCCCATATTTGTTCGCATGTGTAAACTAGGACACTAATTTCCCATCAAAGACACTTTTAACATTGGAGTCAAGTAAACTTGGTGTCTGTTCTTCAGCGGCAAAAATCTAATCATTGTGATTAAACTTATTGCCAGCTTCAATTACTTTACTGGGTATAACAAATTGATTTTAGGAAAATTAGGTAGCGATAATTGACATATGATAAATGAGGTAAATAATTATTGTGGTGGCTAATATTTATTAAGCCTTTATACTAGTATTGTGCTGGATTTGCCTTGTTAAATTTCTGTGATATATCTACAGACCAGAATTATTTTCTCATTTTACAAATTGGGCTTAAATACCTTAAATTGAATAATTTTTAAATAATTTAAATATTTCAATTAAATCATTTTAGTCCTACTATCACAGATTTCCATGATGGACAGCATTATAGGTAACAGATATTTATGTCTCAAAGTACTTGAGAATAGGAAGATTGGTAAAAAAAATTGCTCTCTGGTTCAAAGAAGAGTCATTATAGCCTCATATGATGGAAGGAATAAGGGCACTGATTTCATTCATGAGAATTCTATTTTTTAGCCCTATTGCCTCTTAATGACTGCAATACCAAATACATTATCATTGGTGAGTAGGTCTCAATATATTATTTTGGGGAATTCAAGCACTTAGCCCTGGAAAGCTTTAAGGTGATCCCCAGTGATTTACAGCATTGTACAATACTCTCTCCTTTGGGACAGGCATTTATTATCAATAAAAATAAATATTTCAGACACAACTAGGCTCCAAAGCATTTGACATTGAGCTAAAGAAAAATAATATCAGAATATCTGATCAAATGAGGTAAATTTTCCAAAAGTACAATATTCTTAGTACATGAGTAACCATGCTATGTTCTAAGAATCTATCCTTTCAGATGAGAAAGCAGATTATATGCAAATAATTGGAATTCATTTTGAATTTAAATAATTATAATTATTAATAATTATGCATAATAGTGTTTGATTATGTGGGAACACCATAACCTGCATGGACGTTTGAGTATTGGTAAATTAGTACAAATGTTTTAGGAGGACCACATAGGATGAACCTGAATAATAGAACAAAACAAAACAAAACAAAAAAGCCAAACAGGGGCTAGTCTAAAGAAACAGTCAGCCATCAGAGAATATTTACATAATTACCTTCAATATTTTGCTTTTCTGTATGTTTGAATTTGTGTGTATATATTTATGCTTATATATGTATTTTGAATTGTATGTAATTTGAATAGATACCTAGAAGTGGAATTGTGAGGATATAGATCATTTTAAACAATGAAAGGGTTATTTTTAAGGTGATGAATTACTATCAAATGTTACACTAATTCCATTCACAGGTATCTATTCAAATAACAAAAATCTCCACAAATTTTAAGAGATAATATCCCAGATCTGGAAGTGGAATTTTCTAAGTACAGGTGAATTGATAAGGAAGATACAGTGTGTATATATATGTACATATATATACATAATTATATTAATAGCTACACAGCTATTGGAAAAGATGAAATATTTTGCCTTTTGCTACACCATGGATGTGACAGGAGGGAATCATGCTAAATAAAAATAGGAGAAAGCAAAAACTGGTTGATATCACTGACATACAGTGATATAGAGGAGCAATGTAAAGAAACAGACAAAAATCAATCAGTCCCTTCCACTAAGATTGAAGAACTGACAAAATCAAAGAAGGAGAGAAAGGGTGCAGTAGATAGTGGTGGAGAAATATTAGTGTTTTGATGGTGGCTGTGGTGTAACAACATTTATTTTGAAGTGTGAAATCATTCCCCTAAAACATATATAACCATGTAGACCAGCATTGCTTCACTTTTACAAAATGTAATTATGAACATTTCTTAGTGACACTAGCTAAAAATGACTTTGATATAACAGCATTACATACTAAAACATTTTTTTTGAAATAATCTTGGTGCATGCTAAGGAAAACATGATGGGATATGAGTGTATTTTAGGGTTGGAGAGGGGGAGTGACTTTCACCCTTTCACATGAAAATAGCCAATGTAGGTGGTGTAGACATTGACAGATTGCACCATAGGGCCACACTTTCAGATTTAAGCTTTTCAATGTCATGATTTTCTGGCTTGTTAACACACTTTAAAGAGAAATTGGCAAGCTTGCTGAGTGCCAGAGAACTCCTGGGTGAGTGGAAAGAGCTCGTCTTGCTTTTTGTGAGTCAGAGGGGACCCTGCAGGCTCATCTCAATCCCCAATGCCAAATAGAAACAAAAAAGATACTTCATGATTTCTGCATAATTTGAGGCAACCGAGCTGAAAGTTATTTTGAACTTCATTTTATTTACAAGATTCTCTCATCCCTAAACCTTCAATTATTAGTGACCACTCTGGAGTCTATAGCTGATCTGTAGACCAACAGTGAGAAGAGTGTTACTTTCCACTTTTCATTTTCAGATGCACTGTCAGAACTAATCTTTAAGTGGAAAAAGCACATGATTTCAATTAGTTTCTAGAGGGTAGCACCTGAAAACTCATTTATTTGATATTTTGAAGTTTCAAATTGTTCTTAAGACTCACAACCAGGGAAACTGAAGAAATCGGCAATTTTGTCACAATCCATTATGTATCTTCTGAGCCACTGTAATGAATAGCATAATCATAATAGAATACATTTGTAGAATTTGTAGAGCTAAGAAAAAAACAAATCTGGGGCATTCAAATGATGGTGATCATTTGTTTCTAGGTATTTCCAGATACAACTTATAGGAAATTGTTTTGGAATTAGGTAATTGGATACAGAAAAAAGTTCAATGACTTTATTGCTTTGGGAGGTGGTCTAAGGATAGAGGGAAAGAAGAAAATAGTGTATACCCAACGTATGTGCTTTATCTACTTTCCAGACACATTATTTTGAATTAAGATAAAATTTTGAGAAATTTTTAGAAAATAGTACTGAACAGAAGCATTGAGAACTATAGCTTTGGTCCCCCCTTTTTGGGGGGGGAGGGGAGCTATAATAAGAACACAAAATTTAATATTTCCATATCTTTGTGGAATCACTTCAAAAATCAAGGCTCCATGCTGGGGAGATAGCTCAAGAAATAGATCATATTCCTACATAGTGATGTAGTGAGCTCAAAGATGTAGTACTTGTGCTCTTTGTAGGATGTGGCATTGGTGGCCCCCAAGCACTGGACTCCATATGACCTCCGTATAATATTGATTTAAATATATACAAAAATATGGAATTAGGTCTCCACTATTGTAATAGCCTTGAGTTTTCTTCTGTGCAATTTCTCATATGTATAAATCTGTTTGTTATTATATGTATATATATATAAATCAGGCTTATTAGATTTCTTTGATGTCACTTAGACAAGTTGATATACTTGACTTTAGGAAAACATACAGAAAATATCTAGCTATATGTTGACCTAATATCAACTTGTTATAACATATTATTGAACTATTTTACTCCTTTTAGAGACAGAATAATGTCTAGGATAATAGCTCAGGTCAAAACCAAGGCACAGAGATGATGGAGCCTGATACTCTCACCCCTAAACGCACCAGCAAGATAATATAGCACCACTACTTCTTGCAAAGGCATACTAATAAAGGGGAAATTTTACATACAGAAACAAGCTCTTATCTAATAGGGATACAAATTCATACATTTTCAATACAGGGGCACGCCTACCTTGAATATTTGTCATGTGGATCCAACTTAGATTCCAATGACCATCCAACCCTGAACCCTAGATCCCAGATATAGAAGCAACACAACTCCAAGTTCTCCACAACTGCTCCAGGAAAATCTCCCTCTGGGACATTCTTAATACTGCTCTGACAACAATATGTGCCAGTTTTGATATGACATCCTGACAATGAGGAAAATGGCAACAACTTGGTCTAAGAGCAGGTTGCCTTACCTCACCTCCTAATGAAAAGATGAAATCAGAAGACATGTCATCCTTTGATTTGTACAAAAACCAAGTTCTGGTTATGATTCCTTTTCTTAAGATCTATTAATTTTCTGAAAACTTCCAGTATGTCCTATTGGTTCTGTGACTTCATATTTCATATTTAAATACCACTACTCAACATTGTTGGGACCATTGTAGTAGCACAGCGAGGAGGGAATTTATATGAGGCAAATGAAGGGTTTGATAACTGGTATCCCAGATGGTCTCCCCAGCACCGTCAGAAGTGATTTCTGAGCACAGAGTCAGAAATAACCTGAATGCTGCCAATGACCCCCAAATAACAAAAATACAACTCAACATTGTTCCCAAATTTTTAACCCAAGTTTTAGATGGTAAAATCCTAGATGCAAATCCCAATTGCCCAGTAATTAGCTTTATTTAAAATTCTTATTATGGGATTAGAGAGATATCACAGTGGTAAAGCATTTGTTTTGCACATGGCAGATTCAGGATGGACCCGAGTTCGATTCTTGGCATTCCATATGGTTCCTCAAGACTGCTGGGACTAATTTCTGACTGTAAATCCAAGAGTAGTAACCCCTGAGTACTGCAGGGTATGGCCCAAAAATTAAAAAAAAATCTTATTGTGTTACTTTTAAAAATATCACATTATCCCTTAGTCCTGTAATTCCTTATCTTTAATGTGCAGACAATTACATTGCTGCACCCACAGTCCTCTGTTTCAGTAATTTTCAATAGCTGGCCTGCCGACCAGAGTTTTTCAGTATGAACAAGAATTTTGAAATCCTAGCACCGTCTTGCACCAGTTTTGATATAACATCCTGACAAGGAAATGGCAATAACTTGAGCTAAGAGCAGGTTGTCCTCTCTCATCACCTAATGGTAAAACGAAACAGAAGAAACTTCATCCTTTGATCTGTACAAAAACCAAGATCCCTAACTACAGAAGACTGACTTTGACAAACATGACTGGGCAGAAATCCTAGGACCAATAAGAAAGATCATAGACTAGGCTTCAGCCTACAATCTGTACAATAACTAAGATCTCTAATTCCAGAGGTCTGACTATGACAGCTGTGACTGAGAACCGTGGAAACATAATGAAATACTCTATCCTAGGCTTCATCCTAATTTGGTGCAAACACCAAGACCACCAATTACAGAAGACTGATCAAAACAACAGGGTTGGAGCAGAATTTCTAGAACCATTAAAGAAAGACTTTATCCTTGGCTTTATCCTATGACCTGTGCAAATACCAAGATCACTAGTTACAGAAAACTAATTTTATCATCCACAACTGAGTGGAAAGTTTCCTTGCACAATAAAAAGACATGTATGTATGAAAAAGAGCATATATGGAGCCTGTAGATATTCCCATGACAGTGTGCCTCAAGGGTGGAGAAACCCTGAATCTCTTAGGCCAAGGGAATTAATTCCCTTTCTACTCTCCCCAATATTTACTGTGCATAGGCAAAAAAAAAAAAAAAGGAAGCACAATTTATTTGTTTTCTTCTTTTTTCTTTTATCTCTTGCTCGTGGTTGTTTGGTTGTCTTTATTGCTATGGTGGTTTTTTGTAGTCACTGGTTTTAGTTTTTTGTTTGATTTTAGTTTTGTTTTGTTCTTAGTTTTTTGTTTGTCTCTGATTTTGTATTTTTTGGTTCTTTTGTTATGTTTTTCTTCTTTTTTTCCCCATCCTTTTTTTAAATTGATATTTGTAACTTCAGGGTGGACTCCTGTTTTTCTTTTGTTTCTTTGGTTTTTTTCCCTTTCTTTTCTTTTTTTTTCAAGCAGAACCACATAACTTGAATCATCTTGTTCTGCCTCATAAATTGAGGGAAAAAATGGATGGTACTAAGACCAAATAGTCATATGAATCTTGAGTAGAAATTAAAAAATGATCAGACTTAAACAACGACAACAGAATTGATAAATAATCTACAACAAGCTAGACACAGAGGAGACCAGTTATACTAGCAGCCTGGGGGGCAAAGGAAGGAGATTTGGGATGCAGCCTGAAAACGGGGTGAAGGGAGAACAACACTGGTGGTGGGAAAGCCCCTGATTCAATGTCACTATGTACCTTAAATATTACTGTGAAAGATTTGTAATTTATTTTGTTCACAAAGTACTGGGAAATAGAGTCTATACTATTAAATGTGTTTTAAAGCTAAGGGATATCAAACCTCAAAATCAGAGTCTCTTCAAAGTCCAACTATAGTGGGTTAGAATAGGTACTTCCAAATTTCATGTTCAATAACCAAGAATTATTAATATTTTGTATCATGAAGCCTACTTTTCTCTTTGTCTTTTCTAACATGTGTTTCTTTAACCTAAAAGATAAATGAGCCCAAATTTTCTACTTGGATTTGATATATGACTATGTGTCTCTCCAATAAGAATATACTTATGGTATACATTATTAATTTATTTGAATTATGGAGTTGACCCAGATAATTAATTCAGAGTCTTTGAGAAGCCTAAGTGTAAAGTAGAAGAAGTCTTATGATAAACAATAGAGAATTTTTATCAGAGTGAAAAAAGTACAATCATAGGGTCTATAATTTGGGAGAAAATATCTAGCATGTATGAATTCATTGACATGTGACTTTGTGCCATTAATAATTTTTATTTAAAACAGACATTGAAGTATATGACTAACTGAAGAATCATCCCACCTTTATTGTTCCTTGCTTTCAGTATTCTGGTTTCACCCAAACATTATCCTGTGTATGCTTTCCATTACATATTACCAAATTTTTCTTGAGTTGTTGAATGATTATTTTGTTTAATATTATTTTTCCTTTTGTTTTAACATCTTTAGTTGCCATATTATCTGAGAATTATGTTTCTAAAATTAGATATTTTATGTCACTCTCTGCTTACAATTTTCTGTGAATTCCTTATTTGGATCAATTAAGCATATTTGCTGGTTTTGTTTTTCTCTTTGAACCATGCCTATTACCACTTGCCTTTCTCTAGCCAAATACTTGAGAAATACATTTATACTAGATATAAATGTTATGTTTTCTGAATAGGTACTGTTTCTTCAATATGTGATATGTATTATTCTTATGCTTGACAAGTTCTTACTTTTTATTTAAATATGTATGATCTCTATAAAATTATTTTCTTACACCTCTAGTGTTAAAGTGGTTTTATTTCTTTTGTCATATAATAAAGGCTGTTGATTTATCAGTTATTATTCATAATACTGGCCCAGTGTAATGGACTGGAAGAAAAAAAAACTCTGCTTAATCTTTCCTAAAAAGATAGGGTCTATATTGCGTGAAGAATAATTCAAACAAAATGGTATCAATACAGAGAGATTAAAGAAGATACATTTAAAACAATTTTTAAATACAATTTTTAAATAAAAACTACTACATGTAGTATTATTTGTCTCAATGAAATATATAATGCCCATAGTTAGTTCTGTGTCTTACTTTTCTCTATCCAGTCTCTTAATGTATTGACTGAGGCCCAATCCAGTTGGGTGGAGGGAATCTGTGTTACTCAAGTCTACTACTTTAGGCTCATTATTCTAATTGTTTAAGTGGTAGAAATACTAGCACATGATAGCATGAAGCATACATACACATACACATACCTATTTCCTTAGCTTCATTGCCTAAAAGTACTTTCTAGATACTAAACAGGAGAAATAGAAGCTAAGATTCATTTATTTCCAGTAGATTTTTGCCTATTCAATATAGAGTAGATGTATTTAACACCCCGTATGTGTCAGTATTTTTTAACTAGACATAATTTGAAAATTATCTGCAAGCAACATTTGGCAACAATTAAGAGATATTTTGGTTGTCACAGTAAAGAACTCTGACAGGGTGTAATGGAAGTGTTACTGCATCCAATGGGAGAAGTCTAGAATTTTGCTAACCATGCTGTAGAGTACAAGGCCCAATAGCAAAGAATAATTTTATCGAAATATTATCTAATCATGTTCATACTTATTACACATGTGGTTACTTTAGCTAACTACTATATTCTTGAATATTGTGGTGCTAATTGAAAACAAGGAAATATTTCCTCTCATCCTACCTTCCTTGGTCACAATTATGGATTCAGATTTCTATTTGTCATATATATGTGAATTATTAATATTTTGTATCATGTATCTCCTGAACTTTATGAATGGGTTTCATATATATCAGCAAGAAAATATACTATAGATTTATCAAAGATGTGTTTAGGTGTGACAGGAAGGCAGATTCCATATTTGGTACCTTTTTTCAGGAACACACTGCCTGCCTGAGATACAATTTTCAAAGAAGATATGACATTGCTTGCACTCTTCAGTGTTATGAAATAAAAACATGGTAGAGCACTTTTGTGAAAAAATAATATGAGTTGAAACCTTTTTCTTGCACAAGTAATTATGTACCTCAGTCACTACATGGTTTCTGTATCAAAACATTTGTCCAAAATTATTTAAATGAGTTTGTCCAGCAGTAAAATAATTTGTAAAATAAATCCAGTATGAAAATATAAAATATAAACTAGATGATTGTGGTGTTTCTGTGGTCAAGAGACTGAAAAATTGTTGGATTCTTTTGCTATCAATATCTACCAAGAGAAAACCTGTATAATAAAAATTGAAAAAAATACTGAAAATTTTTATCACTTTATGCCTTCTCCCTCTTTGTGGGCTTCCAAAGATTTGTTATTTTTTTACCTTTCCAGATAATGATTAAGGTGTAACTAAAGGTACAAAAATTGAATGTGAAGATTCATTTATAAAGCTTAATACCAATAAGAATCATTTGAACTATTTGTCTAATAAGAAGACACCCTTCCTGTACCTCTAGATACTGAGATATTTTATGGTGATTTTAGGCGAGGGGACATATTTTGATGTCTTTTCTATTAACCAGTTCTTTCATCAGCCACCAACACTACATAGGTATTCTTTAAGTAAATAACTATATTCAGGACCAATGTAAGTCTGAGACTGACATAATAGCTAAATATATGTACAATCTATATATGGATTAGTGCTCAATTGTATACTGTGAGGAATAATTATTTGATTTTTCCCTGAAGCTCTATGTCTTTAGTTGGTATATGATTACTTCTATATGTTTGTCATATTTATATCACTGTATATGAGGAGTTGATTTAAGGATAGTATAACATGTATGAGTTTAATATGTCTTTAGAATGGAAAATAATATGTGGATTACATTTTGTTAAATGTTATGAAAGCATGTATTTTGTAATGGGAGGTACACCCACATTTTCTTTATTTTGTTTCTAAATTAGATCTTATATTGCAAGAATTTGATGGTGGAGAGAAAAGGAAGAAAAAAATGTGCATATGTGCTGTGACTAAAACCCTCAAAATAGTTTATATTATGTTAGTGCTTGACACTATGCTTATGCTTATGTTGAAAAAATATGTTTGTGCCTATCAAATATGTTTTATTTTTTAACACATTTTCATGTATGTCAAAGTAAGATTTTGAACTAATGTTCATTACCAGGAGTGAATCATTTAGTACAGTTCTACTTTATGTCTCACTGTGAAGAAATCCTAAGTTTAAATAACACTGCATTTGATATTCATCATCTTATTAAAGCAAAATAAAAAATACAGTTTTATTTTCATGCAGATCCAATGATATAGTTAGCTTCAGTATAATAGATCCAGTTGGCAATTTAAAAGCCTTTCCTATTGCTGATAGAAAAATATTTCAGTAAACTGAGAGGTGTATTCAAACAAAATATCAAAATTGTGAAGAAAAGTATATTTTGACTTGCATTCAACCAGTACAGCTAAGTCTCAGAGTTAAATCTCAGAGTTTCTAGTTACTATCAGGCAATTTACTTGAAAGTAGTTCTACTAATTAATAATTTCTTCTCTGTGCTGGGTACATTTAAATTTTTTAAATGTCTTATTATAGTGTAAGTTTACTATAAAATTTGATTATCAGTAACACTAAGAATATGCTGGGCCCGGAGAAATAGCACAGCGGCGTTTGCCTTGCAAGCAGCCGATCCAGGACCAAAGGTGGTTGGTTCGAATCCCGGTGTCCCATATGGTCCCCCGTGCCTGCCAGGAGCTATTTCTGAGCAGACAGCCAGGAGTCACCCCTGAGCACCGCCGGGTGTGGCCCAAAAACCAAAAAAAAGAAAAAAAAAAGAATATGCTATGTTATGTATGGTAGAATCCAAAAAGATTATACATTGTGTAGGACATTTGCCTTCCATGAATCCAGCCTGGGTTAGATACTCAGCACCCAATATGGTCTCCTAACCTCCACCAGGAGTGATCCCTTAGCACAGAGCCTGAGCAACGCCAGTTGTAACTAACCCCCCTAAATAAATTAGAATAGTAGATTCCAAAACCAGTAAAGAGACATTCATGTGAGCCTTTTCCATTGTCTGGTATGTGCAACACAGTATCTGGACACAATCTGTGAGGATTACCTACCATGATTTTAAAATTTATAAGACACTTTATTTCAAGTTTTAAATGACCAAATAGCAAACAAGTTCTGTTCACCTGCAATTTCAAGAAAAGCTTTACTAGGATATATTTGGTATATAGATGTGACGAATTTTTAATAGCACAACAGTTTTGAATTTTTCTTCTTTGTTGAATCTTCACAAAATCTTTTTAGGGTCTCAGTGAATTGGAGGTCATTTTCTTAGACCAGAAGATTATGGCTCCCTTCAATTACCTTATCCAGATTTCCTAGAGATGTTCCTGAATATTCATTCCATCAAACAATGATGCCTGTTTCTTTTTACCATGCACACTGGGCATTGCAGCAAAAAGCTATTCTTCACTGTCACGCACATCACATAGACGAGACTCTGCTGGCAGTTCAAGATAAGTAATATCTGCTGGAAGAGAGTCAAAGATGTAAATCCTTCCTGTGCCTTATGTACTGCAGACTTGTTTAGCACAAGAATATAGGAATGCGGGTAAAAAATATCTCCTTCAAATGACTTACAAGCTTCAAAGCCACCATGGTGGTAAGGAAGCAGGGAAGTCAAGTTAGAGACAGGAAAGTACTGGGAAGTGAAGGAAGAAAACTATTTCCCTCAGTATGAATATTCCAGAATAGAAAAGCTGGAAGTAATCTTAGAATCAGAACTTGTCAGTGTACATTTAATGCTTGTCTCTAAATATATGACCTTGGATAAAATCACTGAAGTCATGTTTGGAGTGATATTACAGTGAATTAGAAGCTTGTCTTGTACATTGTTGACCTGGGTTCTCTCCCCAGATCTCACCTGGTCTTTAGGAGTAATATTTAGGCATAATATTAGGCATAATTTAGGCGTAATATTAGAAATAATATTTAGAGTAAGTGGTGAGCACTACAGATTGTAGTCCACAAAGGAAAAAATACCACCAAAATCTCTTCCCTGTCATGTCCTCATTGTTAAAGTAGGATTCATTCCCTACAGAATCGACTTCACAGAGTATGAATGCTTTTGTAGGCTACACTGATTTTAAAGATTGCATAGCTTATACATCAGCTCTGCCTCTCACTGCTGTTCCTCTTCAAATCATATATGCATTCTCCTTTTGTATTATACACAAAGCTAAACTCTTAGATTTATCTTTATGCAGTGTAAAGAAATATAATGAGAGGAAAGAGTAGGATTGGTAGAACAAAGATAAACTTTAATATCTCTATCCAGGAACTTGTAAGAGGTGGCAGCAAGAATGGCCAGTGGTAAAATAATCGTGTGATCAGGCAAACCTAGAACTACCTTTGAAAAATAAATTACTTTCCTGTTGTTTGGAGGCCATACCCAGTGGGACTCAGGATTTATTTTCTGGTTTTATGCTCAGGGATAATTTTTTGTAGGGGCTTTGGGAACTTTTAATGTACTGGATATTGTACCCAGCCATCTCCATTTAAGTTAAGCAGTTGTCTACTATACTATTTGGCCAGAAGATTTCATTTACTTTATTAGAGTTCATTGTATATTACCTGAAGAATAACTGATTGACACTATTCTCTCTTATTTTTTCCTATTATATGATTATGTTTTGCTCCATGAGTGCCATAGGCATGCTTTCAATGGTTTCCTATTATTTATTTTCTGTTGTACATTTTTTTACTAACAGGATTAAGCCTTACTGAATAATTAGTTCTGTACAGTTTTTAACTCAGAAGAATCCTACAAGGTGTTCTATGTGAAAAGCTATCTATTATCATGTCAGCATTTAGAGAGGACCTGAGGTATAGTATAGTAGATGGAGCATTTACCTTATACATGGCTGACTAGGGTTTGATCTCTGACATCCCAAATGGCTCTCTCAGTGCCACTTGGAGTAAATACTGACTACAGAGTCAGATTTAACTCCTGAGCAAACCCCCTAACCAAAACAAAACAAATCAACAAGTGTTTATAATTAGAAATTCTTGGCTTATTAATTCCTGATTTGGAGTTTATATTTGGAAACTCATTTTGTTTTCTTGTTTGCATGGCTGTCTAATTCATATAGGCTGCCTCATCTAATACAGATTTAAATTGTTGTCTATCTTTTGACATTTTTAACTATTCCAAATAATCATTACATGTTAAACTGAAGTTTGTTGTTCAACTAGGTTTGATAAAATGAAATATGTGTTCTGCTTTAATGTTAAATCAAATAATCCAATCCAAATATATACTTAAAATATGGTAATACATTCTAGACAAAGTGATAAAAACTTGTCTTTACTGATTTAGATCATGAATCTGATCCAAACATGATGCAGAAGACTCTAATTTGCCATCCCAGAGTTGAGAAATCATGAGGCAGATAAAGGGCCAATATCCAAAATATACAGGGCACTGACAGAACTTTACAACAAAAAAAATCTAATCCCATCAAAAAATGGGGAAAAGAAATGAACAGACACTTCGATAAAAAAGAAATACAAATGGCCAAAAGGCACATGAAAAAATGCTCCTCATCACTGATCATCAGGGAGATGCAAATCAAAACAACGATGAGATAACATCTCACACCACAGAGATTGGCTCACATCACAAAGAATGAAAACAATCGGTGCTAGCCGGGATGTGGAGAGAAAGAAATTCTTATCCTCTGCTGGTGGGAATGCCATCTAGTCCAACCTCTATGGAAAACGATATGGAGATTCCTCCAAAATCTGGAAATTGAGCTCCCATTCGACCCAGCTATTCCACTTCTAGGGTTATACCCTAGGAACACGAGAATACAACACAAAAATCCCTTCCTCACACCTATACTTATTGCAGCACTATTCACAATAGCCAGGCTCTGGAAACAACCAAGATGCCCTTCAACAGACGAATGGCTAAAGAAACTGTGGTACATATACACAATGAAATATTATGCAGCTGTCAGAAGAGATGAAGTCATAAAATT
This sequence comes from Suncus etruscus, assembly GCF_024139225.1. Taxonomy (NCBI): domain Eukaryota; kingdom Metazoa; phylum Chordata; class Mammalia; order Eulipotyphla; family Soricidae; genus Suncus; species Suncus etruscus. The sequence goes on along the minus strand of NC_064861.1, from coordinate 58,642,922 downwards.
TACCTATACATGGATGTAATCAGAGTCTATCATACTGAGTGAAATAAGTCAGAGGGAGAGATACAGAATATGGGTTTTAAGAAAAATAAAAGCCATCTTTGCAACAATCCTCAGAGACAATGAGAGGAGGTCTGGAACTTCCAGCTCACTTCATGAAGCTCACCACAAAGAGTGGTGAGTGCAGTTATAGAAATAACTACACTGAGAACTACCATAATCATGTGAATGAATGAGGGAACTGGAAAGCCTGTCTAGGGTACAGGTGGGGGTGGGGTGGGATGGAAGGAGATTTGGGACATTGATGGTGGAAATGTTGCATGGGTGAAGGGGGGTGTTTTTTACATGACTGAAACCTAACCACAATCATATTTGTAATCAAGATGTTTAAATAAAATATATGCAGGAGGGGACTATAATATTAGTAATCATGCCTACTAAATAATTGTATTCATCTCTCGCTCAATCACAGTCTCTACAACATACAAGACCACGCTCAAGAGGCTGTACATTTCATGCTTAGTGCTAAAAATATTTTAAATATTAGAAAGACTGATAAGTGTTCATAATAAGCAAGAAAAGTTCTACTAGGAGTCATGAAAATGATAATATTATAAAATCTTTCTTTATAGCTATTGATGTATCAACCATGACTTTCCTATATTCTCTTCATCAAAAGATTTGGAACAAAATGAAAGATCAATGGTGACCTGATTTTCACTAAATGTTGTTGCAAAAAATTTTATATGCTGAAATATTTACTACCTTAGAATATATTTATTTAAATAAGGTTGCAAGTATAGAGTCTTAACCCAAATGATAAATGTCCTTACCAATAAAGAAAGATATTCCAGGAATATGAGTGCACAGAGGATATTCCTCTAAGCATAGTCAAAGCCTTAGAAAAGCCTGACTAACACATTAGTCTTGGATTCTAGCCTCCTGAAAGAATAATCAGACTTACGTAGTCCATGTAGTCATAAGAAACAAGACTATACGCTAAGCTCTATGTTAGGGCCTGAATGCATAAAATTTAGGAAGGCATGGAATAGTAAATGACAAACAAGATAACTTCTGAGATAGCTTTCAAGATCTATGTGTCCCCAAAAGTTATTATTTGTGTTTTATTTCTTCAAAATATATTGGTCAGATTAAATCACTTTTTATTCCTGAAAAGTGGTAAAAGAGGTGAAGGAAATAATCAGGAACTAAAAATCACTGGCTTATTTAACAGTATGTAATATCAATAGTGATAGTTACAAGGTGAATTATTATAATAATAGTAAAGAATACATAGTTTATATAAATAAGACATAATTTAATTATGCATTTACATATATTATCTAATGAAATCCACTTAACCTATTATAGGTACTATTATTATTCATATTTTAGACATGAGGATGCTAAGTCAGAAAGTCCCATTCTAATTTGGGTAATATGTAAAAATTAATTAATAAGGCTAAAGACAGATAAATAAAATAAGGGGCATTCTTTTACATATTTATCAATGACTAGAATTTGAGTTTTTCCTATTTCCCCCCCCCACTGGTAGAAATATTATAATTATTAATGGATTTAATTAGGAGGCTAGGAACCAAGTTGGAGATGAGCAAAATAAACAGAAGATGAAAAGGCATCTATGAAGTTGTAGAAATGAAGGAGTCAAATATTTATATCATAAAAGTATAGTGGGAAAATACTTTTTCCTGAAGATCAGAGAAGAAAGAGTAAAAATGAATAATCATCAGTGGGATTGGAATTTATATTGATAAATTCACCTTTATTTTTTTGCATCTGGATGTGGAACGTGTAAGTTTCAATTAGAAACTCAGCCTAAATATAAATAGATTATTTCAGTAGAAACCTAAAATCATCAGATTTTGACCACTATGATATTCTCAAAACAAGAACTTGAATATAGCCAGCATAGCTAAAGATTATCTAGACATCCTCAAGGTTGTCTCCTTCTTCTGTTCCAAGGTAACAGTACTGATTGTGCCATAGAGGTCATAGTAATTCTGTGGATCTAACTCAGGTTAGTAGTTCTTTGCAAGATAAGTACCTCACTCACTGCACATATGACTTTAGCTCTATTAAAAAACTATTTTTCTACATTTACGATAATGCATTTTGCTTCTCTTTAGGACCTGTATATATTTTCTATATATACAAATGTATAAATATTACTACCTATAATTATCATTAACAATTACTCTTCCTAAATACAGTATGCTCAAGAATTTTCCAGTATTTGATTATTAAATATTATTTGTAGAAAAGGATAGTAATTTTCCCTCACTGACCCTTGTTATCTCATTAGTCAGCCTATATAAAAGGCTATATTTTTCTGTCTAAGAGAAAATCACATTTTTCTCTGTGTTTTTGTTAATTTTTGAGGAGGAAGTAGATGCATTTTTTATTATTAATCTGTAGTTATTCCATTTATCCATTTATTTGAGCAACAGTAAGTTTTTCCCTTCCTCGTCAGTTAATTTTTCTTCAAATGTAATAACCTTTTCTCTTCTCTGTACCCCACCAATCTATATCAAACATTCTCTTCTATATACATAGCTGTTCATTTTCAATGTCCCTCTGAAAGTTAAAATGTCACATTTGCATTTCACTCGATGTTTAAAATACAAAAAGCTGAAATAAAATGCAAGCATAGGAGTGGGTCTTCCAGTGATGGAAAATACTAATAAAGCCAGTATTTTCACTCTGATTATGGATATTCAACCTCTGAAGGCCCTTTCATTCATCTTGCTCAATAGGAAAAGCTGCCACAATCTTCTAACTAGACCCCATGCATATCCCCTTTGATCCCTCCAGAGTTCCTCTGTCCTGTGTGCCAAATGATCACAGCATTCAGTTATTTTTATTTCAGTCTTTGTATCCCTAAAGATACGGGTCTGTAGCAAAATAAAATCTAAGTCTCTCTATAACTACACCAGACCTTGAAAGTTTAAAAATAGTAAGGACTTGAATTGTGTTCATTAGGACAAAGAAATTAAAACCAGTTTGTAAAATCTAATAGAATGTCCTGGGTTTTGGTTCATAGTGTATCAGTTTTTACCTTTCTTATGGAAAATGAAAGATCATTAAAATAATGCAGGCATGGAGAAGATGATTATTCAATTAAGATGACTTAATTGGCCCAGAGTAAAAGCACAGTGGGGAGGGCATTTGCCTTGTACACGATCAACCCAGGTTTGATCCCTGTCATCTCATATGATCCCCTGAGTCTGCCAAGTATAATTTCTAAGCAGAGTCAGGAGTAACCCCTGAGTGCTGAATGTGGCCCAAAAATAAAAACAAAGACAAAATAAAAATGAGATTTAACAAAGAATATTTTCTTAAAAACTGATAAAAGCTGGTTTCAGATATTGTCTGGGTAACTTTTGGTAGTGTGACTTTTTGACTTAACTATTCCAACTCTTGCTTGTTCTTTTGCATGTTTAATAGGTATGGTAATGCCTACTTTAACATTTAATAATTAAATGGTTATATATGTAATTTAATCTAACCCACAATAAGTAAATACTGAACATCAGCATCAGGGAGATAGTACAGCAGACTTAGTCCATGGTTTACATGTGGGTGGCTAGATTCACATGGTTCACCAGTCATCACCACCGGGGGGAATCACTCAACACAGAGCCTGGAGTGTCCTTAGCATAAGAGGGAATGGGTCAAAACTAAAAGCAATAACAGAAACATCAAAATTAAGCATTCAGTGAAATACTACTATATTGCACACATTTGTATTTAGTAATATTAGTATGATAATTTTTCCTCTCTTTACTTTCCGTTTCTTTAGTAAAAGTCATATAAATCAATACTTCTTGAAAATAGAAACTATGTAGGACAAGCATTTGGGGGACATGCAACTGTGTTTGGGGCTACTATCAGCTCTGTACATATACAGACAATTCTTTCTCTTTTGGGGAGGAGTCATATCTGGCAGTGCTTAGGGGTTATTTCTGCTTTTTGTTCAAAATCACTCCCTGTAGGCTTGGGGGACCATATGGGATGATGGGGATGGAACCTGGGTCACCACGTGGAAGGCAAATGCCCTACCTGCTGTGTTATTGCTCCAAGCAATTCTTGAAGGAACATTTAGTGAAGAAGATCAAACAAAAGTTTCGCATATAAAAGGCATACACTAAACCTTTTGAGTCACCTCTACAGCCCCAGAGTTGTTTTTTGAGGGAAGGGGGGGGGGAGGAGGAGGGTGTGATGAGGTCACAAGCAGCAAAGCTCAGGAATTATTCCTGGCTCTGCGCTCAGAAATCGCTCCTGGAAGGCACGGAGGACCATATGGAATGCCGGGATTCTAACCACCTTCCATCCTGGATCTGACTTATGCAAGGCAAAAGCCCTACTGATGGGCTATCTCTTCAGTCCCTCCCGAAGTTGTTTGTTCTTAAGTGAACTGTAGGTTCAGGAACCTGCAAAAAGCAACATCAATTAATTCAATATTCAATCAATTAAACAAATATTGATTGGATACCTCATTGGAGATGTGCATTATTATATAAGTTGGATATACTTAGCATCAATCTAGCTTCTCTCCCTACTGTCCATTATAATTATTTTTCAACCAACCTACATCTCACTTTAACTAGATGATGAAAATAATTAATTACTAAGATATATGTTTTATCTAAACCTTATATGTTAGGGGGGGGAAATGCCTAAAACAACCCAAGACTACCCTACATTACCAAATTATACATTTAAAGAATAGTGTGTTTTATAAGTAAGATAAAACAAATATGTGACTGTAGTAAAATTAATTTGGAGTTTTTGTCCAAAAAACAGGAGCAACTTTACAATACAGATAATTTTCAATGTATTATAAATCCCAAACTTGAAATTTGGGGGCTACTGAAGATCAGAGAGCTTTTTGGACAGAACAAACATCATTAAGCTAAGCTAAAAAAGTCATTGAGTTTCAGGACAACCAACATGGACATAGGCAATTGAGTATTGAGAAATGAACAAAGAAGTAGGTAAAATAATTTTATTAGTATTTATTGATAGCATTATTATTTTTATGTTGTTTTGTTTATGTTGAGTTGTGTGTAGGTAGTTTATATGTATTTATATACTGTTTATATATTTATGTTATATGTTTATGTTGATTTTTATGTATATTTATGTATGTTGAATTTTTGGCCAAACACAGAAGCAAGGTTACAATAGTATCAATATTTATTGTATTAATGGAATTAATTGTGTTAGTATTTTTTGCCAGCATTATCGTATTTATGTTGTTTTGTACTCGGGAAGAGTGCCAATATGATTCTGGTAAATTAATTTTTCTTGGTGTCCAGTTGTGACCATGATAATGGTTTTGAGCTGGTGATACCATTTTCACGGATGGGAAGTAGAAGAAAGATCAGAAAATATTTTGGAACTTAAGTTGATAGGCTTTAGTTTATGAAAGTGCTGAGGGATAAGATGAATGAATCATTCCCAAGTTATTTCTAGTCATAGCACTAAATGAGACAGATGTGAAATATTCAGAGAAAACATCAATCTCAGGAATTAGAAAATTGCATCCAAGCATAGAAATCAGAACATCAGTAGTGTGGAAGCAACTATTTTACTTACTACTTACTTAACTGTGTGGCCATCGGCAAATAAATATAATGTTTCACATTTCATCTCTTATAAAATAGGAATAATAAAACTGCATTTATCTCTCTAAAAGAAATGTTTGGAGTGCCAAAAAAATCAAACAGCAGTAAAATTATGGGAAATGTTGTTGAGTGTTTAATGTCTGAAATATTGTTCATTGCTTTCAGCTTAATTACTCCTTACAGGGAAGTACTCCTTACCTTGAGGTAAAGGACATTCCCACTTTATGAATGATCAAATTCAGTTACAGAGATATTAAACATTGTCAAAATTTAAATGGACTGGAGATATAGAATAGCCAGAAAGCTGCTTTCCTGAGTACAGGAGTGATCTCTGAGCTCAGAGCCAGGATTAAGCTGTTTTCAGAAATAACTACATTGAGAACTATCATAACAATGTGAATGAATGACGGAAGTAGAAAGCCTGACTAGAGCACAGGAGAGGTGGTGGGTGGGTGGGAGGGAGGTGGGAAGGGCAGGAGGTGGGAGATTTGGGACACTGGTGATGGGAATGTTGCACTGGTGAAGGGAGGTATTCTTTACATGACTGAAATCCGACCACAATTATGTTTGTAATCAGGTATTTAAATAAAGATATTAAAAAAAACTGTTTTCAGAACCAGGAGTTAGCACTGTGCACAGAACTAGGAGTAAATCCTGGGTGCAGCTGGGTGTGGGCCTCCAAACAAACCTTTTTATTCTGTTTTTTTGGGGGGGCCACATCTGATGGTATTTAAGTGTTACTCCTGGCTGTGTACTAAGAAATTGCTCCTGGCAGGCTTGGGAAGGACCATATGGAATACCAGGGATTGAACCCATGTCAGCCACGTCCAAGGCAAATGCCCTACTCACTGGGCTCCCAAACAAAACATTTTTAAAAATAGAACACACACACACACACACACACACACACACACACACACACACACACAAATTGCCAAATAGTTAGATCAAAGGTTTTGTGTTCATGGTGAATTTTTTTTTTTTTATTATTTTTGGTTTTGGGGTCAGACCCGGCAGCGCTCAGGGGTTACTCCTGGCTCTATGCTCAGAAATGGCTCCTGGCAGGCTCGGGGGACCATATGGGATGCCGGGATTCGAACCACAGTCCTTCTGCATAAAAGGCAAATGCCTTACCTCCATGCTATATCTCCAGCCCCAATGGTGAAAATTTTAATCTAAAGACTCTCACTATTATCTAAATGTGTCATAATAGTTTTTATAGCTCTGGCAAAGTTTTTATTGCAACACTTCATCTTTGATATTTTTATAGTAATAAAATAGTAATTAAATTAAGAAAAGAGCTTAATAAGAATTGTATTAAAATTGGAATATAGTATGTGTAAGTAAAAGTTTAAATTCTGACAAATTTGGACTATTTTGTAGTGGGAAGGTAAACTTGAATGAAATTATGTGATAAGTTATCTTAATCCTTTCCATAAGAAAGAAAATATTTAGTTTGACAGCAGTGACAGTATCTAATATTTATTTCTATCTCACATGCACTTAGCATCCCATAATAGGCCCCTAAATAGGTATTTAATAAACTTATACAGAATACAGAAATAAAGCCTCTAGGCAGTCGTCTGTGTATTTCCTTAGTATAAAGTTCTAAAGATCAAAGCCTTTTTTTCTATCTTATTTTGATTTCCCACATGTGTTTAGAATAGTAATAATTTTTCAAGTTTATTAATAATCAAAAAATATGCTTTTGTTTCTAAGCATTAATGAGAAGGATCATGAGCCCAGATGGAATGAAAATGCCTCTAAGTCCATGACTATTCTGGTCTATCCTGAGGCAAAGCTATAATGAAACTGTTGAGGCCTAGTGTCCAATCTAATCTGAAAAAGTGACTTGAAAATGATTACTCTGAAATTGAGCAAATAGAACAATGGTGGGACATTTGCTTTGCACAGGCTGACCCAGGTTCAGTCACCAGCATCCCATATGGTCCCCTGAGCCCAGAGCCAGGAATAACCCCTGAGTAACACTGGATGTGGTCCCCTCAAAATAAACAAAAGCAAAAATAAAAGAGAGACTTTTATTTCATTAGTTTTTTTTCATAATTGGTTAAAATTTTGAGGCCAACACATGGAACCTTGAACATTTTATGTATTATAATGAACACTGGTTATAAGCATAACTGATATGTTTCATTTTCCATCATATTTATGCTGGGTTTTAAATAACATATATTATAGAGATATCATTATTATATTAAAACATTCAAACATTATTTTAAACCCTATACTTCCTGTCCCCTACACCAGGTTATGTCAAATTTTCCTGTTATATGACCTCATATGCTTTATTTTCTTTGTATTTACCTGAGTTCTTTATAGTCTTCTATATAAATTTATTTTCTTATTTAAACACTCTATATACAAGAAATATAGGATTAATATGTAAAACTACAAATAGTACTTTTAGAAAAGTCTTTAATATGTTGTTAAATGAGTGATAAATAATTATGCTGCTGAGGAGCCAAGGCGATGGCACAGCAGTAGTGCAATTTGCCTTGCACATGGCTGACTTGGGGTGGTTTGATTCTCCTTCGTCCCATATGGTTCAAGTCAGGAGCGATTTCTGAGCACATTAGTCAAGAGTAACCCCTGAGTATCACTGGGTGTGGCCCAAACCCAATAAATAAATAAATAAAAATAATAATAAATAATTATGCTATTAATTTTTGACATGCATTTTATTTTGATCTGAGTCAAATTCTTAAATAATATCAATGAGAAATTTGAAATTGATATTTTAGAAGATACATCTATTGCTGAACAAATGATTTTTCCCAAACTATCATTTTTTTTTACCTGCAACAACAATCATGTTAACATCTTTCACAGGTTGAGTAAGTAATTCGGGAAACATCAGGCCAGTGGTTTCTACTGGGGGGATCATCCATGTGATCAGTTGGTGGTGGGTATTGGGACAGCAAGCTGTGGAGCAGGTAGGTGCCAGCTGCTCATCTCTTTCTCTCCAAGTAGACTCAAATATTCTCCAGGTGACCTTTTAACATGGGCTGATTTGGGATTTCATGTAGAATCTAGAGACAGATTGATTATGTGTGGCTCAGTCATCAAAGTCCCAGTTTTCTAGAACTTAGGCAGATGTGGCTTCAACTTTATATCATATAATATAACTTCTGCTTTACTCATCTGGCTACTCACTAAGACATTTAGACTCATATGGAGGGATTATAGGCCCCACCAATTTATTTTATCTAAGTATTTGATCCCACTTCAGGAGACTAAAATAATATAGTCAGATAGATAGAGCAATCACACTTCATCAAACAAAAGTGACCTATTTGTGTAGTAGGAGGGATGCCAATTTTTATGGGCCTTACCAGAAAAGAGAATTTGGAAGGACGCCTAATGTCTTATTTCTTTTACTACTTCCTTTCCCTGAAAACACTTAGGCTGCAGACTCTATTATGTTTGGTTATTTCAGAGGAGACACAAATGAACAGAGTTGTGAGCTGGTTGGTAGAAGGGGAAAGCCTCTCTGGGAATTCCATTGTGAGTGGGAGAAGACAGATGTGTTAGCAGCTGTTCAGCCAGATAATGAGTCAGCCCCAGTGCATGTGGATAATCTGCAAGACAGATAATCCATTCATAGATAATCAAGAATTGACCAGATGCCACAGATGGACTTTGTAAAAGCAACACACGTGGAAACAGGAACATAGTAAGAATTTAAATGTTATCACCAAAAATTCTTAGTGTTATATGGCCAATAAGGGTGGCCACACACACAGGTAACAAAATTTTACATTTCAAAGCATTGCCATTAATTTGCTTTACTGTGAAATAAAAAAGGTAGAACTCTCTATTTTCTTGTTTCTATTTTTAAAAATGAGAGTACTTATAAAAAAGGTGTAGAAAGAAAGAGAGTAGAGTTTAACATTTACTGTTCACTAAATGGATTAGATACCAAGACTTTCCCAGACTCTAGAAATCATTAGCAACATGACAGAATATTGACATTTTAACCAACAGTCCAATTCTTACAAAGTACAATATTAATTATCTATTGAAAATGCAATAAAATACCCCTTTCAGTTGGAAATATTTCCAACTCTTTGCATCAGCAAATCACAAAATTTTTTTGATAACCTCACAGAATCCTTATGCCTACTCTGTCTTTCAACATTGAGTTTTATTTTTTGGATATCTGATGATTCATTTGTGTATTAAACTTACAGTTTTCTTACTATTATCAAAAAGCTTGTAAAAGCTCAAATTCCTGGATTCTTTTTTATAGAGATATTTATTCAGTTTGTTTTGAGATAGGCCATTTAACTTAACTTTTAAGTAAATTTAGTCTATGTGGTTCTGAAAACATATTATTTCAGAGCAGTGCTTCTCCATATGTTTGCCTTCCACTACACACTCAGAGACCTGTAGCATGTATAGAGCTAAATTAGATCGTCACAACTAGGAATTGATTGTAGCTAGTATCTGGAGGTCAGGGATGGTGATTAAACACCCTACAAGGTTTATAGTATGTTCCCACAAAAAATCTGGTTCAGAATATCAATTGTACCATCACTGAGAAATTTTATTTCAGAACTATAAACACTAGTAACAGGAAATCTGTGAACTATGATTTTCATATAAATCATATACATGCAGATACATATTTGCACATATACATAAATGTTAGCAATATAAAAGATAATTTCCATTTATGTAATTTGACAATCACTATAGGAACTAAGAGACTCTAGATAATAGTTAATATTATAGATTTCACTAAAATGCATGGAATTTGGAGATGTAAGTGAAGTAAAGAGCAAATGTTGTATTTGTGTGCAGGCCTGAGATTGATCCTTGGCATTGCAAACTTCCAAGCCACATACAAAATAGTATGTGGAGGCTTTCCAACATTGACAAGGGTTGAAAGTATATCAATAACAAAGAATATGGGGAATATGTAGGAAGAGTCATGCATACATATATAGATACAGCATGTATCTGTTTTGTAAAAATAAATTGTATATATTTATTTCCATAGATCTGTGTATGTATTTTCAACAGGCATTATTTCATTCAACAATTGCTAAAATTATTTATTCTCATCAATATTACAGTGAAGCAACATTATATGTAATATTATTTAAAGGCCTTATGTTTATATATGTGAATTTGTATATTTAATATTTATAATGATACTCTTTATACAAATATAGGTAATATATATATAAGAATAGGGGTTCTAACATCCAATTTATAATATAGTAAATAATTCAAGTTCAACTTCTTTTTATGGTAAAAATCTGAATGTGGGGCTGGGCGGTGGCGCTGGAGGTAAGGTGCCTGCCTTGCCTGCGCTAGCCTAGGACGGACCGCGGTTCGATCCCCCGGCGTCCCATATGGTCCCCCAAGAAGCCAGGAGCAACTTCTGAGAGCATAGCCAGGAGTAACCCCTGAGCGTCACAGGGTATAGCCCAAAAACCAAAAAAAAAAAAATTCTGAATGTAATTTTAAAATGTTTAGTTGCATCTAAATATTATTTAGGAAAATTTCAATTTCAGAAACCGAAAACAAATGATATATATAAAAATATGATTTTCAATTCCCTGAGTAAGATTATACAGCCAGTCTTAAATTTAGTTTCTTTTTTTTTTTTTTTTTTTTGGTTTTTGGGCCACACCCGGCATTGCTCAGGGGTTACTCCTGGCTGCCTGCTCAGAAATAGCTCCTGGCAGACACGGGGGACCATATGGGACACCAGGATTCGAACCAACCACCTTAGGTCCTGGATCGGCTGCTTGCAAGGCAAACGCCGCTGTGCTATTTCTCCGGGCCCAAATTTAGTTTCTTGATTCAGACACACACACACATACACTATGTAGAAACTTGCTAAATTAAAAATGCCTTGTTTTGTTGTTGTTGTTTTTTTTTTTTCTAATTGGTTTTTGGGTCAGACTCAGCAATGCTCAAGTTTTATTCCTGGATTTGTGCTCAGGAATCATTCCAGGTGATGATGTAAGACAAAACATGTGCCAGAGCAGGAATTTGGTCTGGGTCTGCTGGTCTACTGCTTGTCATACAAGCATCCTAACCCCCATACTGTGTCCTCTGCCCCAATGCCTTCTTGATGTTAAAGAAACAAACAATGTTTTCAAAACATCAGCATAAAGTACATGTGTAAGGGACTGAGTTTATCTTTTTAAATTCTGCTATCTAGACCTGTAATCTAATAAACATAAACTGAATACTTCATTCCTTCCATTTTGTGTTAGAAAGTTGGAAACTGGAAAGTATTGGAATTAGGAGTATTAGGAGATTTTGTATTAGGAGATCTTGAAGTATTAGGAGATTTTGAAGCATGGGACTTCCTTTTAAGCCAATGACAAATTTTATTATATGCTGCAGGCGTCTTGCGTTTCAACATCTCTAGTGGGGAGCAATCCTTCATGAGAAGAAAACTGGTAACATGAGCGGCCTAATATGAAAAATGAAATAATGAAACCACACAGAGTATGTGGGGTCAACACATCTTCTGGCAGAGTGCAACAAGTTTAATTTTTGAGCAGGGGAATTTATAGGGGTAAATTAGCCAGAGGTAAAGAATAATTATAATCACAAAGCATAGTACAACAGTAACAATACCTAATCTATGGGTGTGACTATAAAAATTCTAGGTTACAAAAGAGAAGGTCACAACTCAAGGCAACTCCTTTGCAAACTTACTTCAAATGCAAAATCAGAATTAGGAGGAAGTAGGAAATATCTAGAAACTTGATCTTCCTGGGCTGGACTCTATTGCTTTTGAGGTTAAGTAAAGGGAGGAGCCAAATCCCCCAGAAATGAGTTTCCCTATTTCTAAAGGAGGGTCAATAGTCAATAGCCAGGATCTGTATTCTGGTTACACCTTGATTAGCAGAAAAAGTAGCTGCAAGGACATATTTGAAAAAGAGAGAAAAAGTATTGCCTTTGCTTTTAGGGCTGGCTATTATCCAGAAAAGGGGTTCTCAAATAAACTTTGGTGCTGGAATCTGAGCCAAATTATTTGATAGAGGCCATTATTTTGCCTGATATATACAGAGGAGAGATAGTCAAATACTGGCTGAAAATGTAATGCCAGGAATCTCTTTGGAAATTCCTCAACCGTCCACTCAGGGAAAAAAGGCATCCACAGCGGGTCTTTTGAGGAACCCCATGGAGGTTAAATTAGTTCTACCCACCAGGAAAATCTGAGGATACATCTGGTGGGTTGAGCCACCTAAAAGCTTAGGTATGCCCTGGCAATTATCCACAAGTGAAAAAAAAAAATGTAAAGATAAATTAACTCATCCCTGACTTCTTTTCAACAATTACCTGCTTCTCCTTATAATTTATATTTTTCTGTTTCAGAGATGCTCAAGTTAATTTCATCTATCAAACATCTCTTTTGGATATTTATCAGTAACAAATGACATTACCTTCTTTTCTTGCCTCCTAGATAAACTATATTTTTATGTACCAGGGTGATGTGTACAAAAATTTATCTGACAAATTATAGCTCTTATTGTTCAATAGCATTCAAACATGTAAATTCATATAAATGAACAACTCTTAGCTAATTTCTGAAATTTTGTTTATCTCCATTATCCATTTTTCATGAACTCAGCAATCATTCATTAAGGAAATTATGTGTAAGCTTTTATTCTAGATGCTATCAATAAATATTGAATAACAAGACAAAACTCTAACCTTTTTTTTAGTTACTATTGAGCAGGAATGATATATACAAAAACACAAATGTGTGTATTTCAAGAAGAAATTTATACAAGGTTATAGAAAAAGAGGGATTCAGGAAAATAGCATTTTTCTACAAGTCTTTCACAGTTGTATTTAAGTTACATAAGGGACAGTGACTTGGAGTCATACCCCTACCCACCCACCACCAGTGTTGACCTCCCTCCACCATAGTTCCCAGCATGTATCCCATAGCTCCACCCTTAGCCCCCTGAACTGCTAGTGTAACACATCCATTTTGTGTATTGCTTGTTATAATTTGGGCCTTTTGATTCAATTGTCATTAACTTTGGTTTGGGTGTTTAGATCTGACCTGAGCACAATTGGGTATGCCTTCCAAACAAAAAAAATATATATACAAAATTAATCTATCTGCATTTATTAGAAAATAAGGTCTGATTCTTTTATTTTGTTGTTTGTGCAAGCAGATAAACTCTGTTACCATGTATTAGTATCCAGATTATGATGCAGTGGAATAAGAATTTTAAGTAAAAAAATAAACAACCTTGAAATGTTTTCCATCACTGTGGAATTTGTGCTATTTTTATACTTTCTGAAGCATATACTATTAACTTATAAAATCAAGATTATATTGATGGATCCAGTCCCATCTGAAGGCTCTAAGCAGCATTTTATATACTTGAGTTGCCTTTTATTAAATCTGCTCTGTTTAGTTTTATGCCCATATTGTATGTCTGTGGATTTCCTTCTACCCTTCTGCCTGCAAGTCATCAGTTGTTTTTCCTATAAATATTAATTTTAAGCTGTTGATTTTCAGAAGTTTATCTCTAGTATAAATCCCTCATACCAGATGTAGACCCTTGTGTGGTTATATGTGTGTGGGAGTGTAAACATAAAAATGTCTAGTTGGCATCTGCCCTTGGATTCCTTACAGTAATGCTTAAGTTTAACATATTCAAAGCGGATACTTATCCTCACCTTAAATTTAATTTTCTTAAAGCTGTCATCTTTAGTAAAATAGTCACATATGAGCCAAATCTTTCTAGGCACTTTTTAAAGGCTAGTTCCCAGCTAGCCTTTAAAAACTCTTAAGTTTCTAGCCTGAGTGATAGCATAGAGGTAGGGTGTTAGCCTTGCATGCAGCTGATTTAGGACGAACCTGATTTGATCCCGGGCATCCCATATGGTCCCCTGAGCCAGGAGCAATTTCTGAGCTCATAGCCAGTAGTAACCCCTAAGCATCACAGGGTGTGGCCCCAAAACAAAAACAAATGAACAAAAACTCTATTCCAGTTACCATTAACCTGTTGCATTCGTCTTATAACCAGAATCCTGCCTGTAATTTTTACCTTTCTAAATCTAAAATTTCATATTCAGTCACATATTCAAATATATAAAATTACATTGGTGTATTTTAAACATATTTATTAAATTTAAACAATTAACAGGGTGCCAACAAAAGGTACAGGAATAGGAGTCACGATTTGCATATAGTCGACCATAGTTCAATCCCTGGCACCATGTATGGTCTCCTGAGCACTGCCATGAGTGATATTAAACACTGAGTTCAGAATAGCCACTCAATGCTTTGAAAATGATCCAACTAACAGAAATAATAATATTGGCCAGGAAGATAACTCAGTGGCCTGAAATATACCCTTTGTATGCAAGAACCTAGATTTGATCTATAATTTGATTGATATTCTAAGTTTTCTCAAATGAGGATAGGAAAGCCTCTATGGGGGAGCTAGGCAACAGACTCTAGAACTAAGCCCTCCAACAGGACTATAGGCAGCCTCCCCACTTCAGCCAGGCTTTGGCAGAGTGGTGAGTCCGGTGGTCGGTGTGGGCTAAGGGACCACTAGCCAGCCTCTCCTCCCACAGTTTGGGAGTCGGGATGTCCAGGCGACCCTTCTGAGCAGGGCCCCAATCCTCAGCACCAGCACTGAATCTTCTCTCAGCTGGTGTCCTTCCTCATCAGTCCTCATTTCCTGATTTACTAGCGCCGGTGCAACTACTGTAGTTAGTTTACCATGATACCATAAAGCTCAGAATTTTAGATTGCTTCTAGGAAAGGAAATGGGATGCCCAATGCCTGCTGGATAGTAACCCACGGTATATACTTCCTTTTTAGTACTCAATATTATACCAAGTAGATTTCTAGAATGCTCTATACACTATTCAATCCAGGAAGCCTTTCCCTAATAATGAAAAGCTTTTTTTTTTTTTTTTTTTTGGTTTTTGGGCCACACCCGGCGATGCTCAGGGGTTACTCCTGGCTTACCATCACAAACCAGGATTGGTCCAGATAATGGACAACCTTTGCTGGCTTTAATTTCTTTTCCTTTCTAATTCCCTCCCTGTTTTTTTTGAAATCTATTTTTTTTCTTTCTAATTTTTTAAGATCCCATTTCACCTGGGTCAGCTTTTCAATGGTAACCCACGTATCGATTCTTAGAGTGTGTTGATATATAAGTATGAGTGTATATATTTACCATGCCAATGGCTGTTTAGTGTTTGTCTGTAATAGGTATAATATCAACTTCATGGTATAGTTTCCCCATACAGTGTGCATTACCATATCACTTCATTTTTTTGACTTGAAAATTAATTTTTTGTTTGTATTGTTTTTATTTTGTTTTTGGATTTTTTGGACCACACCCAGGGATGCTCAGTGTTTGCTCCTGGCTCTGTGCTCAGAGGTTGCTTCTGTCTTGGGGAATACAACCACAGTTCATCCTGGGTCGGTGGTGTGCAAGGCAATATTGGGAGTGACTCTTAAGCAACAAACAAGGACTAGCTTCTGACCTCTATTAGGTGTGATCCAAAACCTAAAATAAATAAATATAAACGTAACTCACAATTTGGCTGGTGTACTTAGAAATACGTTACCTCACTAATATATATTACATGGACACCATATCATATATATTCTTACTTTCTGTTATTTTTCTTTATTAATCATTTGTTTTGTTTTGTTTTGTTTTGGTCATACCTGGTGATGCTTAGGATTGCTCTTGGCTATGCACTCAGAAATCGCTCCTGGCTTAGGGGACCATGTGGTACACTGGGGACAGAACCAGGTCTGTCCTGGGTCAGCTGTGTGCAAGGCAAATGCCCTACAGCTGCACTATCTCTCCAGCCCCTATTATCTATTTTAAATGAACCTGTCTTGTGGTATCCTGTAGATAAATCCTGTCCTGTAAATAAGTCCTCTTCTTGGAATATTTTCAGCTCTTCATTTTGATATAGCTGATTTTTTTTCAAATGAAATATTTCTTTTCTAGATATTCTTTTCCATTTACAATTTAGGTTATGATTTCTTGTTATAAGACTTGATTTCTGTCACATACCTTAACATAGATATAAGCATTATATATTTGATTTTCAGATTAATGCCTTTTTCCCCTATGAAAAAATGATTGCTAAGGAGAAAGAATGAGCCTGTTTATTCATTGCTCTATTGCACACCAAATACACTGTCTAGCATATTACATGGTTCAATAAATATATTTGATGGAATGAATGCATAATGTTTTCACTAAATCTATCTATCTCATTATTATTTTGAAAAACCATGATGTCTTTTATAATAAGAAAATTCTCATTTTAAACAGTATGTTTTAAAGTAGCTATGCTACTAGACTTAAATGATTTACAATGCTTTTTTTGTAAATTATTGGTCATATAATGCATGTTATTTTTAGGCGCCATGTTTGTCTTGAGTTCAACTAAGTTTCAAGCATGTTATTGGGTCAATATATTTAAATTTTGAAGGACACTGACATTTCCCTGGCTTGAAATGTATACATGTGTTGTTGCTGTTAATATTTACCAATATAAGATATCAACTAAAATATCTTGTCATTATAAAATTAAGAGATGTTGGGGAAAAAACGCAAAAAAAAAATGTTACATCAAGATGAATTAAAAGGAAATTTCACAGTGCTATGTTTTAACCATCTAAAGGCAAATTTGAGGCTTAGAGAAAGTTTTTATCACTGGCAGAGAATAAGACAAAGGTCACTAAGTTATTTTAATTAAAGCAATTCATTTGAGGACAAAGGGACAAATTCTGTGGAAGATTGAGCCACAGATTTCAACTCCTGCTGTCAGTCTTAGATTCCAAAGCAGAATAAGAAGGGGCAATTCATATTCTAAGCTAAAAGCAAATAACTTTAATTAAGCTTGACTCAAGGGTCTAAACATGGCAGACCTTTTTAATAAAAGAGACCACATGAATGAGGAAAATTTTATTCACAACTTCACGAGCTAGTTTCCCCCTCCTTCTGAATTGCCTTTGACTGTTTCTTCAACAATTTTGAGGAAAAGAATAGATTAAAGTAAAGCAATTCTGACCTGTGACTTGAAACTGACGAAATGAGAATTAGTGAAGGCGATAATTTATTGCCAATATTCAAGTATCAGGTTAAGGCAATTGAAAATTCACAGTCAAAAGTACTCTTCAATGCAAGAATAATATTTCTGTCTACCTATTGTGCAACAAATCTGAAAATATTAATTCAGTATTTATTGTAATATTGGAGATTATGAAGTTTAATAGAATAAAGATGAATAAAATTATAGAGTATATACTGGAAATGAGAAAGAGATGGCTATATTAAATTATATTAAAATGTGTTGTATACCAGATGCTTCAAGAAAATATAAAATTAACAAATAATTAGTGAATGGAAAAATCATGCTGTGTCAATAAATATTTGAGAGAGACCCTATAACACTATTGGAAAGATATTGTCATATTTTGAAATCCTTTAATTCTAGGAATTACTTTCTTCTATTGAACACTAGTTAGATCAATTAGACTCTTTCTCTGACAGAATTTTATGGAAAATATTTCTAAGAAACTTAATTTGGGCAAAAAACAGAGTGTATTATATAATTTGGAACAGTATGGCATATGTGGTTCAGTATTAAATTTTTTGTTTATTCATATTAATTTTCATTGATTTTCAATTTTGAAAGTTTAGTTCTAATAATCTGAGTATAGTTGCCCCTATCTCCACATATATTGAAAAGGTTGATATCATATTAAAGTTAGGAAAAAATATATAAAGAAATATAGCAACAGATGGCCAAAGTTATTGGAACTGAATAATTTCTCTGTAGAACTTTACATGGGGGAGAATGATTGGGAAGTGCCATTGGGGCACTAGTAAAGGAAAGTAAACACTCTGATGATGTAGTAATAGAATAATAAATGCATTAAAAGTATAATTGATAGTGTTATAAATTAGTACCTCAATAAAATGGCTAATTTATGACTAAAGAATGAATGCATATTTGTCCAATACATTCATTTTTAATAAATTCACCTACTAATAATAGAACAAATTAGGAAGTCATGATATGTGGATCATTAAATAGAAATGCTATGTTATAGTGTATTTCTGTGTTATGAAATGTAGGAGACATACCTTAAAATAGTATTATTTTGCTATTAAATATAGATTCACAGGACTCATATATCATATATATATGTATATATATGTATTTGTCTTCTTGGAGATAAATACACACATGTCCTATGCTGCACACTTTCATAAATACTTCCAAATGAATATGTTAAATTCTGTTACACTACAAAGGTGTTTGGAGGAGGCTAGCTATCTTATTTTTGGGGGGTGGCACACCCGGTGATATTCAGGGTTTACTCCTGGCTATGCACTTAGAAATCACTCCTGGCTTGGGGGACCATCTGGGATGCCTAGAGATGGAGCCCCATTCCTCCTATGCTAGCGGGAGCAAGGCACATGCCTTACTGCCTGTGCCACCTCTCCGGCCCCAGGAGGCTAGCTATTATTTTTTTGTTTTGTTTTGTTTTGTTTTGTTTGGGTCACACCTGGCAGCGCTCAGGGATTACTCCTGAGTCTATACTCAGAAATCTCCCCCAGCAGGCTTGGGGGACCATATGGGATGCTGAGATTCAAACCACTGTCCTTCTGCATGCAAGGCAAACACCTCACCTCCATGCTATCTCTCTGGTCCCCAGGCTAGCTATCTTTAAGAGGTTTGTTGGCCACCCACTTACAACCCACATGAATGTCAATGAGAACTCTCTCACTTATTCAGTCACATAAAAAAGAGACCATGGGCTGGCCTTTACCAGACACAAATCTGCAGGAGCCTCCAGGTTGTATTTCCAGCCTCCATTATCAGAGCACTAAGAAATAAAAAATTTATAAGTCAACCCATAGTTTATGTTATTTTTTATAATAAGACATTTTTAATTTGTTTAGAATATTATAGCAGACCAAACAAACTAAAGTGACATTTTACTAATAAAAATATTCTTACTGTATACAATGGTAAATCAATGGATTTAAAATTAGAGGATAAATGATCACATTCTGGATCATCAAGCTTGCAACTTCTACTCTCATATATTTCCCTCTTCAAATGGCTCTCAAGACTCATAACTGTCTTCATTATTTATTTTGTTTATATTTGGGGTCATGTTGGTGGTGCTCAGAACTTACTCCTAACTCTGTGCTCAGGGATCACTCCTGGCCTACATGGGGTCAGTGAACATATAAGGTATCATGGATCAAACCCAGATTAGCTGTACACCAAGCAAAATTCTTGCCCACTATAATATTGTTGCTCCACCTGTCTCAGGTATTTATAAAAGGAACATGTAACTTTGATGTCACACCAACATAGAAGCACCCTACACACACATACATTAGGCAACTGAATAAAAAATTTCTAGTGTGTCTGGTGATTCTAATTTTTAAAATACTCATGACTAGCCATGAATAGTGTTAGATGTGTCATTCTTGAATCCAGATGAATAGAGCATCAAATTGGAGTAATTGTTCATCTTTGAAGAAAGAAGCTTCTGAGGACTGCGAAACATATTTTTTTTCAAACATAAACCTCATGTAATTGATCTTTTAAAAAATAAGAGAATAACTTTTAAACTGTATGCTGTGATACAGCATTTTAATTAAAATGTATTTTCTATTTTGCTAATCATGACCTATGTCAACAATTGATAAAGCATAAATTATGATTATCATTTATCAACATTAAACCAATGCAATCTTGTTCATAGCTGGCATAGTTGTCTTAAAATATAAGCTTGCTGGGTAAATAGTACTTACAACAGAGTTTATGGTCTTCCAGAACCATGCTTCTAAATGTTACAGCAGTTCTAACATACTTTTCAATTAAATAAAAATTAAAACTCAGAAAATGTCACAAAAGGGTAACCTAATATTTGATCATTAATGTGCTCATGCAAAGGGATATTTCCAACTGTGCTTTGAAAGTGATCAACCCTCTTATCCAATTCCATAAAACCAAAATATAAGATGATGTTTGGATACATTTTAGAGCAGAATTCCCAGTCTTTATTCATTTTTATTTTAATTATTGCTAAGAGATGTTTATATTGCAGTTTAAGTTTTTAAGTTCAGTATTTGAAACATTAAATTTATTTAGCAAATGTCTTGTGAAAGATCACAATAGATCACCTTCTTCATAATCTTTTTGTTTGATTTCTAAAATTAATTTATGAATTCATTATACTCATCAAATTGATATATCTGAACCAATGAAAAATTCAACAAAATATAGAGATTTGGGTTTAATAGGTAGTAGAGGGATTAATGCTCTTGCCTTACATATAGCTGACTATATGTGATACCACATATACCCAGCACTGTTTAAGTTCCCAGTGATACCCAGCACTGTTTAAGTTCCCTTGAGTAAAACCAGGAGTGATCTCTCATGCAAAGCTGGTACAACTTTAGCACAATCAAGTATATAGCCTGAAATTCCAAATATATAAATTAATAAAATAATTTAAAGATAGTTTGAATGATCTAGTATTTGTATTATGTCTTATGTAATAATAGTTAAGAGATGTAAATTATTTTCCTAAATATATACTTTCTGAAGCCAATATTATATCAGTAAAATTATTTTTAAAATCTATATAAGAATTCAAATTGTTACTGTTTGTAGATGATAATGGGAAAATACTCTTAGACTTCACTAAAAACTAAGAATGCTCCTAGAAACAATAAACTAATGTAGTAAACTGGTAGGCTACAAAATCACATGCAGAAGTTTATGGCTTTTCTATATGCAAACAAAGAAATAGAAGAGAAAGAAATTTAAAAACAATCCTATATATTTGTGTCTCAAAGAATCAATTGCCTGGGGATCTTAATAAAAGAAATGAAAGACTTATACAAAGAAAAATATAAATCACTTCCCTAGATACATACAGCTAGATACAAGGGAATGGAAACACATCCCTGGTTATGGATCAGAAGGATCAATATTATCAAAATGATACTCCTCCCAGAAGCAATATATAAATTCAATGCAGTTCCTATAAAATTCCCATCATAGTTTTAGAAATATAAATCAAAGGCCATTAAAATTTATATGTGAAAATAAATCCCTAAATAGCCAAAATAATTCTAGGAAAAAACAAGAGTTGGGCTTCTTTTTTTTTTCAAATTTAACTTAAAATATAATAATCAAGACAGACTGGTACTGAAATGGAGACACACTCTCAATCCAATAGAAAATAACTTATAAGAGTAATCTTTAACTGATGGAAATCTAACTTTTGAAACAGAAGCAAAGAGCATGAAGTGGAGCAAGAAATGATTATTTAATATATGATATTAGTCACAAGTAAAAAATACAAAATCAGAATTATTTCTTGAGCCATGCACAACATTCAATTCAAATGGATTGAATCAAATGGATAAAATTAAACATATAATTTATAATTGATAAATTATATTAAGGAAACTAGGCATAACATTTTCTGACATTGAGTTTAGAGGTAGCTTTAATATTTGGTCCTAATAGCTAAGAAAACAGAGATAAAGATAAAAAAATGGTACCATACGAAATGCTGGAACAAAATAGTAGAGTGGCTAAGGTGTTTTTCTTTCATGAAGTCAGTCTGGGTTCAATAACTTCCATCCTAGATGGTTCCTAGAGCTTTGCTATTAATTTCTCTGAACACAGATCCAGGAGTAAGCCCTAAGCACTGCCAAATGTGCCCTATAGCACCCCTCACAGTGGAAATATTTGTTCACTACCCTTTGGACAAAAGACTAATATCAAGTTAAAAAAAGAACTTGTAAAATTGAAGAATAAAACAATTAGCCCATCATTAAATGGAAAAATATCAATAGAAACTTTTTCAAAGAAACATATTGATGGCCAATATAACTATATGAATAAATGTTCCTCATCACTTGTCATCAGGAAATTCCAATTAAAACAATGATAATATATCTGTAGTAAGACTGGCACATGTCCCAATGAACAAGAACAACCATTGAGACTGGCACACACCACAGTTAGCATGAACAACCAGTATTGGAAGGAATGTGGTGACAACCACTGTTGGTAGGAAAGTTCACTGGTTCAATGTTTTGGACACCTCTTAGAAAATAAGGAGTTGATCTTCCATGACTCAGAAGTTCTGCTTTTGGCATTTACACCAAAGGCCCAAAAATGCTATACAGATGTAGTCATCTGTATCCAAGAACATATGATTAGGAAAAAAAACCTGATTATAAATATATTTTTTCTGTATAGTTATATACAGAGACTATGGAATTATGTTATTTGTTGCTACATGGATTGATCTGAAAGTTATCATGTTGAGTGAAGTTTGTAAAGGTACAGAGTAAGATGTTCTCCCCCATAGGTAGATATAAAAAAACATAGGAAATAAATAAATGCTCAAAGGCATGAGCTTAGGTATGGTGGTAGTATTGGGGGAATGAGGCAGAGATGTGTGAGGAAGGAAAGTTAACATTCAGTGGATAGTGTATTGTTCCATCATTGTAGTCACAAAACCCAACCTGCAACACTATTATGAATTATATATACATAAAAACCCATCTTCGACAAAATATATATAGATACTAGAAATGTTATTATACCATAATATTAATAACTTATTGTTAAATATTAAGAACTAAATAAAAATATATAACAGTGAATTTCCTTATTCCTCTGTGATTTCATTGCTTTCTTTCTCATAGGAAACATAGTAAATAATGGATCATCCCACATCTATATTATACACAAATAAGCCCTCATCATCAATGTTTTGTCAACCAGCAGTGTTCACTTACAGTTTAATACTCTGGATTCCTTCTGTCTTTTTTTAAAATAGTTTGTGTCAATATTTTGAATAATAAATTTCACATTTGCCATTTCTGGTGAATCCATTTTATAAAGCACAGTGTCATCTGTAGGTCTATCATACATCACTCTTGCCTAGATTATGAGAAAGAAAAATGAATTATCCTGTGAGAAAAAGTTTTGACTTTTCAAAATAAAATGACAAAATGTGAATTGACATAATTTATCTTCCTAGGTTTATGTCCTATCAGATGTATATTGGCTAGTTGCCTCTGTGCAAAACCTCTGGATTTGGGTTAATTTGGTGTGATCTCATTTGTTTTCTCCTACTGCTGAATAATACCTTAGAGAATGAATGAAAATAGAAAGTGTCTATTTACATGGTAGAGTATTAATTGATGGTTCTAATTTGACAAGCATATATTTTGAATAACATATTAAAAGTTACATAATTCGTGAAGCTGTTCACTGTATCTTTGTGTCTGTCTTTCTTTTTATTTGGACTCAGAATAGACATAAATCATATCTCCTTTTAATGTACATTTTATCTATCAAGGAAATAAAACCCTTATTTTATCAGTTATAGTTTATTGGCAAGAAATATCAGTTGGTAAGGTGGGACTCTTACTAATTTTCTTCCTTTATTTTAAATTTAAGTAGCTTTGGCATAGGAGTGTAAATAGTTATGTTTTAGGGATGCAATATTACCATAATGAATCCACTGTCATATTACTAATATTTTCCACTCCTATCTATTAGTACTTAATAATCAAATCACATATTGCATTATTTTAGATGCTATGTTAAAATGCTAGTAATAAAAATAAATATCAATCATCAGGAAGGTCATAAGTTATTTATCGATGAAGTATAATTAGATCCCTAAATAGAATGATTAATTTTATTCTTGGTATTATTTCTTAGCAAATTAGATTAACAAACAATAAAGTTATAAACAATTTACTAACCTAAGTTGTTGAACAAGCTCTAACTTATGGGACTAATGCCCTATAAGTAAAATGTATACTGCTAATTATTTAGAATCTTTGTTAGATCAAATTTCCTAATAAGTCATACATGAATTTTTCACCTCTTCTTAACTTTAGATACTTTGTAAAAAGATGAAGGGCTTGTGGGAGTCCTAATTAGAGTCAATTATAGTTTGATTGACTTACCTAGGTGTTTAAAAACCTAGAAGAGGTTATTACATTATAAAAGAAAAAAAGTTTCTTATACAAAGTCTATAAAATTTGGGATTTCACTTTTTTTCTTGGAAAAAAGCCACAAAGCATAACTGGTCATACAATTAAAACATGCACTACTGAAACTAAACATGAGAAATTCTGAATGAAAATTGAGAGAAGTGAATACAGCAGGAAAAGAGAATTGAAAATACAGAAAATGGTAACTTAATGAAAATCTTGCTATTATACTAAGAATTTATATTCTCTGAGTGCATATCTTAATTTTCTGCATTTTATAACAAATTCTTAATAGCATATTCTGATTTCTACTGTAACTTTGCTCTTGTCATCACTTTTCATAACACTCTTGCCTATTTTTAGCTTCCAATTTCTATATAAATTTTTGATAAATTATATCTAATCCCCCTAAACATGTTGATCCTGTTAGAATATTAATAAGAATTGCATTATCAGTTTTAATTTGTAGATAATTTATATTTTATAACATTGTCTTTTGTTCAAGAAATCTTTCCACTTATTTATCTTTCTCATTATGCTTTTCTTTATTGGTTATATTTCTATAATTAAATAAAACTTCATGCTATTAACCTACATTTTTAAATATTAATTTTATTATATATTTTTGCAGAGAAAAATTCTGTATACTTTCATTGTAGGTTATTGTTTCTATATTATTTTATTAAACCCTAGTTCTCATATAGTCATTATAATTACCTAATAGTAATAGCTTGACATTTTCTTCTAAATTTTATGGCAGGAAAAATAGAGTGTAATGGAAAGATTTATGTTTACCTCCTTAACTCCTTCCATGATCCTGGCGAAGTGGTCAAAAATGAGGAATAATTTATACAGTAGTTGATTTAAGTATTTGAAAAAATAGAATTTCTGCAGCAATGGTCAGATTATAGCAAATTATTTGCAGCTGATCAAGTTCAAAACCTGAAACTTCATATGTTCACTTGAGCACAGCCAGGAACAACCCCAAGCAATGATGCAATAGTAGCCCCTGAAAATGACTCAGTATAAGACCAAAATCAGAAGCCAATGGATAAATGAATATCTGAATGAGTGGAGACAAGCACAGTTCTTGTCAAAGACAAAAATCCAGGCTTGAGAGAGAACTCAAAGGTCCAGAGTACTTAACTTGCATGAAAAAAAACTCATAGTTTTATCCCCATTTCTAATAGTAGCATATCATTTGGTATGACCAGAGTATCATGAAAGTAAATTCTGCACTGCTAGGTTCATCATGATTCATAGTTAAGCACTAAATAGTTGTTCTTGTTGGCCAAGTGTTATGGAGTGTGGCCCCAAGTTCTGACCATGAGCTTAAGACTCCAGAAGTGAAGAACCACCTTCTTGAGACAGCAAGGTCCAATTAAAAGAAGGTCACTGAAGTGTAGATCTGTTTTTAAGAATCAGGGAAAAGTTCTGTAACAACTTTGTCCCAAATCCCAAGATGTACAGGATCCTCAAATTACAGCCCATGGGCCAGATGCGGCCTGCTAAGGACATTTATCAGCCTGCTGCCTGTCATGTTTTTTGTTTTTGTTTTTTTTACCGAAGGACAGACATCTGTAGGAAGGGGGCGGGGAATTATGAAAATCAATGTCTATAAGACCTTACATTCTCCCAAAAGTCAAGCAAACAGATATTGTGCTCAATCTTATATAGAACACCTATGATAACTTATACTTTGAGTCATAAAACAAGTGTCAATGGTTCCACGAAAGTATATAATAGTATAAAGTATGTTTTTTCATTATAAAGTTATAAAACTACAAAAGTTGCCTCAAATATTTGGTGATTTAAAATTATGCTGGTGAGCAACAAAGAGTCAACCAGGGAATTAAGAGAACAAATGAAATGGAGGTACAAACTACTAGAACATCTTTATGAGATACAGTACTGAGATTTAATAATGATATAGGCCTCAACATGAAACAAGAACCTCAAATAAAAAAAATACTAGGTGTCAGAGAAGTGGTACAGAAGTAGGGTGTGTGCCTTGCACGAAGCCTACCCAGGACAGATCTGGCTTTGATTCCCAGAATTCCGTATGGTCCCTTACCCTGCCAGGAGTGATTTCTGAGTGTAGAGCCAGAAGTAACCTCTGAGCACTGCCAGGTGACCGCCAGGTGTGCCCCCCCTATAAAAAAAAAAGACACTGGTGCCTAACAGAAATTTCCTAACAGAAATTTATGATTTCTGCTACAAAGAAACTAAGAGGGTGAAACATTGTTTACTTAGCTCAGCAATCCTTGTTGAGCACCAGAAGTAAGTATTTTCACCAAAACCAAGAAAATACCCTTGAATGAGCACCATACCTGAAACTTGTGATTACTTCCAGGTGTGTGACTCCTTGAAAGCACTACTGCCCAGTATGTAAGTACTGCAACCAAATTTCTCTAACCTGCATAGTCATAACAGCAACACAAAAGTGTCAAAATCTATGAAGGAAAGGGAATAAAAAATATATAGCTTAATTTGATCATATATCATTGTTAGTTTTTTTTCAACTTCAAGGATACTTTAATACACATAAACCATTAAATGTAATATTATATATCAACAACAAAAACTAAAGAGAGAAAACAAGTGATATTATAAGTATATCTGAAGCAATTGTTTAAAATGTTCCCATTCCATTTCTGGTAAAAATAAATAATATTCATTTTTTTTCATGCTTTACAAGCAGAAATTCTAAGTTTTACATCCAGCACTTATGATGATCACTTATGGCTCTGTAATGACCTCTAATCATCAATCCAGGAGTAGCCATCAAGTATCATCAGGTGTGACACTTTTGCAAAACTAAGTTGAAAAGTAAAACAAAACTCAAAATATGGATATAATTATTCTAAATTAATTCCCTAATTCATAAAGGTTTCTATGACAAATCCCTCAGAAAATATATTCAATATAGAATAGTTAAAGCATTTTATGTAAGATCAGGTAAAAGGCAACATTTTGTATTCTCAACATTGTTGATCAACTTAGTATTACAAGACTGAGCAGAACAATAAAGGAAAAAAAGAAAAAAATAAATAAAAATTTGGAGACTGAGCAAAATAGTTTAGAGTGTTAAAAACCTGCTTTGCATGCTGCAGATTTAAGTCCTTCCCCCAATATTCCATATGGTCCTCTGAGCACTGCCAGTAGTAATTCCTGAGTGAACACCATTAAATGTGGCTCAAAAAGGGCCCAGAGAGATAGCACAGCGGCATTTGCCTTGCAAGCAGCCGATCCAGGACCAAAGGTGGTTGATTCGAATCCCGGTGTCCCGCATGGTCCCCCATGCCTGCCAGGAGCTATTTTTGAGCAGACAGCCAGGAGTAACCCCTGAGCACCGCTGGGTGTGGCCCAAACCCCCCCAAAAAAAGTGGCTCAAAAATTAATGAAATTTGATAAAATAAGTAAAAATAGAATTCTTTGCATATAATATTACTATTTAAATAAATGTCTTGGGAATTCCACTATATACTATTAAAATGGTAGAGCATTATAGTGAAATATATATTGAATACTATATTACTATATTATATAGTGAAATATATTATGAAATAAATACAAAATAATTTTATTATGCTTATGTATACAAACTGAAAAATATAAAGAAAATAAATCAAGAAAATTATGATACTTGGGAACCAGAGCAGTGGCACAAGCGGTAGGGTGTTTGCCTTGCACACGCTAACTTAGGGTATATAACAGTTTGATCTCCCATTATCCGAAATGGTCCCCAAGCCAGGAACAATTTCTGAGCCCATAGCCAGTAGAGTCACTGGGTGTGCCCCCCCCCAAAAAATATCACATTTGGAATTAACTTAAAAATAATTACCATGATATTAAATTAACCAAAAATTAAAATAAATAAAAATTAAGCTAGATGAGATTTATAAATGAAATTAAATACACACAAAAATAGAAATATTTTTTGTTTTCCAGAGTGATAGCACAGTGGTAGGGTATGACTTCTGGTACAACACTCAATCCAGGACGAATGGTTTTTCAAATCCCAGCATCCCATATGGTCCCCCGAGCCAGGTGTGATTTCTGAACGCATAGCCAGAGTAACCCCTGAGTGTCACCGGGTTTGGTCCAAAAACAAACAAACAAAAAAGAAATATTTTCTGTTTATGGATTAGGTGAAGTCACCATTCTACTTAAAAGAACACACATATTCAATGCAATTCCTAGAAAAATAATGGAATTTTTCAATAGACCACGACAAACATCTGACATGTGTCTAAAGCCCCAACAAAACCAAGAACAATAATTTAATAAAATAACAAAAACAAAAATAACCTAAAAAATTAAAAGAACGATATAAAAACTCATTTCCTAATTTAAACCATGTTACAAAGTGATAATAATCAATACAGTGTGGTATTATATAAAAATAGATATATGTGCAGCCAACACTGATGGAATGCTCAACAAATAAGTTTCCTCAGCACCTTCAGAGGTTACTCCTGAGTGTAAAAGTAGGACTAAATAGCCCCTGAGTTTCTGCCTATACTTTTAAAACAAAATTTAAAAGCAGAAACAAACACAATGCATGTAGAAATTTATAGTATATAATTGAAATCATAGCAAATAATTTACTTATGTAGAAATTAACAAAGGAGAAAAGGATATACAATGGAGGATCAAGTCTTAATAAATAATATTTAATCACATATAATCACAATAAGTAACATTTGATTTCAGAAATAATTGGATAGGCATTTGATAAAGAAGAGAGAACATTATGTCACACCAAACACAAAAATTATTTTGAAACAGATTAAAAATATGGATATGGGATCTGAGACCATAAAGTAAATCAAGGAACGTCTGGTAGAGCACTCCTCCATATTGGCTTCATTGATATATTTAAGAACTTGACTCCAACAGCAAGAAAACAAATGAAAATATAAACATCTTATAATAATAAAAATGTATATGCTTCAGCATAGCTAAAGAAAATATCAGTAAAACTAAAAAGATACTCTAAAGTGAAATGTTATATATTTGCTCATACATTTTATATATATATATATATATATATATATATATATAATAGAAGCTCTGTGTAAAAATCTCATAAAACATAACATCAACAAAAAACAATAATGTATCCAAAATATGGACACAAAAAGACAAATTTTCACAGAAGACATAGAAAAAATCAACAATAATCAACAAGTATGGAAAAGCACTCACCATAAGTTATTAGCAGAGAAATTTAAATATAAATGTACTAGGCAATAAGATATAACTCCTGTGGAAATGCATACAATTACAAAGTACATCAATAACAACAAAAACAACAAAAATTTTTTTGTGATGTACAGTAAAGACAGACTATCATTCTTAAATTCTTAATGGGGATATAAAATGATACAGCCCCTTGATATATCAAATGGTTTCTCAAGATGCTAAAGATACCAGGACAGGGGCCAGTACAGTGGAAGTAGCACTGACCTTAAACACTCAGATCTGGGTTTGGTATTCAGCACCCCAGAAGGTCCTTAAGCCTTGTAATGAGTCATTCCTGAGCACAAAGCTTATTTCTAGGTATGACCCCAAAACAAACAAAAATATTGTTTTTTTTCCCTCAGATTTTTTTGTTAGACAAATGACCTACATTCATATTTGTATGTATATATCTGCGTGTACCCATACATGTTTTCCATTCCTGGTTAATATTTGTTTTATTAAAACAAGGTTTTCCCAGATTCCTTTTATAAGCCACAAACTTATTTAAAACTTGGAGTATGACTGCCTTTGGCTTAATTATTTTAAATCAATCCATAACTTTTATGTAACAGAATAAATGTGGACTTTATTTGCTTCTAGGGAAAAAGTTAAATTCTGCATGCATTCATAACTAACCAAAGTACAAAGTAATTAACACTTTTCAATGCTTTCTGATAAGTGCAGCCATAACATAGCAATTAAGCCCTCAAAATCTACAAAGAAGATACAGGAAATTATAGTCTTTAAATTCTATATTAAAATTTGAAAATCTGTTTTAGGTGTCTGGAGAGTATGCACATGTATTAGGTAGAGTGTAGAAGCAAGATCAATTTTGTTTAAAGTTTAAATTAGAGAACCTACAATCATGCAGTGATGAACAATTATTTTACATGTATAATTTTAAATTGAATGGTTTTTTAACCAATAAAATTATGTTAGTATGAGGGCAGAGGATAATGTTCTTTATCTTGCATAACCACCAGGTATGACTTCTGGTACAACATATGGTCCTCCTGAACCCTGCCTGGAGAGAGATCTGAACACAGAGCCAGATTAAGTCCTAAACACATTTGGGTCTAGCTCAGAACCAAAATAAACAAAATGTTAATACTGTTTGAGGGGAAGTCACCCAAGTACTACTCAGGGTTAGACTTCTGAGAACTTTAGAAAAGATCACACAAATCCATCCCATCCCAGTGACTTGGTCCCAATCCAGATTGTTTGATCAAATAGTCAGGCAGATGCAAGGTTGCTCTACTACTGCGGTCCTAGGATACCCCCAGGGCTGCACTCAGATATGTTGACAAGTAGCATGTGCAGCATGAGATCAGATTGGGGTCTGAAGAAGTTCCTGTACTATGTCTCTGGTTCTTTGATAGTATTCTTAATTAGCCAGAGAATTAAGTAGTTATGTATATCCAGCATTTTGCTCTTCTGGGTTGTAAAGAGAAATATTTAATATAGGTATATTGTTGATAAGTGACGTCTTTATAGGTTCTGAGTAAATTTCATATGTTTGGCATTTTATGCTGTTTATTTAAATATAATCATAAGTTTTAGGAAATAATAAAATTATAGCAAACGTTAATTAATCAGCTACAAACTTAAATCCCAAACTCAGTATATATATAGTATATATATAATATATATACAGTATATATTATTGAGAGAGAATATAGATTATAAATTTTAAAAAATAATTTTTTCTTAAATTGATGAGAAGGAATTTTATTTTTATAGCTTCTTAATTTAAGGATGTTTTTGTTAAAGGCACAAAGACATTTATTATATGTTGAGTAATTGTTGTAATATTGTTTTTGCCTGTCATCACACCTGGATTTTCCAGGTGGGGGTGATTAAGGAATGAAATAAAAAGCTTGTTGGGGAGGCATAGGGAGCTCTTTTGCCAGAACTGACTGCTGGTTCGGTTTGCTTTTTGGAGCTGGCTGCAACTGACAAAAGACTTTCCTTGCTGAACCTTTGGTCCCCTGATCTTTTGCATTCGTTGATTATTCACGTCGGATATTATTATCAAAGTCTCCCCCAAAAGGGGGGACAGAAGAATGGGATTCAATTTATCTTTTTGGGAATCATTCTTTGACTTGGAGACCATCAACAAGGGGTTTGACCTCCCCCCACAGTCAGTTCTGGCAAAAGAGCTCCCTATGCCTCCCCAACAAGCTTTTTATTTCATTCCTTAATCACCCCCACCTGGAAAATCCAGGTGGGATGACAGGCAAAAACAATATTACAACAATTACTCAACAATTCCCCCTTTTTTGTAAGCAAACAATAATAGTATACAATACAATACAATACAATAATAATATACAATACAATACAACACTACATAATTACAAATACAAAACTTTAATGAAATATTAAATACTATAAAATTAAAAACATTAATTTCAATTAATTAAAAACATTTAGTTACACTAATCATAAATTAAATATACTTTAAAAGATTTTAGTCATAAAAAAATACAAATATATAAGTTAAATTTTTTTTTACTAGGTTCAAAGTTACTCTCAAAAAATAAGGAGTATAGAACTCCTAAAAGTCCAATCAAAGACATTTTATGAATCAGGAAAGACGAGTTGTAACTTGATATAGAACACAGCACTGGAACAGTTAATGATGTATTCCTCAGTTCGATATCAGGAGGCTTGCAATTGTGATGAGATTCCTACAAATAAAACGTTAATAACTAGAAAAAAAAAGATGAATTGTAAGAAATAATAAATTAAGGCATAAAATATCAGGAAAAAAAAACCATAAACAAAAATTATAAAACTGATAAACATGAAAATACATACTATACAAAATTATGGGAATAACACTCATTTATAATTGCCAAAAATATCTATTAGACAGGAATCAAAATAAAGCCAAAGAAAAATTTTAAACTGAATCAAAAAGAAAAAAAAAACTTTGAAAATATAATAATGAAAAAACTGTTTAAATGAATATTTCAAAATAACAAAAAATTATAGTAACAAAAAAAATTTTAAATCAAAGTCGAGTGAATCTAGATGATCATCATTTAACAATGATGATTTTCACTGGATTACAAAATTTGGGTAACTCATGTTACATGAATTCAATATTGCAATGCTTGTATAATATTACAGACTTGACTCAGTATTTTTATCAAGATTATTATAAAAAAGATATTAACAGAGAAAATCCAAAGGGACATAAAGGTAAATTAGCAGATGAATTTGGTCATCTTATCAAAATCATGGGAAATGGATGCCATAAGTATTTCAATCCTGAAAGTTTCAAAGCAACAGTAAGTTTACTCAATGACCAATTTGCTGGACACAACCAACAGGATCCTCACGAATTATTAATGTTTCTTATAGAAGGACTACATCAAGATTTGCTTAAAAATTCAATAACAGATAAAACTGTACACTTTATAGACAATGATAAATATGAACAATTTAGAGTTTGCAAATCTATTATCTATGATACCTTTCAAGGACAGTTTAAATCTATACTACAGTGTCTTACATGTTACCAAAAGTCTGAGGTTTATGAAACATTTGTTCAGTTGTCCCTGGCTGTCAAGTCTGCAGATAAATGTACTTTACAGGAATGCCTTGTTGAATTTTTTAAAGAAGAAGATTTGAGAGATAACAATAGAATTCACTGTAATAATTGCAATACTAAAAGAGATTTTTCAAAGAAAACATTTATGGAAAATACCTCCCGTATTGATAATTCATTTGAAACGTTTTGCTTTTGATGGAAAACAGATTAAAAAATTATACACTTATGTGGATTTTCCTTTGGAAGACCTTAATTTAGCAGAATTCACTCAAGAAGATAATAACAAGATTGAAAAATATAATTTATCATCAGTATCAAATCATTTTGGTCAAGTTCATTATGGACATTGTACTTCATATTGTAAAATTGCCACAGAACAGTATTGGATCAATTTTGATGATAAGAAGATCAAGAAGATCCCTATTGCATCAGTAAAATCTACAGCAGCATATATCTTGTTTTATATTTCTCAGAGATCTACTATGAATACTTAATGATCATTTCCTTTATTTGTTGATTATCATTGATGTTTTACTGGTCATTTTTTAGGTATGATTGCTTAATAGGAATGAATACGATGAATCCCCATTGTGGTTGTTTGTATGATGTATTTATGCCTTAATTTCAGTATTGTTTTAGGTCACTATTAATTAGAAGATTTTGCAATATATTGATGTTACTTAAGACCTATATGAAAGAAAGATACTTAATCATGTTAATGTTGCTTTATGATTGTGTATTGATATATGTTCATTTGGCAACTTTTGGTTTTTTTTTTTTTTTTTTTTTTTTTTTTTTTTTTTTTTTTTGGTTTTTGGGTCACACCCGGCAGTGCTCAGGGGCTACTCCTGGCTCTATGCTCAGAAATCGCTCCTGGCAGGCACGGGAGACCATATGGGACGCCGGGATTTGAACCACGGACCTTCTGCATGAAAGGCAAACGCCTTACCTCCATGCTATTTCTCCGGCCCCCATTTGGCAACTTTTGACTTTTCATTGTAACATCAGTGTTTTATTGCTCTCAACATAGATTTTGAGAGGAAGGTATAATTATAGTTTTGATATAACCATAATTTTGGGTAGACTCTGTTCACAGTGCTCATTATTGATGACTGATTATAATATATTTATTGTTTCATATTTGCATTATAGAATGTTATGGTTATGGTGTATATGAAATTCTTGATCATCTAGATTCACTCGACTTTGATTTAAATTTTTTTTTGTTACTATAATTTTTTGTTATTTTGAAATATTCATTTAAACAGTTTTTTCATTATTATATTTTCAAAGTGTTTTTTCTTTTTTTCTTTTTTTGATTCAATTCAAATTTTTTTTTGGCTTTATTTTGATTCCTGTCTAATAGATATTTTTGGTGATTATAAATGAGTGTTATTCCCATAATTTTGCATAGTATGTATTTGCATGTTTATCAGTTTTCTAATTTTTGTTTATAGTTTTCTTTTCCTGACACTTTATGCCTTAATTTATTATTTCTCATAATTCCCCTTTTCTTCCTAGTTTTTAACGTTTTATTTGTAGGAATCTCATCACAATTGCAAGCCTCCTGATATCGAACTGAGGAATACATCATTAACTGTTCCAGTGCTGTGTTCTATATCAAGTTACAACTCGTCTTTCCTGATTCATAAAATGTCTTTGATTGGACTTTTAGGAGTTCTATACTCCTTATTTTTTGAGAGTAATTTTGAACCTAGTAAAAAAATTTTAACTTATATATTTGTATTTTTTATGATTAAAATCTTTTAAAGTATATTTAATTTATGATTAGTGTAATTAAATGTTTTTAATTAATTGAAATTAATGTTTTTAATTTTATAGTATTTAATATTTCATTAAAGTTTTGTAATTGTAATTATGTAGTGTTGTATTGTATTGTATATTATTATTGTATTGTATTGTATACTATTATTATTTGCTTACAAAAAAGGGGGAATTGTTGAGTAATTGTTGTAATATTGTTTTTGCCTGTCATCCCACCTGGATCTTCCAGGTGGGGGTGATTAAGGAATGAAATAAAAAGCTTGTTGGGGAGGCATAGGGAGCTCTTTTGCCAGAACTGACTGCTGGTTCGGTTTGCTTTTTGGAGCTGGCTGCAACTGACAAAAGACTTTCCTTGCTGAACCTTTGGTCCCCTGATCTTTTGCATTCGTTGATTATTCACGTCGGATATTATTATCAAAGTCTCCCCCAAAAGGGGGGACAGAAGAATGGGATTCAATTTATCTTTTTGGGAATCATTCTTTGACTTGGAGACCATCAACAAGGGGTTTGACCTCCCCCCACATTTGTTTTTGCCTGTCATCCCACCTGGATTTTCCAGGTGGGGGTGATTAAGGAATGAAATAAAAAGCTTGTTGGGGAGGCATAGGGAGCTCTTTTGCCAGAACTGACTGCTGGTTCGGTTTGCTTTTTGGAGCTGGCTGCAACTGACAAAAGACTTTCCTTGCTGAACCTTTGGTCCCCTGATCTTTTGCATTCGTTGATTATTCACGTCGGATATTATTATCAAAGTCTCCCCCCAAAAGGGGGGACAGAAGAATGGGATTCAATTTATCTTTTTGGGAATCATTCTTTGACTTGGAGACCATCAACAAGGGGTTTGACCTCCCCCCACATTTGGCGCCCGAACAGGTGAATCTGGACCCTCTGGAACTGTAAGTGACATGTTTTATTGGAAATCACCTCTGGAGATCCTTGGCTGGTTATTATGGATACTCACGCTCACTATGCCATCTGTTATTAAATACATCGGTTTGGCATTACTCAAGTGCATTACTCTGCTTGGATATAAACCACTTGGTTTGATACTAGTAAATATCATTGTCGTTGGATGGTTGCTGCTTACAATTCAATCAAAAATTTCTACTCCAATATTTGCATTGCTTGAGTGGTCTCCATTAGTCATAGTTTGTGGAATTTCTGTGTTGGCTAATATGACTACCATATGCATAGTCATTGGCTGGTGGTTAGGAAATAGACAATGTGGAAATTGTAAAGTGATGACCAGTATGGACAATAAAAAAATTTTTCCTACGAAAATTCAGACTAAGATACAGGCTGATAAATCTAACACTAGCAGCAAAAGTATAGGTATTTTTGCCGGTAAAAAATCAACTCGAACACGTAATTTAGATACTCATAATCCAAATCAAGATCTTGACACTGATGATCAGCCTCCAGTGCTAAGTCCACAAGAGAGTCCTGATTCTGTTCACAGTATGGACTCACATGTTAATGCCAACTCAGACAATGAACCACATTCTAGTATTCCACACCTCAGGCATCAGAGTCCTGTGCAAGGTACTTCTGCTAATCCAGCCTCAACTCCATTTCAAACAGTATATGTTTCAAATTATGAACCTCTTGAAATGGAGGATGTGGAACGGTTTAAGAAAGCATGTAAAGAATATGGGGCTACCTCTCCATATTGTCAGGAGGTGCTAAGCATGTGGTGTCGAAAATCAATTTGGACTCTGCATGACTTTAAAAAACTTGCTGAAATATGCCTGCCATCTAAACAGCGAACTGAATGGGAAATGTTATATGCAGAGGGTGTGAAATCCAAACTATATAGTCCAGATGGAACCAAAAAACGAGTGGCAGGGGTTAATCTCTCATATGAATTATTAATGGGAGAAAATCAATATTCAGATATACAGACACAAGCAGCTTTACCAAAGGAAATCTCAAAAATAATTAAAGACATTGCATTATCTGCATGGGAAAGAATTGATACTAACAGTACTGGTGAGGGAACCTTTTTAAGAATCATCCAAGGTCCCCAAGAGCCTTATGTAGAATTTGTGGCTAAACTCAAAGATGCTTTAAAAATACAAGTTAAAAATGATGAGGTGAGGAAATTTCTAGAAAAATGTTTGGCTTATCATAATGCTAATTCAGCTTGCAAATTGGTATTGGCTCCATTGCAGGAAAAAGCTGATTTAAATGGATTTTTATATGCGTGTAGGAATGTTTATGATATACCCCATTCATTAGTAAATTCAGATCAGGTGCAAACCTTTGCAATTACTAAAGGAAATATACCTCTTTACCAAAGGGGACAAAAACTTGCCCGAAAACCAGGTCTCTGCCCAAAATGTAATAAGGGTTACCACTGGGTGAAAGACTGTAGATCTGGAAATCCCCATAGTAATAACATAGGAAGAACTTTTAATACAAACCCTAGAAGACAATTTTCCTGTTACCATTGTGGAAAACAAGGGCATATTAAAAGGAATTGCCATCTTTTGTTAAATTCAGTTCCTCCAGGATCTACAATTAAAAAACAGGGAAACGGCTACAGGGCCAATCCCCAGGCCCTTACAAATCAGGGGCAAAGTCATCAAACCATAATTCTCCCCAGCCCAGCCCAAGAAGATTAATTTCAATCAGTGAATTAACACATGCCACTGTGGGCAGTGCTGGGCTTGATATAACTTGCCCAGTGGACATTACAATTTATCCAGGAGAATGCCCTTATATGCTACACACAGGCATAGTGGGACCACCACCCCCAGATACAATGGGTTTGATTCTGGGCAGAAGTTCCCTTAATGTAAAAGGTATATCAGTAATCACAGGTGTTATTGATTCAGACTCAAAGGGAGAAATTATTGTAGTTATCAATGTGCCTGTTACTTGGACTTTCAAAAAAGGGGAGACAATTGCCCAAATAGTAATAATACCTTATGTTAAATTTGGGACTTCAGATAAGATAAGAACTGGAGGTTTTGGAAGCACAGATCCAGGGGCTGCCAAAAACCCATTAGTGGCTCTGATTACTAAATGTAAAGATGAAAATCCAATGATTAAACTTAATATAGAAGGGCAAGTCTTTAATGGCATGATAGACACAGGTGCTCAGGTCACTGTAATTTCTGATAAAGAATGGCCAAAAAATTGGTCTCTGCAAGAAATTCCATATTCGTTAAAAGGAATAGGAGGCCTGAGTTCTTGCTTGTTAAGCACAAGAACCATGGTATTTTATGGCCCAGAAAATCAAAAGGCTATAATCAGACCTCATGTGGGCCCATTCTCACCATCCCTGTGGGGCCGTGATTTGCATAAACAATGGAAGGCAGAATTCCATATTCCATTAGCTCAAGGTGAGCCTGAACCTTCTTCTGAATTAAAAACCCAAAATTTTTGGTAGGGGCCACTGCCAGTAAAACCCCAGCACCAATAAAAATAAAATGGAAATCTGATGAACCAATTTGGATAGGCCAGTGGCCCCTTAAAACTGATAAATTAAAGGTGCTGACAGAATTAGTGGAAGAACAGCTAAAATTAGGACATATTGAGCCTTCGTTTTCTCAATGGAATTCACCTGTATTTACCATAAAAAAGAAATCTGGTAAATGGAGATTGTTAATGGATCTGAGAGCAGTGAATTTATCTATGGTACCTATGGGAAAATTACAGACAGGTTTACCATCACCTGTAGTAATCCCTAAGGAATGGCCACTAATTATAATTGACCTAAAAGATTGCTTCTATCATATTCCTATTCACCCAGATGATAAACACCGTTTTGCATTCTCAGTTCCTTCTATTAATAATACTCACCCTTGCAGGCGTTTTCAATGGACTGTTCTCCCTCAGGGCATGCTAAATTCACCAACTATGTGTCAATATTTTGTGGACAAAATTTTGAGCCCTGCTCGTGAAAGATTTCCTCAAGCTATAATTTATCATTACACTGATGATATTTTAATTACAATGAATAATGAAACAGATTTACAGAAATTATATGCTTATGTGATCAATTGTTTGCAAATGGCAGGACTGAAAATAGCTTTAGAAAAAATACAGACCATGCCACCATATCAATACTTGGGCTTTATTTTGGACAGAACATCAATACGTCCACAAAAAATTTCCATAAAAAAAGAGAACCTTAAAACGCTTAATGACTTTCAGAAACTTTTGGGTGATGTAAATTGGCTCCGCCCAGCACTAGGAATCTCAAATGCAGA
Organism: Suncus etruscus; assembly: GCF_024139225.1. Taxonomy (NCBI): domain Eukaryota; kingdom Metazoa; phylum Chordata; class Mammalia; order Eulipotyphla; family Soricidae; genus Suncus; species Suncus etruscus. The sequence continues at coordinate 58,603,405 of NC_064861.1, read as the reverse complement.
GCTGTTTAATCTGTTTAAAACTTTGGAAGGTAATCCTGCATTAGATAGTCCCAGAAATTTAACACAAGCTGCTAAAAATGAATTGGACATTTTCTTGAACAGACTGCAAAAATCATTTCTTTTAAGATTTATCCCTGGAGAGAAGGTATTTTTATTAATTTTCCCTACAAAAGAAACACCTACTGCAGCTTTAATGCAACAGGCTGGTCCTTTGGAATGGGTGTATTTACATAACAAACAGCCTCAGTCTGTGATATCTTACCTGCAACTAATCTCAGAATTGATTATCAAAGCAAGACTCAGATCAATATCTTTGTTAGGTTTTGATCCAGATATAATAGTATTGCCAATACCAAAAAAGGAAATTGAGTTAATATTGCCTCTTAATGAATCTCTACAAAGGGCTCTCTCAGATTTTACAGGAGAGATTTCTTCTCACTATCCAAAAGGAAAGACCTGGGACTTTTTGAAAAAGACTCAGTTTGTTATATCTTCAATTGTGAGGGATTCTCCTATTCCCAATGCAAAAGTTTTTTATGTAGATGGATCAAGTGGGGGACGAGGCGGAATAACCGGAGAAAATATGAACATAACAATAGAAACCAAATATAAGTCTGCACAGAAAGTTGAATTAGCAACGTTAATTTATCTATTAGAAAATGTATCTGAAGCCATGAATGTCGTTTCTGATTCTTTATATGTTGTAAATTTATGCCCGGTGATAGCCACTGCCTCCCTCAATTCTCATAGTCCTATTATACAGAATTTATTAAAAAAGTTACAACACATTATTCAAAAAAGAACTGAACCTATCTTCATCACACATATTAGAGCTCATTCAGGCCTTCCAGGGCCAATGACTCAAGGAAATAAAACTGCTGATTTGTTGGCAATGCCTATATTTAAATCACCTGTAGAGGAACATTCAGCCTTACACACAAATGCTCGTCGTTTACATGTAAATTATCAAATTCCATGGAGGCAAGCGAGAGAAATTATAAAAAGATGTAACATATGTGCCCCGCTAGCACAAAAGACTCATATAGCAGGAGCAAATCCAAGAGGCTTGCAGTCTAACGAATTGTGGCAAATGGATGTAACTCAAACAGACTTATTTCCCAAAAAACCATACCTTCATGTGGTAGTGGATACATATTCTCGATTTATTTGGGCAATTCCTATGTCTTCTCAAAAATCTAAGGCAGTTTGCAGTTTTCTTTTACAATGTTTTTCTGTTATGGGTATTCCGTATTCTATTAAGACTGATAATGGACCCTCTTATATAAGTAAAACTTTTGAATTTTTTTGTAATGAATGGCAGATAAAGCATATTAAAGGAATTCCCCACAATTGTCAAGGACAGGCAATTGTGGAAAGAGCCCATAGAACTCTGAAAACTCAATTGCAAAAGAATAGAAAAAGAGGTTTGATGCCAATGGAGCTGTTATCTTTGACTCTCATTACACTAAATTATCTAAATTTACCTCAGGGAGAGAGCTATACAGCAGGGGAAAAACATTTTAAAGAAGATAATCAGAGACAAGAAACAACAAATATTCCAATTTGGATAAAAAATGGATTGCTGGTTATCTCCTCTTGAGAGGGAGGGGTTATGCTTATGTTTCTACAAATGACAACCCTCCTAAGAAATTTTGGGTCCCCTTGCGTCTCGTTAGAAATCGGACTGGCACTGATGATCAAGGTCAGGTTGCTGGGACTATAGACTCCTCCCCACATCAAGTACAGAGTGCTCAAGATATTGACAGTTGTGGTGCTGCTGAGGTGACTGGGAAAGTAAGTGAAGGATCAACTTTCATACCTCATATTCTCAGTGAATCTGACAAAAGTGAAAAATCCTTACAGTCTGGACTACAAACAGAAAAACGGAAACCTGTTTTCACTGGATTACAAAATTTGGGTAACTCATGTTACATGAATTCAATATTGCAATGCTTGTATAATATTACAGACTTGACTCAGTATTTTTATCAAGATTATTATAAAAAAGATATTAACAGAGAAAATCCAAAGGGACATAAAGGTAAATTAGCAGATGAATTTGGTCATCTTATCAAAATCATGGGAAATGGATGCCATAAGTATTTCAATCCTGAAAGTTTCAAAGCAACAGTAAGTTTACTCAATGACCAATTTGCTGGACACAACCAACAGGATCCTCACGAATTATTAATGTTTCTTATAGAAGGACTACATCAAGATTTGCTTAAAAATTCAATAACAAAACTGTACACTTTATAGACAATGATAAATATGAACAATTTAGAGTTTGCAAATCTATTATCTATGATACCTTTCAAGGACAGTTTAAATCTATACTACAGTGTCTTACATGTTACCAAAAGTCTGAGGTTTATGAAACATTTGTTCAGTTGTCCCTGGCTGTCAAGTCTGCAGATAAATGTACTTTACAGGAATGCCTTGTTGAATTTTTTAAAGAAGAAGATTTGAGAGATAACAATAGAATTCACTGTAATAATTGCAATACTAAAAGAGATTTTTCAAAGAAAACATATTTATGGAAAATACCTCCCGTATTGATAATTCATTTGAAACGTTTTGCTTTTGATGGAAAACAGATTAAAAAATTATACACTTATGTGGATTTTCCTTTGGAAGACCTTAATTTAGCAGAATTCACTCAAGAAGATAATAACAAGATTGAAAAATATAATTTATCATCAGTATCAAATCATTTTGGTCAAGTTCATTATGGACATTGTACTTCATATTGTAAAATTGCCACAGAACAGTATTGGATCAATTTTGATGATAAGAAGATCAAGAAGATCCCTATTGCATCAGTAAAATCTACAGCAGCATATATCTTGTTTTATATTTCTCAGAGATCTACTATGAATACTTAATGATCATTTCCTTTATTTGTTGATTATCATTGATGTTTTACTGGTCATTTTTTAGGTATGATTGCTTAATAGGAATGAATACGATGAATCCCCATTGTGGTTGTTTGTATGATGTATTTATGCCTTAATTTCAGTATTGTTTTAGGTCACTATTAATTAGAAGATTTTGCAATATATTGATGTTACTTAAGACCTATATGAAAGAAAGATACTTAATCATGTTAATGTTGCTTTATGATTGTGTATTGATATATGTTCATTTGGCAACTTTTGACTTTTCATTGTAACATCAGTGTTTTATTGCTCTCAACATAGATTTTGAGAGGAAGGTATAATTATAGTTTTGATATAACCATAATTTTGGGTAGACTCTGTTCACAGTGCTCATTATTGATGACTGATTATAATATATTTATTGTTTCATATTTGCATTATAGAATGTTATGGTTATGGTGTATATGAAATTCTTGATCATCTAGATTCACTCGACTTTGATTTAAATTTTTTTTTGTTACTATAATTTTTTGTTATTTTGAAATATTCATTTAAACAGTTTTTTCATTATTATATTTTCAAAGTGTTTTTTCTTTTTTTCTTTTTTTGATTCAATTCAAATTTTTTTTTGGCTTTATTTTGATTCCTGTCTAATAGATATTTTTGGTGATTATAAATGAGTGTTATTCCCATAATTTTGCATAGTATGTATTTGCATGTTTATCAGTTTTCTAATTTTTGTTTATAGTTTTCTTTTCCTGACACTTTATGCCTTAATTTATTATTTCTCATAATTCCCCTTTTCTTCCTAGTTTTTAACGTTTTATTTGTAGGAATCTCATCACAATTGCAAGCCTCCTGATATCGAACTGAGGAATACATCATTAACTGTTCCAGTGCTGTGTTCTATATCAAGTTACAACTCGTCTTTCCTGATTCATAAAATGTCTTTGATTGGACTTTTAGGAGTTCTATACTCCTTATTTTTTGAGAGTAACTTTGAACCTAGTAAAAAAAAATTTAACTTATATATTTGTATTTTTTTATGACTAAAATCTTTTAAAGTATATTTAATTTATGATTAGTGTAACTAAATGTTTTTAATTAATTGAAATTAATGTTTTTAATTTTATAGTATTTAATATTTCATTAAAGTTTTGTATTTGTAATTATGTAGTGTTGTATTGTATTGTATATTATTATTGTATTGTATTGTATTGTATACTATTATTGTTTGCTTACAAAAAAGGGGGAATTGTTGAGTAATTGTTGTAATATTGTTTTTGCCTGTCATCCCACCTGGATCTTCCAGGTGGGGGTGATTAAGGAATGAAATAAAAAGCTTGTTGGGGAGGCATAGGGAGCTCT